>NC_045778.1:22603347-23215264 GCF_008692025.1 Phocoena sinus | reverse complement strand
CGGTTACACAGTAAGATGGGGGCATAGCCAGGCCTAGCATTCAAGCCCTGAGCAAGCAGGAGGAGGCTTAACCTTCCGGAGCCTTACCCATGCCTTCTCATCATAAGGTGATTAAGCCGCAAGGTGTACACAGCACAGAGTGATTCTGTAATTACTGGTTTAACTTGATCAAGACTCAAGGCAAGTTGGCCTGAGACTAACAAGTTGGCCTGAGACTAAGTCCTTTCAGATCATCATTCTCATCTTTGTAAATAATGATCAAGCCCTTATGATGTGTCAGATGCTGTGCTAAACCCTTTCATGTATTATCTCATTTAATCCTTACAACACTCCCAGGAGGCTATCCCCACTTTTCAGATGAGGAAACTGAGGCTCAGAGAGATAAGTAACACCCAAAGGTCACCTTGCCTGAACTCCTAGGCTATACTGCCTCTCTAGAGAAGAACCCATGTCATTGGACCCAATCTTTGCCCTGAAGGGGAAGCTGAGAACCTGCCCAAGGTCACTCAGGTCAGAAGTGGACTCATCGCTTCTGATTCTCTGCCCAGTGAAAGCCCTTGCAAGCATACCACGTAGCCCATCCTCTCTGCTTCATTCCACACTTCCCCTGCCCTTAGCCTCCTTTCCCTCTGGAGGGGCTGGGCCCCTGGCTTCATGAGCCACACTGAGAAGCCCCAGTGAGCAAAGGGCAAATCCGGGCTCAGGAGCCAGACCCAGGTTGAAATCCTGCTCTGCAGTTTTGCACTGTGGTCCTCAAGCAAGTCTCTCCCTCTTAGCGGAGCCTCGGTTTCTTCATCTGGCAAATTAAAGCATACCTCACAAGACATTTGTTAGAATTAACTATGAGTTTAAAGCACTTAGGCCAGTGTCTGACACATCGTGGAATGCACTCATAGCAGAATCACTGGGTAAGGGAATCCCTACCTCCCTCCGGCACCCAGCAACTGCAGTAGCTCATCCCCCACCCACTGGGCTGTCACCAGCCCCCACCCCCCCCATTCGAATTGGGGCAGAGAAGCCCTGGAGGATACTAGATGCCAGAACAGAGCCCTCCCTGCCTAGGGGGAGCAGGAAGACTGCCACTTGGGCTGTGGGCTAATTAATTGTAGTGGGCTGACAGCAGAGATGGGCTGAGCTTTTTGCCGACGAGTTCAGAGCAATGATGGAATAATGGGCTCTAATGCACTGGTCTTCTCCGGGGACCTGTCTTTCATCCCCAACAAAACTAATTAATGACAGCAATAAATAAAGCAGTCCAGCCTGCACTGCCCGGAGCAGCCAGGACTCTTGGAGAAAAGCCTGTTGCTCCCAGCCCAGGGAGTGCTGAAGCCCAGGGTCCTCTGTGCAGGTGGGGTGAGGGCCATATGATGTCATGTGCATTGGGGCCCAAGAGGTCCACTCCATCCCAGGCTGAAAATTGGGCAGCTGTGAGTTCTGATCCCAGATTAGCCAACACGTTGCTGTGTGACTTTGCCAGGTTGTTCCACATCTCTGAGCTTGGGACATTAACCCCATGTGGATAAAATGTGTGTAGCCTATAAGCCAGGGAGAGTCACATTTCCTTTTATGGCTTAGAAAGTGGGATAAGGCCAGGCACATCACAGGAAGGATGTCCCACTCATGGGTCTCAAGTCAGTGAATGCTGTAACACAAAAAGCAGTTATGTCAGTGATTTTAAGCTTTTAGCATGGATCAGAATCCCCTGCAAGCCTCGATGAAACCCAGACTATGGCCTTCCCCCAGAGTTTTGGAGCCAGTGGGTCCTGAGAATTTGCCTTTTCAATAAGTTTCCAGGGGATATTGAGGCTGCTGGTCAGGGACCCCACTCTGAGAAGCTGTACTCTAGACTGAATGCTGAAGGCTTCAGTTCTCACCCTGTCTCTGCTTCTGGCTAGCTTGGGGTCCCTCACTTCCCCTCTCGGGGTCTCAGTTTCTCCATCTGTACATGTGAGTGTGTGTGTGTAGGGAGACTGACCTCTTATGACTCTGGGGTCTCTGCTCTGCCTTTGGAGGCAGCTCGAGACCTCCCACATGGCCTGTGACATCAGAGCCAACCTCTGTGCATGTCTCAGTCCTCTTGGGCTGAACTGGCTCAAAGCAGAGGGAGAGCACAAAAGAACCAGCATCTTTTCAGGAGCCCCCACCCCAATTTATAGTGAACCACATGCCCCCAGGAGATGGCAGCCCCCCTTGTCAGTGTGGGAATCCTTGTTTCTCAGCACATCCCCACCTAGTGGTCCCTACCTCTTATTGCACACCTCCACTAACGGGGAGCTCATTTAGTCCCATGGCGGGGCATTTCATTCTAAGGTCATAAGAAAGGGGTTTTTTTTTGTTTTTTCATTTGTTTTTAGTGCAAGTTCAAAATCTGCCTCCCCGTGATGGATTCCCTCGACCACTCCCTCCTGGGTCTCAGTTTCCTCAAAGGTCCCTTTCATCTTTGATATTAGAACACCTGCATTGGAGACTAGTCTCTACCACTCATTGCTTGGGGACTTTGGGAAAGCCAGTGTGAGCTCTGAGCCCCTGTTTCTCCCTCTGTAGGATGGGCAAAAATGAGATAAAGAGGTGAGAATACAGAGCTCGTGTAAATGCAAGAGGTTCCAATCACTATAGTGTGGTGACGTGGCCCTGCTCGGAGTTTGGCTGCGAATCCCATTTCCAGGTCAGCTGACTTTTCCTGAGGCCTTTCTGTCTGCAGGTGAGAATGAGCTACAGCCTCCTCCCTGTATATGGGACATTTTTAATCATAAGTTACCCCCTCTCTGCGGGACTTGCCCCTGACTCCCTTGGGCCTGTAGCCAGCGCTCTGGAGCGACCCTCCATGGAGTCTTCCACCAGAAGTGCTGGAGGCAAAGGCCAGCGGCCTGGGATGTTGCACACAGTGACCTGAGTCCTGGCTGCACTTCCCTGCGCAGCAGCTTAGCACCTCGGGCCTGGCCCGGGGTCTCACCTGTGTCTGAGCCGTGTAGCAGGTCCAACAGAAACTCCACCCTCCTCTCTATACAGTCGGGGTTCTACCTTCAGGCAGAAGAACTACACACCTACTGAGCAGAGATGGGATCTACTGAATGGACACTGGGCATCACAGAATCTCTGGGAAGGGCTGGAAGACACAGTGCCCAGACTGTAGGCTGAACCACCATGCCACCAAGCCAGTTTGAGGAGGGCACTGCCACGGAGCACAGGAGGTCACCCAGTGCTCTGCTTCCAGGCCCACAGGACTGTGTCTTGCTGCCTACTGCCTGAGCCACCCCAGACGCTCACGTAGCTGCCCTGCGGCCCCACCTAACACCAGAATGGTGTTCCTAGAGTCTTGCTTAATTGCATCGTGGCCCACCTCATTGGCAGACCTCAGCTAATGGGTCTGTGCCTGAGCTGCAAGAGAGGCTGGGAAAGTGACAAGCTGGGATTTTCACCTTCTGTAACAGCAGATAAGCTCTGCCTTCCACCAGGAGTGGGAAATCTTCCAAACAGAAAGAAGGTTCAGATCTGGTCCGGGAAAAGCATGCTAGTGGCCACTCCCATTCAGTGCAACCCACCTTTGGCAAGCACTGATGTGCAGCAAGGTCACGGGCAGGATGCAGATAAAAATAACAGCTCACCCTGAGCACATGCTATGGGCCAGCCTCTCTTCTAAGGGCTTGTCATGGATCATCTCATTGAGGCCTCTCAGTATCCTTAAAAGGAAAGTACTTTGATTATTATAACCATCCCCTCTGTTTCACCAACAAGAGAACAAAACCAGAGAGGTTGCCCGTGGTTGGGCAACTAGCGAGAAGCAGACCCCAGGCTTGAGCTCCACTGTTTGGCTCCTGGCCCTGTGTTCCTGGCGCTCTCTGCTCTTTCCCTCTGTCTCACACAAGGGAGACCCAGCCACCATCCTCAGGAATCAGGAGAAGCACACACCACTGAATACAAGGCAGATGGAATACAAGGCAATGGACTGGAACCACTGAGCAGCCAGGGACTTGGGTGTAGAGAGTGTAGGGTTGCTGTGCAAATTTAATAACATGGAGGATGTAAAATGCCTAGTGTGGGGCATGGCACACAGAAAGTCTTTTTAAAAGTGCCAACTACCACCATCACCATCACCACCATCATGGTTATCATCTTCATCATCACTGCCACCATCCTCACCGTCATCATCACTACCACCACTGATGCCTTTGTTTATTCTGGCCCTTCCTCCTGGACCACCCTTCACTGCCTTCTCATTTACGAAGGGGTGTAACTGAGCATGAGGCCTACGCATCCTCCGTGGCCCAGCTCAAATGCAGCCTCCTGCATATAGCTTCCCTGATACCCACAGTCAAGGACTGCAGGAAGCCTCCCAGTGCCCCCAACTGCCGTGCACGCGCGCGCGTGTGTGTGTATGTGTGTCCTCTTCTCACTTGCACTGAACTACAAAACTCTCCAGTTCACCAGCCCCTGCTTCCCTCTCACACTGTCTTTACTTCCCGTCATCTACCCCCAACTTCTCTGAGCCACTTTCTGGGTAACTTAGCCTCCAGCACAGATGATCAAATGGGGTACACTCAGGCTCCTGAGAAAGTGCTGGGGTTACCCACTCCTACCTCTCTGGACCCCATTAGCTGCCTCATAACCTAGGCCCTTCCCAAAGTCACCATCTACCAAGTTTAATCCACACGGCAATTCATCCTGTCCTAGATAAAGGCACAGGCCGGAGGCCTCGCCTCTGGTTTTGAGTCAGGATTATGTCACTTTCTGGGCATGTGTCCCTGAATGAGTCACTCTCTCTTTGGGAGTCTGAGTTGTCCCTCCATCCACAGGCTGTGTAGGTGCAGGGATGGAAGATTTCTCCGTCCCTTTCTGAGCCTCAGCGTAGGTAGGAGAGGGGTTTGGTCCTTGCTCACATGGCCCTCCTCCCTTCTAAACTATAGGTGTTGTGTGGTGGGTAGAGGGTCCTTTAAGGTGGCTTTGCACAGGTCAGGCCTCCTTCTTGCCCACAGTGCCAGCAGCAGCCTCTCCTCTGTTCAGCAGTGGCTGGCTGGGCTGGGGGCTGAGGCAGGCCCCATGCGAGGGGCACTTGGCCCTGTCTCAGCTGAAAGGCTCAGAGCAAGGGGCTCCCAGCCCTGTTGCCTTCAGCTAAGAGTCTCAGAGCTCTTGGCCCAAGACCCCAAGGGGAGGGATATTTACGGTTTAATAACTGGCCTATTGATTCTCATTTATTTGCCACCAGTGGGGCTTACCCAAGAAGTGAAGGCGAAAGGGCTGTGTTTGTAAATAAGTCTCCAGTTGGCCCCATCACTCAGCCTGCCAGGCTTGCTTCTGACCAGGGAGATGAGCTGGGTTAATATAGCACAGTGCCCTCTGCTTCGCAGAGCTCTGACAGGCAGCCGCAGGGACAGCAGCCCATCCAGGCCAGCCCCTGGGGCCCTCCTGAGCCCAAGTCCCTTCCCTGTGCCCTTCGTAGTTAGCAATGCACTTCCATATCTTTGAACTCTTTGGCTGTCTCCTTTGAAGGAGGAAGAGCAGGCTTAGTAGCCCACTTAACAGATGAGAACACTGAGACTGACAGAGATGATATACTTTATTTGAGGACACACTGCCAGGAAAGGGTGGGTGAGGCAGGATTGCAACTTGAGCAGTGTTGGCTGGCTGACTCTCTTAGTTAGCTATTGCTATGTAACAAACCAGCCCAACATTTAGTAGCTTAAAATAAGAACTTATTTCTCATGAGTCTCTGGGTGTCATGAGTCTCTGAGTTTAGCTGATCTGAACTAAGCTTGACCATCATGGCTGGGCTCAGTCTGTGGTGAGGATCCACTTGGGCTGCTGCTGTAGGGTAACCTCAGCCCAGACACCTGGGCTCTGCTCTGTGTGTCTCTTGTATCTGTCTTGCTGGCTGGCCTGGGTTTGTTCTCATGGAGGTGGCAGGAGTCCAAGAGAAGAAGCAGGGCCGAATGAGCATTTTAACTGGCCTCGGCTTGTGTCAAGTTGGTTACTACCCCACTGGCCAGAGCAGGTCCCTGTTGGAGAGCGCTACTTAAAGCCGTAGTTACAGCAAGGCATGACAAATTCAGGCCATTGACGCCGTCAGTCTACTGCACTGCCGCAAGAGCATTGCACTTTCCACAGTTTTCCAGCATTCTGCCCCTTTCCCTTGCAAAGAATTGAAGCCTTGAACAAGGAGGGAATCCCATGGTCTCTCTCCAAGTCTGGGTAGCAGGGCCAGCCCTCTTGAGAAGCATGAGGGTTGGTCTGGGCAGCACCAGAATGAAGAACTGAGACCTAAAGGTTTGGGCTTAAGACATGGAGGGACTTTCCAAGGACCAAGGCTGTCCCACAGTAGAAAAGCCTCCTTAGGTAGTGAGCTCCCAGTCACTGGGAATGTGTAAGCACAGATCAGATGCTGACTGCGTGGCTGCAGGAGGGATTCTGCCTCCAGTGAGACTAGATGCAGACCAGGTAAGCTCCAGGCTCCCTTCTAGCTCCACAAATTTAGAAGTATATAAAAGAGTGGGCCAAGCACTGCCGACCCACAGCTGAGGAATGCTGCTATCCAGCCTCTACAGTCTCTCCCAGTCTGGCCCCAAACATAGCGGGTCCCAAGTACCAATCCAGAACAGAGTTGTTTTCTAGTAGAAAAAAATCACGAGAGACAGAGAAATCTCCCCTCCAGCCCCATGGGAAAAAGGGGAGAGGGAAACCTGGAGCACAGAGACCCCAGCCAGCCCCAGAGAGGCGGCCTGGCAAAGGGAAGAGTGTGGACTCTGGAGTCAGACACAGCTGGTCAGAACTGACCTCAGGTCAGTGCTCATTTCTCCCAGCCTCTTGCCCGCATCTATAAAGGGATAACGCTTCTGTGCTGGATGGTTGTGAGGGTTACCTGAGACAATGTAAATGGAACTTATGGAAGTGAAACATAGATTCAGCAACGATATTTCTTCTTTTCTTTTTGAGTCATAGCAGATAAGAGCATGAGCTGACATGAAATCTGTGTTTCCTAAGGGCTAGTGTAGCTACTTGCCCCTGCCCCTCCCTGCTTGTCCAGAGGGGACAGCTGACTCCTGGGTCTGGGTGGGAGGATGTGGAGTCCCCAGGGGAAGGGCAGGGCCAGGCCAGGGGAAGGAGCTCCTGGTCAGGACACCCCCTCTCACACCTCCCACCCCCATCCAGCAGTCAAAGCAGGGATGACTGAGCAGCAGGCCCAGGGCTGACTGGAACAACTCACCAACCGCCTGCCCCCTCCTCCAGTTCCGGCCTCCGGGTAAGCACCCCTTCTCTGTGGCAGGAACCTCATTAATGGAGAGAGAGGCGGGGAGAGGGAAGGGGAGAGCAGTCAACTGACGGCCTTTTCCACTTTCTGGAGCCTTGGGAGTTTTCTCAGATAATAATAGTAACAGAACGTCACCTTTGGGCAGAGCCTCAGAGTTCTCCCCAAGCCTGTGTGGCCTTTAGTGGAGCGGGCTCAGGGCGGAGAGGTGCAGCTGTCCCGTGGTGGCGTGGCTGGCTGACCGCCTGACCACAGTCACCCGGCCCACTGACCCACTGACACAGGCAGTGACGGACAGACACAGTGAGCGTCCGACGGACAGACTCGAGGGTTGGCTGCTAGTGAATGGATGACACACATATGGATTGACTGATGGAAGACTGTCTCGTGGACTCACCGACTGATACAGCATCTGACAGGCTCACGGGCTGCCTAACTGCCCGTCTCACTGGCTCTGCACTAACAAACCCACCACCTGACTATTCTGCCTGACGGACTCAGGGATTCCCCGGCTAAGCATTGTCTCCCCAACTAACTGGCTGACAGAGAATGTCCATCTGACACACTGATTGCCAGGCTGACTGTCTTATCTCTGACTGTCCTATGACTGACTCACACTCTCACTCATTGACATTATGATTGACCAGCTACCTGACTGACTACCAGTCGACATGCTGATGCCTGGCCACTCCACGTCCCAGCGGGCCTTTCACACTAACCCTCACAGCAATAGGCACAGACGCACTGATTGACAGTAGGGTTGACCTAGTCATAATTAACGGACTGCCTGACAGCAATGACTAAAATATTGCCAGACTTATCACCATACTAACAGCCCAGTTTGCTGACTGACTTTAAAGCAGACAGGCGGCCCACTCAGTGATAGTCGGCCCGACTTCCTAGCTTGATGGACTGACCCACTGCTTGACAATTGTGCTGCTGCTTGGCTGACCCTGGAACTGACAGCTGGCTAACCATCAACACGGCCACAGCCTGCTGTGCTGACTGACAGGCCCAGTGGGCTGACAGGCTTCATGGTTGATGGGGGAGAGCATTTTTAGGAATACTTTTGGGTTCTTTGCTCTTTCTCCTCCCTTATCTCCCAGCTCAGCTTTTTCACCTCACACTCTTTTGAAATTTTATTTTTTATTTTCTGTATGCTTCATACATACAAAGGAATATAGATAACATACACAAAAACCGAAAGAATGAAAAGGAAATGAACATCAGTGTGCCACCCCTTAGCTCCAGGGCTGGAGCAGTGGCCCTCCACCTGCTGTACAACACAACTACCAGGGGAGCTTCTGACAAATGCCCATGCCTTAGCTGCACCCCCAGAGATGCTCAGGTAACTGGCCTGGCATCACTGTTTTCTTCCCAGCTTCATTTTGATGTAATTGACAAATAAGAATTGTATATATTTAAGGTGTACAACACGATGATTCATATATGTTGTGAAATATTGCCATAATCAACCCGGTTAACATCTCTATCACCTAACAGTTACCATTTGTGTGCGTGTGGTAAGAACACTTAAGATCCACTCTCTAAGCAAATTTCAAGTATACAATACGGTATTACTAACTATAGGCACCATGTAGTACATTAGATCTTCAGAACTTGTCCATCCTGCATGACTGAACTTTGTACCCTTTGACAAATATCTCCCCATTCCCCCCTCCCTGCCCCTGCGCCTCTGGAAACCACCAACTCGAAACCACTCTCTGTTTCTATGAGTTGGACTCTTTTAGATTCCACATATAAATGAGATCATGCATTATTTGTCTTTCTGTGTCTGGTTTATTTTACTTAGTATAATGTCCTTCAGGTTCATCCCTGTTGTCTCAGATGGCAGGATTTTCTTCTTTTTAAGGCTGAATAATATTCCACCATATAGAAAACAGATATAGATCACATCTTCGTTACGCATTTACCTGTCAATAGACACTTTGGTTATTTCCATACTGAATATGGAATATTTCCATATTCACAGTATTATTTTGCTAATACTGCAGTGAACATGGGAGCGCAGATATCTCTTGGAGATCTTGATATTATTTCCTCTGGATATATAAACAGAAGTGGGATTGCTGAATCATACGGTAGCTCCATTTTTAGTGTTTTGAGAAACCTCCATGCTGTTTTCAATAATGGCTGCACCAACTTACTTCAGTGCTTTGGAGAAGCTCCTGAGGGAGTCTGGTGTTTTGACAGGGTCGAGTGACCCTGGGCTAGACCATCATGGTTACTTGGCTTGGCTTCACTACCTGAAGTGTGGTCCGGCCCTGCAGCATCCGCCTCACCTGGGGGCTTGTAGGAAATGCAGCCCCTCAGCCCCCACCAGAAACCCTCTGAACGAGTATCTTCTTGTTAACAAGACTCCAGGGGGATCCCGTGTGCACATCAATGTATGAGAATCCCTGCCTTACATGGTCCCTACATCCTCCTTCCCAACTGCTCTCCCCTCCCCCCACCAGAGGTCTCCAGCCTGCTCCTGCCCTTCTTTGTGGTTTCACCTGAACCATCATGTTTAATTTGTCTGCTTTGGTTCTTTATATCAGTGAGATCACTCTGCACATATTCTCCTGCAATATTTTCTCTTTTTTGCCCTTCATTTTATTTTAAATTTTTTTATTTTTTTTAATTTTTGGCCACGCCACGTGGCATGCGATTTATCCTCTCCCTGTGCCCACAGCCTTCTCTCCTCTCTTTGCCCCGCCTCCGTCTTCCCCAGGGAGCAGAATAGCAGAGCCTCTTCAGTAGCTGCTGCTTCCCACACTGGGGCCACCATGCTTCCCTGAGGACAGGTATCTGGGATGTGTCATTTACCCTCTCTGCCTCTTCTCTTCCCTTCTCCTCTGTCCTGGCAGTCCAGGCAGCTGCCAATGGAGGAGGAGTGTCTGGATTTTCCTGGCTCCAGCCTGGCCTCAGGCAGAGGGACTGATGGGAGTTTGAGGACTTGGGGGCTGATAAGGGGAAAAGACTGTATTAGTCGGGGTTCTCCAGAGAAACAGAACCAGTAGGATATAGATATAAAAAGAGAGTTATTATAGGAATTGGCTCATGTGGTTATGGAGGCCGAGAAGTCCTACAATCTACTGCCTGAAAATTAGAAAACCAGGAGAGTTGGTGGCACAATTCAGTCAGAGCTCGGAGGCCTGCAAAGGGGGACTGCTGGTGAAAGTCCCAGAGTCCGAAGGCCTGAGAACCAGGAACTCTGATGTCCAAGGGCAGGAAAGATGGATGTCCCAGCTCAAGAAGAAAGAGAAAAATGCACTTTCTCCACCTTTTGTTCTATTTGGGGCCTCAAAAGATAGGATGATGTCTGCCCACATTGGTGAGGGTGATCTTTACGCAGTCTCCTGATTCAAATGTTAAGCTCCTCTGTAAACATCCTCAAGGATGCCCCAGAAACACTGTTTTACTGGCTATCTGAATGTCTCTTAGCCCAGTCAAGTTGACACATAAAATTAAGCCTCACAATTGCATAACCATGAAGAGCAGTAACACAGGCTTTATTGAATGGTACTTGAACAGGGTTGCAAGAGAAGGGAAACCCTTCACAGCATGAGACCGTCCAAAGTTTGTGGCAAGGGGGCCGCCATCTAGAGGCGAAGAGGACGAGGGAACTCCTGGGGAGAAAGGGGGGCAGGAGGGAGGGTTTCTGGTGTCTAGGTGCTGTCACTCTGTAGCAAGACGGGGACTCTCTGGGTCAGAGAACTCTGTTATATCAGTGGCCAGCCGCTGTAGAGGAGGTTTTGTGGGGTAGGCAAAGCTAGTTAGGCAGGGCCTAAATAGTTAAAAATCTGCTCATCTGGGCTACTTTTTAAACTGCTGGATGTGTAACAATTTGAGATCAGCACTGGCAGTCTTTTGAGCTAGCAGGTCTCGGCCTGCAGGGAAGAGATAAATAACCTAGGGGCCAATCCACGGAGGTCATCTTTGGCTCATTTATATATATATATATATATATAGCAAGGACTCCAGGAGACAGAGCCAGATGAAGGCCTCTTTTAGTCTAGAACCCACAGCCCCTACCAGGTTCAGGGTGGGTCTGAGATGAGTCACACAGCCTGACAAGCCTCCATTTGCATTGGTGTAAAAATAGTAAGAAGCAGCATGCACAGTATTCCCTCCTTTCGCTGCAAACACCTCCTCTGCACCAGGTCCTGTGCTGGTTCCCGTGTATGCCTCCTGAGGCCCTGGGACCACTGGGCACCATCCAGGGCTGCAAGCGGAGCCCTGAGGGGCTCTACCAGCCTACGCCCTCCTACAGCCCCCCTGAAACCTCTACTGGTCTCCTCTCACTTACAACCCACGACCTTCTCAAGGGTTGTCCATGAAAATGCCCTTTCCAGAAAGGCATCAAGGCAGAATGGGAAGGAACTTTGGAGTCAGTTGTCCAATGTCAGCAACAGCAAACACGAATGGAGCATTTACCACGTAACAGATACCACATCAAGCATTTCCTCCGAACATTGTCTCCATAACAAACTTCAACAGAATTAAGTCCTATTCTATGTATATATAGGGACGTGTGTGTATTTGAACGCAGAAGATAGCATGCTATGCATGCATTCTGCACCTTGATTTTTTTTCTCTCAACAATGTACCTTGTAGATTATTCCTTATTTGTTACATATAGAGCGTTCCAGTGTATGGTTGTACTGTAATTTAGCAAACAAACCTCTCTTGATGGAGATTTAGATTTCTTCCAATATGGCTTTTACTCGGTTCATTTTTTGGAAAAATTCCTAGAAGTTGAACCTCAGCGTCACTTTAAGTAACTCAAGGAATTGGAGCCACTGGGGTGGGATCCAGGTGGGAAGGAAACTCAGACCGTGGTTCTTGGAGGAGGAAGAGATGATAAAGAAGGGGGGGGGGGGGCGGCGCTGAGAGGGGAGGGAGGAGGGAGAGAGGAAGAGCGGATGGAGGGGTCCCATTTCCGGAGGCAGCAGGATAGAGCCGGGGCTGGGCAGAGCTGTGGGCTCCATCCCCAGGGATGCTCTTGGGCTGTGCCGGTGGATGGCATCAAGGAAGCAGTGGTGGAAGGCATCTGTCCTGCATACGTTTCCATCTTCCCAAAGTCTGTTCCAAATTGCCCTGCTTTACCTCTCCCTGTACCTCCTCCCCCTGCAACACTCCCCCTGCCCCCCGCTACCCTCAGCCTGGGAAAATCCAGTCAGTTAATAAAAGCAGCAGATTGCTTAGAGATGAAGGGCGAGGGATGGAGACAGTTTGGGGGCCTGATATTTCCCTCATGTGCAATAATCTGGTGATGAGATCTTTTCCCTTTCCTGGAGCCTTTATTAATATTAGGTCTTAATGCATAATTAGCTGGCAAGCCCAGGGGGCTGATGCTTGGGTCCCCACCCTTTCTCCTCTCCCCTGGGACGGACCACCTGCTCCCCGGAGCCCCAGGAGGGCAGAGGCGCTGGTGGAGGAGGTAGGGCTGGCTCTTCTCACACGGGTGGAGCCGTTCTGGTGGTCTGGGCTTCTGAGCTTCTAGCCTCCTGCTGACCTTGAGCGTTTCACTGCCCTCCATAACCCCAGAGGGCCAGAGTCTGCTGGGACCCATGGAGTCCAGGGCCAGGCTGAGGTTCTGCTGGAGGAGCTAGCATCAGACTCAGCTGGGTTGCCCTTCCCTTTCAGCTCTCTTGACTATTGAAGTGGTCATCGTGTGGTTGTGGGGCTGTGACCAGCACAAATGGGTGGCTGTGAACTCTGGCTGGCCCACATCTCTGCAGGGTCACTGCCACCATATCCTCCTGACTCTGACCACTAGAAGCTTCTCAAGCCTGGGAAAGGACTGGGGAACAGCCGGGTCCTGTCCTCTTCCCTGGTGGCAGGAGGCTTGTCCCTCTAGGCCAGAGCTTCAGCTCTGCAGAGGAGTTGTTCTGCGGTGGTGGGCTGGGTTGCCTTTGGCAACTGACTTGCCTTCTCTGGTCTCGGCTTCCTGAGCAGGACAGTAAGGATGCCCCTGGGACTCCTCCCCTGCTGCTTTATGTTCTGAGTCTGGTGCAAGTGTCAGGAGTGCCAGAGTCGGCAAAAACAAAGTCTGAGTACATGAAAGACCATGGACAGGAGGGTTTTGAGAGTCCCACTCCCCTGGATCCCAACATTAACTGTCAGGAGCTGCACTGGCTGAGTCCTGGCTTGTGGTAGGATAAATAGGAAGTTTGCACCTCATTATTCCCTCCCTCCCACCAAGCTCCCACCTGCCACAGGGCCTTTGCACATGCTGTTCCCCCCCCCCCCCCCCCGCCTGGAATGATCTTCTCTCCACCCCTTTTTCCTACTCTTCCTTCAGAACTCAGCCCAAGAATCATTTCCTCCAGGAAGCCTTGCCTGACTTCCCCATTGAGGTCAAATTTATGGTGGCCCATATGTCTCTTTCACAGTGCTTCTGAGTCAGTAAAATCGGGGCACAAAAGAGGTGACTGTATTTTTCTGTAACTAAGCCTAATTTCTACTCTAAGCCCCCATTCTGCCAGGAATCTGAAACGTAATATGCGGCAGTTCAGGGTCCTTCTGCTTGCCCTGACATTCTGTCACAATCCAGGGAGGGCCTGGGTGTGGGGGAATGGAGGGTGGGTCCCCCAGTGCTTCAGTGTCAGGGAAGGACTGTCGTCTGTCCACTTCTCACATCCTCATTCCCGTGCCATCTCAGCCTCTGCCACCCCTACCATGGTCATTGTATCACAACAGCCTGAGCCCATGGCCCTTCCAGGCCCCCTGCCACTTCCCACGCTGCCCTGGAGACTCCACACAGACATTTATTTTGCTCCATGTGATGCCAGGCAGAGGGAAATTTGGGGGTCCCACCAGGTGGCTAGGGGGAAGGGCAGGCACAGATCCTCTCTGCCCTGGGAGTTCTCACACGAAGTGGGGGTAGGAGAGGCAGGGAAGCAGCAGCAGGACCTGTCCTCGGGGACCCAGCAATTCCTGTCTTGCCCTTTCACTCTCCTCCCCTCCTCCTTGCCAGGTGTGGAGACTCTTGAAGTCTGGGGAGAAGGTGGGGCGCCATCTAGCAAAGGTCTCCAGCTACACCTGTAATGTGCTGCTTCTGCCCCAAGTCGTTCAGGAATTGACTTTGTTCTGTTGCATCATCCTGGTGGTCAAAGAGGGGGAGGGAAGGGGGAAACCAGAAACACAAGGGGGAGATCAGCCATATTAAGCACATGAGAGGCAGAAGAGCTTAGTGATTACATTAAGTGGGGGTTCTGGAGTCAGACGGCCTGGGTTCCAGTCCTGCTCTGCTGCCTGCCAGCTGTGCTGCCTCAGGCACGTTGCTTCACCTCTCTGGTCTTCGGTTTCCTCTTCCATAGACACCGACAGTGTTTGCCATAGTCAAGACTAAACAAGGTAATACATACAGAGTGCTTGGCACAGTGCCTGGCATGTAGGAAACTCTCAGAGATCATTGTTACTCCCCGCTGCCCCCTCAGATAAAACTGCAATGTTTGATGAGCATTTCATTAATGTCTGTCTCCCCTGTCACACTGCAGAGGCTCCAGGAGGGTAGGGACAGCGTTGCTTTGTTGGGTTGCTTGCTGGTTTGGGGGTCACAGTTGTGTAGCCCCAGTGCTGATACTCTGTGGATCCTGCTGTTCCTATTTGCCTCCCTGCCAGCTCTGCACATGCCTGACCATGACCTTGCCCACCATCCTGTTCATGTCTCTTCCAGGAATCTTTCCCTGATACTCTCATTTAGATAAATCTTCCCCCACCAACATCCCCCCGCCCGGGTCCCCACAGCCCCCATTGAAAGTGTGGCTCCACCATCCATATCCAGAGCAAACCCCATGAGACCAGGAGCCCCCTCCAGCTCACCCCTGTCTCCCGGACTGGATCCAGCTGAGGAGCTCCAAGTAAAGCTGACCTTTTCCCTTTATTTGAGCCCCACAATAGCTCAGAGAAGAAGACAAAGCAGATCCTATCCCCATGTTGTGGGTAGAACTAATTCTCAGGGAGATTAAGTGACTTGCTTAATATCACACAGCTGCCGGGGGCGGGCGTGCAGGTTGGCCTGAGTTCCTGGGGGTCTACCCTTTGCACATCTCCATCACCCCTCACCTTCCTCAGCCTTCACCGTGATGGCAGTCGGATGCTGAAGGCCCTGGGAGGAGAAGGGACTCATCGAGTCCACACAGCAAGCCTGGGTCAGTGCCCTGGGATTGGGGCCACCAGGAGTCAGGAGCCCCAGAGGCTCTGTCCTTAGCTTTGAGACCATGATCTCAGGGTCCTGGCTGGACCTCCCCTCTCTGGGCAACCAGGAGCCAGGATGCAGTTTCAAGCCAGGACCTCAGTCCCACGATGGGCCAGGCTACCTGCTCTTTGCCGCTGGACTGAAAGGCAGCTCACGCTGCCCCCTGGCTAGGCTGACCTAGATCAGCAGAAAATAACTTGCTGCAGGAAAAATCATCCAGATGCACCACCGGCTCCCTGCCCTGTCCCCTAAGCACAGCCACTGAGCCCAGCCTGGGCCCAGGCCCTCAACTCGGTAGGAGCTGGGAGCACAAAGAGGACAAAAACCCCTGTGTGGGGAACATGGCCTGAAATGGGAGGCACACCTTTCCTGTCTCTCCTGGAGCCATGAAACTGTCATTTAGTCTCATTTCGCCCTCACAGTAACCAGGAGGTCGGCATTATTGGCCCCGTTTTTCTGAGGACAAACCTAAGGCCCAGAGAGGTGAAGTGATTCAACTGAGCTCACACAGCAAGTAAAGGGCAAGAACAATGCTGGTCTGGCTGTCTCCAGAGTGGGTGCTGGTTTCATGGTCTGCACTGTGCCTCCGAAGGTTCTGGAAGTCCTGCTTAGGCCCCCTTCCTCTAAGAGACCCTGAGCCCTGGCCTCACGGAGACTTGGCCTCCTTGGGCACCTGCAACCTTGGTTTTATCTCCTGCCTGCCCCCATACTCACTCTGCCTGCTAGGCTAGGGGCTCAGGCTCTGCACTCCAACAGCCTGGTGATGGATCCTAGCTCCACTCCTTAGGAACTGATTTGGGCCAGTGACAGCCTCAGTTTTCTCATCTGTAAAATGGGACTAATAAAAGCCGCCCCCCCCCCCACTTCCTGGGTTGTTGCAATGTGGCTGTGCAGTGACTTGTAGAGCCACCGAGGGGTACAGTGAATGCTGGTTGCTACTGTTGACACTCTTCTCATGGTGGTGAGCTGGCTTTAAAGCAAGGCGACTGGTATCCAGGGACTCCCCAGTCATTTCCCCTTTCCTGCCCCTTCCCAGCTGGACTGCAACTTCCTTGCATCAGGGCTGTGCCCCCCACATCCCAGCCCCATGTTGAATCTTCTCAGCTGGCATTCATCGAGTTGGTGGGTGGTGCTGGCCGCCTTTGGGGGAAGGGAGGGATGCCAATGGCTGGAGTGGGAGGGGAGCTGTGTCCAGAGCAATCTCCTCCCCCAGGTCTGATAAGGGAGTTCTGGTTGTTGAGTAAGGAATGCACAAATGAACGAGCAGATGGTGGGAACTCTGGGCCCAGTGGCGAGTGGGGTGATTCTAGAAACCAGACTGGTCAGCTGGACTGCTTCCCAGTGAATATCACCCAATAAACGCTCTGGCTGGCTTTGGACAAGCCATCTACTGACGTTAGGGCAGAGGCTTTGCGTGACACTTTGGCAGATGGCTGGCAATTACCCACTTGCATACCTCCTGTGATGGGGAGCTCCTTTTCACCTCCCTGGCAAACAGCCCTTTTTATCCTGGACACTCAGACAGTATGGGAGGTCTTAAGCTAAATCAGCTCCTTGTCACTTCCATCCTGTGCTCTTAGCTTTGCCCTTGGAGCCACCCCGGACGTAGCTGTCCTTTCTCCCACACATCTTCCTTCAGCTGGGTAAAGAGCTTGGGGTCTGGGCCCGAGTGCATGAGTGTGATTCCTGTATCAGACACTTCCTAGCAGCATGGCCTTAAGTCAGTTATCTTTCCTCTCTAAGCCTCAGTTTCATCTCCCACAAAATGCATATTTTAAAAAAAGACTCTTCAAAGAATGTTCTAGGCTCAGGAGCTCCTCAATACCAGATTCCCTTCACTATATGTGAGAGGGAGTGACAGAAGCTGGCCTCAACCTACCAGGACCCTGCCACCCCTTTTTCAGAGGGCAATGGGGAGCCATGGAATGCTTTAGAGCAGGGGCGTGGGCTGCCATGAGGTGATCTCCATCTGTCACTTCACCAGACTCTCAGTCAGGGATAGAGGGGCTCAGATGGGGCAAGAGTCCTGTGATCAGGGGCTCAGAGGAGACTTCCTTGAAAGTCTAAGGGGACCCAGAGCTCGCTGATGTTGGCATGGCTCCTGGATGCTGCACACTCCAAGGCAGCTCTGTTTTTAGTGTTGAATGCCGTCTGTATCTGCTTCCTGGTGAAAGGCAGAGTCATCTCCAATTCCAGCCACACCAGTGGGTCCAGCAGGTGTCCAGCCAGTGGCCCATGAGCCACCTCCTCCCGAGAGCTTGGAGATGACAGGCCAAGAGCCCAGCAGTGGGCAGGGCAAGGCTGGGCAGAAACCCCTTTGTAGCCTCCCAGGGTGAGGCAAGACCCAGCTCCCGAGGGGATTCTATTCCAGACAATCAAAGACTTCTTTTGTTCACAGAGGATCAGAAGGAAAGAGAAGGACCAAGGTACACATCCTGCATTTCCTAGCTGAAGCCAGATCCTGGATACCTGGGTCTCAGTCCTAGCTTTCAGTGACATTCAGCAGGTCACTTAATTTCTATGAGCTTCGGTTTCTATATCTATGTCATCTCTACATCTATCATCTCTATCTATCTATCGATCTATCTATCTGATTAAAAACCCTTATTGATCTCGAGGGATTATTATTAGCATCCAATAGGAGAATAGATTGAAACTGTAAAGCCCTTTACCTGTAAATGGAGTTATAATTACTGTGCATTTGTATATGGAGAGAGTTGCAGTTAGCATTTCAGTGAGACGTAGGGTCTTGGGGAATGCCCTCCTCTCTCTGAGCCTCAGTTTCCCTGCCTCCACAGATGCCCTCTGAGGCTCATCCAGCTCCAAAACGCCAGGCAGTGGATCCCTCCATGGGAAAATGGACGTGCTGACAGACCCCTCTGTGTCTGCAACATGATCTCCTGTCTCCCGGGAAGCAGGCTCCCTGCCGGCGCTGCTGGTGATTAATACGCCCTTAGTGGGGCTCCTGACCCGCTGTCAGGCACATCAAGGTAAGTGCCCATCCGCAGGCTGAGGGCTCCGTTGATGAATAAATAATAACAGCAGTGAAGTAATGGGATCGGGGAGGCCGCTTAGGATAATGGAGCGACAGACGACGTGGCATCGAGCCCCAGGGACCAGAGCTGCCGGATGAGCTGGCAGGAGGGGTGGCAGGAACACGGGTGTGTGCACATGCCAGCAACGGTCTGTCTGCTGACCGTGACGGCGATAACCCCCTGGCTGGTCCCGGGTGACTCTGCGGCACAGTGGTTCATGTTACAGCTACGAGTGCGGGCTTTGGGGGCACACAGACCTGGTGCCCCTCTGCCTGGCTGAGCCATGGTTGGTTTCTGCATTTGCACAATGGACATGATAAGGGGGTGGGGTCGGAGTGAGGAGGGCTGTGAGGTGTTCACACGCACTAGTGCATCGTGAGCCCCTGCTAGTGCTGGCATCGCTGTCCCCAGAGTGATTGTACTCCATTCAGCTCACTGAATCCTTAACTCAAAACTGTCCTGTGAACCAGCCAGGGCAGGGATGGTGTGCATCCTGCTTTGGGCCCAGCTGCCTGCTGGTCTCTTAGGTGAGACTAGGGTGTCAGTCTATGTCCCAGAGGATCTCACAGTCAAGAGGGAGGGGTGGGTGAGACAAAGGGTGGGTCCTCAAAATAGACCCCTAAATGAGAACCACGAGATATCACTATATACTTGCACAGCCCATAAAGCCAACCCTACCTTTTGTGTTGGCAAGGATGTGGGTCACCTGAAACTCACACATTGCTGGTGAAAATGTAAAATGGTATAACCACTTCACAAAAGGTGTGACAATTTCTCCTAAGTCCAAACATATAACTGTCCTTGACCCAGCAATTCCGCCCCTAAACATTAGCCAAGAGAAACAAAAACACTTGTCTACACAAAGACTTGTACATAGCTTTGCTTATAATGGCCAAAGCCTAAAAACAACCCAAATGTCTACTGATAGGTAAAGGGATCAACACATGGAAGTATATCCATGCATTGGAATACTACAAGGCTACCAATACATGAAACAACACTGATCAATCTCCGAGATAATATGCCAAGTGAAAGAATCCGGCCACAAAAGAGTACATGCTGCATGATGTCATTGACGTGAAATCCTAGAAAAGGGAAGTCTAGTCACTAGTGACAGAAAGAAGATCAGAGTTTGCTTTCTGGGGCCAGGTTAGGGTGGGGAGACTGACTGCAAAGAGCAAAGGGGACTTTCTGGGGTAATAGAAATATTCTCTATCTGGACTGTAGTAGTGGTTACATGGGTGTGCACATTTGTCAAAACTCATAGAACTCTACCTTATTGTGGGTGCATTTTATTGTCTATAAATTTTACTTCCAAAAAGTTGACTGAAAACCAAATCAAAACAAAAACACAAGCACCAAAAAAAAAAAAAAAAAATTACCAACCAGAGTAATCCAAACAGCTGGCATTCCCCAAAGAGCATGTGACCTCAAAGAATGGCCAGCTAGAAGCTGCCATTTAGCATGAGGTTAGTGGCTGCCTTAGAGGGAGGGAGAGACTGTTCCCTCTCTGAGTGGGCTAAGCCATGGCACCATGGGGCACGGCCCCTTCCTGAGCTCTGGTAGAAGGGAAGGCCTGCCTCATGGGCCAGTCTGCTGCTCCCTCCCCTCCAGCTAAGGACCGGTCAGCTTAGGGCTGCCAGTAGCCCACACAACTTCTTCATGAAAATTCGAAAAGGCTCCTCAGTTGAGGTTTGAGTTTGGCAAGATGATGGTGCCCTTGTGCAAAGAAAAAGACTCCCCTTCCTCCAAGCAGACACAGCTCCTTCCCGCTTGGTGAGCAGAGCGTGGACTGGATTTCAGCCCCCACCTGCCCCATGGTTCAGGTCTTTGTACCTGACTCTGCCTGGAGACTTCGGGCTGAGCCACCATCCTGGAAACTACTCTGTACTGTCTCCCCTTGAGCAAACCCCTGCCCATCTCTGGGCCTCAGTTTCTGCATTTGTTAAATGTGACCAAACAGTTGTGGAGATAGATCTAATGAGATGAGAGAAGGGAAGTTGCTTTGCAAAGTATGATATGCTTGACAAATGCCAGTGTCTCTCTAGCCCATTGGATGGATGGGTGGGTGGGTGGATGGATGGATGGATGGATGGATGGATAGATGAACAGACAGATGGATGGATGCAGAATGGGTGGGTTGATGGATAAATGGACAGATAGATGACAAGATAATCTCTAAATTCTAGTTCTAGGTTCTCTATACTCTCTGGGGCAGTGAAAGGCAGAGAGTAAGATTTGGGGCCCATATATCAGTGTCTTCTGACCTCCCTTTTGGTGCCCCCCACCACTGCCTCCATTCCCAAATATGTCAATCCCTGTCTCATGACCATTTGGACTCCAAATGCCTTGGGCAGTCCCCCTACTCAGGCTGGTGGAAAGAGTTTGGCATGTGAATTGCAGGGGTTGAAGAAATAAGCCTGCTCCTCTCCTGACCAGGGTGCCTCTTTGATGGGGTGGAGGGCCCTGGCTAAGGAGCTTCCTTTTCTAGGCTCTGCTCTATAATGAGATACTGATTATTCTTGCCCCTTAGTCTCTTTCTTGGATGGACAGAGATGAGACAATTAAAAGGCGTGTTCCCAGCCACCCTGGAGAGATTCAATGAATAATAACAGACTTCCAGCTGCAGTCTGGCTCAGATCTTGGGAACAGCCAGCTCCAAAAAGGCTTACAGGGCCCAGCGGAATGACTTAATTTTCTGGAGGACAATAGCCAGGAGAGAGCAGAGGGCTGGCCCTCCCCTTAATAGGTGGGGTGCTGAGTGTCTCCTACCGGAGGGGCCACTGTTCTCCGGCTCACACAGCCTGCTGCCCAGTGTCAGGCTGGAAGAGTCGGGGCAGGGGATACAGAGAGTAGGGACTCTGTAGTCAGGAAGAGCATGGCCACATCCTAGCTCTAGCGCTGCCCAAGCTGTGCTGCCTCAGGATGAGTCTGAGCCTCTCTGACCTCCTGTTTCTGCACGTGTGAGATGGGGTGAAGACGAAGTGAACTTCACAGGCCCACCCCACCTGAGCACTGGTGAGATGCTGTTGTCTGTCTGGAAGAAGCCCATTTCATGCTTCTCAGTGTCACAGGAGTGAAACCAGAGGGGAGAAGTAGCTCACCCATGGTCACTGGGCCCTGGAACTCAGGTCTCAGGACTCCCCAGCTGGAATCTTTGTCTGATAGAGCTCCCTCGTCCTTGTACGCTCTGCCCATGTGCCTGTCCTTGGGAGAGTTCCTGAGCCCCTAGACTAGGTGAAGTTCCTCTGCCCCATCCTGCATGGATGCTGGAGCACATCTCATGTGAACTTAAGTTCCTCTTGAACATCCGTGTTCCAGGAAACGGGGCGTTCCCCCAAGGGTATTTTGGAGGTATCCCCAGTGCTTAGTGCAGTGTCTGTGCCTAATAAATACTACCTGAACTAGATTGAACTGTGCTTTGCAAGGCCCCTACTCCCAGCATTTCAGCTCCCAAGGGTGTGGCAGGAGTTCCTGCCCTGGAGGGTGGGGCAGAGGAGTGGTCGGAAGTGCCTGCAGGCAGGCCGGGGACTTCCAGGCGGAGGTGATCAAGCCCCAGCCCTAAATCTAGCTCCGCCCAGGCTGCACTGGTCCCCAATGACCAGCCAGCCGGTGTGCTTACTGGGAAGTGCAAAAATAACTGCACACCAGAGTCCATGGCAGCAAGGTGAAGACAGATGGAGAGCAGGGAGAGCGATGAGCTAATTAGAGGAGGTGAGTGATGAGCTGATGCCAGGTGTTTACTTAGTGAGCAGGAGTCTGGGAGCTGAGGACAGGCCTGTGCATCAGTCTCACTCTGGCACATGGCTGGGGCTCCAGCCCCTCCCGCCTCTGTCTCTGCCCTGGGCTAGGGGAACGACTTCCTGAGGCCCCTGTGGCTCGGGGAACTGGCCGGGGAACTAAGCCCCTTTCCACTGAGGCCAAGCATCCCGGGGCTCATCTCCCATCAACTCCTATCTCCTCCTTCCTCACCCTGTTCCTCATCTCCTGGGCCCAGGCCTCCAGGGTAGAGGAAGGAACACTGTGCTGAGCGTCCAGAGTCCTTGATTTCAGCCCTCTGTCAGGCTTCAGCCAACACAGCATTTGACAGCTTGCCAAGATCATGCAGACAAAACCACATCAGGCCCCAGACCCTGCTCACGTTAGGCAGATCAGAGACAACGATCTCCATTTCAGAGACCGGGAAAGTTTAGGCCCAGACAGCACGTGAAGGGGCTGGGATACAAACCTGGGTCTTCTGACTCCTAGGTCAGTGATTTTTCCTCATCTGAGCACTGCTGCCACATTGCCTGCCCCCTCGGGGCCTCAGTTTCCCCATTTGCACAAAAGAGGGTTTCCTGAAGGAACATCAGCTCCCCTCGCCGTGCCTGTCACCAACTCCTCAACGATGTGGCCCAGAAGAGCCATGGCTGTCAAGAAGGGCAGGGCCACAGCTCATAGGTCCATCCGTAACTTTTTCCCAGACTTCCTGGTACCCAGTCATCCAATCTTGCACCTTCTGTGACCTTGATCAACCAGCTAAGCTATTTGCCACTGCCCAAGAGTCCACGTATATGTGTATGACAGGCTGTCTCCCTCCTACAGAGTGGATGGCCACGTGCACCGCACGCACATCTGCCCATGGGAGGATTTGCTCTCAACACTGTCCTTCAGGCCCGCTGAGTGGGGCTGTAGTGCAGGGCTAGCACTGACTTACTGCACTGATCCGAGTTTTTCCTAGCTCTGTCAGTTGCTCTTAGAGATTGCTATATGCAAACGTAAGTCTGAGTTGAGATAAATGCATTTTTGGTGCCATGGAAGTTTGGGCCACCTTGTCATGTAATTTCTTGGGCATCTTAGGACGTGTGATGCTCCTGCAAGCCAGAGGATTCACCACCTCACTTGGCAGCCATGAGCTCCTGTGGCTGACTGACGAGTGACCCAGCTCCAGGTGCCTTCCTCGGGCTTGGCTGGCTTTCTAAGGCCAGTCTGCCACTTAGTATGGGTTCTCCTGGAAACAAAACCTGGGGCAAGTCTTGCTTGGAGGTGGTTTGGGGGAAGGTGGTCCCAGGGAACAGGTGGAAGGAACAGAATGAGCAAACCAGGGAAGGAGGGAGATGATAAATGCTGTGTTATCAGATTGGCAACTGCTACAGATGATTGGGGCTCCACCTGAGAAGCCTTATGAGATGGTTCACAACTGTCTCAGAGTGCAATAAATGCAGGGAATGTTTATCCATCAGCTCCCAGCTCCCAGCAGTCACAGGTTGCCCTACATGTGTTAACTGCCCCTTAAACACACACATGCACACACGCGCACACACACGCGGTTGCACATGCAGGAGTGCCACATGGGTTTTTGTGGGTATCCCATGCATGGCGAGTGGCCTTGCTCATACCTGGAGTAAGGGGGTCATTGCAGGTTGCACCTGGGGGAAGCTGGCCAAACTTGTGCAGAACAGGTCACCCCAGCAGTGGCTGGAGCAAGAGGTATGCTGAGTGAATCAAGGTGTGTACACAGGAGCCTGCTTCAAGGTGTGAAGGCAGAACTCAAACTAGACATTTTCAGTGCAAACAAAGGCTGGGGAGCTGCCAATCGACCTCAGCCTGCAACCCCAGGCCTTCCTGGGGCTATCCACCCGCTGTGACCATGACACCTCCGTGCAAAGATGCTCCAAGAGTTACTCATGAGTAGGGGGAGGATAGCCAGAGGCTGACCAGAGGGTCTGCGCTCACCCTGGCTTAGGGATGGGGGATCATAGTGAAGCCTATGGGGAGGGACCTGTGTCTGTCTTGAAAAATGGTCTTCTTGTACCTGTCTCGCCATAATGAATGGAGCCTGGTCAGGAGCTTCTAGTGAGGCCTGCACACATCAGCCATGAAGCCAGGAGACGCCTAGAAAGGCTTTCCCGTCTGCCAAAGCAGACCTGTCCTACTGGCGTAATTAAGCTGCACTAAAGGAGTGAGCCCACGGCTCACTGTGAGGCAGGCTCTCAGGACTGCTGGGGCCCAGGGAGGATGCCTGGGCTACTCCCTGCTGTCCCCACACCAGCATCCCCTGATTCATTGCCCCTCCCCGGCCTGGGCCACACTGGGAGTTCCTGGTGGGGAGGGGAAGCAGTGAGGACCCCAGGGCGTCTTGGGTGTGGCCCAGAAAGCCCACAGCAACCCCTGCCTCAGCTCTGATAAACCACTGGATGGGAAATTCTTTTTCATTCTAGCCTAAATGTGCCCATGGCATCTCTGGCACAGAACCCAGAGAGTCCGATTTTTGTTCTGTTGTTTTTAGGTTAGAATGAGTCTCAGGCCCACAGCCTTCGCTCCTGACCCTGCTGGGAAATGAGGGCATTGGGGGCAGACCCGATAAAATCCAGCCCTCTCAGACATGCAGAAGCAGCCACGTGCTCAGCCATTCAGGCTTCTAGGAGCAAAGGGCCTTGGGGGCGACAGACTGGTGTACAAATCTGGGTTCTGAGTGGCCCTGATCCAGTGCTGCACTTCCCTGAGTTTCCATCTTCTCAGCTGTGATGCGGATGAACACAGGTGTCTCACAGGGTTGTCACCAGAAGGAGAGCTCAGGTATGAACAGTGCCAGGCACTCAGTGAATGATGGTCATTACTATGATAACGGATGGAGGTAGCAGGACGGGGCTATCCTGCTGGCCAGAGAACGATGTCCAAGGCCCACAGCTGAGAAGAGAGGTCAGAAAGGGCCCACATTCTGACACCAGAGAAACTGCAGCGGGGGACCAGCTCCCAAAGGGCCCTCCATGACATGCCGGGGCAGCAGACACACCACCACTACCACCACCACCACCACCGATGGCAGAGGAGATGGCGATCTAGAAAGAAAGGGGGTGTTTTCCCTCCCAGATACCAAAAATGCACAGGACTAGACTAATATTGAATTAAATGGGAGCTGCAGGTTTTAAATGAACAGAACTGGCTTTCGAACAGCAGGAGTGAGGCTATTTAACAATCAAGTCAGAAGGATGTGGTTAATGGAGCTCGCTACTCCGGGCTGGGGTGTAACGGAGCACAGTTATTGGGGAAAAAATTAAACCATTCCATGTTCCTACCCTTATGAGCTGAGACTCTTCACCAGACATCATTATCATCATTTATTAATTAATGAATCAGTATATTCATCAAGTCCCTGCTAGGAACCATCCCTTTATCTGGTGCGCTGAGGATGTATAGTCAGGGAACTTTGCCCAGGCATCTCCCAACTCCCCGTCTACCTGGGGAGGGGATCTAGCCCTGTGCCCTCAGATAGAGGCCAGGCAGGCTGGGTGCATGAGTGTCCTTAAAGAGTGACGGGCCAAGGACCCCCACCAGAGTGGCTTCCTGTGGTGCTAAAGGCCAGAGGCCCAACGGAAGAATGATGCGGGCAGTAAAGGGCCAGATCTGCAGCCACTTCCAGCTTGGCGATGGGAGGTGTGGCTGAGCTGGGCGGGTCCCCACATCTCCATGGTCCCTGGTTCAACCACCTTAGGTGGAGCTGGTCATGGCAGTGAATTCAGCCCCAGGCTTAGTCCTGCCTCTCTCTCTCTCTCTGTCCCTCAGCCTCCAGAAGTAGGATGGTGGGTGGGCATCTCTCCAAATTCATGGGAGCCAGGGTCTGTCTCTGTCCTACCTCCCGTTCCTGCCTCATAGCCCCTCCAGAACAGGGCCATTGCCTCACCTCCAGCCACTGCCAGCTGACCATCCATCGCTCCCTGCCAGTCAGTGGGTGTCAGGTGGTTTAATTCATAACAATGCACTTACCTTCCTGTAGGAGAATGGTGCCTGGGAGCTACTCTTGGCCTAAATTGACCTCAACTCTAGTTCTATCTGTACTACTGACTGGCTCTGTGACCTTGGCAAGTCACTTTGTCACTGGGCCTCAGTTTCCCCATCTGGCCCATGAGATTGAACTAAGTAACCTCTAAATTCCTCTCCAGAATTGAGCTGTCCCCACCCAGAGACCCTCAAAAACAAACAGCAGGAACAATTCTCTCCCTTCTCTACAATGTCAGCTCCACCAGGGGACAGGGACCTGTGTCTGTCTTGGACAAGACATTCCAGGGTCCTAAGGGCCTAGAACAATGCCTGGCACATAACTGTCACTTAAGAAATATTTGTCCAGTGAATGGACAACTAAACGACTACTGTTTACTAAGTGCATGTTACGAGCCAGAGGCTGGGCTAAATGCTTACATGTACAATCTGAAGACAGGCTATTGGAGGGGGTGAGAACTTGGGGGGGTCCACTGGGAGCCTCGACCTTACTTCCTCCTGCTTCTCACCACCCCTAGCCTAATGCACCCAGACAGAGACTGTGAATGGCCCACAGTAACTCCCTTTAGAGTTTGGAGAGTCCTGCAGCTGAAGTGTCCGTCCTAAGTCAGCATTAAATCTTCTTTGTCTCCCTTCAATTTCATTTTTCTTGTTTAATGCTCAGCGAAAGGAAAAAGTTCCACTTTATATCAGATATTATATAACTAGAAATGCTATTATATTCTCCCAAGAACACTGTAACAAAGTCATAAGGCAGAAGACAAACTGGGAAAAATATTTGCAACAAATATGAGAAATAAAGAGTTAATAGTCTCACTAGAAAGAGCTCTTCAAATCACTGGGAAAAAAACAAGAATTCAGGGCTTCCCTGGTGGCGCAGTGGTTGAGAGTCCGCCTGCCAATGCAGGGGACACGGGTTCGTGCCCTGGTCCAGGAAGATCCCACATGCCGCGGAGTGGCTGGGCCCGTGGGCCGTGGCCGCTGAGACTGCGCGTCTGGAGCCTGTGCTCCGCAACGGGAGAGGCCACAACAGTGAGCGGCCCGTGTACCAGAAAAAAAAAACAAAAGAAACAAAAACCAAGAATTCAAAGACTGATGGCCAATAGACTAGAAGGAAATTTAAAGAAATCATCAGCTCCACTAATAATCCAAGAAACACCAATTCAAAAAATAATAAGATGCAATTTATCACCTAGCAAACTGGCAAAGAGTCTCTAACCCCAATGTTGGTTGGATGTCAGGAAACTGTCATCGTGATGGAACATTGTGGGTATGAGTGAAAACTGGCACATACTTCCAGAGAGTAACTGAACAGGAAGATCTGAAGATCTTTAAAATGAGCACACTTTTTAACCCCGTGATCCTATTCCTAAGTATTTATCCAAAGAAATGCCTTAAGGATGCTTATGTAAATGCTGATGAAGAGTTATTAATAAATGCCTGGTTTTTCGACAATGAAGGATTAGTCAAATGAATCATGGGACCTCCCTACACTGGAGTACGATGACCCATGAGGAATGATGTATAGATGTTCACATCTTTAGGCCATCTTTAAAAAGACTCAAGAAATTGGTAACAATGGGGGGCCCCTTTGAAGGAGAATAAGGACTGGAGGGACAGGGATGGGAAGGAAATTTATTTTTCATTCAATCCTCTTCTGTGTTGTTTGAATTATTTATGTGCATATATTAACCATTAAAAATAAAATCAATTAAGGTTTAAAAGACAAAATGATGTATAAATATATTTTTGTCAGGAAAATAATTAAAATAGACTTTGGACAGCTATCCACAATAATAACCATGGCAATTGCTGGGAAGGGAACTCCCACACTTTCCCATGCTTTGGCCCTTCCTCCCATTGCCTTTCCTCTGTTACATCCCATAATGGAAGAGGAGTTTCTACTAGGAATGGTCCAAGCCCAGGATTTGAGGGGCCACCCTCACTAGAGGGCAAGTTCACGGCACTGAAAAGCGCTAGTGTGTGAATCCACTGTTCTGCTTCCTCCATTCCTGTCCCAGCTTCAGAAGATAGGCTGGTCCTGCCCTGAAGAGACAGCTATCTCAGATTTCAGAGGGAAGGAGCAGAAAGCCCCTCTAAGTCTTCCAGTCCTGGTTCTTCATCCCAACCCTTATCAGAGTCCCAGATCTACTAATAAATTTATGAGCAGAGTAGCAGTTGGAGTCCCATCCAGCTGTTGTTTCTCAGACATGACTTTCTTGGTCAGGAACTCTACGTGGAGCGTGGGTGAGGGGATCACAACCTGGGCATTTCTGCATGCCTGGCTCTATCTGGTATCATAATACACCAGAAACTTCACTTGGAACTCAGAATAATTCTCTCTGGGTAGTGGGACTATAGGATATTTTAATTTTCATGTTTCAGCTAATCTGCATTTCCTAATCTTTCCATTATTTAGTAATTAAAAAATACTTTCCCCACCCCCCGAAAAGGAATAGCAACCCCCTCTTGGACAGCCTTACTGAAGACAGGGCCTTGGCAATGTTTTTTACGAGATAGACACCTGCCCCCCAAACTTCCTTTTTAATCAGGTCATCGAATTCTCCTAAGAAGTCTTTTGTGGACATCAAATTGCCTCCGTGCTTGCAGGGGATTAGGAAATGCCAGTTCTGATCCCAGGGGATTGGTTTTTGGAAGAACCATGATTCTGAAGTGCAGAGGGACTGTGAGAGAGGGCATTCAAGTCAACACATATTAATGCCTGATATTTGTACAGCATTCTGCGATTTACAGAGAGCATCCACATCCATTATCCCCTTTGATCCTCCCAGAAATCCTGGGAGAGGCAGGGAAAGGAATTATTAGTAGTCCCATTTGACTCATGGGGAAACTGAGGCACAGACAGGTTAATTGCCCATGGCAGTAGAGCCAGACCATAAATGCAAGTCATCTGGCTCTGCATCCCACACCCTTACACTAGATTTTTCCCCAAGTTTGAACCACAGTTTCCCCATCTAACAAATGGGGGAAAAAATAACCTACTGCCCTAGGTAGCTAGGATTAATTGAGTTAATACATGGCGTGTCTGAAGTCCGTGTCTGGCATACAGCAAGTGTTGACTAAATTAACTGTTATGAAAAGTGGCACATAACAGGTCTGTGTCACACCAAGTCCTAAGCTCACTCTACCAGTCTGATTCCTGCACATTTGCTGAGAGCCACCTCTGCAAAGAGCTCTTGGAAGGGAGAGCACTAAATGAGATAGAGGGGCTGCCTGCATAGGGGTTTGCCCTCTAGAAGGACAGAGAGACAGGGGCACACTCCAGCCCAATAACAAGGCATAACCATGGCTTTGAGATCTCAGGGAAGGGGGCTTTATTCTTCCTCCAGTGGAAGCATTCTGGGAAGACTTCCTAGGGGAGGTGCTGGGGCTCCTGGCTGATGTGGCCCTGCAGGACGAGGACTGGGTTCCAAACTGGGATGTGCAGAGTGGCCTGACAGAGACTGTTTATTCCTGGCCATTGTAAGGACGCCCCATCCTCCCCACCCAGCACAAAGCAGGAGGCAAACACGTTGGGAGAGTCTGCTCCCTGGGCCAGCTTCTCCCATTGCAAACCAGGTGGCAGGCTGGTGTAGTGACAGAGAGTCTATGTGGCCAGATAGAGAGGACAGGAAAGGCACAAGTAGCCTCTCCTTGCCCCCTCCCGCCCCAACCTCTGCCTGCACAGCAAGCTTTCCAAAGTCAGGGCTCCCGTTTGAAACCACTCAGTGCAGAGAAAGGACAACGAGCTGGTGGAGTCTGCCTCCCCCTTCCTATGTCCTCGCACCCCATTGCTGCCGCCTCACCACAGGCACTCCGTGCCACCACCCTTCAGGACTGGCTCTCGGGAAAGGCTCCAAAGAGCAGAGTGCCCACACCCCTTGTAAGTGACTGCTGAGGAGTCTTTAGACTGGGGAGACACACAAGCTACCCTTAATCACCCCAAGATCGCTGCTCCTCTGTGAAGCCCAGAGTAGCACCCCATCCGGCTTGCTGTGTGTGCCCTTGAGGAAGTCAGCCAACCTCACCCACAGGGTGTATGGGAAGGACCCATTTCACTCCTGTTGTCCTGGCTTGACGAGTACCCCCTGCCTGTTACAAAACTCTCCTGGTTTGGATGATAAAGTATAGCGTCTTCCTGTGCTACCCGGCAAGTGGGACTAGTCAGGCTATAGTGCTTCTTGGGGATCCAACAAGATAACTCATGTGAAGGTACTTTGTGCTTTGTCAGCTGTGATACATTCTGTCATGTAAGGGATGAAAGATCAGTATTTTTTAAAAATCACTTTTAATACCTTGAAAAGGGGTGCTTTTAATAGGATGAGTACTAAGTTTCCTTTGGCTTTTTAATTCTGCTGGCACATTTTCCTTCACAAGAATATTCTGTGCTCTGTGTTCATCCTACTGGCACCTCCTTCATACTTCAGGCAAAGCTAGACAAAATGCCCTAGAAGCAAAGAGTCCACCACGTGCCCTAGGACCTAAGAGGCTGTCATCTAGCCACAGCTGCATATTTTTCAATGGCCTTGCAGACAAATTCCCAAACCTACTAGCATGTGGCATGTGAAAGTCCCAGTTCCCCTCACCGGGGCTTCCTGCTGGAGCCAGCTCCCCCAACTGTTAAATTTTCAGAGATTTTGAGAGCCAACTGACCTTAGGCTGATAGCAGGAAATGGGCCATGCTGAGACATTTACACCATGTAAATCAGTAAATACTGCAAAGCAGGGCTTTTTTTCTTCTTTTTTCTTTCCTTTTCTCTCTTTTATTTTTTTCCTAGAGAGCCAGTTGTTAAATATTTAGCAGCACACCACTGCTGAAGGCTTACAAAATTTAGCAATCAGTGAGGAGAGGCCAAGAAGAAGGTCCCCTTTTAATCCCAAGGCTAACATGTGTGCTGCCTCATTTCATTTCCTCTCCTGATTTCTTTCCAGCCCTGGACCAGTGAGGCCCAGGAGATCCCATTTTGCTGTAGGATCAGGAGGAAGGAAACTGCAGTTTGATGTAAACATGATGCCTACCTGCAGTTTGGGAACTTTCCAGGGCTCGGAGTCCTGAATTAATGGGCCAGGCGTCTGGAGTGCCCCGTGTCTGGCTCGCTGACCTTTCCTCAGCTCTCCTGCCTGCCCATGTGTCCACACTATCCAAGATTTGCAGTGTGTGTCTGCAGATGCAACCCCTCAAACAAATGAGCCTGGGTGTGGGCGCTGGGGCATTTCCCCCCCGTATGCAAAGCTTGGGCAGCCACAGCTGCAGCCCACACCCCACTACCGCCCCACGCATGGCCCCGGCCCTGGAAAGAAGGCGCACTGAGCAGAAGGTGAGGAGACCCTGGTTCTGGTCCCATCTCTGCCGAGGCCTCACCTTCTTGGGGACTGCGTCTGCCCTTCTGTAAAACAAGAGGAATGAGGAGACACTTTTACTCTCTTGGCAGTTGCCCTGAGAATTCCTCTTGGAGACAGCACTGTATTTAGCTGGAAAAAATATGTTGGTCTTGGGGTGAGGAATGAGACCCCGAGGAACTGTGGCCACGGAACTGCCTTCCCATGGAGCCTGGGTCCTGTCCATGAGTCCCCCGTCTGTGAGTCTCCCGTGGTGTGGTGTGTTGTGCCTGTTGGTGGAGCTGAATTGGGCGGGGCAGGGCTTGGGTGAGGCTAAAAGCTCTCCATAATTAGGGGTGGAAATGCCAGGTCTTGGGGGAAATGCGGGGGGCGAGGCAGGCTTTTGGGGAGAAGCTCAGGGGCTGACCCTGCATGGGGAAAAGAGGAGATAAAGACAAACCGTGGGACCCAGTAGTGCCAAGACAGAGGAGGGCCTTTGGGGAGAGAAGACTTAGGTAATGTGACTTTTCTTTTAAATTTCTATTGAAATGTAACACATGAAGAGAAAACCCACAAATCACACGGTTATAGCTCGATGGATCTTCACATGGTGAAGACACTGTAGAGCTAATTCCAGATCAAGATACAGAACATGACAAGTACCCAGAAGCCCCTCCGGCCCCTCCCAGTTAACTCCTGCCCTCTGAGACACCACTGTCCTGGTGTCTAGCACCAGATTGGTTCTGCCTGTTTTCACCATTGCATAAGCGAACATACAATGTGCTCTTATCTCTGGCTTCTTTCACCCCACATTCTGTCTGAGAGATTCAGCCTTGTTGTTGCGCGTAGCTGCAGTTTTATCATCGTCATTGCTATAGAGCATCGGTCCCCAACCTTTTTGGCACCAGGAACTGGTTTCATGGAGGACAGTTTTTCGTGGTAACGCGAGCGATGGGGGGATGCGGAGCTGCAAGTGAAGCTTCGCTTGCTTTCCCGCCGCTCACCTCCTGCTGTGTGGCCCGGTTCCTAACAGGACTGGTAGCGGTCCCCGGCCCAGGGGTTGGAGACCCCTGCTGTGGAGTATTCCATGGGATGGACAGTCCACAGTTCACTTAACTATTCTACATGGAAGGACATTTGGGTAGTTTCCATTTTTGACAGCTTAGTGCTACTCAGAACAGTGTTTGTTTGAACACATGTGCACATTTCTGTGGGGTATACACCCAGGAGTGGAATTGCTGGACCCGTGCGTGCCCGTGTTGAGCTTCAGTAGATACTGCAGAACAGTTTTCTAATGTAGTTGTTCAAGTTCACAGCCCACCAGCTGGGAGGGAGAGAGCCAGCTGCTCCACATTCCAACCCACACTGGTATTGCCTATCTCTTTGGTTAGAGTCATGCTGGTAGGTCCAAGGGAGTGACTTCTGTCACCTCTGTAACATCTCCAGGGAAGTCCATGTTGCTCACTAGTGCAACGCTTGGACAAGGGGTTTTTTGGGGGGACGTCAAAGGGATGCCGTGCTCAGCCTAAATGGGCCATCGAGGGAAGACAGAGGGTGTTCTCATGGAGGCAGAAGAGGGAGCTGACCTCTGCAGTCCAGAAGGGAGCTGGTTCCATGACCCCCTACCACTCTCAAAGGGCCCAGAACTTCCTGCCCAGCTCACAGTTCGGCTCTCAGAAAACTGTCCCCTGTCTGCCTTAACTCCCACCCAGTCTGAGTTACCGCCTCTCTGTATCTCTTGCCCCCTCCTCATTACCCCCAATCCCCTCCAGGACTCCCAGCCCACTTCCCACCCACTAGACTGCACCAACCCTCTCCCCACTATCAATCTCCCACATAATTTATGGGAGCCATCAAAGTTAATTAATGCTATAGTTACAGAGCCATCCCAATGTAATTATTGTGTAATTGGATTATAACTTAGGTAATTTCCCACAAAGCACCTATTGGTTATGCAAGAAAGCCAGGGATTTTTACCCAGTGATGGGTGGGGGTGTCAGAGCCAGATGGGGAAACTGGGAGACTATGGGAGGCTGGGGGATGCCACCATGAGGAGGGCACAGCCTGTGGGCCTAGGTGCCCTGTCCGAGCCTGGGAGTGAGAAAGGCAGGTCTCCGAGGACGGTTCCTGCCCTCTGAGCCTCAGGCCTTCCATGTGCATAACTGGCTTGGGCCAAGCCACAGCCTCCTCCCCACTCCCGGATGCTTCTGCCTCCACCTAACAGATAATTTCCAGCTAGTCCCACTCAGCACCACTCTGAGCTCTCAGTTCATTCAGTCTGAACTGCCCAAGTCGCCTGCCCCACCCCAGCCCCAGGAGCAGGGGGGTATATTTTCGTACCGCAGAACTCTCTCCCCAGCCACCGGGCCACAATGGATTGGACAGCCAGTTAGCAACAGGTGGCCCCAGGTGGCCCCTCTACCCATGTGGTAACTCCCAGGCCGGCTGCACCCACAGCTTCTCTCTGTAGGTGTATAACCTCTCCTCCTTCTGCCCCTCAGGCCGCCATGGAAATACTCCCACTGTGGATAGCCAGGTATTACATCACCCTTGTCGCCTTTCCTTAGCCCACACTGTTCCCACTAAACTCCCCTCAAATAACCCCTAGGCATGTGCCGTCTGTTTCCTGCAAGAACCCCAACTTACGGGGGCTCCCCACCACTGCCCTGAGGACATCATCCCTCCCCACTCCTGCAGCCCAGCCTCACCCACTGAGGATCTGAAGTGGAGAGAGTGTCTCCCTGGTGGCTTGGATCTTGGCTCCCCTCCTGACCGTCCCTACCTAGAGTGGGAAGAGGAAAGATTTACCCCCTCCAGTGTCTGACAGTGAGTGTCTGGAATTGTCCTTCCTCCAAGACTTGACACAAAAGGGGCTACTGGGAAGGGAGTTGGATGTGAGCACTAACCATGCTTCCTGTTATTCTCTGCAAATGTAAAATAGCACGTATAAAACGCTCAGCCCAGTTCCTGGTGCACGATAAGCAATAGCTAGTGTTATTGGGCCTATTCGAGTGGAATCCTGGCCTCTGTCATGGCCACAGATATCCTCATGCAGACCTCATTCCTTGGGGCAGCCCAAGTGAGCCTCTGCCCCTTTTCCCTGGGATCCTGGCTCTGCTAGGGGCAGGCTCACTTTGCAGGGCTCTTCTCACTACATGCTGTTAGCCCTGCGCATGTGCAAGGAAGATACGGGACCTGCCTGCATGGAGCGTCTATCCTTGAACTCAGTGTGGCCGCTTCTCCAGAGACTCTTTCTTTCCACAGGCATTTACTGAGCAACCTCTATGTGCCAGGCTGTGTACCAGGTACTCAGATAGAGCAGAGAACAAGACCGACAGAGTTCCAGCCCTCAAAGCAACAGATGCTACACGTGTGGTGGTCACAGGATGGTGACTGATATGTGGTAACATCTACACTGTGACCTGGAGGGTGAATAGGAGTTTGGGGAACCATCCAAGTCTGCCCACCCTGAAAGGTATATATTTCTCCAGTAACTCCTTCCTACTGTGTGCCCATCCTGTACACACAGATGAGTTCAAAAAGTGTCCTGTCCTCCAGGCGCTCCTGTTGCCAGCAGCTCATAACTGAGCCAGCTGAAGCCTGCTGAGAGTTGGGGCTGGACATGCTTAAAGAATGGAGAATTCCCTGTGGGCTTCCCGGAGGATGCTGAGATTTGAAAGGTAATGGGTAGTGACCAGGCCAAAAGGATTCCATTTGGCACTCCCTGATCCACCAGGGGGATTCCCTGTGGGTTCTATGAGCACAATCTGAGAGGAGCCCCTGGGGTGCTGGCTGGGCAAGTGGCCACCAGAGGCTGGATGCAGTCTAGCCTAGCACTTCCTGTTCCACGGGCTAGAGTCCAGTATGGGCCACGTGGACCTGCCATGCCAGAGTTCAGTTGGTGTTCTCTGCGCGTGCAGCACACACACCGTCAGACCCGGTCCTCCTCGTGTGGGCACCTGCCGTAAATGTGTTAGCTCCCACCAGGTGTGTTCAACCAGTGAACTTCTAGGCTCTGCTTCCAATCCAGTCTTTACTAGGCTTTCTGGTACATTTGAGTTATTTTCTCTTTCCAAAAACAACATGCCTTGATATTGTTCTATTGAAATGCAGAGCCTCCATGGGTAGTGTTTACGCGGTTATATTTAGATATATTTAGATACGGCATGTCTCTGTCCCCATCTTTCTCGTGTCAGCTTCCCGCCAAGCACAGCCTGAGGCAGGGATTCAGGAGCACAAGATTACAGAGGGGGTGCTTCTTCAGGAAAACCCGCGTGAGGGGCTGGAGCAGGATAGGAGGGGGAGGGAAGGGTCTCAGGGAAGGACTGGTCTGGCCTGACTGGGAGGCTCTGGAGAGTAAATCATCTCTCAGCAAAGTTATCCTGCCTGAGGCAGAGGCCAGGCTCCTGTCCTCCCGTGGGAAGGCACTGGAAAGAGGCACTGGAAGGAGGAGGGGCTGTTGCCTTCCCAGCTCTGTCATCAGCAGCCCTGGCTGGCCTCGGAAGTCTCCGGAGTTGTAGGCGCTGGTCACCGAACAGCAGCTGGAAAAGAGGTGGGCCTTTGGACAAAGGGGCCCTGGGTGGGCCCAACAGCACTTTCTATAGCATCTTGTCACCACACCGGGCCCCTTTAATCACTTTCTTCCCATGTGCCTGAAAGATTTTAACTGTCCATCCCTCTACAAATAAACAACAAAAACAAAAACAATTCCAGCCTCTCCATCCCTCTACAAAAAAACAACAAAAGCAAAAACAATTCCAGCCTCTCCATCCGTCTACAAAAAAAACAACAAAAACAAAAACAATTCCAGCCTCTCCATCCCTCTACAAAAAAACAACAAAAGCAAAAACAATTCCAGCCTCTGGTCTGGAGCCGGCACAGAGTGGAAACATGTAAACTGTGTAGAAAGAGAACGAATGCAAAAAGAAAATGTGAATGCACCAGCTGTGCCCTCTGAGCGCCCACAAGAAACCCCTGGTTTCTGGCTGAGTTGCCTGAAAGTCCCTCCCCTGCTGAGGGTCTGGGAGGGGAGTGCCAGTGGGAAGAGCTAGGCCTGGGGTCTGGTGTTCAGTCAGCAACTGCATGATTCAGGGCAGGTCACATCCTGTATCTGGGGCTCACAAAACTCAGAGGGGAGGTGTGGCTGACCCGTCCTGCACTCTAGGAGTCAGGACGAGGCAGGCCCAGACTGGGTCTGGCCCAAGGCCCCCAGAGGTGGCAGGCAGGTACCCCTGTAGCCCAGCAACACCCACACTGCTCACAGCCCAAGGAGTCGGAGAAGGGGGCTGAAGCACTCGTGGGTGCTGAGGACCATGGTCTCCTGGCTGGGCCCTAGCCTCCAAGCCACTCCTGATACACCCTCTGTACCAGACAGTGACCGCTCCCTGGTCCTGCAAGGGCTGGGGAATGGGGGTGCTGGGAACACCCCCAGATAACCCCCAGCACTCAACGCACCCACAGCTGCAACCTCGCTCCCCGTGGGTGATGCTGAGCCCAGCCCCAGGGCATACAGAGATGTCCAGAAGGTGTGGAGGGGCGAGCCTGGGGTTTCAGTAGGTGGGTCCACCCACATTTCTGTGCACATCAGTGTGTAAGGCACTGTGCTGGCTGCAGAGTGACAGGGAGGAATGGTACCTCGTGCAGCCTTCATGGAGTCCTCAGTTTAATTAGGGAATAATATACCCATTATTCTCAATATCTATACAGCTCCATATGGTTTACCAAGGCCCTTCACACATACACACACTATCTTTGAAATCCTTTCCACATCATTTAAATGGAGGACTCTTATCCCCATTTTATAGATGAGGAAAAATGAGGCCCGTAGCTTCAAGGTCACCCAGTGAATAAGTAGCACAGACTAGACTCAGATTCAGACCTCCAGACATTAAATGCTCATGCTTTCCGCTGAGCCACACTGAAATAGGAATTAATGAGGCTGGTGTCTTGGAGGCAGTGAAACAGTATTATAAATAACCTCAGGGGCCCTAAGCTTTCTTTTTTAATAATTGTTTTAGCAAAGTCAGAGGCATATGGAGCATGCTGTTTTGCAACTTGCTTTTTTTATTCCTTAACAGTAGCTTGTGAACATTTCCCCATGTCGTTAAATATTCTTTTACTGGGCCATCATTTTTAATGGCTGTATGGTATTCCATCACATGAATGCACCATAATTTATTTAACCAATCTCTCTGTTGGACCTTTAAGCTATTTCTAGTTTTTTGCCATCATAAACAAGGCTGTGATGAGCATCCTTGTACATAAATCTTTGCACCCATTTCAAATTGCATCCTTAGGCCAGAAAGGATACATTCTTTTAAAAAAGGTTTTGATGTCTATTACCACATTTCCTGAGGTTGTTCATTTTCCCTCATCCTCAAAGATGGTTTAAAAAAAAAGAAACTAACAAAATGAAATTTTAAAAACCACAAAATTTGCATCGTTGACCCAAATCAGCAGGTAATCAGTTGTATGACTTTGGCAGGTCACCTCCCCTCCCTGGTCCTCTGCAAATCCATGTATGAAATGAGGGGTTAGACAAGCTGGTCCCTACATTTCCTTCTGATTCCCTCCTTCACATAGGACACAGGGAGAGCCCCAGACTGCTCAGCTCACAGGAGAGAGCAGGCCCTGAGGGCTTCCTAGAGGAGGCAGGGCCTGAACCAGCCCTGAGAGATGCATAGATATTAGGAAGAGGGCATGGAAGGAAGAGTGAGTCCAGGTGGGGTCCCGGAATCCTCTGCTCTGCTGAGCTTGGAGATGGACTCGTGGAATCTTGTGTCCATTTCAGGGGCCAGCCAGAATGTCTGCTGCACAGTCTTCCCGGACAGCAGGTCCCAGTTATCCAGCACAAAGGACAGGAGAGATTTTAGGGACATCCGGACCTCACAGACTGATGCCTGAATGACACAGGACCTCCACCAGCTTCCCCTGTTGCCCTTCAAGGGAGTAAAACTCCTGTCTTTGGAAGCAGGTAAGCAGAGATTAGTACCTGTGAGCAGGGATCCTGCCCTCAGGGAGGGGGGTGGAACCAGGTGGCACCAAGCACTGTAACTTTCTGGTTCTAATAAGTGAGACTTTGGCCAACTGATATCACCTCATTATGCCCCAATTTCCAAGCTGAAGAGCTGGAGTAACACACACCACATTCATTCACTGAAGCATTCACCAGCTGGCCAGATGAGTCCCTGCTTGGTGCTGGGCACTGCGCTAGATGCCGGGCATTCAACAGTGAGTGGACAGTAAGCTCTCCCAGAGCTGACACTCTAGCAGGAGACAGGGACTAGAGAAATGATCACTAAATGAATAAACAGATACGTACAAATTCGGACGGGGATTCTAAAGAAGTACAAGAGCTATAAGAATATATGAAATGGGGAGTATGAAATGATTCAGCCTCTGGAGGGAATTGGAAAAAGTTTTCCAGAAGAAGTGACATATATGATGAGATATAAAGAATAAGGGGTGAGTGGATGAAATCTGGGGAGAAGGGAAAGGCATTCCAGCCAGAGAGAATAGCATGTAAAAGGCCCTGTGGCAGGAGGGAGCGTGGAACCATTGAGGTCTTCCCAAGCCAGTGGCTGGCACACAGAGCACAAAGGGAGAGAAGAACCGGTTTGTGGAGAGGCTGCCAGGGGCATACAGGCAGATAGCCACGGAAGGGCTGTGAGCAGGGACAGGTACCCTAGCCAGCCAAGCTCACGGTGGAGAAAGAACAGGAGGGGAGACCAGGGGAGTAGAAGCTGGGAACATATTCCGTGATTCTCACTTGCTTGGGTGTGCAGCCAGGGGGTTGAGTCTGCGCAGGTGACACTATAGGGGCACAGCTCCTCCTCCTTCCTGGAGCCCCAAGGAGCTGGAAACAGCTGCTTCACCACGTGGACTGGGGACCAGGGGTCTGAAGGGAAAAGGGTCAGCCTACGCTTTACTCATCACTCAGCTTGTGGCAGGGAGTCGGGGACAGACCAGGGTCCCAACATGGACCAGCTGTCATACTGCTGTCACCTGGGGACCTTTCATGTAGGATAAGACTACCACTGGCCTTGGCCGGACAGTATATACACACACACACACACACACACACACACACACACACACACGCTTGCTTTCTTCTCTTGCTTTCACATGCAAAGGGAGCTTTTGGAAAATTGTCACTGAAGGCCATGGGTGACTTTTCAGCCCAGCTCAAGTGAAGAAACAGCCCTCCACCCCTATGTGCTGAGTTCTGACCTGAGGGAGAGACACATGGGTGCAGCTCAGGGGCCTGGACAGCATCCAGTTCCCGAGCTTGAACTTCCAACAACGTCCTTAACCCTCACCACGACACCAGCAGGATTAGGTGCCCCAGTGTGGCAGATGGGGAAACTGAGGCCTGGGGTGGCGGGGACACAACTTGCTCAAGGCCACACAGCCAGCAAGTAGAGAAGGTTGCTTCAACCCAGGCCTGTCAGCCACCCAGTCCAGGGCTCATCAGATTAAGCCCAGCTGCTGATGGGGACACACAGGAGAGGACTACAGGACTTGAATCAAATGAGAGAGGGTGAGAGCTGACAGCTGGTGTGGGGGTGAAAACCCTGGGCTGGGAATGGATAGAGCTGGGCTCCCTCCCTGACTTACTCACTGACCTTGGCTAATCAGTCACATAGCAGCTCTCTGCCTCAGTTTACCCATTGGTACACTAGGCTGTAAAACCTTGCACCCACAAGGAGGGGTGAGGATCATGGAGGGAGTATGTTTCAGATCATGGAGGGAGTATGTTTCGAATGAAAACAAAAACCTGGTACAAGCAGTGGACGGTGTTGTCGTCGTCATTATTAATGTCATTAATAATAATGCCTGTGATGAATCGTGAGGCTGCCAGATCACGTGCTAAGTAAAAGGGTGACTACTAATTTCCCCTTACACTTGTCTGGCGCTCTGGGCTCCTCCAGGCTTCTCCCATCCATCATCCTTTTAATTATCCCACAGCCCGCCCTCCACCCTCTGAGGGAGGCCCGGGTTAGGGGCTGCAGGAGGCCAGGCCTCAGGGATCAGTCAGTGCCACCCCCTGTAATAGATGCAAAGCTGAGGCCAGGGAGGGAGGGACTCACCCAGGATCACCCAGAAAGGGGGAGGAGGAGCTGGGACTGGGGCCCAGCTTCCTGATTCTGAATGCAAGCTGCCCATCCCCACTCCCACCCCGCCCCACCCCCGTTCATCCAGAAGAATCGGTACCTTCAGCCTGGGCTCTGGTGGAGACAGAGACCGTGCTGTCCAGCTCTGCAGGCCTCCCTCCGATCACTCTTGTTTCTCCCCCCACCCTCCCCACCCCGTCCATTCCCGGGTTCAGACTTTGTTAGTACCCCTCCCTGCATCCAGCATCCCCCCACAGACATAACCCCCACACACAGTCTTCCCCAGTAGACTCCCCTGTCAGACGCTCACAGTGGTCTCCCAGATCCCAAACTCCTAGGCCTTCGTGATCAGCGGTCAGACCCTACCTAGCACGCTCTGCCCCACCCAGACCCAGTTCTCCAGCCAGAAGGGGACACTCACTTTTCTTCAAGATCGCTCGGTTTACCTGCCTCCACACCTTTCCCTTGCAGTCCCCTGCCTGGAAGCCAGCCCCTCATCTCTGTGGTCTGAAATCTTTCCCAAGTCCTCCCAATGCCTCTTCCTCCAGACTTTCCCATTTCCCCACACAGATCCCCACATAGACAGGTGGCCCCTGCACTGTGAACCCCCAGGGCTCTTGTTCTTTCCTCTCTGCTGGCACCTCCAATTCAGATCTGGTTTTTGCTGAATGTGTCTAGTACCCACTCCACCCTCCTTACACACCACCTGCCTCTTCCAGGCTGGGAGCTTTTTGAGAGAGGAGTTTTATCCAGTCCAGGAAGTCTCATTCAGGAACTCATACACCAAAGGGACTCAACAACTATCTGTTGCATCAAAACTGCATTCCACAATCCCCACACCCAGCAACGCTACTCTCAGGCACACACCCAGCAGGAGTGTGTGCATGTGGTCTCCAAAATCTCTGTCCTTGTATATTCCAAGCAACAGTATGCAATAGCTTAAAACTGGAAACAAGTCACATGTCCATGAACGAAGAGTAGATACACTGTGAAATAGTATACAGCAGGAAAAATGAATGAAATACTGCTATACACAGCAGGCACACGTGAGTGTCAGAATGCTGGGAAAGAGGCAAGACATAGATGAGAACACATTATATGATTCCAGTTATATAAAGTTCTAAATCAGACTAAACTAAGATGACAGAAGCCGGAACAGCGGCACACTTTGTGGGGAAGGAAATGTCAGGGAGGAAGCAGAAGGGGAAATTTGGGGGTGGTGGAACCATACACTTTCTTCAACTGGGTGCTGGTTTTTAAAAATTGAATTGAATGATGTCAAGCAAATTACCTGACCTCTGAGACTTTTGTTTTTCCAAATGTTAAAGGGACATGATGCCCACCCCAGCTTACTCCAGCTATCCCAAGGCTGTATGAGAATGCTCTGGGGAGTGCCCCAAAACCTGAGAAGGGTCCCGGGAAACCTCCGCCTTTCTCTGGACCTGAGATCCTCAGAGGGCTCCCAACACAAACCAGTCGACCTTGATATTGTTTGTTCTGGGCAGGCAGCTGGTGCAGCTCCATCTGACCTCAGACGGGCAGATGTTCGCCTGGCAAATGACCTGGTGGCGGAGATACTTCACAGCTGCCTCCGCTCTCTGGTTCAGAGGAACACTGATGTTTCACAACCTGCAGTCGAAGGGAGGGGATGGAAATGCCCTGATTTGTAGCGTCTGCCAACCTCCGTGGTGTAAATACTCCCACCATGGCTGATTTCAAGCTGCCAACACGACATCACAGAACAGGTGTGAGGAAGACATAGGCACAGTTGGTTCTGTGCTGGGCACCATGCGAGACATCGTATATGTGTGATTCCATCTAATACTCGCCACAGTCCTATGACATAGTTACCACTAGCCCCACATTACAGGTGCAGAAACTGCGGTGCAGAGAGGTTGAGTACTTGCCCGAGGTCCACAGCTAAGAAGTGCAGCTGTACTTTCTAAGAAGTACAGGGATTCTGACCCCCGGAGCCTAGGCTCCCCACCACCACCAGGCTGGCTCACCAAGTTGCCTCCTTGCCAAGGCTGCTCTGCCAGGGGTCCAGGGGCCTGGTTCCTCTAGGGCCATTCTCCCCACAGCTTACTCTCAGCCTCCCAGTTCCAGGACTTTGCTCTCCCAGAAGGTGGGCTTGGGGAGAAGGAGGAACCATCAGTGAGATTCTCTGACTGGGACCCCTCTGAACCAGCCCTGCCCCCAGCAGCCTAGCCTCTAGCACCAGTGCCCCTGAGGAGCCCGCGCCCATCCATAATCCCCTTGTGACCAACCTGGTTAATTCCCCTGCACTCACACCTCGGGTGGACCACAGGTCACAGGCCTTTTCTGCCCCCTTCCCCTCTCACCCTAGACCCCCAGGGAGGGGACTTGTGAGAGCCTGAGAACTATCAGGGCTCACAGCTGAGAGCTGAACGCGTCCCCTGGGGAAGTTCCCAGACTCTCAAGAATCCCTAGAAAGCTACTGCCCCCAGAAACTGAAACTTGGTTCCAGCTGCAAGTGACAAAGAAAATAATCACTCACCGGGGTAGTGAACTCACCCAGTCTACCCGCCTACTCCTGGATCTGGGGCCAGTCGCCTGAGAAAACTATTCTTTTTTCTTTAGCATTTTTTTTTGACATCTTTATTGGAGTATAATTGCTTTACAATGGTGTGTTAGTTTCTGCTTTATAACAAAGTGAATCAGCTATACGTATACATATATCCCCAAATGTCCTCCCTCTTGCATCTCCCTCCCACCCTCCCTATCCCACCCCTCTAGGTGGTCACAAAGCACTGAGCTGATCTCCCTGTGCTATGCGGCTGCTTCCCACTCGCTGTTTTACATGGACATGTATATATGTCCATGCCACTCTCTCACTTGAGAAAACTATTCTTGGGTTGGGGAAGGAAACATGAAGCCAAGGGCTGACCACGAGCTCCCCCTCCCACCCTGTCTCCATGGCGTCATCCCCTTGAACCCCAGCCCCTTCCGCCTCGGCTGGGGCCAGGGAGGCAGGATGTGATGAGGGTACTTAAGGGCCAAAGCCAGGTTTAGGACCAGGAGTTCTGTGCTTCCAATCCAGGGCACCAAACAATCAGCCTGGAGGCACACAGCTGATTGTAAAATAAAAGTGATGTCCCTCATTTGGGTAGCTAACCTTGTCAGTGTGAAAAACAATAACAATGCAGTAGTCACACTTTCCAAGTCCTACTGTGAGCCAGGCCCTTCACACCCTTCTAATCATCCCTGCTAATCCTCACAGACTACAGGATGGGTATTCAGTGCCATTTGGCCAAAGAGGAGACTGAGGCAAAGAGGGTGAGGTCCCCAGCCTCGGGGAAAGTGCACCGCCTGTGTTCCTTTCTGGTCTCGGCTGTGCCCACAGGCAACCTCGGCCTTTGTCTAGCTACTCACAAGAACCATGAGAGGGGCAGAGCTGGCATCGGGGAGACTGAGGCACCGGCCCAAGCTCTCCTGGCAGGTCAGGAGCAGAGCCAAAACGACTACCTCGGCTTCCTGGCCCCCGAGAGTGACCTCTCTGCCCACACGTAGGAGTGGATGGAGTTTTTTTTTTTTTTTTTTTTTTTTTTTAACATCTTTATTGGGGTATAATTGCTTTACAATGGTGTGTTAGTTTCTGCTTTATAACAAAGTGAATCAGCTATACATATACATATGCTCCCATGTGTCTTCCCTCTTGCGTCTCCCTCCCTCCCACTCTCCCCATCCCACCCCTCCAGGCTGTCCCAAAGCCCCGAGCTAATATCCCTGTGCCTTGCGGCTGCTTCCCCCTAGCTGTCTACCTTACTACGTTTGTTAGTGTGTATATGTCCATGACTCTCTCTCTCGCCCTGTCAAAACTCACCCTGCCCCCTCCCCATATCCTCAAGTCCGTTCTCCAGTAGGTCTGCGCCTCTATTCCTGTCTTATCCCTAGGTTCTTCATGACATTTTTTTCCCTTAAATTCCATATATATGTGTTAGCATACGGTATTTGTCTTTTTCTTTCTGACTTACTTCACTCTGTATGACAGACTCTAGGTCTATCCATCTCATTACAAATAGCTCAATTTCATTTCTTTTTAAGGCTGAGTAATATTCCATTGTGTATATGTGCCACATCTTCTTTATCCATTCGTCCGATGATGGGCGCTTAGGTTCTTTCCATCTCCGGGCTATTGTAAATAGAGCTGCAATGAACATTTTGGTACATGACTCTTTTTGAATTTTGGTTTTCTCAGGGTATATGCCCAGTAGTGGGATTGCTGGGTCATATGGTAATTCTATTTGTAGTTTTTAAGGAACCTCCATACTGTTCTCCATAGTGGCTGAACCAATTCACATTCCCACCAGCAGTGCAAGAGTGTTGTTGTTCCTGGAGAGGCTTGACCTTCGTTACAGAAGCCAACAGTTTAAAAGGGAACCAGCATTGTGCTGGCTTCACAGACAAGTGCTTTGGGAGTCACTCAGCACAACCACCTCTCACAGGGACATGGGGCTGTCAAGCACAGAGCCCTTGCTCATGCGTTGTAAAGTTTGATCCAAGCCAGGCAGGGATTTTTTTACCCATTTTACAGATAAGGAGCCTGAGGCTCTGAATGGTGGTATGTGGTCCTCTGAACAACAAATATCCCATATGCAGCCCTAAGAAGAGGCGTGTTTGCAGGCAGCCTGATGACAACTGTCACAGGGCCACATGCATCTGAATGCCCTTGGTCCAAAAGGCACTAATGAGCTGGGGGGCAGGGCAGGCACTTGGGCATGGCCAAGTTCTCCGGGTCAGGGCTGACGCCAGGGTGTGAATGAGCTGAGGTGTGCAGGGAACCCCAGGAAGCTGCGGCCGGGAGGCCACCGCCAGGCCTCTCTCCCAGCACACTAATTGGAGCTGAGCTGGGTCAGAGGGGCCACGTGGCCCCACCAGAGCTGATGTGTGGAGCCAGGCATGGGGTGAGCAGCCTTTGTCTCGCCTTTAGGCCTGTTGTCTCTGACCTCAGAGCAGAGACTTGCATGAGGTTGCCCCTGGGGGCCTGGAATCTGAGCTAATGAGGCAACTTCTGGGCCAAGCCAGTCCACTGTTAATAGTATGCCAGGGTGACAGGTGCAAACCAGGACTGTTCCAACGAAACGAGGCACAGTCACCCGCCTGTACAATCGGCTTTGTCCCCATTTAAAAGACAAACCAAGGGTCAGAGAGATTGCAACTTGCCCAGAGGCCGAGGGGGCCAGAGGCGGGACACAGACCCAAGTCAGATCCGACTCCAGTTTTGCTCCTGCCCCTGGTAGACCCTCAGCCCTCGCTTGCATAGTAATATCTCTCATTGATCACCACTCACCCCAGGCCAGACACTGTGTGAGCACTTTACAGTCATTAACTCATTAAATTCTCATAATCAGCTTAAGAAATGGGACAGCTAGCACCCCCTTTAAAGATGAGGAAATGGGGCACAGGAGGGCTAAGTAATTTGCCTACAGTCACACAGCTCAGAATGTTAGAGCAGGGAGGACAAACCCAGACAGTCCAGGAAGTGCATGAAGGAGGCTGATGTGGGAGACCCAGAGCCAGGCCACCTGGGAAACATGCCACTGTGAGGTGTGGTGGAGGTAGGGGAAGAGTGGGTGACACAAGGAAAAGTGTTAATCTTGGAGGACTTCCTAAAAGAGGCAGCCACCTTCTAAAGGAGGAGCCGGTGTGGAAGACCACAGCACAACCTCCAAGCTCAGCCGCCTCTCTCCTCCCAGTACTCCCAGGCCCCCAGCAGCTTGCAGAAAAATGCATGTTCCAGGTTTGGCATCCAAACCTGGAGGGTCGAGATCTTGTGTTTCCACAGCAACCGTATCCTTAACAGCATCCAATAAGGACATTATTTGGCTGCAGTGAGCACACACGATCTTTTGATTACCGCTGAAGGTATCAAGAGGCAGCCCTCTCCAAGGGGCCCCACCCCTCCTTGGGAAAATGGATGCTGCCCCCCAAAAAGTGGGCGGGATGATAAAGGAGGAAGAGTCCTCACACAAGAGAGGGAGAAGTGGGGGGAAAAAAATCAATGTTTGCATTAATGGAGTTGCCTGTTCAGCGTTTCTCCTCTTTTATAGATTGAGATAATATGCTCGTCAGGGATATCTTCATTTCCCAGGGCAAAGGAATTAATTACACACTAATGGTGTGATTCAAAAATTAATTTGTACTACCATCTCAAATATGTCGTTATTAATCAACTGACAGTGTGGGACTGCCTGGGAGAGGTGTCCATTACGGTCTGGAATGCTCAGGCTGACCTGGGGCTAGACTCACAGGCTGGGGTTGGAGGTCACAGGCCTGAAAGGAGGGCCTGGGTATGGTATGGAAAGAGTACTTGACCAGGACTGGGGTGGCTCTGGGCAAGTCCTCGGAGTCTCAAGTCTCCTGTCTGCACACCAGGAGGTTTGGACTTGAGCGGTATTTCTCAAACCTCTCATAACCGCAGAGTTTCTTCAATATAACAGTAAGCAGAATCCAGCATCCGAGACACATGGGCTGGGGCCCAGAGCCCCTTGGCTCTGCCCCCGACTCTCCCTGGTTATAGTTCCCAAGCTCTGCAGAGCACAGTTTGAAACCCTTGGGGTTTCCCCATCACTTTACAGAGGGGGAAACTGAGTCCCAGAGAGGGGAAGAATTGACCAAGACTGCCCAGCAAAGGAAGACAGGGATTCCCTAGGGATTTCATACCCCCTGAGGATGGCACCTCCCTAACCTTTCTGGTGGCGCAGTGCCACCAGGAATTTTCTTTTAATTAATTAATTTATTTTTGGCTGCGTTGGGTCTTCGTTGCTGCATGTGGGCTTTCTCTAGTTGTGGCGAGAGGGGTCTACTCTTTGTTGTGGTAAACGGGCTTCTCATTGCAGTGGCTTCTCTTGTTGCGGAGCACAGGCTCTAGGCATGCGGGCTTCAGTAGTTGTGACTCATGGGCTCTAGAGTGCAGGCTCAGTAGTTGTGGCGCACGGGCTTAGTTGCTCCACGGAATGTGGGATCTTCCTGGACCAGGGCTTGAACCCGTGTCCCCTGCATTGGTAGGCAGATTCTTAACCACTGCACCACCAGGGAAGTTCCGGGATGGCACCTTGCTAAATCAGGAGTGGGTCTCACTAGAATCTGGAGGCTGGACCGGATGACTCTCAGGTGCTGTAAAGTCAGAGGATGCTACGAGTCAGAAGTGGAAGCAGCAAGTGAACTGGCTAGGAAATAGCAGAGTTGAAGATGGTTTTCCAGATGATTTGTGGTCCTCGGGAAAAGCAGTGAAAAGAGCTGCATGGTGGAGGAGCTACTTCCCCCATCCTGGCCTCACCCCTGCTGGCAGGGAAGGAGCCTTGTGCTCTTTTAACAAACCAACATTTATTGAGCACCTGCTGTGTGCCAGCCATCTCCCACCTGTCATTCCACTTAAGCTTCAGCACCACCCCATTAACAGGTGAGGAAACTGAGGCCCAGAGTGGGAAAGGACTCCCCAGAGTCAGCAAGCCTGGCACAGGGCCCAGGGTGCCTGGAAGCAAGGGAGCTGCAGAGCAGGTATGAAAAGGGATGGGGAGAAGAAAGAGAATATTCAGCTTGGTTTCCCTGGTGACGCTGACTGCCCACAGCCACTCTCACCCAAGGCAAATAATAATTATAATCCACAACATCGATAGACACTCACAGCAGCTCTCCATGCCCAGGGCAGGGGGAGGGGACGAGGCAGTCTGCTTAGGCTTTGAAGCCAGCAGGGCTGTGCCCTAGCCCCAGCTCTGCCCACTGTGGAACTTTGGGCAAGTGAGCCCCTATCCCTTCATTAGTGAAGTGAGTTAAGCCCCTCAGGTTTGGTGTTGGGTTGGTTCGGGTAGAGCTGGTTCGGGTTTGAACGTAAAAGATGGATTTAAGCTACAATGAATGCCAATGGAGGGTGGTGAGCTTGTTGAGTTGGGTTGAGTTTGGACTGAATTGGACAGGACAGTTGCCCCTGAGTGAGAAGTCTTGGGAGCTCAATTTATGTTTATGGAGCCATAGCAGCCCTGGGGACCTCATGTGTCTGGTTCCCTGTTCCTTACTCAGTGCCTATTACAACAGAACTAGGCTCAACCCCGGGAAAAGTAAGACGTGATTAAATGTGTGTTGCTTCAACTGCCTTGGGAAACCTCTTGGTAATCCTCCCCGTGAAGCCCCCTCAAACTGCACAGGGCTTGGCTCCTCTGTCTATCAAGTCATGTCCCCTCTGCTTCCTGAGGGGTCCCCCTTAAACGATCACACCTGGCAGCTGAGGGACCGATGGGAAACGGTTTGCCAAGGATGGAGGGTACTAGGTATCACGGGGACTAGTGGCAGGACTTTGGGGCCAGGTCAGAACAACGGTAAGATAGATGAGTGAAGACCACTGTGGGCTGGGGTATTCTCTCTTCTGCACGTTTCAACACATACCTGTCCTGGGGGCCCAGTATTTAGAAACTTGGGGAAGTCTATCTAATCCAATCCTTAGTTCCTGCTACATGTAGTCCCCCTCATGACGATGTTGCCTTTCCAGAGGAGCCTTCTGGATGTGATGCTCTAATACCAAGATATGAGCTCTTTGGGGGTCTCTGTCTCCTTGGTAGTCTAGAAAGGGGTGAGACATTTTGGAAATTCAAGGACTTTTCATCCCCATCAAGTCACAAAGTGAAGGGAACTGCTCACGCCCTCTAAGTCAAAGCCAGCCTCAAGTTTGGGGATGTGCCCCCAACATCATGCCATGGTTATGTGAAGTTACCTCAGGGAAGGGTTATCTCTAGAACCCATTTACCTCTATGTACAATGTGGCCTCTCCTCATGGTTAGCTTGGGCTTCCTCACGACATGGCAGTCTCGGCATACTCAAATTTCTTACATGGCAGCTCATGGCTCCAAGAAATCAAGGTAGGAGCTGTCCATGCTTTTTTTTGTTTTTTTTTTTTTAGTTGGAGTAAAATTGCTTTACAATGTTGTGTTAGTTTCTGCTCTACAATGAAGTGAATCAGCTATATATATACCTATATCCCTTCCCTCAGGGACCTCCCTCCCTCCCCCCACATCCTACCCATATAGGTCGTCACAGAGCACCAAGCTGTGCTATACAGCAGGTTCCCACTAGCTATCTATTTTACACGTGGTAGTGTATTTATGTCAAACCTAACCTCCCAATTCATCCCACCCTCCTCTTCCCCCGCTGTGTCCACATGTCTGTTCTCTACATCTACGTCTTTATTCCTGCCCTGCAAATAGGTTCATCTGTACCATTTTTCTAGATTCCACACATATGTGTTAATATACGATATTTGTTTTTCTCTTTCTGGCTTACTTCACTCTGTATGACAGACTATAGGTCCATCCACATCTCTACAAATAACCCAATTTTGTTTGTTCCTTTTTATGACTGAGTAATACTCCATTGTATATATGTACCACATCTTCTTTATCCATTCATCTATCATTGGATATTTAGGTTGTTTCCACATCCTGGCTACTGGAAATAATGCTGCAATGAACATTGGGATACATGTGTCCTTTTGAATTATGGTTTTCTCAGGGTATATGCGCAATAGTGGGAGTGCTGGGTCACATGGTAGTTCTACTTTTTGTTTTTTAAGGAACCTCCACACTGTTTTCCATAGTGGCTATATCAATTTACATTCCCACCAACAGTACAAAAGGGTTCCCTTTTCTCCACACCCTCTCCAGCATTTATTGTTTGTAGATTTTTAAATATTTATATATTTATTTATTTTGACTGTGTTGGGTCTTTGTTGCTGCACTTAGACTTTCTCTAGTTGCAGCGAGCAAGGGCTACTCTTTGTTGCGGTGCATGGGCTTCTCATTGCAGTGGCTTCCCTTGTTGTGGAGCGTGGACTCTAGGCACACAGGCTTCAGTAGTTGTGGCACACTGGCTCAGTAGTTGTGGCGCACAGGCTTAGTTGCTCTGTGGCATATGGGATCTTCCCTTACCAGGGCTCAAACCCATGTCTCCTGCATTGGCAGGCAGATTCTTAACCACTGCGCCACCAGGGAAGCCCTTCTCCTGGGCATTCTTGAGCCCTTCTTCCCACTACTATGGATCCAGATACGTCCTGGCTATGCATACTTTCATTTAGTCCATCCTCACCTCTAAGCCAGGCAGGTTAAGAAAGGTGGCACATTTCACTTGTGTTGTGTGACCTTGGGTAAGTCAGTAACCCCCTCTGGGCCTCAGCTGAATAAGGCAGTCAGAAAGTTCTTGAAGGCCCTGGAGCTCAGTCTATGACCTTGTACACCCTGTTTTGGGAATGCCCTTGCCTTATTCTAATCTCACCCAACAGCAGAGCAAAGCAAGCCGGACCTGCAGGGGAAGAGGGGAGACCAGGCTGTGACCTGGTGGGCTGCGGGAGGTGAGAGTGGCAGCCTGCTCCCCACCTTCCAGCACAAACCCGCCACTAATGAGGCCTGTCTTTGGGGTAATTAGCCACAATCACAGCGCAGTGCATTAGGCAGACAAGGCCTTGGTGCAGTTGTGACTCCCAGGTCACAGGAGCCCAGGACTTTGAGCACTGCATTACAGCGGGGGATGAGTCCTAATGTCACTTAATTACCCCAGACAGCCTCAGAAGTAATCGAGCCTGGATGGGCTGGCAGGAACGGGTGCAGACGTCCAGAGGAGGCTGATGTGTTTATAATGATGCCACTTTGCAAGACAAATCTGGTCTTAGCGGGCTGAAGATGAGGAGGACGGGGTGAGGGTGGGAGGGAAGAGGCTGCAGTGGCATCGAAACGAGGGCCCCTTCATTCCCCAAACCCTAGGAAATGTTGACCCTAGATTGGCTGGATGTCTCCATTCATCTGCCTGAGGCAGCAGGAATTTGGGGGGATGGGAGGCGTCTTTACCTCCTGTCCTTCACATTCAAGAGCTGTAAGGGTCACTGGCAGGAGGAGAGCTGAAGACAGAGTACTGGCAGGGGGTCAATGGATGCTTCAGAGAGAGTGGAAGTGGTGCCCTCAAGGATGCTGTAGATGAGTTATAAAGAAAGCCCCAGGGGCAGGAAGACAAGCTCTAAAATACAAATCTGTACCCTGAGCTTCAAGGGCACACTCTCAGGACAGAGCTTCTGTCAATGTGTGTCCTTCCAGAGGCCAGAGACCCAGTGATGCAGGAACCTGGGGTCTCTGAAAGGTCCTTGAAAGCAGGGACCATGTCTGCTTTGCTCACCTTCATATTCCCAGCACCTAGCACAGGGCCTGGCCATAGTAAGTGCTTAAGAAATATATGTCATCATGAATAAGTGAACGAAGAATGCCACTCACCGACTTGTCTCCTTGGGCTAGTCATTTCCCTGGCTTGACCCCAGTGTCCTCATCAAGGAAATAGAGCTAATGATTCCCAGATCACCTCCTGGAGCTCCAGTGGCACCGGCCAGGTGAGCTAATGACCACCAGAGCACTTTGAATGAGAGGGAGCCCCTAACAGAGGTGAAGGAAGCCACCACAGCTGGGGACTGCGCTCTCTTCCGTCTCTTCAGCCAAACCCCACAGGCCCACCTCAGACCAGACTGACCACCTGGACCAGTGGGAAGTGAAGTTCCCAGTGACTAAGACTGTGGTAAAACTGCTCTGAGCTCAGAGAGGCCAAGGACTCACTTGCCCTTTTCTCCTTCAATCTCTCTCTCCTTCTTGGGCCTGTCTTGTCCCCCACACATCAGGAAAGTGGGCCTCTGGCATCTCGAGTAGTCACGCTTCCAATAATTTCAGGAATGGCTGCCATGGAAGAGAAAGTTCTCTGAGGAGGTTCTCCCTGAACAATAATGGAGGAGGTGGTACCGTTCCGGTGGGGGCTTGTGCAAGGGTTAGTTCCACATGCCAAGTAGAAAGTGCTACTATAAAAGGCATTTGGGTTAATGCTTCCCATACGTTATTAGACAGACAGGAGTGGGCTCAGAAGACAACCTGCCCTCGTGGGGTGTAGGCCGATGGCTTGGGCTGCAGCGTGAGGAGGAAAAGAAGGGGCAGACAGATCATCAGGGCCTCCAGTTCTGGGCAAGAAGTTGGGACCATACCCTCCCACCCACCCTCAGCAGGTGAGGACAAAATCATCTTTTTCTCTTCTCCCTCTCCCGGACCACCTGGGACACCTGGCTTGCTGTGTGAGTTTGGTCAATTCACTACTCTTCCCTGGGTCTGTACATCTCCACTTAGACAATAAGCAAGCTGGACTATATTGTTGCTGTCTCCCTTCTGACTTTGACATTCATCTACCTGTCACACAAAGGAGGCTATGGGAGGCACTGGCTCTCCCGGGGATCCCTGTCACTGCACCCCAGAGCCCACACATCTCCTCCCTGGGGACCCAGCAGTCACTGTGACCCACAATGACACTGAGGGACGTGCTGCTCTCTACCCTGCCCAATGGGCCATGTGCCAACACCTGCCTTCTCCCCATGAGCCACCCGTCGCTGTCTCTGCACGTCGGTGGGAAGACAGCTTCATTAGCTTCTCCAGAGCCACCCATCCCCTGGTGCAGAGACAGTGAAGCCCTCCCACCCACATCAGGCTGGGAGGGCTCGGAGCCCTAAGAGCAGTTTCTAAAGGGCCATCCTGCTGTCCCTGCTCCCTGTATAGTTCTCCTGCCTGAGGTCATGGGCATTTTCCACAAGGCAGGAGGCACCAGCCCCTCAGGATGTATCCCCAGCAGCTGTCTCACCACCGGTCACCATGCCTGGAGTCCCACCATTTAGAGGGGTCACAGAGGCACTTCCGCCTCCACAAGTCTATTACGGTGCAAACACCTCTGGCACGAGGAGGAAGAGTGCAGGACCGGAGCCAAGCATTGAAGGGGCTCCTTTCTCTGCTAGGTGACCTGGGCAACTGGTTTCCATTTCCTGGGCATCAGTTTTCCCATCTTTAAGTGAAGGAGTTGATCTAGAATCTAGATCATCTCCAAGCCTCTTCACATCCAATATTATGAGGTGACATGGGGGAACCCTGGGGTCCTGAAAAGATGCCAGTATTTCTGGGGGAAATGCAGTGCTCTAGCCCACTCCCTCTGTAGGAACTGAGGCCACAAAACATATGGCTCAGGTTTGTGAGACAAAATCATATCAGTTAACGAGCATGGCTCTCCCCTCTAAGCCACTTCTTGCCAGGTGGTCCCCAAATAGCACTTCCAGTTACCAGTCATGGCCTCAGAGACTCTACCAAGCAGTGGGCAGAGTGTCACACACCAGTGCCTTGGTGTCTGGGCTGATAATAGACGCAGGAAGGAGAGTGATTTCTTCCAAAGGGTCTTCTAGACCCACAGGAAATGATTCTGCCTTCCCTACTGAAATGGAGAAGGGATGCATAATGCCCACTTCTGGGCCATCTTGAGTTCCTCATGGGTTTCATGGAGCAAAGAGTCACCTCTCTTTTCTTCCCACCTTTCCACCTGCTTTTTCACCTCAACAGATGGAAGCCCTTTGGTTTTCAGAGGGCAGGGGGAGAGGCAACTCATCTGTATTGCAACAGTGTACAAGCACATTCCTGTCTCCACAAACAAAATCACGGTGGACCCTCCAAGGTTGAGTTCCAAAGAAAGAGCCTCTCTCCATGGAACAGTCTGGGCTGTCCCAGTGGGGTGGGTGGATAGGAAGCTCCCTGAAAAGTTCCTAAGATTAAAACTGATGCAGCCATGATAACTGTGAGGATGTTGGGTCAACTCCCAAAGGCTCTGAGCAAACTGGGAGATGAAGGCTTGTGTACATGATCTGGCATGTCTCAGCCACCTCAGGGGGAAAGGAGGCAGGGTCCTGTGTCTACAGGAACGCAACCCTGCCCACTGAGGCCGACATGGAGTGAGAGCCCCAGAAGGATTCTCTCTCAGAGAAGGGGACACAAGCTTCAGCTAACTCTTCCTTCATTGATAATCTTGAAAGACCGATAGTGGTTTTATTAAAAGTGCTTGGTGGGTCAAAGTACCACAAGTAGTCACCCATGACCCATTCACACAGTCATGAGAAACTCCAGTGAGCCACTGATCGCTGACTCAGAGCATAAGTCTGTGTCAGCATATGGCCCTGAGAGCTATATGAGACATAGGCCCGCTCTCAAGTCTCTGACACAAAAAGCTGGAATCACACTAAGTGTAAGGCTATGGTTACTTAATGAGGGGCCCAGAGAGTCAGCTGTTTCAGAGATTAAGAAAGGAGAGAGCCAGTGGAGAGGGTCGAGCCGTGGGGATGGCCAAGTCTCAGGGGAGAAAAAGAAGATTGTATCTGGGAATGGAAAGAAGCCTCTTCTGGCTGGAATGAGGATAGTGTGAGGAAGTGGAAAGGGATCAGAGAGGACCTTCAGGGCCTGGTCAAGGAATTTACAACTTGATCCTATAAGCAGAGGGAATCTATTAAAGGCTTTTAGTAGCAGAAAGGGCTAGAGCTTGGAGGGCCCTAAGGGGACGCCTAATCCAGCTCTTCATGTTACAGGTGGGAAGCCTGAGACCCAGAGAAGGGAAGGACGTGCTTCAAATCATCCAAGGTGTTTAGAACCAGGGCCAGGCATGGTAAATTTAAGCCACTGTTCACTCTGTGCTGGAAGTAATTGTGTTCTATGCCAAGAAGGAGCACTCCTGCCACTCCAGCCCTGAGATCTCTGACCCCTCTGGCACTAGTGGATGCTTTCAGCAGTATACAGGTCATGTACAGCTCCCAGCCACCCAGCCTCCCCCTGGAGCCACAGGGTGCAGTGGGCTTTCAGCACCACTCTGATTGTGGACAGTTCCCACCCGCGAGCTTCCCACTAGGTTGTTTGTAGGTGCTTTCAGCTTCAGACAGCTCCTGGCCATTCAGTTTCCCTGCCAAGAAGCCCTAGAGAAGAGGTGAGGAAGCAGCGGGGAGAGAGGCTGGTGTGTTGACTTCTATTATCAGGGGGCCCAGATGTAAAGTGAATGCCTGTGATATTTATCCCTGTCATCGCTAATAATAAATGGCCTGATTTGTCAAGTGAGGACAGATTCAAATATGTCAATTAAGAAGAGAAAAAAGCCCAGCTGTATGGTATTTATCTGCTGTGCAGATGCTTGGTAGAGAAAAGGACTCCAGATCTGGGGCCTCCATGTCCCTGCCCCTACCCTGCTCTCACTTCCCTTCCACCTCCCCTCCCCTGCCTCACCTTCTTCATCCCCCTCTCTTCTGCCTCTCTCTTTCCCCCATGTTTTTTCCCCACATTTTACTGCACCTTTTTTCTCCCTTTTCCTCTTTTCTTCTCTCCTCTCTCTTTTTTCCTTCTCCTCTCAATTCTCACCCCTCCCTCTCCCAGCCCACTGGATGATTCACCTTTCACTGTTACTCTTTTGCTTACCGATACCTTCTCTTTGCCTCCTCCACTACATTCCTGAATCTCCTCTCCCAGGTCCCCCTCCACTGAGCCTCTGGCTGCTACGGCCCTCGTCCTTCCAAACTGGCCTCCTTCGTAATCTCAGTTCACAAAGCATATTCTGGATTCAGAGTGTTAAGTGGATGTAAGCCATAGGAGAAAAAGGGGAAAAGCCACAGATCTGAAGGTTTTTACCTAAACTACAAAGTGAGCCAACCTTATAGAGGTTTATGCATTGAAAAATAATAAAATAAAATATCAGGGAATTGGTCTGACCGGGTCCCTGAATACAGATTAAAACTGAAAACTAGCACCCACACCTAAGCAAAATCTTCTCAATACTGTATTCCCTGGCCCTGAACCAGTCATGTCTGAGACCTGGGATTCCATGATACAGGACTTTCTCAGGGGCTCTAAATAGCACTAAGAATCCTCCTTCTATATCTTGGATCTCTTCAATTAAGAATTCACAGAGAAATACCCCCAGGGTGCAAACCAGCCCTGCAAGGGCTATGGTATTCTAAGTGGGGTCCAGGAAGGATGGCAAATTTGTCCACTTTGGTACTTTTTATGGGACCAAGGGAGCTCAGAGAGAGTGATGATGCATCAGCCTGGTGTTCTCCACCCCCTGGCATTGTGGAAAACTGTTGGCCTCTTCTAGAGAATACGTCCCACCCAGACATCCCAAGCTGGGGCATGAGCTCTTTCCTGTCTCTGCCCCCACTAGGGCTGTAACCTTCCTTCTCTGAGCAAAAGTGAAAATGGTTCCCTGAATGGTTCTCTGGAAATGGGTCTAGAGCTACATGTGTAAGCAGAGAACCCTCTTTCTAGGCCTCCATTCCCAGCCCTATATCCTCTCCAGCCCACTGTGATCTCCCATTGCAGAACACCAAGACTGACCTGGGGCTAGAGCTGGGTTCACTCTGGCTGGGATCAAAGGCTAGATCCCAGCCAATCCCAGCGTGGGTCAATCTATGGTCAGGGAGATGGGGAAGCCACATGGCTTCCAGCAGACCACTAGCGTCGCCTACCTGGCCAGAGCCAGCTTCCCTGGGCCTCACTGACGAGGTGTGGACAGGAGGCCCTTTAGCCACATGTTGAGAGGTCCCTGCATCCATAGGGAAATGAGGAAACCTATCCCCAGTTGGCTATAACTCTTCCCAGATAACCACACCGTCTCTTGGTTTAATAACTGCCAATCCCATCTTCCTCCTTCCCATCCTCTGAGAGCCAGCTGAGAGGATCCCCCATTGATGTCCCTGAGCAAGAAATTCAAGCCTCTCTTCCAAGGCCCAGGGTTTCCTAGGTACCCTTCTTCTTCCCTAGCTGCCTGCCCCAGAGGTCCGGCTGAACCATCCTCGGTGTGGCATTGACAACATCTGTGGCTTCTCCAGTGGCTGTGATTACTAAGACCCTTTGAAAAAGCCTAGGGTCAGGAGTCAAGTCACCTGGCTGTAGTCCCAGTTCTCTGCCACTGGTAAAGACTTTGGATGGTGATTTGTAGTTTTCAAAACAGTTCCATATTCATGACCTTTTCTCCCCTCATAATCTTATTTAATTCTTAAATAACCCTAGTTGGAGACAGAGACAATTTGGTTTTAGTCCCGCATTCCAGGTGAGGAATCTGACATTCATTCTGGAGCCTGTATTAGAATCCAGGCTCCTTGCCCAGTGTTCCTTCCTCTGCTCCACATCTTCAAAGTCAGCTTCAGGGACAGTCTAAAGATAATAAAATAATGACAAGATAATGTCTGAAACTGATCTTTGAGTTTTTGAGGAGACAACAGGTGTCATGGACAAAGAAGTGATTGTCACAGCCAGTATCTACATTAACAGATATATAAGGTCACTTGCCAATGGCTCAATTTGAGCTCACAAAGTCCAGAAATGCTATGGGAATCTGCTCTTTCACTCCCTAGAAGAACATGGGCCACTAAAAATTACTCTGGCCTGGTAAGATGGCAGTGTTTTCTACAAGGCTTTATCTTGTCCCTCCCTTATTTATGTATCACTGGAATAATAATAATATAATAATGATAATAAACATTTATCTGGCACGTAATGTACTCAAGGCACTGGGCTAAATATATCCCATTCATTATTTTGTTTACTGATAACAACAATCCCATGTAGAGGTACTATTATCTCCCCTTTTTCAGAGAAGACTGAAGTTCAAGGGGGTTAAGTAATTTGCCCAAGGACACAACTTATAAATGGCAATCAGCTCTTGAACTCAGATCAGTTTCTCCAAAGCTGGAGCTTAGGACCAACTTTTCCCCTCCCTCCCGTCCTGAGAGCAAGCCCCCAGGCTGATGTCTTGGGTGAAGGTGAACATGGAGGCAATTCTTCCATCAGCGGCTGACCCTGGAATCTGTTCAACCAGGCGGTTGATGACTGAGGTTTAGTGGAAACTAACCTCTGCCCTCCTTTCTAGGAAGTTCTTCCTGCTCAGCCCCGGAAGCAGATGCTGTTGGTGCCCCATCCATATGTTGTCATCCTTACCATTTCAGAGCACATTGGCCCAACTGCCAACTGCCAGCATCTTCATTTCTTTGCATGAGGATTTCTCTCACAGCTGGGGTCCTCTTTGTTGACTGTGTAGGGAAGACCAGATATGCCAGGGAATTGATGTCTCCTGGGAGCAGCCCTCAGCCAATGACTGATGGGATCTGGTGGATAAACGCCCCAGCTCCCTCCCTCCTTGGGTGGTCCAACACTGGAGCGTGATCTGTTCCAGCTCTCAGAGCTCCCCAGCTCCACTCACATACATGGTAACTGGCTCAAAAGTGGTCCCACTGCCTTTCTTTTCCTACTAGCGTTCCTGCATTTAAATACTTGCTTCAGGCGCGGCTTCTGGAGGAACCCAAACTAAACCCCCTCGTCCCAACTCTCAGCAGTGTCCTTGGTACCCAGAACAGGAAAGTGGCAGGGTGATCTGATCAGGATACAGATGCCATTTTCCTACTCAAATCCCCCAGTGGCTCCCCAGTGCCCTCCAGATGAGGTCCAGAGTCCATAAGCTGGCACGCGATGCCCTGTGTGCTCTGAGCCCAGTCATCTAACTGTTGGGCCCCCTTCTTCCTACTAGGCTTCAGCCTAGTAGTTTCACACTTGCAGAATTCTACCCACACAGCTCCCTCCACATGTCTGGCCCATCTCACAGTCCTACCCTTCTACCTGGTGAACATCAATTCATTTTTCAAGACTTCACTCAAGGGTAACTTCCTCTAAGGAAGTCATCCCTGACCACCTCCCTCAGGAAAGTGATCCATCCTGTCAGGGAGCCTCCAACAGACCTGAGCCTGCCTCTATCCCAACCCCCGTGATCCATCGTGGAATTATCTGTCTATGGGACCTTCTCCCCACTAAGTGTTGAGCTCCTTGAGGGCAGCAACCAGTCCGAGCTCATCTTTAGTTGTCAGGCCAGCCCCCAAATAAATGTATGTTGAATAAATGACAGTCTGTCTGTGAGATGAGAGGAGGAAGGACAGAGGAAGGCAGCTCAGGTGGTTGGCTGCTGGACTTCACAGTGCAGGCTGTGTCTGGTTCCACGATGGTCTCAGACCTGTCCCTGCCAGGCTCCAGTAGCCTGACAACTGGGCCTAGTGAGTCACATAGGGTGCTCTGTCCTCCTTTCCCTCAACCCTACCTGCCCTGGCCAGTCAGCCAACATCTAAACTGTGGTCTCCTCTGTACCCATCCCACCCCAGGTGATCAATGGAGGTGGTCTGATATTCTGGAAAGAGCACTGACCTAAACTGAAGACCACCTGGGAGCTTGAGCAAGTCACTTAGCCTCTGCTTTCCCATCTTAAACTCAATTTTCCCAACTGTGATGGGGGATAATACAAGTATCTCCCTCCCAGGGCGCTGTAAGCATTCAAGATGATAACCACAAAAGGGCCTGGCACATCTCTTAGAAGGTGGCTGGTGCTCTCCAGAAGTGACTGTATGGGATACGGGAGATGTGGGATGCCTCGGGCATCAGAAGGGACTTCTGCCAATTTTAGCCCAGTCCCTCTGTTTCACAGACAAGCAAACTCAGGCCCAGAGAGCGGTCACAGAGCCTGTCAGGGACAGACCTGGGGGTCTGAGGTCCTGGGTTGTGTTCTCTCCATTGCACCAAATGGCTTCCTTACAGCCATCGCTGTTTACCTAAAATAGTTTAAAATCGGGAATTCCCTGGTGGTCCAGTGGTTAGAACTCAGTGCTTTCACTGCCGAGGGCCCAGGTTCAACCCCTGATCAGGGAACTAAGATCCCACAAACTGCATGGCGTGGCCAAAAAAAAAAAAATTTTTTTTAAACCTCTTTTTGGGACTTCCCTGGCAGTCCAGTGGTTAAAACTCCGTGCTTCCACTGCAGGGGGCATGGGTTCACTCCCTGGTCAGGGAACTGAGATCACACATGCCGCACGGCATGGCCAAACAATTAAAAACAATTTAAAAGATAAAAAAATCTCTTCTTTTCCCTCCTGTTCCCATGGGTGGGGGAGGGAGGTCCTTGCACAGAGTTTACTGAAGTTTCCCCAACCACCTAACTACCCTAATCCTGGCAAGACTTCCCCACACCTGGCTGCCCACACCTGCAGTGCATCCCACCTTCATCAGCAAAGATCTATCCACTCCCCAGGTGTTGAACTCCGGGGCTGCAAGGCTGAGGGGTCTGAGAGGGGTTGGAGGGCTGGGGGAGTCTCTCTGCCACAGTTCCCTCCCCAGACCTCAGGGTCTCTCAGCAAGAAGTAAACGTCTGCCGACCTCCCATGATGCCCTAAGCTCGGTGCTAAGCTTTGGGGATCCAGAGCCAACCCAGTCACTATCTGCACCCCAAGATGCTCAGGGACAGGATAAGGGGGGCAAGCAAGCAAAGAAAGACCTCTCTGTGTGAGAGCAAACACTCCTCAAGGCAAACACCAGGAATGAGGTAGCGTGGGCAGCAATGGGCCGGGGCTGAGCTCTTGCAGGCGTGCCTCCCTTTAGGACCGCAGTCCACTTACCATCTCAGAATAGTCTTATCTCCACCAACACATCTGAACACCACAGGGCCCAGCAGGGAACCCCAGATCTTCCAGGGAATGTCTGCAATGGGATGGACTTGCAGAGGGAAGCCCACTTATGGAGAAGGAAGTAGGGGACCATGCTCTCCCCTCCCCCAACCTTCTCCCTCCCTCCCATCCTCCACCGCCCCAGCTCCTGCCCCCTCCCCCTCTTTAATTGTACTATTAATAACTTGTGATACCATTAGCTTTTGCTGTCACCAGCACTGACAACTCAGAAGCCCCTGAGAGCTGTCTGCAAAGACACAATAAAGGAGAACTCTTAATTAACACCTTCCTTAACTAAATAAATTAATTTTATGTGGTCGTGATGTCAGTGATATGACTTGCTGATGACTGAGGCGACTTGGACAGACGTGGCAAGGGCTGCAGGGCAGGCACGCCTTGTTAAACTCTGCAGGGCATCAGTGAGCAGCAGGGCCATGGATGTGAGTGCCTGGGGATGGTATCCCGTGCAGGGAACACAGGACCAGGCAGCAGTCAGGCAATCGTGCGGTAGCGCGCCAGATGGGAAGTCAGAGACTTTTGCTGTTTTGCCTCTTTGCCTCTACCTCCTGAGTGGCCTTGGGCAAGCTTCTTAGCTTCTCTGGGCCTCTATTTTCCTTATCTGTAAAATGAGCATCATCTCTTGGCATGCCTGTTTCTTCACATCTCTGTGAAGATGATTAAAGGGTGCTGGAAAGGAAGGAGTTTTATAAACTGTAAGGTGCTGTGCACATGTGGAAATCATAATGCCATCCCCTTCAGCTGCTGGAGAGTCAGTGCTAGCAGGGCAGTTCTCCTGCACTTCCCGTCACAATGCATACACAGGAAGAAATGGTCCTGGGTCCCTGGGCAGCCTGGGTCCCTGAGAACACCTCTGGGACAGGGAAGACACCTCGAAGGCCAATGCCCTCAGAAAACCTCCTGTATCCACCCACTCAGCTGACTGCTGCCTAGAGCAAATGAGGCCAGGGCAGCAGATCTGCTCCTAGCAACTCCCATCAAAGAGAAAATATGCTGTGGCCCCAGGCTGACCCTGTCCCTACTTGAGGGAGCCTCTGATGCAGCCTTGGGCTGAAGTCATAAAATCAGCCCCAGGCCCGACCTCTTCTCTGACTCTGTCTGAGAACTCAGCCCAGCTCTGCCCAGGCCCTGACCAAGCTCTTCACTGAGGATCCAGTGTGAGCCCCCAGCCATTGCTAGAGCCAGCCCCTGACTCCAAGCCCTGGCCAAGCCCCCAATCCAGCCTGCTCTGGACCCCCTAGTCCCAGTGCCTGCCCATGTGCTGGCACTGTGCCAGGCCCGGGATTTCCTCCTCCCCAACCCCTCAGGATCTTGCTATGTTCTAACCTGTGTCAGCCTTGCCCTGGGGGAGGGGGAGAGGCCCCCACTTCCCCTGTGCTTCCCACTGCAGGCACCTTCTACAAAAGGCAGAACCCTCTTGTCCACTCTATCCCCCCAACACTTGTATGTCATTAGCCATTCTCCACAGTGAGCACCATTCCCAGGGATCTGAGCACAGAGATATCAAGCTGTTCACCTAGGGCCATACAGCACAGCCATGACCGAGCAAGCACTGAGGTCGTCACCCAGAGATTTCCCTCTGAGAGGGAGGAAGAGTTCACTGTCCTCGCCTTCCTGAGCTGGGGGGTCAGAGTTCTAATTCATTCACTCAGCCTTTTTTCACTCAGCAAATATTTACTGAGTACCTACTACATGTCAGGCACACTGTGGGAGAGAGGGGTCCAAACAGACATGGCCCTGCTCTCATGAGGCTAACAGGCTGAGCAAAGACCCTTGGGAACTGCACCAAACTTTTCACAGTTGCTGCTTCACTTACACGTACACACACGTACACACACACACACACACACACACACACACACACACACACAGAGCAGGCTGGCAAAGTAAGGACACCTTGAAAGGAACATGCTGACCTCAGGGAGCCCCTCCAGCGACTTACTGGGCACAGGGGCTGGGGGAGGATGTCTCTGTCCATCTGTGATGCTACCAGGAAGAGGCCCTTGTTGATGGCTGTGGGAACACAGAGCGCTGTATTAGTAATCAGGTCCACGCAAAGAGGGGATGAGCAATGATGTCATTTCCCCAAGTACGAGAGCTGACCCAGAGTGGCCCTGCCCAGAGCCCGCACCTCTAAGGCCATGAAAGAATAGCTGTGAGCCGAAGCTGGGCTGAGGCTGCAGAACTGCCTCCAGCCCCTCCCACCCGTGGGGCTCTGAGCCCCCGCAGGATGTCAGAGAGGCTGAGGCCAGAAGCCCAAGGCTGGGTGTGCCTGGCTTGTAACATCAACGGATTGAAGAACCTCACTGCCTTGGCTTCTTGGCATTGCGGAGTGCTTGAGCTCAGGTCTGCCTTTCAGCACGTCCACCTCAGTCCAGCTCTCCTGCTTCCTAGAAGCCTCCTCAGACTTGAAGTAGTTCCTGGAATGCAGCAGACCCAAGCTTGAGTCCCAGTTGTGTGTGAGAGCCACGTGACCTTGGATGAGTCACCTGACCTTGGGCGCGACAGTGTCCCAAACTAGGAGATGGGGCTAATAGTGCCCTCTCACAAGGCTGTGCTGACATTAGAGACTGTCACTGTGCTTGGCTCAGGACTGGGACACAGTGGCTGCCCAGCCATTCGATGTACCTACTAAGTTGGTATGTACCTCCTTGGGGAACAATAACATGCCCTGCATAGACTGACCCTACCCAGCTCCTGGTGGCCCCTTCGCCTGCAACCATCACCAGGGTCTGGGCCTGAGTTCAGCCTTCTCTGTTCCTTCTCCTGTGCCTCCACATTTTGGACTCCTGGACTGTTGGCCTAATTCATCCAAAGGAATGACTTCCTAATGGTGGAATTATGGACATCAGGGCATCTCTGTAAGATGGGAATTTGGGTAAAAGGGACTTCTCTCTTTTTTTTTTAATACAGCAGGTTCTTATTAGTTATCTATTTTATACATATTAGTATATACATGTCAATCCCAATCTCCCAGTTCATACCACCACCACCACCACCACCACTTTCCCCCCTTGGTGTCCATACGTTTGTTCTCTACATCTGTGTCTCTATTTCTTCCCTGCAGACCAGTTCATCTGTACCATTTTTCTAGATTCCACGTATATGTGTTAATATACGATATTTGTTTTCCTCTTTCTGACTTACTTCACTCTGTATGACGGTCTCTAGGTCCATCCACATCTCAACAAATGACCCAGTTTCTTTCAAAAGGGCCTTCTTAACACCCTTCCAATCACACCCTATGGGCTACCATGCTTCCCTTCAGGGTAAAACTTTTCCTACACAGAACCCTGGACCTGCTTTGGAACCCGAAGCCTGCTCTTCAACAGGGGACTTAACCAAAGCAGCTGGGACAGCTGTGGTTTTAAGGATAACTCCTGAGCCCAGAGAAGGGAGGAGTGGAGGGATGGATTTGGGGGTCTTCCTGGAGACTGGGATCTGAAATCAATCTGGCAATTAATAGGCAAGATGTGAAGTGGCTGCTGGATTCCAGGCTCCCCCATACCTCCCAGGATCGTCTCCTTTCCTGGAGGAGGGCCTCTGCTGCCTCTGTGCTACCTCCGCCCCATGCCTCGTGGGGTCCTGGCAACAGCTTCTGAGGAGTCCAGCTGGCTGTACCTCTTTCAGGGCCTTGTCACCTCTGCAGGGCCACAGGAGGGAGCCCGGCCAGCAGGGCTGGGCCAGGGAGCAGAAGGACCCTCCCCAGGCCCACAGCACAGCATGGGGGCAGCCTGGGCTCCTGGGCATCACCCTGGCCAGATAAAGGGCAGCCTCTAGGGGCCCTTTCCAGCCCCACCACCTCTATCTCCACATCTAGGTAGGGAGGAGGATGTAACAGGGGCTTCCAGGGACCCTGAATTTCCTGAGGGCCAGTACAGTGGGAACAGAGAGCTGTCCTACATACTCCGCCCGCTCTGCTGACCAAGCCTGAGGGACTCTGGCAGTCGGGATGATTTAGCTCAGCATCCCCCTAACCAACCTCCACTCCAGCCCTCCCATACCTGGAGAAGAGAGTGGTTCATGGGAATTGCCTAAAAGAAGAAGGTATGGGATTTCAGAGAAGTGGCGCTGTCCCAGGAGAGCCATGGCAGTGCCTTAAGAAAGCTCAGGACAATGGGGGCTTTGTTTCCCCTCTGCCCCTCTCCTGTGCTGTGTGATTCTCCTCCCCTCCCTGGGCCTCCAAGCCTGCCAATTCTTAATCAGTTTCCCCTCCTGGCCCTGCTCCTGGAGTTTAGCCCCCTTCTGGCAGAGGCCAGTGGCAACAGCCATGGCGCCTTGACCTGGGGAGAGACAGGAAGGGAGCCTTCCTCTTCTTCAGGGCCCGTAGTTCAGATTTGAGCTCGATTATCCAATTCCTCCTTCCTTACCTCCTCCCTGCTTCCCCCTCCTCCTCTCCCTCCACGCGCCCCACCCAGTGAAGGATAGAATCCTTCTAACACAGCTAACTGTGCCCTCTGCCAGATGGCATACAGGTGGTCCGATTGAATTGCTCCATCCATCTATCCAGCCAGCCAGCCACCCTCCCCCCAATCCTCCACACCCATCCATCCATCTATCCATTCAGCACACCCTCTGCCCTTGGGGCCAGACCAGGGTCCAGGCATACCAGAAAGAATCCAACAGAGCCTCTGTCTCCAGGGAGCCACAGGCCAACTGCCCTGGGACAGAGCAGGGTAGGCAAGGCCCCAAAGCACCAGCATCTACCAGCATCTACTCTTCCCAAAGAGACAAGGGTGAAGGCAACTTAGTCACCCAGGGAGTGACTCGGGCAGCCCCTCTACCCACCATTCAAGAGGCCAAGCAGAAGGATCCTTGGAGGTCATTCAGGACAAGCCCCCCAACTGGACAGAAGGAAAGCAGCGAAGTGAAGAGATAGCTTGAGCGGAGGTCAGGGATAGGAGAAGTATGTCAGTGCATGGTGCCTGAGGGCAGGCAGGGGACACAATGGCCCGGCTATAGAGCCTTGCAAGTGCGGGTAGGAGGTGGTCGCCCACGTTGCTGTCACCCGCATTCCATCACCAGCTCCTCTCTGCCCTGCATGGCATGTAGGAGTCACCCCAGACCCACTGATCTGCACCTCTTCCTTGCTCTCCCGGAGGACCCTCTCTCTGGCCAATTGGCTGGCAGCCGATAGATGCATTCACAACCTCCATTACATCTCCATTGCCCAAATTTCTTTCCCTCATTTTTCTTGCTAAAAGGCAGTTTTTAAAAATGAGTCCCTGAGCTCAGCCCTTTCCAGCCTCGTTAATTTCGTGCCCCACCTCATTTGTTCAGGGGACCTACTTTCCCCTCGCCCGCCGCCGCCTTCCTCCCGCCAGCTATATTGGGATCTCTGCTCTGTCCTCGGTAACCTTGTGTGCCTCTCAGAGTTCTGTGGGTGTTTTTTTCTGCCAAGGAGCTGTGGACTCAAGGAGCCACAGAGGTCATCCAACTCCCTCCTCATGCCCCAAACTGGAATCCCTTTCCTGCACTCCCTGCCCAAGGTTACCCCATCCCAGTTGCATTCCTCCAGGGACAGGCTGCTTACTGTCTACAAGACAGCCTGTGCCAGTGCAGGACAGCTCTAACTGGGCCCAAGTTCTTCCTGACACATGGAATGGACCTGACACTCCTTGACGTTCCCCTAATTCCTTTCGGGTGTTTTGTCCCAGTCAGGTTTTCCAGATGATACCATCAGCCCCCAAGAGCAGAGATCATGTCATGAATTTCTTGGGTGTCCCTTGGACCACATATTCTTTGGGTACCTCGGATGTACAAGAAGTATGACAAAGCAGCATCCTTTGCTTGCATTACTGCCAGTGACAGGACTCTCACAGCCGTCCCTGTGCCCCCAGCAGCCAATGGGGGACACTGCTGACCTAGAGACTTCCACATTTGAGCTGAAAATTACCTCTTGACTCTCCCCAGCTCTGGAGCTAGCTCTGCCTTCAGGAGTTACCCTGGGCAGGTAGAATTCCTCTTGCTTGAAGGGACAGACTTTCAGACATTTGAGAGCAATCACGTTCCCCTCCAACTCCAGAAGTCCTTCAGTCATCCTGCCCCCAGCTCGGTGTTTGTGGCCCGAGCACCACCACTGCCCTCCAGGGGACATATAGCAGTTTGTTCATGCCCGTCCAAGGAAGAAGTCCCTGGGCCGTGGTCTGAGCAGAGCGGGACAGATGTCACCTGTTAATGCAGCGTGAGCTTGCCCTAGAGCTTTGGCAGCTGCTGTTTGCACTGTTGTCTCCTGCGCCCCCCCTTCCTCCCCCAGGAGAGCCAGGCACTGAGCAGCAAGCCCACTGTTCATCTCAGGGGTGCATAGCAGGCAGGACTCAGGGCCCTCTCTCACCCATGAACCTCCAAAGGCATCTATGCCTGCTGTCTCCACCCCTCACCTTCCCCTCACTCCTCACCCCTGCAGTCAGGCCGTGCCCACACACTCACGGAGCTGCTCTGCCCAGGGTCACCAGCAGCTTCCCAATTGTCACCCTGGGCCCCTTTACAGCAACTGACGTTGCTACCCCTCCTCATTGCTTCGGGGAGGCACAGCCCTCTTCTAATCCTCCACCCCTTGTTCCTGTCAGCCACTCTGGCTCCCCCCACTCCTTCAGTGCAGATCCTCCGTGATCCGCACCCTCAACCCGCCTTTCTCACCCTGCACTCGCTCTGACTCGTTCCACGGCTGCGGAGGCCCTCTAGGCGGGCCATTCCCCAGATGACATTTCTAGCATCCCCTGAACTACGAACAGAACTTCCACCACTCTTTGAAATCCTGCTTGTCCTTCGAGATAGGGCCCTGACCCCCTGTTCCAGGAAGCCTTACCCAATGTCCCCGTCAAGCTGTAATGGTCCTGCCCACACCCACCAGATGGCACTGATTGGACCGGGAGTGAACACGTGGCAGCCTGGGGCAGATCATGTGGTCTATCGTCAAGGGCGGCCCAGTGGGGCGGCAGCCCCAGACAAGGCTCTTTGGGATTTGGATTGAGGCTGTGGCCAGAGCTAGAGCAAGAGTCTAGAGCAAGACAGATGAACAGGTAAGCGGGACCGGGCGATGGGAGAGGGGAGGAAGATGGAGAGACCATCGAGGGAGAAGCAGCCGGAGCTGCGGGCCCCTGGCTCCGCCTGACCTTCCTCCCAGTGGGCCCCTGGATCTATGGCCCCTTGGAGGAGCCTCTGGCCTTCGTGAGTAAAATGTTCTGGTGCCCCCAGCAGTTGAAAGCCCGCCCTCCTGCAGGCTCCTACACAACCTTTGCGTGTCACATTTCTAGTGCATCTCGTAGCCTCTGAGGGGAGATCTGGTTTCCTTCCTGGTTTCTGCGCAACCTTGGACCAGTCACCTCCACTCTCCCACCTTGTTTCCTCCTGCATTTTAAAGAGGCTTAAAGTTTGGGGTTAGGGATGTGGAGCTAAGAGCGCCCAGCCGCTGCCGGGAACCAGGCTGTGATGGGGGAGCAAGGCCCCCTGGCACCACTGCAGGGCTCGGTCGGAGGGGACAGGGCGTGGGTGCCCTGCTGACCCACGTCCCCACCCTGCTGCTCCCCAAAATCTCTGAGTCTCACCCGTGCTGCAGAGCAAAGCCTCTCCAGCAATTCTTCATCCTGACCTGTCATTTCTCTCTGTTGCTTCCCCACCTTCCCTGGGAAGGTAGCTCTGGGGACGGGGGTGGGGTGGATGTGTGTGTGCATGAGGGTGTGAAGGCATGGAGGGCTATAAAGGTGCACGGGAGTGTCTGAAGGAGTGGATGTGTGGCTGAAGGGGATGTGGGCGCCTGGAGGTGGGTGTGGGTGGGTGCAGAGCCGGATGTGGAAACCATGAGGGAATTTGCATATCGCTCAGTGTGTGTGTGATGAACAAGACTGTGGGTCCACCCCCCGCTAAGCTGCGCAAGAACCAGGCCTGTGATAGGGTGTTCGTGTTAAGAATCAGCCCCTGCATCCCCTGAGGTGTCAGAGCTACAGATCCTTCCAGCCGGGCCACACAGCAAATGGCAGGAAGGGAGGACTTGCTCCCACCCCCATGAGGACACCAAGGCTCAGGGAGAGGCAGTGGTTTATGCAAGGTCAGTGGTGAGGTCAACACAGGGTCTGAGCTTCCTGGCTCCTTCCCGGGGCCATCTGCTGCCACCCCGCCTCTGCTGAGCGCCAGGCCACACGGAGGGCTGAAGCCCAGCTATGGCAAGCTTCGGGGCCCCAGCCCAGACCCACTGAGGACTGACACCTGAATGGCAGCTCCGTTTCTCCAAAGGGGCCTGGGGGCCTCCACACTCTAGGTCTGCCCTCCAGCTGTAAAGAGCAGACTTGAACAGGGGGAGTCTCCCGCCTCAGCCCACCCCAGTCTGCACCCTCTCCACCTCCGCCTTGCAGGGAGCAGGCAAGCCGGGGCAGGAGGAAGCAGGCAGGGTGACAGACAGCGGCCAGGGGCCTGGCTGGGGACAGCCTGACAGACAGCTGGGGCAGACAACACCCAGGAAACTGGTGGAGGGCAGGTCCCTCGTCTCTCTGCCCACCTGCCAGAGAAAGAGGAACAGAGAGAGTCTTTCCTGATTTTAGCCCTGAGAGTCCCACATCCTTGGAAATCCCTTAGTCTTGGGCAAACCAAGTTGATAACCCCCCTCTAGCTTCCTGGCAGACTCTTTCAGTGGCTTCTGTGTATGCTGGCACCAGGCTGGAACCAAAGAGGATGAGGAAGAGTCGTAGAGGCCATCCAGCTTAATCGCCTTGCCCCTCAGCTCATTCTTACAGCCTCTGCTTGAATGCCCCCAGCTCTGGGGAGCTCACCACATCAGGCAGCTTGTTTGTTATGGAGCATCCCTGATGTGCTGGATAAAACAGAGGGGCCTAGAAGGCATTGGCTGGAGAAAACATGACCCAGATGCCCCCCGAAGTGGGGGTGAGCTCAGCCTCAAGGGTCTGAAGGGTGGTGACCTAGGAAAAAGGGGCAGGCACTGCAGGGACAGGCACAGGGGCAGCCTGTGCAAAGGCAAGCTCAGTGCTTTGGGGATGGGGTTGAGGCAGGGGAAGGGGAGGGGGAGAAACAGCCACAGAAAGGCACCTGTTGGCCTCCTATCCAGAGAACTTTCTAGCACCCCACCAGACTTCACCTGCCAGCCTGTCACACTCCTGCCTGAGCCCTAGACGGAGACAGCCCTCTCCCTCCTGCGTTGCATTCCTGGTCTCCTCCAGGCTGCCGTAAACCTGTCTTGTAGAAATCGATGGAGGGCCCGGCCACAAAAGACTTCTTGGGCCTCCTCTCCGGTCGCATGTGGGTCCTGGAGAAAGCGGGAGGGGGCAAGATGCTGGCACTCAGTGGCTCCGTAAATCTATCGAAGATATTTTTTTTATCACTTCCCGACATTCCTCTGTAAAAGCCACTCAGCTGCGTTTACAAATTATAGAATTCATTTGATGTCAGGGACCTGGCTAATGGCCTGAGCAAATCCAGCAGGAGCAGACGGGGGCCCTCCCAGTACTGCTCCTGTCTGGCTGTGCAACTCTTGGCGACCGAGTCACCGTGTTTTAGCCTCTGCCTCTCTGTAAAATGGGGATGCAGAGAGCTGTGAGGATTAGTGAGATCACGACCCACATGCCCAGCTCAAGGCGTGGCAAGAGTGAGCCCTCAGTAAAGAATGGTGGTGATGACCTGCATTGGAGCCTGTTTGGAGCCCAGGGTTGGGAAAGGGCAATGGGTGCAGAGCCCAAGGCCTGGGGTTCCCTGCCCCCAACCTGTACGTGACCGCCAGGCAGGCCCTCATATCTCAGGGCACCCTCTGGAAGCAACAGGTCTTACGCTTACAGAGGGATTATCATCTTCCTCCCCCGCTTCCCCTCCACCTCTTCTTTCTCCTCTTGTCACACTGCAAGCTTTAGGTTCTCTCCCCTGTAGAATCGTTGAGCCTTCCCATATCAAGACTGTTCTAGCCCTTAGAAGTTCAAACCCTGCATGAACTGATTGGTTGAGGTTTCCTGGATCCTAGGTTAAGAAGGATTCTGTGGCTGCTTCCAGTTGATTAGTGATGTCTGCCTTGCCCCTTGGAGAGTGTGGGGTAGCCCCAAGAGTGGCCTCATGCCTTGCCATCCTTTCAAGTTCCAACCACCTTCTCCTGTAGATGAAGAAGCTGATATTCCAGAAGGGAAAGACTTAGGACTGGGGAGTTGAGAAAGGGGGGCGTACTATTTCTTAAGCACCCACTGTGTGCTACATGCCAGCCTCTATGTCCATGCACCACCACACTGGACCCTCCCAGCAACCCCAGCCGTTTGACAAAAGCCCTGAGGTTACAGCAGTCGCCCAGCAAGCTGGTGGTGTCATGGCTTCCAGGAGCCATCGTACCAGATCTCAGGGTCCCAAAGATACAACCAGGATCGGATCCTTGGAGCAGAGAGGGCTGGAGGTGCGGGGTGCAGGTGGAATGGTGCAGCGGCAGGCTGCGGGAGCTCACAGTGTGGGGATGAATCATCTCGGGGTGGAAGCTTCCTCTGGCAGGAGTCTCTATCATTTGACAGGTGAGACAGAGTAAATTATTGGTAGTACTGGAAACACCAACCGTCCTCTGATTTGAGCAATGCTGGGAACTTTTCTGAGAGCTTTCACATCTGTGACATAGTTCAAGCTGCTGGCAGGCCCTGGAAAGGCAGACGATGGTGGCTCAGCCTGTCCCATTTCATAAAGGCAGAAAGGCACCTCAGGGAGGGAATCTGATCCCACATCCCTAGCTCCAGGCCTAGCACGTGGTGCCATTGGCCTCCTCCCTCTGGCTGGGAAAGCTGGGACCAGGAATTTCCGGGGACATTTTCCCACGCTTCTTAGCTTAGCTTCTGCAGCAAGGGAGTCACTGTCTCGCCCCCTTTCCTCTCTCCTCATCCTCTCTTATCCTGACCTACTCTGTGCGGGCACTGTACCAGTGGCGGCGTTACACACACAGCATCTCACTTCATCCCACAAGAGCCACGTGGGGGGGGGGGGTTACGCTCTCATTAGCCCCAGAGCACTTGAGGCTTCAATGCCAAGACTGTGACTGCAGAAGTTTGCTCTTCCAGCTACAAGCCTCTGCCACCTTCAGCCTTCCTGCCCCCCACCCCGTATCAAGTGAATTCTGGCCAAATTTTGGCACAGAAACACCCACGGGGAAAAGAAAGTCCTTGCTCAGTTTCCTCAGCTGAAAATGGGTGTGATGATAAAAGCACCTCCCTCCTTGGGTCATTGAACAAAATGGGATCAGGGATATGAAACCAAACCTGACACAAATAAGCAGCTTTATTATTGTATCGGCCTTGCTGCTGCCGCTTCTGCTGTGTTGATATAACACAAGACGACAAAAAGGTCTTGGGAACCTCAACCGTGCTGTATCCAAGGCAGGAACCAAGGGGGCTGCGCTGCTACCGAGAGGATTGGGGAGAATCAGGGCTCAGGAGAGGCAGAAAGATAAAGGACTGTTGAGTTTTTCCATTTTTAGGCAGGATTTTGTGGGAGTGAAGCATGCGAGGGTGGCTCGGGGCTGGGGCCAGACCAGGGCTGGATTCCAAGCATCTCCGGGCAGTCCCAAGTGGCCCTGTCTCTGAGCTGTGACCAGACCGGCACCCCCAGGACCCCATCTCCCTGCACTGTCATCTCCTTGGTTTGTGAACCCAGCCAATCCTCAGGCTTCTATCAAGCACCTTTGCAGCACCTCCTTCTGAGCAGGAGTGACACAGGGAAAGGCCTGCAATAGAGCCAACGACCAGGTCTAGCCCCAGCTGGGCTGGGTTCCAGGCCACTTCCCTCACTTCCCGGCAAGGACCCAGCACACAGTGCGCCCGCCATAAAGATTCTGATGAATGCGTGCGTGCATGAATGGGTGAATGAGCCAATGAAGCACCCTGGCCTCTCTGTTCCTTCATCTATAAAATGGGGCAGCAACAACTATGCCACAAGGTTGTTATACAGTCCAGAAACGATACACATATAACACCCCCCACAGAGGGCTCGCTGAGTGCCCGATAAGCAGAAGCTATCGTTATAAGGAGAGACCTTTGCCCTCCCAGAGATTACGAGCTAATTGCCTCTCCATGGTCAGCCTTCACCCCCAACTTTTGAATGAACTACAGGTCAGCCCAGAGCCCCTGAAACTCAATCACTGTCTAATAAAATCCAGGGACTTTGTGCACATACACAGCACACACACACACACACACACACACACACTATTGGGAGCTGATGTTACAGAAAACCAGGATGGCCTGGATTTGAAAAATTCTGCATACATTTCTGAGTTTCGTTTCAGAAAATGAAGGCCTCATGTGTGACACTAATCAATATAAATATAAATGTCCACCAGCCTGGCCAGCCTGCACCGTGAAGCAGGTCACAGTGGTGGCAGCCCCCGGAGCGTGCCAGCTCACCATCTCCACCTGCAGCCCCACCTCACCCCAGGAAGAGCTGGGGAGGCTGGGAAGGGAAGGGGGCTCTCCCGTGTGCTCATGCCCCGGCCACACCTGTGGCCCCACGAGAAAGGAGCTGGGGTGTCAGATCTGATCCCTTCTTGGGGCCAGCCTGGATGGTTCTCAGAATCACAGAGACCTCTGTGTTCTGGGCAGACGTGGACTAGGGATGCTTCTGGCCCCAGGTCTGGGCCATGCTGCATCACCAGGGACCCAAAGCAGCCCCTCTTGGGAACTCTGTGTCTCCAAATCCCTTCAGGGAATCCGCACCCTTCCCTCGACGCGTCTTCTCCTTTGGCAAACTTTCATCACGGGTCTGCCCTGTGCCAGGCAGAGGGGCCCAGGAGCGAACCGATCACTTCGGTCCTGCCCTGTGAGGCCAACAGCCCCACCAGGTCCCTGCCCAAATCAACTCCAGTGCCGCTCAGGCCTCTGGGGGTGCGCACAGTGCACGGGGGGGTAAACCCGGCCTCATCTGGGTGATCTGTGGCATGAGATGGGTGGATGACCCCAGTAGACATGGGGGTGGAGATGTGCAGAAACAGCCTGTGCCAAGGCCTGGAGGTGGAAGAGTATGGAAGGAAAGTCATGTGCTAGGGGCAGGGGCGGCAACCCACCCCAGGTTCCCAGCTCCCCGGGTCCCCTCACCCCATATCCCTGTCCACCACATCCACACATGGAATTTCTTCTTCACACGTGCACCCCCTTGCAGATCAACTCCTGCCACCGGTGCCTGGGGCTGCTCCCAGGCCAGCATGCAGCAGGTGTGCTGTGATTTCGAGTCCCGGTTTAGACCTACCCGGAAGCTCCACGTGAGACTTCCTGGGCTCCCACCTGCCCCCACGCACACAAAAGCCACAGGCCAAGGGAGCCTGCCATCCGTGCCAGCACCTGTGACTCCGAGCAACTTTGCACAAACTGTGGCATCTCCAAAGCCATGACATTGGTGGTGTGACCAGCAACTCACTGAACTTGGCAGTGGACAAGGGCTATGATGGGAAGAGTCTGTCGAGAGCTGATTCTCAGCACCTCATAGTTCACCCCCAAAGGAGATGAGACAGGCACTTGAGGCCTAGGAGTTAGAGCCTGGGGGCCAGGGCAAGGCAGATTATGCTCCAGCCCCAAGCTCTTTGCAGCCTGACCCGAGGCCCCATCGCCCCATCCTCCAGGCAGGCCACCCTCTTTTCTCCATGCCCCTGGTTGCCCTTATCCCCATTAGAGGCTGAACCAAGGACCTCATTCATCCTCAAGGGCCTGGGAACCTGGGCTGAGACCACTCTGCCCCAGGGAAGCTGGCCCAGGGAGAGTCGCGGTGAGCAATTCGAGATGAGTTCAGGGCCACTACCTCCGGTAACAATCCTGCCTCTCACTAGAAAAGAAAGCCTTGCTTCTCTGGTTTGAGAGACAGAGACAGAAAAAGATAGGGAAGGGGGGACCTGGAGGCAAAGAGACGAAGAGAGAAATAAATGTAGTGTCATCACTCACTACTTGTCTGTATCCCTAAAAGGTCTCTCATCCATCTTGCCCTGCACGGCACCCAGAAGAGACAGTGACCCACTGCAGGGCCAGTGAATGTTTGTTAAATGAAGGAAGGAGAAAATCACCAAGCAAAGGATGAAGAGTAAGAGGAAAAGGTAAGCCGCAGGTCGAGAGAGCAGCTCAGTCAGTCCCTCTGTCCCTTGCTTTCCTTTGTATTTTGTTGGTGAGGGTAGCGGGTGATGTGTGACAGGCCTGGCCTTTCTAACCCAGGACGTCAGGCGTCCCTGGTGAAAGGGGAAGCCCGATGCTGAGTTCCTTTCTCTCCTACTTCCCACCCACCCAGGCTACCCCAGCACTCACACCCCCAGCCAAAACTCCACCCAGCCAGGGGGCCACACCCACTTGCTCCTCTCCCTGGCCTGGACAGCAGAAGGTCCCCAGGCACCGAGGAAGCCAGGGCAGCACGTGGCCCAGTCCTCTGTGTGGCTCTATGCCACCGTGTGCCGACAAAAAGAAAGCGTCCACGTGTGCGTGTATGACTTATGGCTTTAATCTCCCTGATAGAAGGCCTTTAAAGATTATTTCAGGGATGAAAAAAACTAATCCTTGGTAATGAATCACAGCCTTAAGAAGCTGATAAGCAGCAAGGAAGCTGGCGGGGCCTGAGTTCCTGATTTAATTAAAGTCTTACAGATACTCCCTGAAACAAAATCCATTGTAGCCATCAAGGTGATAAAAAGACTGCAGGTTCCTTTAAACTAACTCACCTGCCTCATGAATCTTCTTCCCGGTGAGGAGGGCTGACGAGGACAGCTCTTCAGACACCAGGCTGCATCACCGCAGATGGCCTAGTCTAGGGCCTGCTGGGGACGCCTGGGGACAGAAGGTGCCTCATGGAGCCCGAGAGCTAGAGCAGATCAGAGACTGGAGGACACAGGGCAACACGCTCAGTCGGGAGCAGGACACTGTGTGGCCTTGTGTCACTCACTGCCCCTCTCTGGGACTCAGTTTCCATATCTTGCATCGTGGAAGCAGGAGATGAGGCTGGTCTCCAGGAGGCATCCCTGAGCTGGCCTTCTGAGTCCTGAGCCCCCTGTTCCCCGGGGAGGTGAGGAGAGACAGACGGTGTCTCCACATGGACGGCCCCTCCTCTGGACCTGCCCACAGAACGGGCCTCCCTCAGCCCTTGTTTCCCCCTTCCCTTCCCTGATCTTTCTGGCGCCACTCATGCGCACGACTACCCAGTAAAGGTGCAATTGCCAACACCCCAGCCCTCTGAACACCCCAGTCCAGTGAGGGGGCAAGTGGAGTGTATGTGTCCAGCCAGAATGGTGGGCACAGCCCTCAGCGCAGGCAGGAATGGTGGATGCCATCTGGCTCCACCACCAGGCTCTGCAAAGGCTCCAGAGAGAAGCTAGGTGGGCTGGAACTAGAAAGACGGAATTAGAGCCCATGAGAATGTGAGGACGGTGGCTGGTAGTCTCTATGTCCTCAGAGCCCAGCCAGTCCTCAAGGAGTGACTCAGAGATGTGGGCGGATAGATGGATGGGTGGATGGATGGGTGGACAGATAGATGGAGAAGCATCCGGGGGAAGGTGACTGTGACCTAAGCTGGGTCTGGCCCACCTTGTGTCAGCTCCCTCTCTGACAGCCCTCAGCCCTGTGCTCAGTGCGGATGTGTGAAATGACTGGGCTTGTCCCCCAGGATGGCTGGTGCCACAGGGCCAGGGTTGCCAGACAAATTTGAATTTCAGATTAATGATGAATAATTTTTAGCATAATTAGGTCCCAAATAGTGTATTTATTTGCTACATCTGGCAACCTTACACAAGTTGTCCCCTGCTCTCTGTGCCTGCCACAGAGCTGTCCCAGAGAGAGGCTCCCACATGGGCAGTGTGGACAGCAAGTTTCTCATTCATGGCCTCCCCTCTGGGCCCCAAGGCCCCCGAGGCCTCCATCTGGACTGGAGATGGTGGGTGGGTAAGGAGAGACGATTCCACCAAAAAACAGTGGGCTGGGATGAGGCAGCTCTGAGCCCAGTCCCCTCAGGGGGAAAGCCCCCCAGCCCAGGCTTGGGGCTGCAGGTGGGGCTCCTGGGAGCTGGCTGCCACCTAGCGGCCAGTGTCAGAATTGCAGACCATGGTGTCCAAAGATGAGGCCCGTCAAGGCCCACATAAAACGGTCTCTTTCCACAAGGTTAGGATGATTACTCACCTGACAGAAAAGGAAACTGAAGCCCAAGGTCACCCCCATACCTAAATCCATGTTCAGACCCCAGCGTGGACATAACCTAGTCTGCACCTCCGGGTCCGCCCCTCTCCTACTCGTAGGCACTAAGTGACCCCCAAGGCCTGCCCTGTCATGTCTGTCTCCTGCTCATCAACCTTAAATGGCTCCCAGTGGAATGAAGCAACCCCTGTCTGTGCTGACATCCAGAGCCCTCTACAACGCAGCCCAAACTTCATTTCCTGGACCTTCTCTCTGCCTTTCCAAACCCTCCCCTGCTCTGCCTCCCCGCAGCCCTCCTCTCCCTCCTTCCTCCCGGGAGGCCTACGACCTCGAGCTCAGAAGTCATTGTGCCACCTCCCCTTCAAAGCTGAGGCTGTGTTTTCTGGAGGAAGAGAAGATAGGGAGAGGTGAAGGGAAAGACTTGGTGGGGGGAGCTTTGGGAGGCAGCCTGAGGACGGGGGAGCGGGCCCAGAGGTGGGGTGCGTGCTACGAGCCGAGACTGAAGGGTCAGGCAGGGGTAAGACCCTGTTGACCTCACAGGCCTCTGGAGGCGGTCAGGATTTTATCCTGAGGGCTACCAGGAGCCCCTCTTCTGTGGGAGCTGGGGGTGAGGGTGGGCAGGCCCACCCTCCAGGACCCTGGACTCCTCCATAGAGGATTGCCCACCCATCCCTAACTCTGGCCAAACAGGGGGAATGAGGGGTGAATGAGACACCAGAAACAGAAACACTAGGTCAGGCTGGTGATTTGGGTACAAAAAGTCCCACCCATAAAGACAAGGCTCAGATGGCCTGTCTCTCCACGGTCCCCAGGTGCTGCTCTGTCCTGCACAACTGGTGGGTGTAGAGACCCCTGTGCCAGCCCTGGCCGGCCCAGACAACACGGGAGAAGGGCCTTTGTTGTGGCCTCGATAGCAGTGCTGGCCTTCCCAGAGGCAGGGGATGGATTGAAGGATCTCAGCCTGGAGTGGACCCAACTCTCACATGGACCGGAGTGTTTCCAGACCCATCCATCCTAGGAAGTGATCTGGGGTTGCCAGGAGGGCACCCAGTGAGTGAGGGAGCTGCTTTCAAGGGGGCCATGTGAGGCAAGGCTTCCTGGAAGAGGGGATGAGGAGAGAGTCTTGCAGGTAGAGGGAGTGGCAGAAGCAAGGCTGGAGTGGGTTCAGGAATTGCAAGTTGCAGGCGGACAGGGGCGGCATCTGCCTGGCGTACACAGCACCCACCCTCAGGAGGGGCTCAGGAACTAGGTACTAAAGGACAGATGGAATGAGTGGATTTGATTGGAGGAAGGTGGGAAGGACAGATGTGGCCAATGGGGAAGATGGCTGAGGGGTGTCCCTAACTCAAGGTATGGGTAGCACTTTGAGGTCAGCACTGGCCTTCTCAGTGGTATCGGGGGCAATGATGCTGCTGTCACTGTATCTGGCCAGCACGATGTGGCAGCACCCACAGGGCACACATGCTGGAGGGAATTCTCTCCCGGCAGGCCCAGCAGAGCCCCAAGAATGCAGGCCCTCAGTCTGGGGCAGAAGGGAAGTTACCAAGAGAGGGGACACAGTAGCTCTGGCCTTGGTGCCCCGGGGGAGGCAGAGGAAGTTGGACCAAGGGCAGAGGGAGGTCACGTGGACAGGCATTCTGAGAGGTGCCTCAGAGTCTAGGAAGAACTGGCATCAAAGCTAGGGGCACCTGGGACTCTGTCCTGACTCTTCTCCCCTCAGAGCCTCAGTTGCCTCATCTGTCAACTGGAGAGATAATCCTCCATGCCCCAAAACCATGGGTGGCCCGGGGTGATGTTGGCTGGCACAGAGCTGTGCATGAATGCCAGGCCTCCTTGAGGGTATGGTTCCTGGTGAGGCTGGGGATGGAGTCAAGTCTTAAATGAGGTCCCCGCCTTCTTTCTGCAGGAAGAGTCGGGAAGGGCAGGGAGCCCTCCTCTTGCCTGTCCTCCTCCGCAGAGCCCACCATGGCCCCGCTGTCCCTCAGCCACCCAGCCCAGTCCTGCCTGCCCCCCACAGGAGGTGGCCGGGCCTCCCCCTCACCCACGAGCCCAGGAGGAGGCTGGCTCTGGTCCTCCTGAGGCCCTTTGAGGTGACTGCTCCCCACCGAGCTCCAAGTTCATTGTTGATCTCTGGTCGTTCTCATTTATCAGAAGGAAAACTGAGGGCCTCTTTCCCACCACTGAAAACTGGGAGGGCATAGGGACCAGAGCTCTTATCCTTGTGCTTGTCTCCAGGAGAGGAATGAGGACCCCCTCAGGCCCTGCAGGTGAGTCTGGAACAAGTCCCCAGGGTAGCCCAGAACCCACAGGTTATGCCAGAATACATGTGTCAGCCCAGGCTAGCCTGGAGCTCGCTCACAGCTTAGCCCAGACTCACCTGTTAACCCAGAACACACACATTAGCCAGGGTTAGCCCAGAGACACTTGGTAGCGCAGAGTACTTGGGTTGGCTTGGAACACCCGCTAGCCCAGGATAGCCCAGAATCAGGGTCAGTTCAGGACACACACATTAGCCCAGGTTAGTCCATAACATGTAGGTTTCCTTGGCACACCCAGGACACATGAAAATGAACAGAATGGTTCAAAACAATGATTTTCAAAAATTTTTTTAAACCTTCCTTCAAATGAAATCTCACCCAGAACCCAGTGTAAAGAACAGATAAAGTGGAGCTGCGTGTTGGAGGGGGATGGGGCCCAGGCAGTGGTGTGCCGGTAAATGTGCAGCTCAGCATCCAGGGAACCACTCTGCCTTGGGCCACTCGTCGATTTCCCTGGTGTCAGTACTACCGTCGTGGCCGATTTCAGGGCACCAACCTCTAGGTCCTGACTGGGGAGCTCGGGAGAGATGCTGATAATCGTATCCGGAAGCCAGGTGACCAGCGCCAGCACCGCAGCGGCCCGCTCGGCCTCCCAGACCCCCATGACCCCGAGGCTCTCCGTTCAGGGACACCCAGCGCCAAGACACAGAGGTCGCCCCACGTGTGTGGGTTTACTAGGTAGCGTCAGGCTTCTGAAACCTGAGCAGAACTCAGAAAAATGCCTCCTGGCCCCTGGCAAGTGTGGGGCAGGTGGGAATTGGAGTCAGTGGAGAAGGCTGGCCCCTAGAATTTCCCATGTGACGTGGATCAAGTCCTGTCTGCCCTCTGGGTCTCGGTCTCCCCATCTGTGCAATGAGACTGGGACCTCTAAGGGGCCCCACCCTGACTCTGACTCTGGAAGTCAGCCGAGCTCGCCTCTGCCACTTCCCACCTCCGCCCCCTCCCCAGGCCTGGCTCCTGGCAGCAGCGCCCGGGCATTGAGTCACTGTCCCTCAACCCCAAGCACACCTGTCCTCAGCCAGGCGGCATCAGAGGGAGTGTGCGGACTAATCACACAGGGCGTGAGTCCTCCTTTGTCAGAGCTGGGTCCTACACGTGGTGCAGGTGGCAGCCCCTCACAGTGCCCGGCCCCATCGATAGGTGATGCCCCGAGGAGCAACAGAAGGGGGCTCCTCACAAGCACCCGCAGGACTGGAAGGGCCCAACCCATGCCTTTATATTTTCATTAAAATTTGTATGATTATGAAATGTTTTGAACAATCAAAAAAGGACATTTAGCCACCACCTGGACCTAACTGATGTTAATATCCCGCCAGGTTGCCCCCGCTGGGACATGCCTCTGCTGCCTCTGAGCGTGCTCAGTGCCCCTCTCCCAGGGCCCCTCCCTTCTCACATGACTGCAGCGGGGCGGAGGTGCCTGACATCTCCCCTCCCAGGTAGAGGCTCCCCGAGGGCAGGAGTGGCCTCTCGGTGCATCTGCATTGCGCTCCTGTCGCACGCTCATCTGGCATCTCATCTATCCTTACAACCACCTGGTGAGACACAGGGGACGAAAGACTCATTCTCCCCATTTCACGGAAGAGGAAGCTGAGGCATAGAGGTTAAGAGATTTACCTGACAGCACATAACATATTGGCAGCGGGTCGGCACTAGACCTAGGTCTGTCCCTGAAACAAACGTTCTCTTCCCCATCATTCCCTTGGCGCCCCCTCCTGTTCCCCTCCCCTCAGGGCTTCCAGGAGGGGCTATCATAACCATGCTGTGTCAATAGGTATAAACCGGGACCGTTGCAGGCAAACTGGGCTATGCCTCCATCCTACCTTTGAAAACCTACTACAAGAGTTGATTGAGAACCAGCATCGTGTGAGGTATAGGGCAGCTGTGACAAAGAAGACACCATCCTTCCCCAGAGATGCACACAGAAGCCAGGTGCCCCTCAGCATACACTTATTGCCTCCAATGGGCTACGGGCTCTGATGTATACAAAACACAGGGGATATTAACTATGGAGCAGGGAGCAAGAAGGGCCAACTTCCTAGAGGAGGTGGAGTTTGACTTAGGTCTTGAAAAGCAAGCCCCAGTGAGGCGGAGAAGAGGGGGAGATTCCACCTGTCAGAGGGCACCCCACATTCAAAGGCTCAGTGGTGGCAAGGCGAGGGGTTCTGAGAGGACGGGAAGTGGGTGATGAAGATAGAAAAGAGCACTTCCTGTGCATATAACCAATAGATTAATCAAATCCAGAATTTTAAAAGGAAGAAAGAAAAAAATCTCCACATCAAGAAAAACACAGACAACCCAATAAAAAAAACACTGGCAAAAGACTTAGTGTACAAAAGACGATCTCTGGCTACCCAATAAGCATGTGAAAAGTTTTCAACCTCATCAATCATTAGGGAAATGCAAATTAAAGCTGCAATTAGATGCCATCATTCTCCCACCAAAATGGCTAAAATTAAAAAGGAATGATAACTCCCAGGGTTGACAAGAATGTGGAACTACCAGAAGGCTCATACATTGCTGGTGGGAGTGTTAATTGGTTCAACCCCTTGGGAAACTGTTTGGCAGTATTTACTGAAACTAAACACATGCCTGTGTGATGATCTAACTTCCACTCACAGGTATTTATTTACCCAAGAGAAATGAAAGCCAATGACCGCCATGGATGTGTACAAAAATGGACATCACAGCCAAAAACTGAAAACAACTCGAATGTCCATCTGCTGGAGAGTGGAGAAATAACTGATGACACGCCCATGCAGTGAAATACTACACAGCAACGACAAGGAACGAATTCCTGATAAAGGCAACTGTGTGCCTGGGTCTCACAGATGACGCCGAATGAAAGGCAGACAGAAGGACTGTATGCTGTGTGCTCCCATTTAAACGAAGCTCGAGGATAGATGAAATTAACTTTGGGAATTAAAGTCTGAATACTGGTTACCTCCAGGGAGATTATTGACTGGAAAGGGGGCACAAGGAACCTGCTGGGCTGTTGGAATTGTTCTGTATGTCAGTCGATGGGACATTTACATGGTGTATACACATGCAGAAATCCACCGAACTACACATTTAAGATTTGAGCACTAAGAAATGCTCCAATAAAATGCTCTTTTTTAATCTTTCCAGATGAAGATGGAGAACGGAGTGGAGAGGGCAGGGGAGAGCCAGGACAGCCACTTGGGAGGCTTTTGCGACACCCCAGGTGAGAGAGCATATGAGCAAGCCAGCAGGAAACAGATGCCAGGTGTGGGCTTAGGCAGTCGCGCCGCAAGAGGCCAGAGGAAGAAGTCAGCGGCGTGGGCGGGGGGGTGAGGCTTCTGGAAGGAGAAAAAGGACAAGTAGGCAGAGGCAAGGATTCCTTGGGGCCCTGAAGCATTTCAACACGCCAAGGCGTCATCTAGAATGGGCACCCCCTCCTATCCCATCCCAGCTCTCTGAGCAGTCTCGGGCGGGGTGGGGTGATTTGAGCTCCCTGCCCCTGGCGGAGTTCAGCAAGAATAACCAGCCCCATTTGTTGAGCCTTCTGATGTCCGCAGAAGGCGCTATGCCGAGGGCTTTACAGGAGCTCTCTCATCAAGCCTGTGAAGGGTGCTTTGTTCTTCCTATTTTACAGATGTGCACTGAGGCTGGGAGAATTGAGTGGTGGCTCCAGGACCCCAGTCTGTTAGCCTACCCTGTTAACCATCATGACACACCAGAGGTAGATGACAGCTTTTCAGGGACGACTTGGCAGGGTTACAGCATGGTGGAACCAATTGGGCACAAATGAGCTGGGAGAATGGGGCTTGGGAATTTGTACCTTCTCAGGGCTGCCCAGGAGTCCTGGGCACATCCAAGTTGGGGAATGGGCAGGTTGGATGACTGTGGCAGTAACTCTGAACCCAGCTGGGGAGAAGAGGGAGCCTTGGAAGGTGCCGGGCACTGTCCTCAGCCCTCAGTCCCACGATGGCCCTCTGAGGTGAGAACTATTATTCCCATTTTACAGACGAGGAGATGGAAGCTCAGGGTGGTCAGCCAGGGAATGGCAAAGCCCCCAGCCCTGCAGTCCCCAAGCCTGGCCTGTCACGCTCGACTCTACACCTCCCCCGGGGTCCTGGGCACTGGAGAGTTTGGCATTGCCCAGTGGATGGGGCAGAGATGACCAATTCTGAGGGACTCAGAGAATGAGCAAGGGAGGAGAGAGAAAGAATCAGAGACACAGAGAAACTGAGAAAGCTATAGAGAGAGGCAGAGCAGGTGGGATGGCAGAAGGTGTCAGGGTGGGAGACGGAACAGATGTTCGCCAGCGGCTGTGAACTCATGAGACAGACGCTGCTGACACAGGCTTGTGGGGCAGGTGCCTGTGCCCGCCTGCCCTCCTGCACCCGCTCGGTGCCCACCTTGTTCTTGGTGGCTACGGCTATACATGGGGGGAGGGTCAGCAGAGTCCAGGCTGGACTCTTCCTGGGAGCCTGCCACCCAGACTGTGTGACCTTGGGCCTCAGTGTTCTTATCTGGGCAATGGGCCTCAAGGACCCTGCCAGGTCCATCAGGCTCTGAGCTACCAAGGCTTGTCCCCTGCACACAGTCCCACTCCTGCAAAGATGCCACTCTGCAGAGCCCCACCCCTTGCCCAGCCTCCTGGCTCCCTGTGGGAAATGTGGCCAACTTGGGCCACAAGGGTCTCCATCTTCCTCTCCAAAGGACAGGACCAAAGGCTGCCTGCCTGCAGCATCTCTGTCCCCCAGGGTCCTTCCTGTTTCCCTGACGCAGACCTTTTCTTCCACCTCTGGGAAGGAGGAAGATGTCTTGTGACTGACTGGAGGGGCTGATGTGGCAATAGGGTGGGGAGGATGCCACGGGAAACATCCATCAACATCATTGTCACCCCTCCTAAAACTGGCTGGGCTCAAACCAAGAAGGTCTGCCACTTAGGAGCTGTGTGGCCTGAGGCAGGTAACTCACCCTTTCCTGAGTTGCTCATCTCTAAGGTAGGGATGAGGCTGCCCACTTTCCAAAGCTGAAATGAGGACTGGCTGACCCTGGAAGTGTGAGAATCCCCCAGCCCAGTGCCTAGCACTCGTGGCATAAGAACAGCTCCCTGGGCACAAGAGGAAGGACGACCAAGGTGTTAGAAGTGACCTCAGATAATGCTGACTCCAAACTTTACTTACATCCCGAGAGATGGAGGCCAGGAGAAGGCAGCTGGGAGGAAGGCCACACGGTCCCCCTGGCCAGAGCTCCCCGGTCAGGGAGGGGTGGGGAGCGTGGAGGTCATTTAAAGTCACTCCTGCCTCTTCTGCAGACACAGCAAATGCCTGCTCCACGATGGCATCTGGAGATGCCAGGCAAGACTGGGCACGGGGAGCATGCCACAGGCCTCCGGAACCACGGCTCCGTTTAGAGGACAAAAGAACAGCCTTCCCGGGGCGCTGGGCGGGGCATCTACAGAAGGAGGTGCTGCTGAGCTGGGGCCGGGGCTCACTCTGCCCGCTGTCCAGTGAGGCCCCGTCTCTCTGGCAGAGGCTCTGGGTTTGATTAAGCTGTCACTACCACTTGCGATGTCACTTCTGATAGAGTCCAAAAGGGACAAAGGTCACAAGAAGCACAGGTCCCTGAATCAGGCTGCCCTGATATCAGCAGCCTCCCTGGGTCTCTAGTGCCCGTCAGCCGCCCCGCAGGTGCCCGGCCCAGCCCCTGCCCGGCTCACACCACGGAGGGGGGCGCTGCTTACAGCCCCTGCTTAATTAAATCAATAAACTACCAATGCAAATCTGGCTGAAGGCCAGCTCTTCATGGCGCTCCATGCTGAGGGGAGGACTGAATTAACAGCTGCGGCAGGAGAACAGAGGAGGCGAGGAGAGACGGAGGGAGAGGAGGGAGAAGAGGAAGGCCAGCCTGGGAGGAGCTCAGAAGCAGGGGAAGTGTCTGGCCCCCAGACCTGTTCTCTGGACCACATCATGACCCATATCTCAGAACCCCAGCACCCTGTTCCCGCCTTCAGCCTTTCCCTCCCCCTTCCTGCCAACATGGCTTCAGGAAAGGTTCTACTATCAGTCATTTCTACCATAGTGAGAACTTGAAGCTGGATTAGCCTGCAGAGGTGCCCTGATCCCGCTTCATTTTGGGGATGAGGTAGCAAGGCTCAGAGACCGGGTGCCCCAGGCATCCCTTCTGAGCCCCAGGCCTGTAGCCTGGTCTGCATGCTGCTTGGCCTCCCCAGGTCTAGGGCTTGCTCTCCTTACCCTCACAGGATGGGAAGGATGTCAAAGTATCTGACTTGGTAGAAAAGCAAGGCATGTACTAGTGCCACACTGGCCAGGGCAGGCTGCCAGAGCAGGAGTTCTGCGGGTCCCTCTCTTCAGTGTCTTAGGGTCTGGGCAGAGTGAGACCCCAGCAAGGACCCAGACACACAGCTCGGCTCACCCTCTATTCTGCATTCCTTGTGAGACCTGGTTGTCAGGAATGGACAGGCTGTGTGGCCTGGGGTCAACCCCTGACCTTCTCTGGGCCTCATTTTCTCCATCTGGATCACAAGGGGCTCAGAACTAATGGCCTGTAAGTGGCTTTCTAACTTACCCTCTGCATCAGCGTCCATAAGAGGAGACCTGCCTCTCTGACCAGCCTGGGGACAGGCCTGAGCTGAGACCACCTATGTTTGGAACCAGAGCCACTCCAGCCACCACCAACCCGCTGGGTGGGCTGGGCCCTGGGGTCCAGCCATGAACCCCACGCTCCTTCCATTTTCCCATCAGTAAAATGGGGATAATGACAGGTGTGGCTCCCACATGTGGGAGGATGTTGCACTAATGAATGTTCTCAGAGTCTCAGATGAGAAAAAGAGGACCATCTACAGGGGCCAGGGAGGCAGCCTAGGGATCCCGAAGTCTGGCTGGATGCTGGGCCCTGCCCCACCGGTCTAAGAAACACCCCTCAGCAATACAGCAACCTCTAGTGCCCAGCAAAGACCTTTCCAGAACTCACCCCCTCTGGGATCTTGAGAAAATGCTTTCCCACTTTGGGCCCCCCAGGTCTCTCCTCTGTAAATGGCTCTGATGCCCTATGACTTATTTCCCAGCTCCAGGGAAAGTGACAGCATTTTACTCACTGCCCCTCCATCTGTCTAGGGTTTGTTGAGTCTTCACGTGTGCCTAGCACTATGAGGGACACAGAGAAAGCGTGGGCAGGGTGCCTGCCATCAAGAACTCGTGTCTCCCCTGGGTAGACAGAGGGTAAAGAAATGAGAGAAGTTGAGCGTCAACACGTGTGCAATTGTTAAGATAAATGGCCACATGGCCCAGGTGCATCTGCAGGGAAGCAAACGTGAGGGACTAGTCTTCTCTTCCCTGACCCTGGCAGACATCACTAATCAATCACACACCTCTTTCCAGCTGCGCCTGGATGTAGCCTCCCCAGTCCTTCTGTCCTCATGCTCCAGACAGCCCCCAGCCTGGCCACTGGAGTTAGCAAGCAAGTGGGGATCACCTCCCCAGAGGTCTAAGGGTTATGGCTGGGCTGGCCACAGGAGGTTTCCTGAAGGCAGAGGTCTTCACCTAGGCCTTGAAAGAGGAATCTGGATAGTTGAAAGGAAAGGAGAGATGCTCCGGGTGGCAGGAGCAGTGTGAGTGGAGATCTGGAGAGGAAAATCCACACAGCATATTCAAGGACAGTGGGATCAGCTGCCAAAGGGGAGAGATGCCTGGAGAGCAGAGTGAGGCAAAGTGGGAAGTGGGTGGCGTGCCCAGAGTCAAGCCAGTTCCACCTCTCTCCCAGGTCCCGTGGCCCCGTTACCTTTTGCACCCACTCCCTGGAGGGGCCTGGGATAAGCCAGGTGGTGATGGCCATGTCTGTCAACCTCCCGGGTGACAAGGAAATTTGCAGCCTTGTTAAAATGACGTGTTACTGCCCGTTCTGAGTTGCAGGGTAGATGCCTGAGATGCATAAACCATCTCCACCAGCCCGGCTCCATGGGTGATTTACAGCCACGTCCAGCCCAGTCCAGCCGCTGGCCCAGGGGCAGCCCACAGCACAGGGAGAGGTGTCTTCCATCACTGCACACCAGGGACCAAGTCCAGAATGGCCAACTCAGACACCAGCCATTTCCCGGGCTTCTAGAACCCCAGGATGCAGGAGGCTCACAGGCCAAGGACAGGTAAACAATCCAACCCCTTTCCCTTCCCCTGGAGTCTCTCCCTAGAAGATAACTCTCCACTCACACTTTCCTTTGGAGCCTACCTTAGCTTTCACCTCTATCAGGGAGCCCACTAGGATTTACCCCTAAGACCCAACCGACTGCACAGAGCTGCAGGAGACCTATTTTTAGTTCCTACCCAAGGCTAATATGCGGAGGGACTTGGGCAAGCCACCCCTGTACCCAGGCCTTGGTTTCTCTGTCTGTCACCAAGGGAGGCAGACAAGAGAATCTATAGGCCTCCAGCTCTAAGATCTGGCCCATTATTTCTGAATGGAGGAGTCTGGTTGCCTGGCTGGCCTAGGGCCACTGGGTCATGTGGAGTCCATCCACCTTGTCCTGCCGCACTCAGAGCCTAGCCCAGGTGCTGACTGGCAACCTAAGGAGGGTCAAAGACCCAGAACCTTTGATCACCACAGCTGGAGGGGCCTTCAAAGACTGTTGGTCCAAACCCTGCCTTACCCAGGTGGGCAGTAGAGGCCCAGAGAGGGCAATGACTTGCCCAAGATGACACAGCAAGCCACCCACAGCCAGGACTCATACCTTGGTTGGGGTCTTGCTTGGTGATGTGGTTCATGGGTACACAGGCTGTGCTTACTGTTCCATCGCTGCCACTCACAGGGAGCCCCCTGGGTGAGGGCGGAGGGGCTCACTGATCCTGATGAGGGACAACGAAGAAACAGAAGAAATGGCCCCCACCTGCCAAGAACCTCCAGTTAAGATAAAGGGGAAGAGATTCCAGCGAGAAATGGGAGCCAGAGAGAGCACCTCCCATCTAAGTCTCTCCCCACCAGCTTCCCACTGCCTGTCATTCCACCATAAGTGAAGTGTCCCTTTGGGTTAAAAACTGCCCTCTTTAGAGGAAGTTACAACGTAATTTCCTAGCATCTCAGTATAAACAAATTTGTCAGAAGTCTCTCTGAGGCGATAGAGGGCTGAGATCAAATACGGGATCCAAAAAGACACACTCCTGCTTCCCTTTGGGGCGTGGAGAAAAGTTCCTAGAATTCTCTCCCCACAGGCAACCCTGTGACCTCATGTGCTAGCTTACAGCTTACCCCAGCACACGTGTGCGCGCGCGCACACACACACACACACACACACACACACACACACACACACACACACACCACGGCCAAGACCAGAGGGAAAGCGTCAGCCTAGCAAAGCCCTTCTCAGCATCAGAGCAGGCTTTCTTGTTTGGGGGTGGTGGGGGGCTGCCTGACCCTGGAGGCATCCAAGCCGAGGAGGTAGAATGATGAGAGGGGACTTTCCCATCCCAGAGAGACTCAGACATTTGGTCACTCACCCCCTCCTTCTCCCTTCACCGCGGGGCTGGCTGGCTGTGTACGTTCACAAATGTCCCTTCTGTGCGCCACCTCAGCCCTCCCACCAGGGCTCCAGCACTCAGCGGTGTTCTCTGAATGGCCAGAGGACACGGGATGTGGCAGGGGTGGCCCCTCTCAGGGGCTGGTAGCCCCGCTTGCCACCAAGCTCCAGGGCTCACAGAGCCCCCATCAATCAGGTCACAGCCCACTCCTCGGCTGCTAGCCCCGGGTTGCAGGCTCCCTCGCCAGCCCTTGTTAGGACCATGAATGGGTATGGCCTTTGACCAGGAAAACGACAGCCTCAGAAGGCCTTCACTCAAAAGGAAGTCTCCCACTGGCCCTCTGGAGGTTCGCTCTGTCAGGGGACAGGGGACCTGGCTGGCACCTCTCTCTCTCTCTCTCTGTCTCTCTCTCTCTGTCTCTCTCTCCTCTCTCTCTCTTTCTGTCTCTGTCTCTCTCTCTGTCTCTGTCTCTGTCTCTCTCTCTCTCTCTCTCTCTCTGTCTCTCTCCATTTCCTGAGCGTGCAGCCCTCTCTCTTGGCTCTCTGCTTCTCTAAACTCTGAATTTCTCTCCATCGCTCTGTCTTTGTTTCATTCTCTGCCAGTCTCTCCCTCCGGGTCTCTTTCTGTATCTCTCATCTCCTCCCTCTCTCATCCTCTATCCCTCTGCGTCTGTGTGTCTTCTTTCCCTCGTTCCCCCACTGCCTCCCTGCTCCCCTCTCCCTGGCTGCACCCCAGCCGCCCAGCCCCGCAGAGCTTTGCACTCAGAAGTGTGTGCTGAGTGCAGTTGAGAGCTGACGTAACTATCACTGGCTCCGAGGCAGAGCCCACCTGGGCAGCCCCCTCCTGCTATTTCCCCACATTTCAACACCTGGATTTTAAACATCTCCTGGGTGCTCAGCCCTGAGCCAGACCCTCAGTCGGGGAGGGGAGGGGAGAGGCAGCTCAGATGGCCAGGGAAAGCCACACTGAGCCGGACGCTGTCCCAGGCACTTTCCATATGTTTTCCTGGGTCATCCTCAAATATCCAAGGTGGGTTTTAATTTTCCCATTTTATGTACAAGGAAACTGAGCCCCAGACTCAGCATAGCCCAGGGACCATCTTGGCTGGGATGAGGGGGTCTCCAAGCAAAGACCACCCAATGGAGGGGTCCTGCACTGGGAAAACGAGGTCCAGGTCTAGTACCCTCGACGTGCTCAGCCATTAGCCAGGTAGGCAGCCTGGGAGAGGAAGGCTGGGTGAGATGCCGCAGCAGGTCCTGAGGATGCAGTGCCGGGGGTGGTGCACCAACCGTGTCCCTCGCAGGGACATGTGACCGGTGCACCTCTGTGGCCACTACGCTGGCCTCTTGGGGCAGAGCCCTTCTGGGTGTTGGCAGATCCCCCCCACACAGAGGAAGGGGTCTCCTCCTTTGCCTCAGCCCCTCCAGGGCAGCCCCAGCACGTACTCAGCACCCTTATCTCCTCCCCAAAATGGGACAGTGGTGTTGGCCCAAAGGCAGTGCTGCCGGCTGGGGCGGGATGGCCTGGCTCAGAGCAGGACCCCGGCTCCCAGGCCTGCCCTGTGCCTCAGGCCCGTGCTCGCCCAGGTCCCACAGGAGCCCCGAGTCCACCAGATGCCCAGAGACTCATCACTGTGGACCACAAGGTGGGCTCCGGGTCCCTGGTCCCCCTCAAGTTATCCCCAGCCATAGTTTCCTGTGGTGCATGCACAGATGGGTCTCTACCTGGGGGCAACCACCTGGCGTGAGGCGTGGCAGCAGGCACCGAGAGCCCCCCAGCTCCCCCAGGGCCAGGCTCTTTGCCCTGAATCGTCGGGGAGGGAGCAGCGTGGGGGGCTTCAGACTGTCGAGGGTAAGTGGGCAGAGGTGTTTAGCTAAACAAAGGCTCTCACACGGCCGAATGTGTGTGACACGCCCCCCACCCATCATCCAGAATGGCAGGAGCCGTCCCAGAACGGAGTGGACTTAAGGGAGTGAGCGCCCTGTGGGCAGAGGCATTCAGCACACCCGGGGACACCCCATCCTGAAAACCAGCGGCCACTCCCAGAGTGCCCAGGACATGCAAGACAGCTCCCAGGACGGTCTTGAGCAACAGGGAAACCTGGCTCTCCACTTCCTCACTGTCAATCACTTAACCCCTCTGCCTCAGTTTCCTCATCTCTAGACGGTGATAATAATACTAACGTGTCATAAGCTTGTTTTAAGGATTAAATGAGTACCTGTACATTGATGAGGACAGTACCTGGCGCCAAGTAAGCCCTCCATAAACATGGGCTGTTGTCATCATCATTGTTGTAGCTATGAGGAGGAGGTGGATGGATGGATGGATGGATGAAAGAAGGAAGGGAGGGAGAGAGGGAAGAAGGAAGGAAGGATGGATGGGTGGATGGATGGAATGAAGGCAGCATGAATCCCCAAGTCAGAACGTCTTAGAAGATGGACAGAGCATGAGTCCAGTTTGGGACAGGCTGCATTTCAAGTGCCTCTGCAAGGCTTCGCATCCAAAGCATCAGGGCAGCTGAAGATAACATGCTGAAGCCCAGCAGTGTGGTGTGGGCCGAGGGTGTGGGGATTCTCAGCCATAGGGCGGGAGGGAGCCTAGGAAAGGGTCAGGGAGTGGGACGGGTGTGAACTGGGACAAGAAGCCAGGGTAGCGGGCCAGTCAGGACCCTTGCAGTTACAAGTGCCAAAAAACAAACTCCGGGGCTTCCCTGGTGGTGCAGTGGTTGAGTCCGCCTGCCGACGCAGGGGACGCGGGTTCGTGCCCCGGTCCGGGAGGATCCCGCATGCCGCGGAGAGGCTGGGCCCGTGAGCCATGGCCGCTGAGCCTGCGTGTCCGGAGCCTGTGCTCCGCAACAGGAGAGGCCACAACAGTGAGAGGCCCGCGTACCTCAAAAAAAAAAAAAAAAAAAAACTCCGAATGGCTTTAGGAAAAAAATATACATTGGCTCATGTGATGGAAACATCAGAAACAGTTGGGTCCAGGTGCTCAGTTGAGGGCTTGGGACTCTCTTCTCCTTCCATCATGTGCTTCTGTTTTCCTCCCCCTTGACGTCTTCCTCAGGCAGCCTCTTCCTGTGGTGGCCAAGGCACCCTGGCAGCTCCCACTCGACATCCCACATTCCTGCCACGAGGAAAGACCCTCCTTCCCGGTCCAGGTAAAACCCAGGATGGGCTCCCACTGGCCAGGCCTGGTCACACATGTGTCTCTGAAGCCCAGAGCTGGATCAGACCTACTCAAACGACAGGGACTGAGACGAGGTAAGGGGTGGGAGGGGTCCCAGGAAAATCCGCGTGTTGGTGGCCAAAGAAGGTGGGCGGGCGCTGGGCAGAGACCTCCACAGCTGCCTGCTTCACCGCCACCACCAGCAGCTAACGGCAGGGATGGACTGGCACCCACAAAGCTTGTCTAGAAGAGGGGGAGGAGACCTAGAAGCATTCAAGGTCTTAGACACCAAGAAAAGACCAGGTTTCCCGAAGGAGGGAGCAATCACTGTGTCAGCTGCTGCCACAAAGGGGCCTCTAGATTAGCCACCAGCAGTCAAGTGTGACGGTGACAAGACGGGGCACTACCCGAGAACTGCTCCCACCCAGGAGAAGCCTTGGGGGGAGGGGGGCCCTAGGAGTGGGAAGCAGTTGGTGGGGGGGAGAAGGACAGAGCGCTGGGAGGCAGAGGCTGAGAGGACAGGACAGGAAGGCTGCGGGGAGGGCAGAACAGGCGGGGACCCCGGGAGGAGGGCCGGAGAAGAAATGAGACAAAGAAAAAGGAGAGGAAAAAAACACCCTGCCTGCGCCCTTCCTCCCCTCCCACAATGCTGAAAGTTAAAAATAGGCTGTGTGGTGAAAGGCAGACAGAATGAGAGCAGTCGTCTAAAGAGAGAGGAGGTAAAGGAGCTGGGGACCCCAGGAAAGTCCCCGCAGGCCTCAGCGAGGTTGAGAGGAAGACAGCGGCAGGGAAGACGGAGGCGGCTGCATCTCCCCACAGGCAGAGACCCGAGCCTCACGTTCACACATTCGGTCCAGGTTGGAGGGGCTGAGCCCTGCGGGAGGGCTGCCTGGTCATAATGCCCGCCCGGCTCACTGAGCCCAGGGTCTGGACATCCACAGCTGGCAGGATGGGAATTACAACCCCACTTGGCAGATGAGGGAACTGAGGCTCCGAGAGTCTCCCGGCAGGCCTACTGGCTCCTGGGCTCCACCAAGAGGACTTGGCCATAGAGAGGATGTTCGGTGGGACCCCGGCTTCAGAATTACAGCTGCAGGGGCCCTGGGTGCCCTCCTGGTGCTGGCACCTGGCATCAAGGTGGGCAGAGAGGAAAGGGCGGTGGGCAAGCCAGCAGGCGATCTGGCCACGTACCCCATGATACCTCACCCCTTCCTGCCCTGGCAGCTCTGGTGAGGAAACTGAGGCCCAGAGAGGGCAAGCTCTCTGCCCAGCTGCTCACTTCACCAGTGGCAGAAGTAGGTGCTGAGAACCGGAAGATCCTTCTGTTCCCAACGCAGCCCTTCCCTAACCAGCTGGGTGGCCAGGCTATACCCCCCTTCCCAGAGCTTCAGCTCTCATCACCCCATGCCCTTCCTGCCTGCCTCCTGGGCACGCCCATGGAGGGACTAATTAGTCGTTGGTTTGAGGAGGCAAAGCACCACATAAACAGAGGGTTATTAGCCCTCAGAGCCCGAGAGGAAGACCAGCTAGGAGCTGCCTCCATGCTGACTGGGCTGGTTTCCCTGCCTGACTCTAGGGCGGCATTACTTTTGTTAGCAGACAGCGTGATTATTGGATGCTGTTAATAATCTCTTACGTTTATAGATGGCCTTTCTTCCAAGGATCTTAAAGCTCTTCTGTATTTAGCTTCCCCTTGCTGCCAGGAAGTCAATACCACAGCATGGAGAAACATTGATCTCCATGTTTTTATGAGGCACAGAGAGGTTAGGCCCCTTTCCCAGGGCCACACAGCAAATCAGCAACAGAGCTGGAGTCAGTATTCACAGTCTTCAGAGGCCCAGGAAGGTACCATGTTCTGGACACTCACTGATACTCTCAGCCTCTCTCTGGCCAGCTCAGAACAGGCCCACCCCTTACATTTGTCTAGTGTTTTCTTTCAGATTTGACCCCCTTGATCAAGGCAGGGCTGGTAGAATTATTACCATCGTTCAGGTGAAAACACGAAGGCTTAGAGAAGTGAAGTGACTTACTCAGGGTCACACAGCAATGGGCAGAGAGAGGACTTGAATCCAGGTCTCTGGACTCCCCATCCAGTGCTCTAACCAGGGCAGCAGCTGCCCACATCCACCCCAAAGCTGAGATGGGAGGGTCCAGGGGGAGCACTGAAGTGGGTCCGATACCTAGAGGGGGAGAAAGATGCTATCCTGTTAGTTCTTCCTGCAGGAGGAGGGGGAGGGGGCTGAGCCAGAGGCAGCAGGGGCGGCTGTCTCCCTCCCTCGACCTACAGGTGCTTCTGAAGGCGGACAGAGAGGGGGAGATCCTCAGTGGCCTGGTGACCAGGCAGGTGGCTCCCCTCTCTGTGCCCTATTCCACAATTGCTATATGAGGATGGGGCTGGGCTAGGTGAGCCCCAAGGATCCCCAGGTTCTGAAGTTGCAGGGGCTTCTAAGAGCCCAAGGTCTGCCAGCAGGGTCCAGCCCCGCAGAGCCCCACCAGGATCTTTGGGTGGGGGGCAAGCCTGCCCAGCTCCTCCCATGTCTGGGTGGCCCACTGTAAAGGGAAGAACCCAAGCAGTAAAGCAGAAGACCTGGGCCCTGGCCCACTGTACCACCAGCAGGCAGTGACCTTGGGCAAGTCCCTCACCTGTGGTCATCTATGTCATCTATCTCTTCATCTACTGAACGAATAAGGCAGCACCCTAATGTCCCTGTGGCCCTGGGGCAGCCATGACTGAGGCTCCTGGGGGAGCAGCCCTGACGATTCGGGCTGGTTTGGGTGTACAGGAGTCTGATTCAGACATCGATAAACATGGATTGCCTGGTCTCCCTGGGCCACCGGGCTACAGAGAGACACCAGTTAGGCTGTGTTCATCTTCCTTCAAGCCACTGGCCCCAGAGCTCCAGCCGAGGGTGCGTGGGCCTTGGGCAGCTTATAGGTCAGGAGGGTTCGCTCCTTGCAGGCCCCAGCTCTGGACCACACTGGCAGCCAAAATCTCTGGTTAATGAAGACAGGTGGGCTTCCCTGGGATGCAGGGCAGGTAGGAGGTAGGAGGGCTGGGACTAGTGGAACTGTTAAATGGGCAGGAGCTGCACGGAAGGGTGATTATCGTGAGGAAAGGGAACTAACGTGGGGAAGACGATCCTCAGGCCTCCCACTGAGAAACCTGCAGCCCCAGAGGGCGGCCGTGCAGGGTCTCTGGGTGGACGCACCCAGCCCTCTCTACCCACCTGACCTTGGGGTGGGAGGGAACAGCAGATCTCGGCCCCAGAATCCAGAGGCAACGGAGGAATAAAGCTAGCCACGTCCTCTTCATCACCAGGCACGGCACTTCAGAGTTTGCCTGTGAGTTTCCAGAGATGACCTCCCTGGAGCCTCACAGCCACTCCATGAGGCAGGTACCACACCTCATTTCATAGCCGGAGAAACCGGGGCCCAGAAAGGGCCCGAGACTCACACCGTGTCAGCCAGAGTGGGCCTGACCATGGGCTCACTAACCTCCAGCCCCGGAGGCTCCCCACACACCTGGCTTTCCGATCTGCAACCTGAGGTAGGCAAGAGCTCTGTGTGCCCATTGCTCCCAACGGCAAGCCCTCCTGATGGCTGCCGCCCAGAAAGAGGGATGCTCCATGGACGCCCCAATGCCCTCTGTCACCCACCCTGATAACAGACAGGGACTCTGTGGGGTGGCGGGTGGGGAGGGAAGTATGGGGGAAGAGTGACCTTTACCTAAGGATGTGTTACAAGGTCAACCAGAAGTGACTGTGGCAGCATCAGTGACCTGGGTATGGGATGAAATCAAAGAATGACTATTAACTTTGTTCAGATGTGAACATGGTAATGCAATTACATATTCTTAAAGCGTCCCTAACTTTTAGACATGTATCCCAAAATAGTTATATATGAAATGATATGTGATTTGCTTCAAAGTAATCTGAGTGGGGGGAGGGGGGGGTCGGGCCAGAGCGGACATGAGCTCGGCAAATTGTTCGCTGTTGAGCTGGGTGGTGAGTCTGTGAGGGTCATTATCCTAGCTCCCTGCTTTTGTGTGTGTTTGAAATTTTCTCTCATAAAAAGGTTTTTATTTAATCTGGAGGGAGAAAAGATGAAAAAATGGAAGAATGTGATCATTGTTGGAAGGCACATGGGGGTTCATTATATGACGTTACTTTGGTATATATTTGAAAATTTTCATAATGAAAACTTTTTTTTTTTAAGAAAATTCTGTCTCATCCTCCCTGTTGCCCCAGGATGGAGCTTCTTAGTACAGCTCCAGGGCCCTCCAAGAGTGCTTCCCACAGCTGCACCACGCCTTGCTGGTCCCAGCACCCCTGCCCCTTGTACCTGATGCTCCAGGACCTGGGACTGCCGTCAGCAACCAGACACTGCCATCTCTGCCACACCTCATGTGTCGTGCTCTGTCCCCTTGGGATGGCATGTCTCCCAACCCTGGCAGCCAAGAGGGCAACTTCTCATCTTGGTTCAGCTCAAGAGTCTCCTCCTTCAGGAAGCTGGCCTACTTCTCCGGCCTTCACCCTGGCGGAACTGACCACGGCTGTCTTGCAGTCCCCACAGTCCATGTGGCCTGGGACACTGCAACGGGTGGGGTTTGTCTTAGTGCCCTCAGAGCCCAGCACGAAGCCTGAGGCTCAGTAAATGTCCACTGACGTTTGAAAGGTCTCACCTAATATAGGACTTCACCTGGCTGCCTAAAACCCAAAGAATGGGTATCGTTTCCTGAGGTCGTCCTGCCCCCTGTTGTTAGAAAGAAACATTGCAGGGATGGCTGGAAGCAAAACTGCTCCCCTCCTCACCACCCCAGTCCAAGTTCAGCATCCCACTTCCCCTCCCCCGCATTACTGAGCAGAGCTCTGAACTAGGCTGTAGGAGGGAAGCCCACCACAGAAACATGCAGAGCCTGTTGCCATCAGCCTCTCCCAACCCCTCCAAGCCCAGCTCTTACAGGGCTCCCATGGCAGCCTCTTTGAGGACTCCTCTTAGGAACAGGCCACACCTGGACTCAGGCCACCTGACCTTTGCTCAGGCTGCCTTCTCTGCCTGAAGGGCCCATACGCCCCCACCCCCGCCACCACCCCCCCCCACACACACACCCTGTCTCTGCCTGGCCAATTCCTAGTGAATCTTCAAGGCGTCCACTTCACCATCACCCACATGTGGAGTTACTCTGAGTCACTCTATTGCAGCCCGGCCACATCCCTCTAAGGTAGCAGTTGTCACCTGCATTAGTGGTGTGACCGTATCCTTCTCTAGACCAAAGGGTCTTTGAAAGAAGACACTGGGTCTCAGTATGGCAGAGACTCGTTAAGAACTGAACTGTTTGGTTTCTACTGCTGTAGCCAAAAACTCCCTTCTGTCCTTGGGAAGGACTCATCTTATCTAGATGACAGGTTTTGTCCCCATAAAGAAGAAACTAGGACTTCCTATATCTAATGTCTAAACCTGTGCTATCCAATATGGTAGCCATTGGTCACACGTGGCCCTTAGACAATTGAATGTGTCTAAGCCCTTGCCCATCATTGAGAACTTCTGCTCAGATGGCTGGAGCCATCCCAGAATGGAGTGGACTTAAGGGAGTGAGTGCCCTGTGGCTCACTGGCCAGCACACCCTGGGGGACACCTCATCCTGAAAACCAGCAGCCACTTCCAAGAGTGCCCAGGACCCCTGGGTTGCTCCTAACCTGTCTTTCATGCCTCATTTTATTTGATAACATTTACTAAGTGCCCGTCTGAGCCAGGTGCTCAGCTGAGCCTGGGATGTGATGGCAAAAGACCAACTATCCCCTGGGGGACAAAACTGCTGTTGTCACCACCATCCCAACCGAGAACCCCTAAGGGGACAGACTGGGGGAGGAGCTCCCAGAGTATATACTGCCCTTCCAGTCATTTGGGCGTGAAGAGCCTCTACCACATTCTAAATTCATTTGAGAATATTTTAAGTGACACTGCTTGCTTCCCAAGGATGTGAAGCATTTGATACCTGCAACCATCCCCTCAACATCTCCTTCCCTGCCTTCCTGGCACTTGGCACAGTGCTTGGTATGTGGAAATCAAACAAATACAGGGAGGAAGGAAAGGAGGGACGGAGGGAGGGGAATTTGCCCTCAATTAGCATGCAACTGGAGAGACAGTGCATGAAAACAGACACAGGGACCAGAATTATGGATTCGTAAAAGCTTAGATTTGGAAGGGATCTAAGGGCCATCTGCTCAAAAGCTCTGCTCACACAGCAGTCCCCACAGCAGCCCTACAGGGTCAGTGCATTCAACTACTGCCATCCAGGTACACAGAGCCTTCGGCTCTTAAGGAAGGCCCATCCTGTCCCATATGGGACAGGCGTGACTGCTTCAAAGTTCTTCTAAGCCACAGAAAAATATTCGAACTAAATAGAGAGTTCACCAGCATGGCTGGAGGCAAGATAGCATCGAAATTCACACCTCTCCTATACACCCAGCAATAGCCAATTAGAAATGTAATGGGGGTGGGAGGAGTCAAGACGGCGGTGTGGGAAGACGCAGAGTTCGTGTCTCCCCGCAACTAGGGCGCCTGGGGACGCAGGTGGGGGACCCCGACGTCCAAGGAAATGGAAAGAACCCCCAAGCGAACCGGTAGGACGTGGAGGGACTGAGGGGGGAGGAGAAGTGCAGGCCAGAGAGGACCTGCGCCACTGAGGGGTGGCTGAGATGGGGGAAGTGTTCCCATGCCTGGAGGGACCCTCAGGGGCTCGGATCAAGGGGGAGCAGGCCCAGCGTTTCCCCTGCCCAGTCGGCAGGGGAAGTCGGCCTGGTCCTAGCCCTCAGAGGTCCCCTCTGGGCCGGGTTGGTCCTGGGGATGTAGGAGGGAGGCCAGGAGAAAACAGAGAGGCAGGTGGGAGGGGCTCTCCGGAACCGGAGGAGCCAGAGAGGAGCAGAGGGCTTTGCCCCGCCCACTCGAACTCAGGAAGCCTGCTGGGCTCCCAGGTGAGGTCCTCCACCCTCTGAGACCAGAGATGGGAGGCACACCTGGGCCCCCTTCTGTTCTGTTGAGCCTAAGCCCCACTCCCTCCACCCCCCAGGGCCTTTTCCAGCCCTGTGGGTCCTCAGCATAGGCCCCGCCCACCACCCAAACTTTGTCCCTGGTTAGGTCCCGCCCTCCACAGCCAAGGCCTTTTCCACCTTTCTTTTTTTTTCCTCCTCCTCTTTTTTACTATTGTGGTTCTGTTTTACCTTCCAGTTGTTATTTCATCTATATTTTTATTTTTATATTTTTTTCTAACATATTTGTTAGTTTCCTAGTCTATTTTTATTTTTTACTTCGTTATTGTTCTCCTTTTTTATTTTTTGCCACCCTGCGCAGCTTGTGGGATCTTTGTTCACAAGCTGGGGGTCCAGCCGAAGTTCCTTTGGTGGGACCTCCAAGTCCAAACCACTGCACTAATAGAGAACCTCAGACCCCAGAGAATATTCATTAGAGTGAGGTCTCCCAGAGGTCCTCATCTCAGCACCAAGACCCAGCTCTACGCAACAGCCTACAAACTCCAGTGTTGGAGGCCTCAGGCCAAACAACCAGCAAGACAGGAACAAAATCCCACTCATAAAAAAAAAGGAAAAAAAAATGAGACAGCAAAAAAAATACGTCACAGATGAAAGAGGAATGTAAAAACCTACAAGACCAAATAAATGAAGAGGAAATAGACAATCTACCTGAAAAAGATTTCAGAGTAATGATAGTAAAGATGATCCAGAATCTCAGAAATAGAATGGAGGCACGGATTGAGAAAATACAAGAAATGTTTAACAAAGATCTAGAAGAACAAAAGACCAAAGAAACAGATGAACAACACAATAACTGAAATGAAAAATACACTAGAAGGAATCAATAACAGATAACTGAGGCAGAAGAACGAATAAGTGAGCTGCAAGACAAAATGGTGGAAATAACTGCCAAGGAGCAGAATAAAGAAAAAAGAATGAAAAGAACTGAAGACAATCTCAGAGACCTCTGGGACAACACTAAATGCACCAACATTCGAATTGTAGGGGTCCCAGAGGAAGAAAAGAAAAAGAAAGGGTCCGAGAAAATATTTGAAGAGATTATAGTGGAAAACTTCCCTAACATGGGAAAGGAAATAGTCACCCAAGTCCAAGAAACACAGAGAGTCCCATACAGGATAAACCCTAGGAGAAACCCACCAAGACACATATTAATCAAACTAACAAAAATTAAATTCAAAGAAAAAATATTAAAAGCAGCAAGGGAAGAACAAAAAAATAACATACAAAGGAATCCCCATAAGGTTATCAGCTGATTTTTCATCAGAAACTCTGCAGGCCAGAAGGGAGTGACAAGATACACTTAAAGTGATGAAAGAGAAAAACCTACAACCAAGATTACCCAGCAAGGATCTCATTCAGATTCCACAGAGAAATCAAAACATTTTCAGACAAGCAAAAGCTAAGAGTATTCAGCACCACCAAACCAGCTTTACAACAAATGCTAAAGAAACTTCTCTAGGTGAGAAACACAAGAGAAGAAAAAGACCCACAAAAACAAACTCAAAACACTTAAGAAAATGGAAATAGGAATATACATATTGATAATAACCTTGAATGTAAATGGATTAAATGTCCCAATCAAAAGACACAGACTGGCTGGATACAAAAACAAGACCCAAATATATGCTGTCTACAAGAGACCCACTTCAGACCTAGGGACACATACAGACTGAACATGAAGGGATGGAAAAAGATATTCCATGCAAATGGAAATCAAAAGAAAGCTGGAGTAGCAATACTTGTATCAGATAAAATAGACTTTAAAATAAAGACTGTTGCAAGAGATAAGGAAGGACACTACATAATGATCAAGGGATCAATCCAAGAAGAAGATATAACAATTATAAATGTTTATGCACCTGACATAGGAGCACCTCAATACATAAGGCAAATGCTAATAACCATGAAAGGGGAAATTGACAGTAACGCAATAATAGTAGGCGACTTTAACACCCCACTTACACCAATGGACAGATCATCCAAACAGAAAATAAATAAGGAAACACAAGCTTTAAATGACACAATAGACCAGATAGATTTAATTGTTATTTATAGAACATTCCACCCAAAAGTGGCAGAATGCACTTTCTTCTCAAAAGCACACAGAACATTCTCCAGGATAGACCACATCTTGGGTCACAAATCAAGCCTCAGAAAATTTAAGAAAACTGAAGTCATATCAAACATCTTTTCTGTCCACAATGCTATGAGATTGGAAATCAATTACAGGAAAAAAATTGTAAAAACCACAAATACATGGAAGCTAAACAGTGTGCAACTAAATAACCAAGAGATCACTGAAGAAATCAAAGAACAAATTTTAAAAATACATAGAAACAAATGACAATGAAAACATAATGACCCAAAATCTATAGGACACAGCAAAAACAGTTCTAAGAGGGAAGTTTATAGCATTTCAATCTCACCTCAAAAAACAAGAAAAATCTCAAATAAACAATCTAACCCTACACCTAAAGCAACTAGAGAAAGAAGAACAAAGAAAACCCGAAGTCAATAGAAGGAAAGAAATCATAAAAGTCAGAGCAGAAATAAATGAGATAGAAATAAAGAAAACAAAGCAAAGATCAATAAAACTAAAAGCTGGTTCTTTGAGAAGATAAACAAAATTGATAAACCCTTGGCCAGACTCATCAGGAAAAAATGGGAGAGGACACAAACCAATAAAATTAGAAATGAAAAAGGAGAAATCACAACTGACACCACAGAAATACAAAGGATTTTAAGACACTACTACAAAACAACTATATGCCAATAAAATGGACAACCACGAAGAAATGGACAAATTCTTGGAAAGGTACAATTTTCCAAGACTGAACCAGGAAGGATTAGAAAATATAAACAGACCTATCACAACTAATGAAATTGAAACTGCAATTTAAAATCTTCCAACAAACAAAAGTCCAGGACCAGATGGCTTCACAGGTGAATTCTATCAAACATTTAGAGAAGAGCTAACACCGATCCTTCTCAAACTCTTCCAAAAAATCTCAGAGAGAGGAACACTCCCAAATTCATGCTACAAAGCAACCATCAACCTGATACCAAAACCAGAAAAAGATATTACAAAAAAAGAAAATTATAGACCAGTATCACTGATGAACATAGATGCAAAAATCCAGAACAAAATACTAGCAAACAGAATCCAACAACATATTAAAAGGATCATACACCATGATCAAGTGGGATTTATCCCAGGGATGCAAGGATTCTTCAATATACTCCAATCAATGTGATACACCATATTAACAAATTAAGGAATAAAAATCATATGATCATCTCAATAGATGCAGAAAAAGCTTTTGACAAAATTCAACACCCATTTATGATAAAAACTCCCCAGAAAATTGGCAAAGAGGGAACCTACCTCAACATAATAAAGGCCATATATGACCAACCCACAGCAAACATCATACTCAATGGTGAAAAACTGAAAGCATTTCCACTAAGATCAGGAAGAAGACAAGGATTTCCACTCTTGCCATTCTTATTCAACATAGTTTTGGAAGTCCTAGCCACGGCAATCAGAGAAGAAAAAGAAATTAAAGGAATACAAATAGGAAAAGAAGAAGTAAAACTGTCACTGTTTGCAGCTGACATGATACTATACATAGAAAATCCTAAAGATGCCATCAGAAAACTACTAGAACAAATCAGTGAATTTGGTAACATTGTCGGATACAAAAGTAATACACAGAAATCTCTGACATTCCTATACACTAACAGCAAAAAAAAGAGAAATTAAGGAAACAATCCCACTTACCATTGCAATAAAAAGAATAAAATACCTAGGAATAAACCTACTTAAGGAGGCGAAAGACTTGTACTCAGAAAACTATAAAACACTGATGAAAGAAATCAAAGATGACATAAACAGATGGAGAAATATACCATGTTCTTGGACTGGAAGAATCAACATTGTGAAAATGACTATACTACCCAAAGCTATCTACAGATTCAATTCAATCCCTATCAAACTACCAATGGCATTCTTCACAGAATTAGAACAAAAATTTTTACAATTCGTATGGAAACACAAAAGACCCCGAATAGTCAAAGCAATCTTGAGAAAGAAAAATGGAGCTAGAGGAATCAGGCTCCCTGACTTAGAACTATACTACAAAGCTACGGTAATCAAGACAGTATGGTACTGGCACAAAAACAGAAATATAGAGCAATGGTACAGTATAGAAAGCCCAGAGACAAACCCACACACATATGGTCACCTAATTTACAACAAAGGAAGCAAGAATATACAATGGAGAATAGACAGCCTCTTCAATAAGTGGTGCTGGGAAAACTGGACAGCTACATGTAAAAGAATGAAATTAGAACACTACCTAACACTGTACACAAAAATAAACTCCAAATGGATTAAAGACCTAAATGTAAGACCAGATACTATAAAGCTTTTAGAGGAAAACATAGGAAAAACACTCTTTGACATAAACCACAGCAAGATCTTTTTTGACCCACCTCCTAGAGTAATGGAACTAAAAACAAAAATAAACAAATGGGACCTAATGAAACTTAAAAGCTTTTGCACAGCAAAGGATACCATAAACAAGACGAAAAGACAACCCTCAGAATAGGAGATAATATTTGCAAATGAAACAACGGACAAAGGATTAATCTCCAAAATATACAAACAGCACATGGAGCTCACTATCAAAACAACAAACAATTGAATTAAAAAATGGGCGGAAGACCTAAATAGACATTTCACCAAAGAAGACATACAGATGGCCAAGAGGCACATGAAAAGATGCTCAACATCACTAATTATTAGAGAAATGCAAATCAAAACTACAATGAGGTATCACCTCACACTGGTCAGAATGGCCATTATCAAAACATCAAGAAACAATAAATGCTGGAAAGGGTGTGGTGAAAAAAAGGAATCCTCCTGTGCTGTTGGTGGGAATGTAAATTGATACAGCCACTATGGAGAGCAGTATGAAGGTTCCTTAAAAACCCGAAAATAGAACTACCATACGACCCAGCAATCCCACTACTGGACATATACCCTGAGAAAACCATAATTCAAAGAGAGTCATGTACCACAATGTTCATTGCAGCACTATTTACAATAGCCAGGACATGGAAGCAACCTAAGTGTCCATCGACAGATGAATGGATAAAGAGCATGTGGCACATATACACAATGGAATATTACTTAACCATCAAACGAAATTGAGTTATTTGTAGTGAGGTGGATGGACCTAGAGTCTGTCATACAGAGTGAAGTAAATCAGAAAGAGAAAAACAAATGCCATATGCTAACACATATACATGGAATCTAAAAAAAAAATTTTTTTAATGGTACTGATGAACCTAGTGGCCAGGCAGGAATAAAGAGGTAGACGTAGAGAGTGGACTTGAGGACTTGGGGTGGGAGGGAGAAGCTGGGGCGAAGTGAGAGTAGCATCGACATATATACGCTACCGAATGTAAATAGTTAGCCAGTGGGAATCAGCAGCATAGCACAGGGAGATCAGCTCGGTGCTTTGCGATGACCTAGAGGGGTGGGATAGGGAGGTTGGGAGGGAAGCTCAAGAGGGAGGGGATATGCGGATATATGTATGCATATGACTGATTCACCTTGTACAACAGAAACTAACAGTATTGTGAAGCAAGTATACTCCAATAAAGATCTATTAAAAAAAAAAAGAAGAAGAAATGTAATGGGAAAACTATCCCATGCACAATGGCTAACCCAGACTATAAAATACCTAAGAATAAACTTAATGAGAAATGTCTAGGTCCTGTATGAGAAACACAATAAAACTTTACTGAAGGACATAAAGAAGGCCTGAATAAATGGAGTGATATATCATGCTCCAGGATGGGAAGACTCAGTAATACAAAGATGTCAATTCTTCCCAAATTAAATCTATAAATTCAGTGCATTCCCAATCAGAATCCTAAAGGGATTTTTTTTTTTTTTTTTTTTTTTTTTTTTTTTTTTTTTTTTTTGCGGTACATGGGCCTCTCACTGCTGTGGCCTCTTCCGTTGCGGAGCACAGGCTCCGGACGCGCAGGCTCAGCAGCCATGGCTCACGGGCCCAGCCGCTCCACGGCATGTGGGATCTTCCTGGACCAGGGCACGAACCCGTGTCCCTTGCATCGGCAGGCGGACTCTCAACCACTGCGCCACCAGGGAAGCCCCTAAAGGGATTTTTATAGAACCTGACCAGCTGATTTTAAAGCTCATCTGGAAGAGTAAACATGCAAGAATAGCCAAGAACATTTTGAAAAAGAAGAAAAATGAGATGAGACTTGACCTACGAGATATCAAAACATGTTATAAAGCTAGAGTAATTAAAACAGGGTGGAGGGCTTCCCTGGTGGCGCAGTGGTTGAGAGTCCGCCTGCCGATGCAGGGGCCATGGGTTCGTGCCCCGGTCCGGGAAGATCCCACGTGCCACGGAGCGGCTGGGCCTGTGAGCCATGGCCACTGGGCCTGCGCGTCCGGAGCCTGTGCTCCGCAACAGGAGAGGCCACAACAGTGAGAGGCCCGCGTACGGCAAAAAAAAAACAACAAAAAAAAACCCAGGGTGGAGTGATGGATCAAAGGAACAGAACAAACAATCCAAGAACCAAGCCACAGGGATTATGGGAATTTAGCATAATACAAAAGTAGCAGTCAGATTAGTGGGGAAAAGATGGACTAGTTTAATGTATTTTAAAAATAGTATGGGATGGTTGTTTATCTGCTTGAGAAATAAAGTAATAAGTTGTTGTTGTTATTTCACATGATGCCCAAAAGTAAATTCCAGAGAGATTAATAATCTAAACACTTTTTACTGACTGTCAAAGCATTAGAAGGCAGTAGAGACAAGTATTTGTTCATCTTGGGTTGAAAAATGTCCTTTCTAAGCAAGGCCTGAAACTCGGAAACCAGAAAGGAAAAATCAGGAGGATTCACCTAAAAATTAAACATTTTTCTACATCACTGAGATGAAAAGCAAGTGGGATTCAGAGAAAATAATTACATATGTGATAAGTGACGGGTTATCATCTTACAACTCAACAAGAAAAGGACAACCTTGAATGAAGAAAAATCAAAGGAGGCAGCAGGCAGGTTAATGGAGAGGAAGGAAAGCCAAGAACGTGTGCAGTAGTGAACAGGATATCACTTAGGGCTTTGGGCCTGATCCCGCTGGGGACCCCTGAGAGACTGGCATGCACAGAATGGTTCCACCAAGGGGTGAGTGAGTATGTGGATATTTACCCACTGAGCCCGGCTCCCACTGGTTGAGAGGAGAATCAACACCTCTCACTTGCAGAACAGAGTGCCATCTTGGGCAGAGAATGTCCTCAGGTAGAGAGAGGCAGAAAGGCATCGGTGGGAAGAGAAACTGTATGCAGGTGACCTCCAGCATGCAGTTGGGAGGACACAGGTAGCAATGCCAGGCACTTGTCATCGAGTATCTCATTTAATCGTTACAAAAGCCCTACAAGGTGGCTATCACCCTCATCCCCCTTTGGAGCCGTTTTCCAAAGGGCTGAACCGTTTTGTATGTCCACCAGCAACACATGAGAGTTCCAGTGACCTCACATCCTCATCCACACACATGGTTCACCGTTGGGGAAACTGAGGTTCCAAATGTTTAGGCATATTGCTCAAGATCCCATAATCAGTCAAATGGAGGAGGCTGACCTCAGCACAGACACTGCCCTAGTTCCCATGGTTGCCTCTGTGTGGTGCCCTGAGCGGGTGCAGAAGGGGATGAGGAAGGTGGTTTTTTTTTTTTTTTTTTTTGCGTTACGCGGGCCTCTCACTGTTGTGGCCCCTCCCGTTGGGGAGCACAGGCTCTGGACGCGCAGGCTCAGCGGCCATGGCTGACAGGCCCAGCCGCTCCGTGGCATGTGGGATCTTCCCGGACCGGGGCACGAACCCATGTCCCCTGCATCGGCAGGCGGACTCTCAACCTCTGCGCCACCAGGGAAGCCCGAGAAGGGTGGCTTTTATCTTCCTCTTTATGCCCAACCATATTATTCTCGTTCTTATTGTTGTTTTTTACTATTAGTATGTTTTCTTTCTAAAAAAGTTTTTTTTTGTTGTTTTTGTTTTTTACTTTTGAGATCCTTAGCCTAGGAACTGGCAACAAAATGAGTTCTACATTAATGTTAGCGTCTCCAAATTGTCATTTTAGATAGTTGAATATGGTGTATGTGTTGTTTGGTAGCCATCTCAGCTACCAAAAACCGATACACAAACATGGATTTGGGAACCATCTGTTGAAAGGGTATTATGTACAGAGCGGAGTGCCAGACACTGTAGGAGATTCAGAGATGCCAATTTTCCTCTTTCAGGAGCAAAGGAAAGGAAGAACAGGAAGTATTGAGGAAAGAGACCAAATAAATGATGGTCAGGAGCTGGGTGGGTTCCTCAGGGAAGGCTCCCTGGCAGGGGTGGGTTTATGGGGAAGCAGATAAAACCTGAGCCTCATGGCCCTTCTTTTGAAGGGGACCTACCCAGGGACCAATATGGTCACATGGTTTTGCAAAATTTGCAAAAGATAGATATTTTAAGTGCAATAGATTAAGCCCCTTGTCTTTTGTCACTCCAACTTTCCCTATGTCACACCCCTCATGTTGGGTTGTGTTAAACATTGGGCATGTTTGGGGATCATACTAAGGGCAAGTTGTATTGGGGATAGAGTTATTTTGGGTTTAGATGGATACATGAATGAATGATTCTAAGTTACATCCATGTCTAGATTAGTTATTGCTAGCTGTTCTGGTTATAAGAATTCCTTCCAGAAATATCCCCAACTCCTGCTGTGCCGAGTCACCCAGCGTTGTGTGGTGACATAGAGGTGCAGGGCCAGAAGTTGTGATGGGAATGCATCCCACAGCCCCTGGCAGAGAAGCATGTTAACGGGGGAGCTGGGTGGCTTCTGTACACAAGGCTCGCTGTGTACAGAAACAGCATCTAATGTGTGGAAATTCCTTCCTATCATCAGATGTGCAATATTTGTAAGCAGATGATTTTTTTTTAACTTTCAGTGTGGCTTCTGTCACTTAGCGTGCTTTTCAGATTCATGTACATTGTTGCAGGGGTCAGCAGTCATTCATTTGTATTGCCGAGTAGTATTCCAGTTCATGAAGGGACCACATTTGTTTATTCATTTCTCTGTTGATGGACATTTGGATTATTTCCAAATACAGCTGTTATACACATTTGCATATGGGATTTTTTTCCCCGTGGACCTGTTTTCATTTCTCTTGGGGTGGGATTGCTGATTCATAAGGTAAGTGTATGTTTAACTTCACAAGAAATTGCCAATTTGTTTTCCAAAGGGCTGAACCGTTTTGTATGTCCACCAGCAACGCATGGGAGTTCCAGTGACCTCACATCTTCATCCACACACATGGTATTATCAGGTGGCATTTTTTCCTAGTCCTTCTAAGAGGTGTGTAGTGGGATCTCATTGTAGTACCAGTTGGCATTTCCCTAACGATCCCACAGGAAGAAGGTGTCTCTCCACATACTTCCCACATTCTTGCCCTTCTCCCAGTGGTACGCTACTAGGGGGGGGCTGGTAGGGGGCTGGAAGTGGGCTCTCTGTGGCCCTGGTAGGGGGCTGGAAGTGGGCTCTCTGTGGCCCTGGGTGCTGGAGCTTTCTCAGTGTTCCTGCCCATCCCCGCCCTCCCTCGGCCCCATGGCAGCCAGACTGCCTTATATCTGTGGCTGGACTTGTGTGCAAGTTTCCTGCTTCTCCCCAGAGGTAGCCGACCTCCAGTTGTATTGGTATAGGATCCCAGGCCCAGAACTGTTTCCTGCCCCTACCCCAGGGCAGAGGGATTTTCTTTTTTCCTCCGAGTATTTGTATGGATATATGCTTTCACATATATCTATATCTATCTATATATATATATATGGAAATGAAGCCACAATGCATATTTATCTGGGTTCTGGGAGAGACAGGATTTGTTGGCCCTCTCCTAGCGATTTAAGGCTTTTGCTCCTTTAAGACAAGGGTCTGGAGAGGACTTCAAGTTTGGCCCTTTTCCCACAGCAGCAGCCAATCCCCTGCTTGGCTTGGGGGGAGGGAGAGGGAAGGGGGGTTTGCTCCCATCTTTTGCCCTTCCCCCACTCTTTCTCCTGAGCACTCAGTGGAGGTCCATAAATAAAAGCTGTTTGTGTGTGCAAACTCTCCCCGTGGTGTCTCGGGGACCCAGCTATTCCAGACTGTATGCCAGCACACACCTGGCTTCCAACAATGTGTTAACATTTCAGCTGATTTCTTCTCACCCACTTTTATGGAGGCTGTGTGTCTTCCCCCTCCCCTCCCGGCCCCACGCCTGGCGGCAAGCCTGGCACAGGTGCATCCTGCCTCCCATGGAATTCAGACTACTTGGTTGCCCTGTGACCTCAGCTCCCCGGCCAGCTGAAGAAAAGTGATGATTGTATATTATCTCCAGGCTTTTCTCATTGCTACTGTGGAACGCTCTTTCCAGCTGTCTACACCCTAGCAGAGCCCAAATCCTCCTTTCTGTCTTTGAAAACTCTCGTCTGCCCTCTACCCACCAGCGTTGCCAAGCTAATGCATGAGTCTTATTATACCAAAATATAAGATTTCTGCCAACAAAGGACATCATGCAAGAAGTTAGTGTACAGATGGCTGAACGGGAGGAGATATTTGCAATATCTAAAACTGACAAGCAATTAAAGTTGAGATATATAGAGTTCCGAAAACCAACTTTAAAAAGGCACTGTAAATTCTAAAAAGTAAAACTAAAAACTATAAAATATAGAAGAAAACATAGGAGAAAAATCTTTGTGACCTTGGGTTAGGCAAAGATTTCTTAGTTACAACATCAAAATACCAATTCATAAAAAAAACTTTTGATAAGTTGGATTTCATCAAAATTAAGAACATTCGCTCTTTGAAAGACATTGTGAGAAAGCAAACAAAATATTTGCAAATCATATATCTGATAAAGTGCTTGTATCCAGAATGAAGAACTCTGAAAACCCAGTAAGAAAACAAAAAACTCAATTTTTCTTTTTTAAACGGGCAGGAAATTTGAACAGGCAATTCACCAAAGACTGACCATTGGCAAATAAGCACATGCAAAGGTATTTAATATCATTAGTCATTTAGGAAACTCAAAACCACAGTGAGATACCACTGCGCACCAATTAGATTGGCTAAAATTAAAAAGACTGACATAGCAAGTATTCGTGCAGCTGGGGGGGGTGCGGTGCAAGGGAACTGGAAGTCTCATACACTGCTGGTGGGGATGTAAGATGGTCTGACCACTTTCAGAAGCAGTTTGGCAGATTTCTAACAAGTTGTAAGTATATACTTGCCATATGGCCTAGCCATTCCACTCCTAGGTATTCACACAAGACAAGTGAAAACATATATCCATACAAACACTTGTATGCCAAAGTTCACAGCAGCTTTATTTGTAATAGTCAAAAACTGGAAACAACCCAAACGTCCAACAAATTGTAGCATATCCATTACAATATAATTCTATAAAATAACGTCTACTTAGCCATAAAAAAGGAAGAAACTATTGATATGTGCAACGACATGGGTAATCCTGCTGAGTGAAAGAAGGCAGATATAAAAAGAGTATAATTTGTATAATTTTCATTTACATAGCATTCTAGAAAATGCAACCTATAGTGAGGAAGCAGGTCAACAGTTGTCTTGAGTTGGGAGGACGCAACTTAAGGGTTATGGCTATGTTCATGATCTTTATCATAGCGATGGTTGCACAGATGCATACATGTCAAAACGCATCAAACTGTACACTTTAAACGTGCGGTTTACTGTGTGGTTCAATTTCTCAATAAGGTGTTTTCAAAAAAGAAAAAGTTAGTAATCTCGCGCCCAGGGTCACACAGCTGGTAAGTGGCAGAGCGCGATGCAATTGCTGGAGTCCGCGTTTGGAGCCTGGGTCCTTAATCCCCGAGCTCCCTGCAACGTCGGCACGGAGGAAAGTGCTGGAAGGCAGCCCCAGCGGTTGTTAATGATTACCAGTGGGCGGCCCCTTCCCGGCTGAGCTCCAGCCCCGGGGCGGCCCGAGCGCCGCCCCGCGCGACGGCTTCCCAGTGCGCCGGGCGTCTCGCTCGTCTGCTCCGCCGCTACCAGCTGCTGCCCGCGTCCGCGCCCGGCATGGTGAGCGAGTTGGTGGGGCGTGGGGCTCACCCGTAGGGGCGGCCGGGTTAGGAGGGGGCGCGCGGGAGGGGCGGAGGAGAGCCAGGGGCTGCGCTGGGTCCCCGCCCAGGCCAGAGGACGGCGCCGGGAGGTACGGGGCGGGGGGTTCCTCCGAGGCCTTCGCAGAGCAGCCGCGCGCCCGGCTGGGAGAGTGGGGGTCTCTGTCCCACCCCCGCCCCCGAGTGGTGCCCCCTAGGAAGCTGAAGCCGGGAGAGGGGCGGTGGCGGGTCCGGGTTACAGCTAGGCGGGAGCCCCGGCCAGAGCCCGCGCGGGGCCTCAGTGCCGCGGGTGGGGTTTAGAGACCTTTCTGGGCGGGGGTGGGGAGGGGCAGCATAGTGAGCCCAGGGCATAGTTCCCCTTGGTGGAGAGGTTCTGTCCTGTATTGGGGCGACTGAATTTGCGTGTCCCTCTGTCTGCCTGTTTACTGCCCTTCTCGCTTGCTCTTCTGCTAAGCCCTCTGTGCTGTCCCCCGACCTCAGAGCCGGCCCCTGGCTCCTAGTTTGAGGCCTCTGCCCAGCAATGGGGACATGGTTGCTCAGGGTCACCCGCCCTCCAGGCTGAGCTTTCCTGGGAGTCTCAGGCCCTGTGCTCAGCTAGGGAGGTGAAGGTGAGCCTGTGGAGAAGCTTCTAGACCCAGGAAGCTTTACTAAACAGCAGAAGTGTTAGGCCTCAAAGCGTTAGGAGCGGTCGGGACTGCGGTGCCACCTGGGAGGGCACTTTGAAGGTAACGGTTCAGATGGAGGGGAGGTGGTGGGTGAGCTGATTGTGAGGTACACTGAGGCCCAAAGCCACAGGGCGTGGGTAATCAGTAACCCCTCTGCACACTCCCAGAGGCCCAGGCTGAGTCCAGGCCTGACCTGTGATTTACTAAGCAAACACCACCCCTGCCCCCTCTCTGATCCCAGATTTCAGAGGGACTTGTCAGTTCAGCCCCAGGCTGTGAAATGTAGGGGATTCCAGAAGACTCTAGAAAGGAGCCTCCTAGGAGCCCGCTGGCGCACTCCTTTCAGAGCCAGAGAACTAAATGGTGGGTTCTGATGCCTTGGCTGCCATGTGGTCACCCGGTTGCCTGGATACACGGACCAGGCTTACCAGCCACTGAGACAGGGTCAGCTGTCTGGGGGTTGGGCGGTGATGCAGATCTCGACTGCCCTCACTGGCCTTCCAGAGCCCAGTAGAGGAGACAGAGCCAGCCAGATGGGTCCAGAGAGAAACCACACTTTCAGGAGGGAGAAAACGGTTATCAGAGCCCTGAAATGTTTTTCCAGTTCTGCCCCAAACCTGAAGGCCTGTCATAAGCTTACTTGCCCCAGCAAGTCTCTTTTTAAAAATGCAGGTGATATTCCCTTAATAACAATGGAGTTTATTAAAGTGTCTCCTGGCTCCTCTGTCTGATTCCTAAAGTGGAAGTTCTTGTGCCTTTATACCCATCAGGCGAGGGGAGATGAGTGCCCCAAGGCCACCTGGCTTCCAGTTGGCAGGCTGCCTCATAAAAGCTGAATTAACCTCCCTTGCCTTCTCTTCCCAGACCTAACTGATTTAATTTAGCACTCTCACTTTCCTGCCTTGGGTAGTTCTACTTCAGGGGCCTAAATTCTGGGATCCCTTAAGCTCCTCCACCTGGATCTTCTTAGAGGCTGGAACTGACCTTTGCTTTCTTCTGTTCTCCAAGAGAGGGTTCCACTCACCGCCTGAATTAACGCCAGTTTGGGCTGCCTCGAGGGCATTTTGCACAATAGGAAAATAGGCTGAGGCAGTGGCTTTGCCATTTGCCCTTGGCCAAGTTACTTCTGCTTTGGGGACTGAGCTCTGTGGCTCCAGCTTCTCAAGCTGACAGAATAGAAAAGAAGGTGGAAAACTGAGAAACGTAGGCCTAGCAGCTGGGAACCAGAGGCTGCCTGGGAGCGTGGTGGGATACCCACTAGGAGGTAGTGCCAGTGGTTGTTGACCGCGGTGTGGCTGGGGATCGCCTGGACCATGCTTTAAGTGCTGGTTCCTTTGCCCAGCCCCGGGGATGCAGACACATGGACCCACCTTGAGAAGGATTCCTGTGCTTTTGCTGACTGAGGGTGGGGGGTGAAGGAAGAGAGGTCATTTCCCCTCTCTAGGCCGCAGTTTCCTCTTCAATACACAGCAACAGTAGGGGCTTGATTTACTTTTGCTCCCCCATGAACAGAAGAGACCTAGTTTTTTTACGGAGGAGTGCCCTCTGTAAGGCTTTGGGGGCAGGGGTGGGGAAGGAGTGTTTCTCTGCCCCAGCGATTTGCATTACACCTCAGGACTCTCTGTTCTCTAAGAACCTATCAGTGCACCAGACAGAGCCCCTCCTCCCAGTCTGTTGATTTAGACCAGCTGCCCTTTGACTGCGCCACCAGAACTGCCAGTGGAGGCTGGCTAAATTTCCCCAAAGGTCCAGAGCCCTCTCTTTTGTCCTGTGAAAAAAAACGAATGTCCTTGGTCTTCTGTGTTTTCCCTCTCCTAGGCTGGCAAAGCGCACAGGCTAAGTGCTGAGGAGAGGGACCAGCTGCTGCCAAATCTGCGGGCCGTGGGGTGGAACGAGCTGGAAGGCCGGGATGCCATCTTCAAGCAGTTCCATTTCAAAGACTTCAATCGGGTATGGCATCAGGGTGGGACAGAGTTTCCTGAGACTGGGGCTGATCGGGGTCACGCTCCAGAACGTGTTCCTTCCCTTAAAGTTCTGTTAGCCAAGACTGTCAGATGCTCCGCTAATCCAGTTTACTTGGAAGGTGTCCTCCTTGGGGATTGGAGAGGGCGGAGATGGGTCTTGGGCTCTCCACACCTGGAACTTTTCGAAACGATCCTTAGAGAAGACAGTTCAAGTGGGAAGCGGATGCACATTTGAAGACATTTTAGTAGATAACCAAAAGATTGGCGAAGACTCAGAAGCTCTCGGGGGTTTCCACCTTGTTGGTGGTCCTGGTAACAAGACTTCCTACTGCAGAAGGACCACCTCAAACTGCAGCCTCAGAACGAGTGGCAGGGTGCTAGGCGGAATGCTGAAAGCTGGAAGGATCACCTTGTAGGGAGCGAGGCAATCCTCCTGAGTCTGGGCCTTACGCTGGCCATAAAAGGGGGCCCAGCAGTCCTCTCCTTCAGGACACTAACCTGGGTCTCACTTCATTAAACAGGCTTTTGGCTTCATGACAAGAGTGGCTCTTCAGGCTGAGAAATTGGACCACCATCCTGAATGGTTTAACGTGTACAACAAGGTGAGTGATACATGCCTAGAACTCCAACTCATTCTGAAGGCCACTTCCTTGGACTTGCCTGTGGGCTCTCCTCACCCGTAGGTCGACTGTCCGCTCCTGTTCCTTTCTTCTCCTTCCTAGGATCGACATAAACACCCCTAGAAAATATTCAGTCTCACTACAGATTAAAGAAAAGCAACTTGAAACACTAGTGAGACAACGTGTGGGTTAAGGAGACATTAAGAAGGCAAATCCTAGAGAAGGAAAGGCTGTGGGAACCAGGCATATTCACTGTTAATAGCTCTAAAGGGGTGACATTTTCTGGAGATATGGAAGAATGAAAAGGCAGTAAACTTGAACTAAGAATACCCATGCACACCAAGGAGATCAGCCTGTCCGCTGAATGAATGGAAACAGTCATTAAATGCCTGTCGTGAACCAAGAGCTATGCTGGACTCTTTCTAAAGGCATTAAGGCTGGAAGTGATGTTCTGTAAATGGACCGTGTTGAGGAGTTGGTTTGGGGTCTTGTCTCTGGCCTTTAGGTTGCTCTTGATATCTGGATCTTTCTTTTTTAATCCTATGCTGTGGTTACCAGTGTTTATGGAGGTGTAATAGAAGACAGTTTTGCACTGAGGTTAGAGACTCGTCAGGAAGGCAGCCCCCAGGAGAGGGGTTAGTGTCTGGTTACACTTCTTGGTGTGGCTGAGCCCGGGAGCTGGTGACTCTCTCCTGCTCTTAGGTGCAGTCGGTGGAATCAGCTGGCCCCGAATCTCTGGTTTTGTTTCAGGTCCACATCACCCTGAGCACTCATGAGTGTGCGGGCCTTTCAGAACGGGACATAAACCTGGCCAGCTTCATCGAGCAAGTAGCAGTGTCCATGACATAGACCCTGTCCTTCCTCTCTGAGTTCTTCAGGGGAAAGGGGGGACTGAACTGGGGATCCAGAGAGGGAACTGGGGAGCCCTGAGACGTTGGTGCAGTCAGAAGGGCCAAGTTGACCCCGCTGCTTCCATTTAGGGGCAAGTCCTTGCCTTGGAAGGAGAGGCCAACATCACTGCCAAGACGAGGAACTTAGACCGTTTTTCCCCACACCACTCTCATCCTCCTTGGGGCCCTGTGACATGTACATTGATTTGAATAAGTTCTTCTCTTTCTTTACAACTTCCCAGCAACAGTAATGATTTTCTTTCCTGGCTGTGTCTTGTTCTCTGATTCATTTCCCAAGAAGCTGTGATAGAAGCTGTGTTTAACATAAAGTCTTATCTTAGAAACCAGTAACCTAAAGCCATCCTCATCCTGTGTGACAGAAGCCCATGTGCTTTTATGCCTCAAATAAAAACACTATTTCACTTGGCCTCAGGCTCCGGAATCTTCTTTTCGACAAGTCAATCCAAATTGGAGTCAACAGGCATCTAAATCACCTACTCTGTGCAAGACAGAGTTCAGGCCACTAGGGGGAAAGGGGACCAGGGCACCCTGCCTTTTAAGCTCCTTATTACCTCAGGGAAATAACTAGAAAAATAGTTAACTATTACTAGGCAGCATGAGTGAAGTTAACGCCAGATGCAAAGATAAGTGAGTTAACGAACACAAAGTGATTCACAAGGGTGAATCAGAAGGCTTCATTTCAGCTCTGCCTCCAAGACCTGATTAGGATTCTGGACGCAGAGGTGACTGAGGGAGCATCTTGAAAAGATAAAGGTTAGCCGGACATTTATATGCATGGTGGGACCTATGACTAGATCTTCTTCCCAGCCTGCAGGATCCAACACATGGAGATCTCTCTTTTATTTATTTATTTTTTACTTGAAGCATAGTTCATTTGCCAATTTGCCATACTGTGTAAATTTCAGGTGTAGATCAGTGATTTGGTTACATATATGTGTATGAGTACATATGTATACACACACACATATATACAGTATAGATATCTTTTTTATACTTCTCCATTAAAGGTTATTACAGAATGTTGAAGATAGTTCACTGTGCTATACATACATCCCTGTTGTTTATGTATTTTATATATGGTAGTGTGTATCTGTTAATCACATACTCCTCATTTATCCCTACCCCACTTTACCCTTTGGTAACGATAAGTATGTTTTCTATTACTGTAAGTGTTTCTGTTTTCTAATAAGTTCATTTGTACTATTTTTTATATTCCATATGTAATTGATATCATGATATTTGTATCTGTCTGATTTCAAGTAGTAAAATAATCTCTAGGTCCATCCATGATGCTGCAAATGGCATTATTTAATTCTTTTTTATGGCTGAGTAATATTCCGTGTGTGTGTGTGTGTGCGCGCGCGTGTGCGTGTGTTTGTGTATCACATCTTCCTTATGCATACAGCTATCAGTGGACATAAAGGTTCCTTACAAGTTTTGGCTATTGTAAATAGTACTGCTTAAATATTGGGGTGCATGTATATTTTCAAATTAGAGTTTTCTCCACTATATGGCCAGGAGTGGGATTGCTGGATCATATGGTAACTCTGTTTAGTTTTTGACGGAACCTCCATACTCTTCTCCATAGTGCCTGCACCAATTTATGTGCCCATCAAGAGGGTAGGAGGGTTCCTTTTTCTCCACATCCCCTCCTGCATTTATTATTTATAGCCTTTTTGATGATGGCCACTCTGCCCGATTGTGAGGTGACAGCTCATTGGAGTTTTGACTTGCATTTCTAGAGTAATTAGTGATGTTGTCCATCTGTTCATGTGCCTATTGCCCATGCTATGTCTCCTTTGGAGAAGTGTCTGTTGAGGTCTTCTGCCCATTTTTAAAATTGGGTTGTTTGTGGGTTTGGTATTGAGTGGTATGAGCTGTTGGTATGTTTTGGAAATGAAGCCCTTGTCGGTCACCCCATTGCAGATATTTTCTCCCAGTTCATAGGTTGTCTTTTGGTTTTCTTTATGGTTCCCTTTGCTGTGCAAAAGATGAGAAGTTTGATGAGGTCCTATTTGTGTAGTTTTGCTTTTGTTTCCATTGCCTTGGGAGGCCAACCTTAGAAAACATTTCTAGGATTTATGCTAGAGTATGTTTTACCTAAGGTTCTCTTCTAGGAGTTTGGTGGTGTCATGTCTTGCATTTAAGTTGTTAAGCCATTTTGAGTGTATGTTTGTGTGTGGAATGAGGGAGTGTTCCAACTTCATTGGTTTACATGAGGCTGTCCAGCTTTCCCAATACCACTTGCTGAAGGGACTGTCTTTTCTCCATTGTATATTTTCGCCTCCTTTGTCAAAGACTAATCGACCGTAGGTGTGTAAGTTTATCTCTGGGCTCTCTATATTTTGTTCCCTTTATCCCTATGGCTGTGTTTGTGCCAGTACTATGCTGTTTTGGTTACTGTAACTTTGTAGTGTTGTCTGAAGTCTGGGCGGGTTATGGCTGCAGCTTTGTTCTTTTTCCTCAGGAGCGCTTTGGTAATTCTCGGTCTTTTATGGTTCCATGTACATTTAGGATTATTTGTTCGAGTTCTGTGAGAAATGTCATGGGTAGTGTGGTAGGGATTGCATGAAATCTGCTTTGCTTTGGGTAGTATGGCCATTTAAATGATACTAGTTCTTCCACTCCAGGAGTATGGGATAGCTGTCCACTTCTTTGAATCATCTTCAGTGGCCTTTATCAGTGTGTTGCAGTTGTCAGCATATAAGTCTCTCACCTCCTTGGTCAGGTTTATTCCTCTGTATTTTATTTTTCGATATGATTTTAAACGGGGTTGTTTTGTTTACTTTCCCTTTCTGATATTTCATTGTTAGTGTGAAGAAATGCAACAGATTTCCATATGTCAGTCTTGCATCATGCTACCTTGCTGAATTTGTTTATCATTGCTCGTAGTTTTTGTGTGGGGTCTTTACGGTTTTCTATGTATAGTATCAGGTCATCTGCATACCAAGAGAATTGTACCTCTTTCCTTCCAATTTGGATACCTTTTATATCTTTTTCTTGACTGAGTATTGTGGTGAGGACTTGCAATACCATGTTGAATAAAAGCAGTGAGAGTGGGCATCCCTGACTTGTTCCAGATTTTAGTGGGAAGACTGTCAGCTTGTCCTCATTGAGTATTATGTTGGCTGTGGGTTGGTCATGAATAGCTTTTATTATGTTGAGATGTGTTCCCTCCATACCCGCACCGGTAAGAGTTTTTATGATGCATGTATGTTGAATTTTATGAAATGCTTTTCCTGCATCGATGGCGATGATTGTGTGGTTTTTGTCTTTTCTTTGGTTGATGTGCTGTGTTGCGCTGGTTGATTTGTGGATGTTGAACCCTCCTTGTGAGCCTGGAATGAATCCAACTTGATCGTGGTGTATGAGCTATTTTTGTTTGTTTTTGGGTTTTTTTTTTTAAGTATGGTTAATATACAGTGTTGTGTTAGTTTCTGGTGTACAGCCAAGTGATTCAGTTATACATTTATGTATCTCCATTCCTCGTTGTACTTTTTCCATTATCGTTCCTTATAAGATATTGAATAGAGTTCCCTGTGCTATACAGTAGGACCTTGTTTATCTGTTTTATATATAGTAGTCTGTATCTGCTAATCCCAAACTCCTAATTTATCCCTTCTCCGCCCTTTCCCCTGCGGGAACCATGAATTTGTGTTCTATGTGTGTGAGTCTGTTTCTGGTTTGCAAATTAGTTCATCTGTGTCATATTTCAGATTCCACGTATAAGTGCTACCATATGATATTTGTCTTTCTCTGTGTGATGTCGTATGATCATCTCTTCTGCAAATGGCATAATTTCTTTCTTTTTTATGGCTGAGTAGTATTTAATTGTGCATATATAGATATACATACACACATCTATTTATACATATGTCTATATGTATAGCACATCTTTATGAATTCATCCATTGATGCACATGTAGATAGCTTCCATGTCTTGGCTATTGTAAATAGTGCTTCCATGAACACTGGGGTGTATGTATCTTTTTGATTTAGAGTTTTCTCCAGCTATATGCCCAGGAATGGTTTTGTTGGATCATATGGTAACTCTACTTTTAGTTTTTTTTAATTAATTTTTATTGGAGTATAGTTTCTTTACAATGTTGTGTTAGTTTCTACTGGACAGCAAAATGAATCACTATACATACACATTTATGTGTATACACACACACACACACACACACACACACACACACATCTATTTTGGATTTTGTTCCCCTTTAGGTCACCACAGTGCAATGAGTAGATTTTTCTGTGCTATACAGTAGGTTCTCATTAGTTATCTTTTATACATAGTAGCAGTATGTATATATGTCAATCTCAATCTCCCGATTCATCCCACTCCCCCTTTCCCCCTTGGTATCCTTACGTTTGAACTCTACCTCTTTGTCTCTGTTTCTGGTTTGCAAATACGATCATCTAGATCCTAGATACGATCATCCTAGATTCCACATATATTCGTCAATGTACGATAAGTGTTTTCCTCTTTCTGCATTTCTTCAGTCTGTATGACAGTCTCTAGGTCCACCCACTTCACTACAAATGACCCAGTTTCATTCCTTTTATGGCTGAGTAATATTCCATTGTATATATGTACCACATCTTCTTTATCCATTCTTCTGCTGATGGACATTTAGGTTGCCACCATGACCTGGCTATTGTAAATAGTGCTGCAGTGAACATTGGGGTCCATGTGTCTTTTTGAATTATACTTTTCTCTGGGTGTGTGCCCAGTAGTGGGGTTGCTGGGTCATATGGTAGTTCTATCTTTAGTTTTTTTAAGGAACCTCCATACTGTGCTCCATAGTGGCTGTATCAATTTACATTCCCACCAATAGTGCAAGGGGGTTCCCTTTTCTCCACACCCTCTCCTCATTTCTTGTTTGTAGATTTTTTTGATGACGGCCATTCTGACCAATGTGAGGTGATAACTCATTGTAGTTTTGATTTGCATTTTTCTCATAATTAGTGATGAGCATGTTTTCGTGTGTTTGTTGCCCATCTCTATGTCGTCTTTGGAGAAATGTCTATTTAGGTCTTCTGCCCATTTTTGCATTGGGTTGTTTGTTTTTTTGATATTGAGCTGGGTGACCTGCTTGTAAATTTTGGAGATTAATCCTTTGTCAGTTGCTTCATTTGCAAATATTTTCTCCCATTCTGAGGGTTGTCTTTTCATCTTGTTTGTTTATGGTTTCCTTTGCTGTGCAAATGCTTTTAAATTTAATTAGATCCCATTTGTTTACTTTTGTTTTTATCTTCATTACTCTAGGAGGTGGGTCAAAAAACATTCTTGCTGCAATTTATATCAAGGAGTGTTCCGCCTGTTTTTTGTTTTTTTGGGTTTTTTTTGTGGTACGTGGGCCTCTCACTGTTGTGGCCTCTCCTGTTGCCTGTGCTCCGGACACGCAGCCTCAGCGGCCATGGCTCATGGGCCTAGCCGCTCCGCAGCATGTGGGATCTTCCCAGACTGGGGCACGAACCCATGTCCCCTGCATCGGCAGGCAGACTCTCAACCACTGCGCCACCAGAGAAGCCCCCGCCTGTTTTGGTTTTTTTTTAAATTATTTATTTATTTATTTTTGGCTGTGTTGGGTCTTCGTTTCTGTGCGAGGGCTTTCTCTAGTTGCAGCAAGTGGGGGCCACTCTTCATTGTGGTGTGCAGGCCTCTCACTGTCGCGGCCTCTCATGTTGAGGAGCACAGGCTCCAGACGTGCAGGCTCGGTAGTTGTGGCTCACGGGCCTAGTTGCTCTGCGGCATGTGGGATCTTCCCAGACCAGGGCTCGAACCTGTGTCCCCTGCATTGGCAGGCAGATTCTCAACCACTGAGCCACCAGGGAAACCCCTGCCTGTTTTTTCCTCTAAGAGTTTTATAGTGTCTGGCCTTACAGTTAGGTCTTTAATCTATTTTGAGTTTGTATTTGTGTATGGTGTTAGGGAGTGTTCTAATTTCATTCTTTTACATGTAGCTGCCCAGTTTTCCCAGAACCACTTATTGAAGAGGTTGTCCTTTCTCCATTGTATATTCTTGCCTCCTTTGTTGTAGATTAATTGACCATAAGTGTGTAATTAATTGACATTAATTGATTGTTTCTGGGCTTTCTATCCTGTTCCATTGATCTGTATTACTATTTTTGTGCCAGTACCATACTGTCTTGATTACTGTAACTTTGTAGTATAGTCTGAAGTCAGTCTGAAATCAGTCAGTGTAGCCTGATTCCTCCAGCTCCTTTATTCTTTCTCAAGGTTGCTTTGGCTATTTGGGGTCTTTTGTGTTTCCATACAAATTATAAAATTTTTTGTTCTAGTGAAAAATGCCATTGGTAATTTGATAGGGATTGCATTGAATCCGTAGATTGCTTTGGGTAGTACAGTCATTTTCACAATATTGATTCTTCCAATCCAAAAACATGGTATATCTCTCCACCTGTTTGTGTCATCTTTGGTTTCTTTCATCAGTATTTTATAGTTTTCTGCATACAGGTCTTTCACCTCCTTAGGTAGATTTGTTCCTAGGTATTTTATTCTTTCTGATGCAGTGGTTAATGGGATTGTTTCTTGAATTTCTGATTTTTCATTGTTAATGTATAGGAACCTAACAGATTCCTGTGTATTAATTTTGTATCCTGCAACTTTACTAAATTCATTGATTAACGCTAATAGTTTTCTGGTAGCATCTTTAGGATTTTCTATGTTTACTATCATGCCATCTGATTGATTTGCATATGTTGTACCATCCTTCTGAGCCTGGGATGAATCCACCTTGGTCTGTGGTCTTTCTAATGTGTTGTTGGATTTGTTTTGCTAATCTTCTGTTGAGAATTTTTACATGTATATTCATTAGAGATATTGGCCTGTAATTTTCTTTTTGCTAGTGTCTTTGTCTTTTTTTAATATCATGGTGATGGTCACTTCACCAAATGATTTTGGGAGTGTTATGTCCTCTTCAGTCTTTTGTAAGAGTTTCAGAAGGATTGGTATAAGTTCTTTGTATGTTTGGTGTACTTTCCCAGTGAAGACATCTTGTATTGCTCTTTTGTTCACAGTAAGCTTTTTTTAATTAGATATTAATTTCACTTCTGGTGGTCAGTGTGTTTAAATTATATATTTCTTACTGATTGAATTGTGGTGGACAGTAATTTTCTACAAACTTTTCCATTTCTTCTAGGTTGTGCAGTTGTTGGGATATAATGGTTCACAGTATTGCGTTATGGTTGTTTGTATTTCTGCAGTTACCGGTTATTATATCTCCTCTTTCTTTTTTTTTTTAAGCATCTTTATTGGAGTAAAATTGCTTTACAATGGTATGTTTCTGCATTATAAAAAAGTGAATCAGCTATATATATATATATATATGTATATATATATATATATCTCCCCATATCTCCTCCCTCTTGGGTCTCCCTCCCACCCTCCCTATCCCACCCCTCTAGGTGGACACAAAGCACCAAACTGATCTCCCTGTGCTATGCGGCTACTTGCCCACTAGCTATCTTTTTACATTTGGTAGTGTATGTAAGTCCATGCCACTCTCTCACTTCGTCCCAGTTTACCCTTCCCCCTCCCCGTGTCCTCAAGTCCATTCTGTACGTCTGCATCTTTATTCCTGTCCTGCCCCTAGGTTCTTCAGAACGTGTTTTTTTTTTTTTTTTTGGATTCCATATATATGTGTTAGCATACAGTATTTGTTTTTCTCTAACTTCACTCTGTATGACAGACTCTAGGTCCATTCACCTCACTACAAATAACTCAATTTCATTTCTTTTTATGGCTGAGTAATATTCCAGTGTATATATGTGCCACATCTTCTTTATCCATTCATCTGTCAGTGGACACCTAGGTTGCTTCCATGTCCTGGCTATTGTAAATAGAGCTGCAGTGAACATTGTGGTACATGACTCTCTTTGAATTATGGTTTTCTCAGGGTATATGCCCAGTAGTGGGATTGCTAGGTGGTATGGTAGTTCTATTTGTAGTTTTTTAAGGAACCTCCATACTGTTCTCCATAGTGGCTGTATCAGTTTACATTCACACCAACAGTGCAAGAGGGTTCCCTTTTCTTCACGCCCTCTCCAGCATTTATTGTTTGTAGATTTTTTGATGCTGGCCATTCTGACTGGTGTGAGGTGATACCTCACTGTAGTTTTGATTTGCATTTCTCTAATGATTAGTGATGTCGAGCATCCTTTCATGTGTTTGTTGGCAATATGTATATCTTCTTTGGAGAAATATCTATTTACGTCTTCTTCCCATTTTTGGAGTGGGTTGTTTGTTTTTTTGATATTGAGCCGCATGAGCTGCTTGTAAATTTTGGAGATTAATCCTTTGTCAGTTGCTTCATTTGCAAATATTTTCTCCCACTCTGAGTGTTGTCTTTTCGTCTTGTTTATGGTTACCTTTCCTGTGCAAAAGCTTTTAAGTTTCATTAGGTCCCATTTGTTTATTTTAGTTTTTATTTCCATTTCTGTAGGAGGTGGGTCAAAAAGGATCTTGCTGTAATTTATGTCATAGAATATTCTGCCTATGTTTTCCTCTAAGAGTTTTATAGTGTCTGGCCTTACATTTAGGTCTTTAATCCATTTTGAGTTTATTTTTGTGTATGGTGTTAGGGAGTGTTCTAATTTCATTCTTTTATATGTAGCAGTCCAGTTTTCCCAGCACCACTTAATGAAGAGGCTCTCTTTTCTCCATTGTATATTCTTGCCTCCTTTATCAAAGATAAGGTTGACCATATGTGTGTGGGTTTATCTCTGGGCTTTCTATCCTGTTCCATTAATTGGTATTTCTGTTTTTGTGCCAGTACCATACTGTCTTGCTTACTGTAGCTTTGTAGTAGAGTCTGAAGTCAGTGAGCCTGATTCCTCCAGCTCTGTTATTTCATTCTCAAGATTGCTTTGGCTATTCGGGGTCTTTTGTGTTTCCATACAAATTGTGAAAGTTTTTGTTCTAGTTCTGTGAAAAATGCTGCTGGTAGCTTGATAGGGATTGCATTGAATCTGTAGATTGCTTTGGGTAGTATAGTCATTTTCACGGTGGTGATACTTCCAGTCCAAGAACATGGTATGTCTCTACATCTGTTTCTATCATCTTTAATTTCTTTCATCAGTGTCTTATAGTTTTCTGCATACAGGTCTTTTGTCTCCTTAGGTTTATTCCTAGGTATTTTATCCTTTTTGTTGCAATGGTAAATGGGAGTGTTTCCTTAATTTCTCTTTCAGATTTTTCATCATTAGTGTATAGGAATGCAAGAGATTTCTGTGCATTATTTTGTATCCTGCTACTTTACCAAATTCATTGATTAGCTCTAGTAGTTTTCTGGTAGCATCTTTAGGATTCTCTATGTATAGTATCATGTCATCTGCAAACAGTGACAGCTTTACTTCTTCTTTTCTGATTTGGATTCCTTTTATTTCTTTTTCTTCTCTGATTGTTGTGGCTAAAACTTCCAAAACTATGTTGAATAATAGCAGTGGGAGTGGACAGCCTTGTCTTGTTCCTGATCTTAGTGGAAATAAATTCAGTTTTTCACCATTGAGAATGATGTTGGCTGTGGGTTTGTCATATATGGCCTTTATTATGTTGAGGTAAGTTACCTCTTTGCCTACTTTCGAGAGGGTTTTTATCATAAATGGTTGTTGAATTTTGTTGAAAGCTTTTTCTGCATCTATTGAGATGATCATATGGTTTTTATCCTTCAACTTCTTAATATGGTTTATCACACTGACTGATTTGTCGATATTGAAGAATCCTTGCATTCCTGGGATAAACCCCACTTGATCGTGGTGTATGATCCTTTTAATGTGCTGTTGGATTCTGTTTGTTAGCATTTTGTTGAGGATTTTTGCATCTATGTTCATCAGTGATATTGGCCTGTAGTTTTCTTTTTTTGTGACATCTTTGTCTGGTTTTGGTATCAGGGTGATGATGACCTCGTAGAATGAGTTTGGGAGTGTTCCGCCCTCTGCTATGTTTTGGAAGAGTTTGAGAAGGATAGGTGTTAGCTGTTCTCTAAATGTTTGATAGAATTTGCCTGTGAAGCCATCTGGTCCTGGGCTTTTGTTTGTTGGAAGATACTTTTTTTTGAATTTTATTTTCTTATACAGGTTCTTATTAGTCATCCGTTTTATACACATCATTGTGTACATGTCAGTCCCAATTCATCACACCACCACTCCCACCCACCGCTGCTTTCCCCCCTTGGTGTCCATACGTTTGTTCTCTACATCTGTGTCTCAATTTATGCCCTGCAAACCAGTTCATCTGCACCATTTTTCTGGGTTCCACATATATGCGTTAACATGCGATACTTGTTTTTCTCTTTCTGACTTACTTCACTCTGTATGACAGTCTCTGGATTCATCCACGTCTCTACAAATGACCCAATTTCGTTCCTTTTTATGGCTGAGTAATATTCCATTGTATATATGCACCACATCTTCTTTATCCATTCGTCTGTAGATGGGCATTTAGGTTGCTTCCACGACTTGGCTATTGTAAATAGTGCTGCAGTGAAGTTTGGGGTGCATGTTTCTTTTTGAATTATGGTTTTCTCTGGGTATATGCCCAGTAGTGGGATTGCTGGTTCATATGGTAATTCTATTTTTAGTTTATTAAGGACCCTCCATACTGTTCTCCATAGTGGCTGTATCAATTTACATTCCCACCAACAGTGCAAGAGGGTCCCCTTTTCTCCACACCCTCTCTAGCATTTGTTGTTTGTAGGTTTTCTGATGATGGCCATTCTGACTGGTGTGAGGTGATACCTCATTGTAGGTTTTTTTTTTAATAAATTTATTTATTTTATTTAAAAATTTTTTTTGGCTGCATTGGGTCTTCGTTGCTGCATGCAGGTTTTCTCTAGTTGTGGTGAGCGGGGGCTACTCTTCATTGTGGTGCGTAGGCTTCTCATTGCGGTGGCTTCTCTTGTCGCAGAGCACAGGCTCTAGGCGCGTGGGCTTCAGTAGTTGTTGCACACGGGCTTAGTTGCTCCACGGCATGTGGGATCTTCCCAGGCCAGGGCTTGAACCCGTGTCCCCTGCACTGGCAGGCAGATTCTTAACCACTGAGCCACCAGGGAAGCCCATCATTGTAGTAGTTTTGATTTGTATTTCTCTAATAATTGGTGATGTTGAGCAGCTTTTCATGTGCTTCTTGGCCATCTATATGTCCTCTTTGGAGAAATGTCTATTTAGGTCTTCTGCCCTTTTTTTTTTTGGTACACAGGCCTCTCACTGTTGTGGCCTCTCCCGTTGTGGAGCACAGGCTCCAAATGCGGAGGCCCAGCGGCCATGGCTCACGGGCCCAGCTGCTCCATGGCATGTGGGATCTTCCCAGACTGGGGCATGAACCTGTGTCCCCTGCATCAGCAGGCGGACTCTCAACCACTGCACCACCAGGGAAGCTCCTGCCCATTTTTTTGATTGGGTTGTTTGTTTTTTGTAATATTGAGCTGCATGAGCTGTTTATATATTTTGGAGATTAATCCCTTGTCCATTGATTCGTTTTCAAATATTTTTTCCCATTCTGAGGGTTGTCTTTTCATCTTGTTTGTAGTTTGCTTTGCAAAAGCTTTTAAGTTTCATTAGGTCCCATTTGTTTATTTTTGGTTTTATTTGCATTACTCTAGGAGGTGGATCAAAAAAGATCTTGCTGTGATTTATGTCAAAGAGTGTTCTTCCTGTGTTTTCTCTAAGAGTTTTATAGTGTCCGGTATTACGTTTAGGTCTCTAATCCATTTTGAGTTTATACTTGTGTATGGTTTTAGGGAGTGTTCTAATTTCATTCTTTTACATGTAGCTGTCCAGTTTTCCCAGCACCACTTATTGAAGAGACTGTCTTTTCTCCATTGTATATCCTTGCCTCCTTCGTCATAGATTAGTTGACCATAGGTGCGTGAGTTTATCTCTGGGCTTTCTATCCTGTTCCATTGATCTGTATTTCTGTTTTTGTGCCAGTACCATATTGTCTTGATTACTGTAGCTTTGCAGTATAGTCTGAAGTCAGGGAGTCTCACTCCTCCAGCATCGTTTTTCTCCCTCAATACTGCTTTGCCTATTCGGGGTCTTTTGTGTCTCCATACAAATTTTAAGATTTTTTGTTCTAGTTCTGTAAAAATTGCCATTGGTAATTTGATAGGGATTGCGTTGAATCTGTAGATTGCTTTGGGTAGTATAGTCATTTTCACCATATTGCTTCTTCCAATCCAAGTACATAGTATATCTCTCCAACTGTTGGTATCATCTTTAATTTCTTTCATCAGTGTCTTATAGTTTTCTGCATACAGGTCTTTTGTCTCCCTAGGTAGGTGTATTCCTAAGTTTTTAATTCTTTTTGTTGCAGTGGTAAATGGGAGTGTTTCCTTAATTTCTCTTTCAGATTTTTCATCATTAGTGTATAGGAATGCAAGAGATTTCTGTGCATTAATTTTATATCCTGCAACTTTACAACTTCATTGATTAGTTCTAGTAGTTTTCTGGTGGCATCTTTAGGATTCTCTATGTATAGTATCATGTCATCTGCAAACAGTGACAGCCTTTACCTCTTCTTTTCTGATTTGGATTCCTTTTATTTCTTTTTCTTCTCTGATTGTTGTGGCTGAAACTTCCAAAACTGTTGAATAATAGCAGTGGGAGTGGACAGCCTTGTCTTGTTCCTGATCTTAGTGGAAATGAATTCAGTTTTTCACCATTGAGAATGATGTTGGCTGTGGGTTTGTCATATATGGCCTTTATTATGTTGAGGTAAGTTACCTCTTTGCCTGCTTTCCAGAGGGTTTTTATCATAAATGGGTGTTGAATTTTGTTGAAAGCTTTTTCTGCATCTCTTGAGATGATCATATTGTTTTTATTCTTCAATTTGTTAATATGGTGTATCACATTAATTGATTTGCATATATTGAAAAATCCTTGCATCTCTGGGATAAATCCCACTTGATCATGGTGTATGATCCTTTTAATGTGTTATTGGATTCTGTGTGCTAGTATTTTGTTGCCAATTTTTGCATCTATGTTCATCAGTGATATTGGTCTGTAATTTTCTTTTTTTGTAGTATTTTTGTCTGGTTTGGTATCGGGGTGATGGTGGCCTCATAGAATGAGTTTGGGAATGTTCCTTCCTCTACAATTTTTTGGAAGAGTTTGAGAAGGATGGGTGTTAGCTCTTCCCTAAATGTTTGATAGAATTCATCTGTGAAGCCATCTGGTCCTGGACTTTTCTTTGTTGGAAGATTTTTTTTTAATTAATTTATTTATGGCTGCGTTGGGTCTTCGTTGCTGTGCGCAGGCTTCTCATTGCCGTGGCTTCTGTTGCGGAGCACGGGCTCTACGCACGCGGGCTTCAGTAGCTGTGGCTCGAAGGCTCTAGGGCACAGGCTCAGTAGTTGTGGCACACGGAGTTAGTTGCTCCGTGTCATGTGGGATCTTCCCGGTCCAGGGCTCAAACGCATGTCTCCCACACTGGCAGGCGGATTCTTAACCACTGCGCCACCAGGGAAGCCCTGTTGGAAGACTTTTAATCACAGTCTCAATTTCAGTGCTTGTGATTGGTCTGTTTATATTTTCTATTTCTTCCTGGTTCAGTTCGGAAGGTTGCGCTTTTCTAAGAATTTGTCCATTTCTTCCAGGTTGTCCATTTTATTGGCATATAGTGGCTTGTAGTAATCTCTCCTGATCCTTTGTATTTTTTCAGTGTCAGTTGTTACTTCTCCTTTTTCATTACTAATTCTATTGATTTGAGTCTTCTCCCTTTTTTTCTTGATGAGTCTGGCTAATGGTTTATCAATTTTATCTTCTCAAAGAACCAGCTTTTAGTTTTATTGATCTTTACTATTGTTTCCCTCATTTCTTTTTCATTTATTTCTGATCTGATCTTTATGATTTCTTTCCTTCTGCTAACTTTGGGTTTGTTTGTTCTTCTTTCTCTAGTTCCTTTATGTGTAAGTTTAGATTGAGATTTTTCTTGTTTCTTGAGGTAGGCTTGTATAGGTATAAACTTCCCTCTTAGAACTGCTTTGCTGCATCCCATAGGTTTTGGATCATCGTGTTTTCATTGTCATCTGTCTCTAGGTATTTTTTGATTTCCTCTTTGATTTCTTCAGTGATCTCTTGGTTATTTAGTAACGTATTGTTTAGCCTCCATGTATTTGTGTTTTTTACGTTTTTTCCCTGTAATTGATTTCTAATCTCATAGCGTTGTGGTCAGAAAAGATGCTTGATACGATTTCAGTTTTCTTAAATTTACTGAGGCTTGACTTGTGACCCAAGATGTGATCTATCCTGGAGAATGTTCTGTGCATGCTTGAGAAAAAAGTGTAATCTGTTGTTTTTGGATGGAATGTCCTATAAATATCAATCAAGTCCATCTTGTTTAATGTATCATTTAAAGCTTGTGTTTCCTTATTTATTTTCATTTTGGATGATCTGTCCATTGGTGAAAGTGGGGTGTTAAAGTCCCCTACTATGATTGTGTTACTGTTGATTTCCCCTTTTATGGCTGTTAGCATTTGCCTTATGTATTGAGGTGCTCCTATGTTGGGTGCGTAAATATTTACAAGTGTTGTATCTTCTTGGATAGACCCCTTGATCATTATGTAGTGTCCTTCTTTGTCTCTTGTAATAGTCTTCATTTTAAAGTCTATTTTGTCTGATATGAGAATTGCTGCTGTAGCTTTCTTTTGATTTCCATTTGCATGGAATATCTTTTCCATCTCCTCACTTTCAGTCTGTATGTGTCCCTAGGTCTGAAGTTGGGTCTCTTCTAGACAGCATATGTATGGGTCTTGTTTTTGTATCCATTCAGTCAGTCTGTGTCTTTTGGTTGGATCATTTAATCCATTTACATCTAAGGCAGTTATTGATATGTTCCCATTACCATTTTCTTAATTGTTTTGGGTTTGTTATTGTAGGTCTTTTCCTTCTCTTGTGTTTCCTGCCTAGAGAAGTTCCTTTAGCATTTGTTGTAAAGCTGGTTTGGTGGTGCTGAATTCTCTTAGCTTTTGCTTGTCTGTAAAGCTTTTACTTTCTCTGTTGAATCTGAATGAGATCCTTACTGGGTAGCATAATCTTGGTTGTAGGTTTTTCCCTTTCATCACTTTAAATATGTCCTGCCTCTCCCTTCTGGCTTGCAGAGTTTCTGCTGAAAGATCAGCTGTTAACCTTATGGGGATGCCCTTGTATGTTATTTGTTGTTTTTCCCTTGCTGTTTTTAATATTTTTTTTCTTTGTATTTAATTTTTGTTAGTTTGATTAATATGTGTCTTGGCATGTTTCTCCTTGGATTTATCCTGCATGGGACTCTCTGCGCTTCCTGGACTTGCTTGACTATTCCCTTTCCCATATTAGGGAAGTTTTCAACTATAATTGCTTCAAATATTTTCTCAGTCCCTTTCTTTTTCTCTTATTCTTCTCAGACCCCTGTAATTCGAATGTTGGTGTGTTCAGTTTTGTCCTAGAGGTCTCTAAGACTGGCCTCAATTCTTTTCATTCTTTTTTCTTTATTCTGCACTGCAGTAGTTATTTCCACCATTTTATCTTCCAGGTCGCTTATCTGTTCTTCTGCCTCAGTTATTCTGCTATTGATTCCTTCTAGAGAATTTTTAATTTCATTTATTGTGTTGTTCGTCAGTGTTTGTTTGCTCTTTAGTTCTTCTAGGTCCTTGTTAAACATTTCTTGTATTGTCTTCATTCTATTTCCAAGATTTTGGATCATCTTTATTATCATTACTCAGAGTTCTTATTCAGGTATACTGCCTATTTCCTCTGTTTGTTTGGTCCGGTGGGTTTTTAGTTTGCTTCTTCATCTGCTGTGTGTTTCTCTGTCTTCTCATTTTGCTTATCTTACTGTGTTTGGGGTCTCCTTTTTGCAGGCTGCAGGTTCATAGTTCTCATTTTTGGTGTCTGCCCCCAGTGCCTAAGGTTGGTTCAGTGGGTTGTGTAGGCTTCCTGGTGGAGGGGACTAGTTCCTGTGTTCTGGTGGATGAGGCTGGATCTTGTGTTTCTGGTGGGCAGGACCATGTCCAATGGTGTGTTTTGGGGTGTCTGTGACCTTATTATGATTTTAGGCAGCCCTCTCTTGTAATGGGTGGGGTTGTGTTCCTGTCTCGCTAGTTGTTTTGCATAAGCTGTCCAACACTGTAGCTTGCTGGTTGTTGAGTGGAGCTGGGTCTTAGCGTTGAGATGGAGATCTCTGGGAGAGCTTTCGCTGTTTGATGTTATGTGGAGCCATGAGGGCTCTGGTGGACCAATATCCTGAACTCGGCTCTCCCACCTCAGAGGCACAGGCCTGACACCCGGCCGGAGCACCAAGACCCTGTCAGCCACACGGCTGGTTTCAGTTCTGGTTAGAATTTGACAATCCTGATGATGTTCAGTGATTTTTTTTTTTTTTTGGCTGTGTTGGGTCTTTGTTGCTGTGCATGGGCTTTCTCTGGTTGCGGCAAGCAGGGGCTTCTCTTCGTTGTGGTGCAGTGGCTTTTCTTGTTGCGGAGCACAGGCTCTAGGCGCAGAGGCTTCAGTAGTTGTGGCACGTGAGCTCTAGAGCGCGGGCTCAGTGGTTGTGGTGCACGGGCTTAGTTGCTCCGCGGCCTGTGGGATCTTGCCGGGCCAGGGCTTGAACCCGTGTCCCCTGCATTGGCAGGCAGATTCTTAACCACTGCGCCACCAGGGAAGCCCCTCAGTGATTTTTTTTTGTTTAGTTTCCAAAACTCCTGAATCAGTTTCCAGGTTCTCTGCATTCAGTCAACACTGATGCCCAGAGAGAGACCATCTCCTTTCAGTGGATGAGCATTCTTTTATTCGTAACCTATTTCCTGTTTCCTGAAAGAAATTTCCATTTCACCCTAGCCCTTGTGCATCACAATGCACTGACTGGTGATAACAGCAGTGCAGCAAAGGAGACAAAACAATTCAGAAGTTTGTTTCTCCTTCTCTTTCCTTTCTTATTTTTTTTTAACTTAGGTCCTCTTTCTTTTCTTCTTGGTGTTCCTGGCCAGAGGTTTGTCCATTATGTGTACTCTTTCAAAAAACCAACTCTTGGTTTTTTTGAATTTTTACATTTTTCTTCATCTCTATTTTATTTTCTCTCTGATCTTTATTATTACATTTCTTATGTTACCTTTAGGTTTTGTTTATTCTTTTTCTAATTTTCTTAGGTGGTAGGTTAGGTTGTTTATTTGAGATTTTTCTTATTTTTTAGGAAGACTTGTATGGCTCTGTACTTCCCTCTTAGGACTGCTTTTGCTTCGTCCCAGAGATTTGGTATGGTTAGATTTTCATTGTTGTTCGTCTCATGGTTTTTAAAAATTTCCTCTTTTATGTCATTGTTCACCCATTGGTTTTTTAGTAGCATGTTGTATGGTCTCCATATAAGTCTTTTCTTTTCCTTTCTCTCTCTGGTTGATTTCTGGTTTCATGCCATTGTGGTTAGAAAAGATACTTCAAATTTCTATCTTAAATTTGTTTAGGCTTGTTTTGTGAGACAGTATGTGGCCTGTTCTAGAAAATGTTCTATGTGCACTTGAATAGAATGTGTTTTCTAGTTTTTTGGATGTAATATGCTGAAAATATCTATTAAGTTTAACTGTTCTACTGTGTCATTTAGGATCTCTTTTCCCTTATCAATTTTCTATCTAGAAGATCTCTTTATTAATGACAGTGGGCTGTTAAAATCTCCCACTATTATTATATTCCCATCAGTTTCTCCCTTTATGTCTCTTAACATTTGTTTTATTTAAGTGCTCCTATAATAGGTGCATATATGTTAATGAGTGTAATATCCTCTTCTTGTATTGATACCATTATTATATAGTGTTTTTCTTTGTTTCTTTATGGCCTTGGCTTTAAAGTCTATTTTGTCTGATATGAGTATTGCTACCCCCTGCTTTATTGTCATTTCCATTTGCTAGAAATACTGTTTTTGATTACCTCACTTTCAATCTATGTGTGTTCTTCACCCTAAAGTGGGTCTGTTATAGCCAGCATATTGTAGACTCTTGTTTTATTATCCAGTCTGCCAGTCTTTGTGCTTTGATTGGAGCATTTAGTCCATTGACATTTAAGGTAATTATGGAAAGATATTTTTTATTGCCATTTTAAACCTTGTTTTCTTATTGATTTTGTATTTCTTTTCTTTTTTTTTCCTTTTGTGATTTGATGGTTTTCTTTTGTATTATGCTTTTTGTTCTCTTCGCTTTTCGTGAATATGTTTTTGTTTTGTGATTACCCTGTTTTCAAGTACGTTTACCCATTACTGTATCTACTTGCTTTAGACTGGTAGCCATATAGGCTCAAGCATAGTCTAAGAAGAAAAATCTACATTGTCTTACTTTCTTCCCCCACATTTTGACTCTGATGTCCTCTTTTACATCTCATTTATACTTTTGCTGTTCAATGTGGCTATCATCACTTTCACAAAAATTTTTTTGATTATTTTTCCTCAATCTCTGTACTGGTTTATTTAAGTGACTTTTTTTTCCAATTGTGTGATTTTCTCTTTCCTATAGATTCTTCTTTTCTACTTAGAGAATACCTTTCAATATTTCTTTTAGGATTTTAGTGTTACTGTATTCTTTTAGTTTTTTCTTCTCTGAGAAATTCTCCTTCTATTCTAAATGATAATCTTGCTGGTTAGAGTATCCTAGGTTGCAGGTTTTTCCATTTCAGGACTTTGAATATATCTTGCCACTCCCTTCTGGCCTGCAGTGTTTCTGTATTGTGGTCAGTTCATAGTCTTATGGCGGTTCACTTGTAATTAATTCTTTGTTTTTTTCTTGCTGTCCTTAGAATCCTCCGTTTATTTTTCACTTTTGCCATTCTAATTGTAATGTGTCTTGGTGTAGTTCTCTTCAGGTTCATCTTGTGTTGGACCCTCTGTGCTTCCTATACCTGGATATCTGTTTCCTTCTTTAGGTTTGGGAAATTTTCAGCTATAATTTCTTCTAATACATTTTTGATCCCCTTTTTCTTCTTCTTCTGGGATTCCAATTGTGCATAGATTGACGTGCTTTATATTATCCCATAGATCTCATATATTGCTTTTTCTTGTCTTTCTGTCTGCTGTTCTGATTGGGTGATTTCCATTACTCTATCTTCCAGATCACTTATTCATTCTTCTGCATTATTTAGTTTGCTATTTATTGCCTTTAGGTTGGCTTTCATCTTGGCAAGTGAGTTTTATAATTTTTATCGTCTCCCCTTTATAGTTTCTAGTTCCTTTTTACAGTGATTTGTATTTGTTGATAGCCTTTCTTAATTCTTTCAGTATCTTTATTACCTCCTTCTGGAACTGGGGGTCTGGTAGTCTGTAGAGGTCTGTTTCATTATTTGCTCTTTCAGGGGATTTTCTTATTTTAATTGGGAGTAGTTCCTCTGCCTTTTCATTTCATTTAAATTTCTCTGACTATGGATTTAAGACAAAGTTATATACTGTGGTCTTGAAGGGCTGTTTTTCTGTGGGAGCATCCCTGTGTGGCCTAATATTTTTGGTGCGAGGACTTTTTAGTGTGGATGCCTGCCATGTCTGTCTTCAGGTTGTGCTGGATGTTATAGGAGGTACGATAGGTGTTGTGGTGACCAGAGCCTGCACTGGATGTTCAGCAGGGCCTCCTCTTTGCTCTGTGGTTGTCACAGCCCTCTTTGGGGCGGGTCTGCTCCCCAGTTGTTGGAGAAGAAGCCCCATATCCATTTCTGAGCTGTGGTGTGAGGTAGGCAGGACTGGAGCACTCCCGCTGAGAGAGGAGCCACTGAGTATTCTTCCACCGGAGCTGTCCACTAGGAAATGTGCTCTGTGGTGTTGCCTGTCACCTGTTGTGCAGGCTCACAAAGTACACTGTTGTTGGCACTGCCCTTGGCCCCGAGTCAGCCATGGGAATGCAGGCAGTCTACCAGGTGTACCTCAGGTGCTGTGCTCACAAAGCCACTAGCACAGATCCACCAAAGTCAGGCATGGGGACCGCTGTAGTTGCACACCTGGACCCGCCATGGGAGCTAAGGAGTCAGCTCAGGCCCTGACCATGCATCTGCATGCACGGGGCCCACAAAGCCTGCAGCTACTAATGCCGGACCCACCATAGCTACAGGAGCGCCAGTAATCTGCTCAGGTGTCCCACAGGCAATGAAGGTACAAAGCTGCGTGCAGCTACATAAATCCACTGAAGTCACACGCCTCTGCCTGTGGGCAACCCGCCAGCACTCGCATGCCCCCCGAGCTGTAGAGGGGGAGCCGTGCCCACTGTAAGCACCGAGAACGAGGCCGCTACGGCGAGGCCCCCCACTCCCTTGGTGTGCACGTTAATAACGGGGCTTCTGTGACCAACCCATACTCTGTCCTGCACACACGCCTGGCCGCAGCCTGGACCACGCTCCAGCCCCTTTGGGCCATCTCTGCGCAGCCAACCCGTCCTCTCCCTGTGTCTATCTGCTGAAGCCGAGTTTCAGCACCCAGCCCCACGTGCTCCAGCAGATGCGCGTCTGGGCTGCGGAGTGCAACCAGGTGGCCGCGACTGTCTGTGCTGGTCTCTCTCTGTTCTGCCTGCTGCAAGCCGGCTGGCCGCACTGTCTGAGCTGCTGAAGCTCCCTGTCCCGGCTGATCTCCCAGCTGGTGAAGGGGGTTCCTGGGGTGAGGAGACCTTGCCTCTTTCACAGCTCCCTCCAAGGGGTGCAGGTCCCATCCTGATTCTTTTTTTTTTTTTCTTTCATCCTACCCAGTTATATGGTGATCTTTCTTGAAGCTTTGGTTGTATGAGATCTTCTGCCAGCCTCCTGTAGGTATTCTGTGAGAATTGTTCCACATGTACATGTATTGTTGATGTATTTATGGGAGGAGGTGAGCTCCATGTCCTTTTATATTCTGCCATCTTGATCTCTCTGTCCGGTACCTTTTTTTAGTAACAAGTTCTCAGTAAAGCTTAATGTCGAACCAACAAGGTTCAGACAGTGGTTCCCCCATCTGCTTCACTTCTGACATAAATTCTTCTAAATGTGCTTTGACCTAATGACTGGATCAGGGGACAAGCCACTAGACATGGCAGTATGGACTGTTATGTCACCTTTCTGCCTCTGCTTACTCATGGATCAAAGACTGAAAAATGCCAACCTGGAAGGCACTACAGTTATATGAAGCACCTTGATGTGGTACAAAGACACAAGGAACACTTTTTGGAAATAAACATGTTTATTCTAAAATTAATGCAAATAATTGAAATTATAGCAGAGGATGTTAAGGAGCTATTATGGACCAAAAAAAACACAAGAAAAAGTAAGGCAATTACAACTCCAGCTCAAGAAAAGGCTCTCAAACACATGCCTTCTGCTTACGGGCTATAGCTGGTGGCTACCAAGTTAGGCCTCTGTCATTACTTCTATCACTACTGGGTCTAGCTAAAAGCAGCTTGTTGCTGTCAAGACCCACAGAGAAGGCAAAGGGGCTCACAGCTGTGAGCATCAGGACACCACTTCTTGGGTGGACCACGCCTCCTCACCAAACATATCCTGGCCCCTTTTTCTCTAGGGTTTACCCCAAAGCAAGTAGGGGCTCAGGGAACCAAGTCCTTTGGCAGAAACTATATGGCAAAGGCGGTATTCCTTGGCTTGATTCTGGCCAAGTGTGAATGGGCTGAGAGCCAGAATGAAAAGCTGGGTTACCTGAAGGACAGAACTTCAGAGCCTGAATAACCCTTCAGAAAGACTTCTCACTTCCTATTCATAATGGGACAAGAGGCCCAGTGGTTACGTGTGCAGATATCTGAGGAGTTCCATCAGCTCCCAAACCAAACGTAGGGCTTGAAATCAGTGTCCTTTGGTGAAATGGATCCACACTGCCCAGCTGGGTGGAGACCACCCCAGATGGCTCAATCCATCAGTAAGATGTAAGCAGGTGTGGATGAGGGGGGCGACTGAAAACTTAAGAGAAGGCCCTGGCCCTGAGGAACTGAAGATGTGAGTTCCAGACCTTTAAACAGGTGTGGCCACCACTTCTGGTGGAGCTACCAGGAAGGTGCTTGGAACTGAGCAGAACTGCCGCTCGTCCATGTCTGAACTGGTTCTGGTATCAGTGGTCACACACAACCATTTCAACACCAAGGGGCACTTCTCCCCAGCAGCCGGTTTGGAGCTGCCACCACCCCAGTAGGTATCTTCCCTGTGTGAATATAGTCATCCACAGTGACTAAAACTGGGGACATTTTATTAACTGCTTCTTAAGAGATTATTGCTGCAATTAGGAAGGGAGCCTTGAGATGGAAAAGGGGGAGAATAAAGACCGAAAAGATCTAAAAGAGGCCAGTACCGTTTTCCAGGTATAAAACCGGTCATGTTAAAAGTGACGTGGCAGTATATTCACGCGACTACTTAATTCTAACCCAGAAAAGAGAGTACAGTCTTCGCAGAGGCCGATGTGACACCTGCTAGCAACAAGACATCATCAAGACATTCTACCCACCACTGCCAGACTGTTACGTGCACAGGTGTACAGAATAGAAAGCCCACAAGTGTTGGTCAGACTAACGCTCGTGACCATAACCTAAAGTGGCAACAAGCACTGTCACAGCACAGAGGAAGGTCCTGGGAGACACGGGAAGCAAGAGCACACTCTGCAGGACACGTGCTTCTCCATCTCAGCAGCTGACAAACCACAGTGCTGCCTGCCGGGGGGTTCTGGGCCCCTGGACTTCCTCTGTCCAACCTGAACACACTGGAGATTCGGACGGTTCATGCACAGTCTCTCTCTCAGGAGGTGCCCAGCAGTTCAGCCACCAGGGGGAACGTGACTCTCACCTCCAAAGGATCTGAGCCTCTAACAGAAACATACCCCAACCATCCTTGGAACCCACAGAAGACAGGACGAAGACACCACACCAGCCCTGCAGTGACATGGCCAGCTGGTCACAGTTAGTGTGGAGGAAGTACAGAGCTAAAGAACACTTCAGACAACCGTGCCAAGGAGCCGGCGGGAAGTCCGGGCGTCGTGGCTCTCCCGGCCGGTGTTCCCAGCGAAGAAGGCTAGAGGAGTCCAGCCTGAAGAGGCTGAATATTCAGGAGTCCCTGAGAGGGGTAGGGGACGAAGGAAAGTTCCTCCTGACTTACCCCTACCCAGGTGAAAGCCTCAAGGACCAATCCAGTTGCCCTCGGCCCGGGTCAGGAGTAGCCCGGCCCCGCTGAGGAAGAAGGCACATGGGGTGTCAGCATGAGAGCAGGACCACGGCTCAGCCTAGATCAGGGCCCCGCGTGGGAGGCGGAGCGTGGGGAGCGGGCGCAGGGTTGGGTCCTGTCCCTGCACCACCCTGAGCAACTAGTCTGACGAAGGAATCCCAGGCCCTGGGCCACAGCTGACACTTGCCATCATGTCTTCCTATTCCAGAAAGTTTACCTCATCCTAGCCAGGGCCGAGGAGCTTGCAGTACCTGAGGCTTAACTGCCGTCGTACCTTTGGGAGCTGAATAAAGGGGGAAGAGGCAGGAAGAACACAGAATGGAGAGAGATTTTCCCTGCCTTGGGGGCTCTCTCACGCCCACCTCGGGTAAGTTGAGGCAATTTGTGAAGGTGCTTTGAGCTGTTCCTTCAGGCAAGCAAACATGCTTGACGGCTTGGAGTGGCAGGGAGGGGAGGACTGCTGCCAACTCTGGTGACACATGTGAATTTGGGTGCTCATCCCACCCCAATCCTCAGGAAAGTACAGAAAAGGGCCCAGGAGAGAGTTCAGGTGTGCCCCAACGCTGCCAATTCAGGGAGGCAGCCCCAGAAGGCCCTAGATTCTCTGAAACCGCGTTCTTTCCCTCGTCCATGGAAATAGGGACAAACCAGTGGGGACATAATTTCCAACAACAGTCTTCAAAGATGACGACAACCAAGTATCAAATGGGAACTGCAGGCACCGCCGAGGACCAGCGACTGCTCCAGACCCTGCCGTGGTGGACTGAGCAGATCTGCTGGACCGTGCCGGCCCCGCAGAGCAAGAAGATGGCTGGTCAACCTGTGTCTTCGAGAGACAACACAAGCTGCAACAGAAGGGACCCTGAGACAGCTAACCACTCACAGAGGAGGACTGGAAAAGCCTCCTGCTTAGAGCAGACCTCACCCTCACCAAAGGAAACATCGGTTATGGAACACTTCCCGTCTGACTAGCCCACCTGCCTGAGGTAACAAAGCAAACCTTTTCCTATCTTGTAAACCGTAGCCCAGCTTCCCTAAGGAGTCAGGACAGGTCAGAGCTCCCACACCGTGATTAAGTGAAGCTGAAAGCAAGAGGGGTTAGAGAAGGAAATGGTTAAAACAATTCCCAGGGTAACATTTAGGACAAGGGCAAAATAATTACGTCATGGAATCCTTTAGAGTCTTCACGTTAAAAACCACAAAGGGATGGAAACAAGAATCCTGAGGATCAAGCTGTCTCATGGTCTGCCGTGCTGTGCTCTGTGGAGCAAAGACCAGATGTTGAAACCACGTGGCCCGTCCCACACCCCGAGAACCTTCTGAAGGCCAGAGGCACCTCAGGGCCACGGAGGATCCCAGCTCAGCGGGGTTTTGGAGAACCATTCATCTGGCTGCCCTGAGTTACAGCGTCTGTGCTGAAAAGGCTGTCCAAGAAGACGGAGGACAGTTCTGCCACCAGGTTCCTGTCGACTGTAGCCTGGGCCATGCCGTAGATCGCACCCTACAAGCCCAGTCACAGAGTGTCATTAGAGACGGGGGGTCCGGAGCAGCCCGCGCTGCGGTCGCGCACTCCTCCTCCCCCCATGCCCGCCTCCCCAGCCCAGGCACTGTGCGAGCAGCAAGGCATAGGCTGTTTTTCACAGGCATTTGCCAGCCTGCCATTCTGCCTTAAGAACCGTCCTACGGGATTTGGTGTAGAAAATTCCGGAGGAAACAGGCTTATTGCCTTTACCTGTGTCAAAATTTTCTTTTGAAATGGACACTACCACCACCTGTCTTTGTACAGCACTTTCAAATTTACAAGGTGCTTATTATATCTAGCATACCTCGTTTGAGACTAAAACAAACCCTGGGAATGGGTGAGCAGAGATCATCAGTTCTGACTAATAAGGAAAGAGGTTTGTGGATAAGGGACAGAGGCAGGAACAGACTGGAGATCATCTGATTCTTTCAAGCCCACCAACACCACCTGAACTTCCACAGGAAGAAAAAACCCCACGTGTCCCTACCATTCCTGTGGTCTTTGCTTTCGGATTCTTCATGATTTGAGTGACGGATTCCCGGATGTCCTTTAGGAACTGTATCGCTACTCGCTTACGGGTGTGTACCAGTGTGATGCAGAAATGAATGCTATGGGAGAAGAAAGACAAAGTGAGATGAATCCTGGAATAAGAGGGGGAAAAAGTTCTGAAATCAGGCAGCCCCCAACACAGGAATTGATTGACTGCTTCTTCATGGTGCTCGTGACAAGTGTAGCCAAAGTGCTCCCAGCCGTGGGCATCAGGGCTCTCAGATACATGGGCTGTCAAGAGGGCTCCATGCCCTCAGCGTGACCGGGAACCACCCTGACAAGATGAATACAGCTGGCTGTTCTGTCCTCCCCCTCCCCTCAGAAACTGTCCACTGCTGTTCCTTCAAGCATGTGACAACCCACAGGACGCTTTTATCTTAGGTGGTAAACCCTCATGGGGCTAGGGCCATGTGGCTGGGGTCTCGAAGGTCTTCAGGGCAGAGAAGAAACTGACTGCCCCTGTAGGGAGATTGGGGTACAGTGGGATTGTGAAGAGGAGAAAACGGAATCCAGATGGGACTGGCAGTGGCACGACACATGACAGGATCGGCAGGGGTGCGGAGGACACTAAGAGACCTACTCTGTTGAAGCAGAGTGTTTATTTAAAGGCATCCTGGAAGATTAGGTTAGAAATGCCTATGGAAGGCGACAGCAGCAGGCCTGAATGACTGCAGGCCCTGGATTAGAGGCCCTCCGTTACTCAGGTCATGAGAGCACCTGCGGATGGGCCAGAACAGAGCCCAGAGAGAGAGCAAGTGTGTGTGGGGCGGTGGGAGACGATCTCATGACCGACCACTCGTCTCAAGGCTGCCACCTAATTTGCCAGACTTTAAAGCTAACAGTCTTGTTCTTGATATCGAATAACTCCAAATAGCAAGACAGACATCCTGAGATACTACAGGTGCCACTAAAGTGCTGGGCTCTAGCAGTCACTCTCTGTACTTCAGGTCGTCTTGCTGTCCAAGTCCTTCAGCAGTCATGGAGCAAAGGAAAGTCTTCAAGCTCACCTGGGTGGGAACTGCAACTGGTTCAAGCTCCAGCCCTTGGCATTCATCAGGTTGAATAGTCGATAGATGTCAAAATCATGGGAGCCCAGAGCAATGACTGACAATTGAGGATTCCCAAAAACAAAGATGCCTTTGATATTTTCCAGTCTTAAAACAAAAAGAACAGAAAGGAAATTCAGGCACGTACATTCTTCTGGTCATCTCATGTCTCCCTTGTAACAAATCTAACCTTTGGGGGCTTGAGTTTTCTCATAAGGTGGCTAGACTGAGATCAGTGGTTCCTAAATATTAAAAATATTTTTAAGGCTCAAACCCCACTAGATCCAATGAATCAAGACTGTTGGCTCTTAACCTGTCTGCCCAACCCCCAAATTATAATATGCCCCTCAGGGGTATCTGAGGGATAAACGCTGTACTTTTTTGTAAATCCTGGAAAAATAATCCATCTCTCTTTAAAAAAGTCATCCATGTAGGGCTTCCCTGGTGGTTCAGTGGTTAAGAATCCGCCTGCCAATGCAGGGGACACGAGTTCAAGCCCTGGTCCGGGAAGATCCCACATGCTGCAAAGCAGCTAAGCCCATGTGCCACAACTACTGAGCCTGCGCTCTAGAGCCCACGAGCCACAACTCCTGAAGCCTGCACACCTAGAGCCCATGCTCCACAACAAGACAAGCCACTGCAATGAGAAGCCCATGCACCACAACCAAGAGTAGCCTCCGCTCGCCGCAACTAAAGAAAGCCCGCGTGCAGCAACAAAATTAAAAAATAAAAATAAAAAGTCATCCACGTAATCCCTAAAGCAAGAAATGGTACAGCACTTCTCAGCAGATGGTGTATCAGGACCATATGCAGGCCTTTTTCAAGTGAGCTGTGCCTACTGGCTGCTTTCATTCACCCTCAAGAGCGTGAAGAGGCCTCCCCAATCCTGGTGACACACGGAGAGCCAGGCAGGTGACACACGAAGAGGTGTGTTAGACAAAGCACACAAGCTGGTTCTAGCCTTCACCCCAGATTTCACCACCCCTTCCGCCCTCCCCCTCTCCAGTTCTTCTCTTACTCCAGCGATCCTCCAAGTGTGACTCAGACCAGCAGCATTAGTGTCCACTGGGAACTTTCAGAAATGCCAATCTTCAGACTCCCGTTCCAGACCTACTGCGTCAGAATCCTAGGAGTGGGCCCCGGCAATCTGCATCTTAACAAGCCCTCCGTGTGACTGATGAGGGTTCAACCTCACGTTCTGAGAAGCGCTGTCTTAACCGTTAAGCTGTACACCAGCACCTGGCAAGAGCTGCCAGTTGTCAGGGAGACAACACGGCCCACGGATGAAGCCCGGGTGCGGCCTCCAAGTCCCAGCACGCAAGGGAGCTGACCCCCCCAGGCCAACACCACACTCCGGGCCTGCAGACGGGCTGCAGCCACGGCACTGGGCCTAGCAGCTGCCTTGAGCCTACAGCAGACAAAGCAAGTGACACGGCAGAGCCCCCCAACCTTCCAGACATACTCTGACTTGAGGAAGCGAGTGGTTTTGATGATCTGCTTGGTAGCTTCAACGTAGCCGCTCTCACCGAAGTACATCAGGGCGGCCCAACAGGCTGCACTGATGCCACCAGGCCGTGAGCCCGCAATGGTTGGGGAAGCGTAGATGCCGCCCTGCCAATCTGTGTCAACGAAGAACTGATGGTGCCTGTACTTCTTGTCAGAGTATAACACCACTGAAGAGCCCTTGGGAGCGTAGCCATACTGAGGGGCAGAAGCAGACAGGTGAGTGTACAGTTCCACGCAGCAGACCTGCCCCAGAGCTCTCTTCATGCAGATTCCCCCTGTCTGTCGGTTTCCCTCTGTTCCCACTCACATTAAGATTTCCAACTTATTTATTAAAAAGTATAAGAAACTTCAGGGCAGTTCATGGGGTTTAAATTCTCTGTTTTAGGAATGAGGAATCTGAGGCCCAGGAAAAGCAACGTCTTGTCTAGTTAATCGGTTTGCTTCCTATCTCTCACGCAGCATAGAGTTTTCCTTATTCTTATTTAAGACAGTACCCCAGGAAGGTATGTCAGGATGGAAGCAAAGATAAATTTCCACTGGAAGCCAGGACAGGTGGAATTGAGGTCACTTGTAGCAACTAAAATCACGCTCTGACCCCCTTTCCATCCTTTCTGGCTGAGTATCATGCTTCCTTCTTAACACCATGGTGCTCAAAATCTAGAAGCTACTTCATCCAGCTGTAAAATGAACTACGTACTTCACGAGTGTGCCCTCCTAATTAGCTCACTGAAGCTAACACGTGACTGATGTTACCCCCTGAGCCACACAAGGATAGACAGTAAGAAAGAGGGCACTTTGCCTCAGTCCACCAGGGGTAGCAGGCATGGACATTTCAAACATCACAAGCCAAACATTCCTGAGCACATAAGTTCATCCCTTTTTCAGAAGGGCTCTTCCAGTGATAAAACTCCAGTCACGCAGGTACAGGAGCCCCAGGAGCTTGGGGGCTGCAGCGTCAGCGTACCTCCTCTTAGGAACTCCGGTTATCAACCTCACCTCCTCCCCCCACCCCCAAGGATCTCAAGGCTTCAGGGAACCTTTGTGTAAGGGCCACTACACTAGCATGTCGCAGTTACATACAGTCACTGGATACAGAAACTCTCTTAGCTGTGACATAAAGATAATAGCTTCCTTTTCACTACTGCTGGTCACCTCTAGCATTGTACCTTGTCATACGAATCAGCTGCCTTGGTGTGAGCAAAGAGCCAGATTTAATTTTATATTAATGGGGGAAACTAATGCTTTAACCAATTTTTTTACTGGTAGTAGTCAAAATAATCAACTGTCTACTTTGATTAACATGTGGTCTCTTCCCTCACTCACCTTATGAGTATCAACTGAAATGCTGGTCACACCTTTCACCCGGAAATCAAATGGGTGCTCCAGTGGGTATCCGGCTTTCTCCATAAAGACGATGAGGAAGCCCCCCAGACAAGCGTCCACGTGAAGAGGTATTTTGTATTTGACAGCCAGCTAGTTCCATAAACCAAAGACCATAGACAATATCAGTTATAGCTCTACAACGAAAACTTTGCAAGACATGGGTGGAATGGTGGGATACAGGCCCAAGGCATTATGTACTGTCTTCCATGTTTTAAAAACCTGGCTGTTTTTGACATTTTTTAATAAAGCTTGTCTTTCAAATGTAGTTAGCCTTCAAAATAATTCATCTGAATGTGGTTTCTATTTTATATTTAAATACGTGGGTCCTCAAACTCACCTGCAAAATCCAGCAAGAAATGAGAAGCACTCTGATTTAGGCTGGGGGCGGGGAAGGAGGGAGGGATGCTCTGGGGCAGCATGGTGAGCTCTGGCAGGCATGCCCTAAATGCAGATTATTTCCTGATCTGAATCAAAACGTCAGTACTGCTTCAGAATGTCCAGTTTAAACAAAGGCTTCCTCCTCGTGTTATCCCTCCCCCGTAGCAGAAGCTAGTCACTTTCAGAGGCTTCGGCAGAGCTGTGCAGCTTATCACAGGGCGGATGAGAGCTGTTCATCACCACTGGGCTAGAATCTAAACTCAAAATAGCTTCTTTTTGCCAAGTACTGCACCATTAGATTCTACTTTAAAAGCTCAGTCTGCCTGCCTAGTAGTCCATTCTCACACATACCTTGGCCACATCAGGGACAGGATCTATCACACCGTGAGGAAACTGGGGGGCAGAACAGACGAGCATGGCAGTGTTCCTGGAGATGGCTCTTCGCATGGCCTAGGGGTTTAAAGTTGAAAGGAAAGTGAGAAGCCACATCACAATTCCTCCTCTTTTCTGCCGCCAGGAGCCATCTAGGCTACTAGCCTCGAGTTCCAGTTCCACTAGCACCCCTGCTTCACCTCTCCAACCTGGAAGAACACCACCGCCCTGCCGTGCTGGCCGGATACAAACATTTGGGGGGAACAGTCTGAGAGCACAGTACAAAAACAGCAGAATCACCGTGAGGGTAAAAAAGAATATTCGGCTAAGAGGCAAAAGAGCCAAATGTGAGTCCTTGCCCCACCTATTAGCAGTGAAGCCTTGAGGAAACTACGTAACCAGCCAGTGTGTTTCCGCGGCTGCAATAACACTAACAGCTTCTACGACCTCCCCAGGTTGTCATGAGGCTCAAATGCGATTCTGATAACACTGAAAACTACAGAGTTCTTCTGTGTAAATGCAAGGCATAAAAGTAATTACTAAAGGAATATTACTCTGGCTTAAAATATCCTGCCATTTGCGACAATGTGGATGAACTTGGACGACATTATGCTAAGTTAAATAAGCCAGACACAGAAGGACAAATACTGCACGATCTCACTTATATGAGGAATCTAAAACAAACTCATAGATGCAAAGAGTAGAACTGTGCTTGCCAGGAGCTGGAGGATGAGGGCAACAGGGAGATGTTGGTCAAGGGGTACCAAGTTCCAGTTAGGCAAGATGAGTGAGTTCTGGAGCTCTAATGTACAGCCATGTGACTATGCTGAGCAACACTGCACCGTATAGCTGAAATCTGCTGAGAGATCTGCAGGGTGGTCTTACGTATTCTAACCGTGAAGAAAGAAAATGGAACTATGTGAGGTGATGGAGATGTTAAATAGCTTGACTGTGGTGATGATTTCACAATGTACGCATGGATCAAAACACCAAGTTGTATACCCTATACACAATTTTTTACTTGTCAATTAGTTAATACCTCAATTAAGGTGGGGGGAATAATGCTAGTGCTAATAAATTGTACAGTTTACTTCTGAAAAAAAAATTACTATTATAATGGCAATGGTACTAATTCAGGCCAATCGAAAACGACAGTGAGAGTCTTAGGGCAAGTTAGTCCTGGCTCATTTTACAGACAGAAGAGAGTGATGGTGCTGAAACAAAACCTTAAAGTCTCAGGTTTGTCTCATCTTCCTATTCGAGTTCATGAAAAGACTGAAGCTGCAGTGACTCACCACTGCCAGTGGCAGTTTTTGCAACTCTGGCTACTACAGTCAAAGGCATTTTGAGCCTATCTGTGTGTGACACTGGAAAAAGCACTTCCTGCTTCTTGCAGCCCAAGACAGACAACAGCCCTTCAGAGGAACTCACCCGAACATCCACCTCCATCACTTTGTTCAGTGGAACCCGTTTAATCTTCATCCCAAAATAGTTGGCTGCTTTGTCAAATGCAGCATGGGCACTCTGGGGGGCTACACTAAAGGACAGGGAAGAAGAAAACAGTGAAATTCAAATCAAAACAGGGTTCAAGAGATAACATGGTTAGCAGCTAATCTAAATCACCAGGAAGCAACTTCTGATTACTTTTAGTCCAGTTTTTAAAACTGTTTATATTGTTTTATTTTTCTTTTTAAACACAGACAAAAAGAGGTCACCTGATTTTCTAGAGAAACCTTCTCCCTACTTCTTCCTGCTACCAAACCATTTTGGTAGCAGGAAGAACTTGGAAATAATGCCACATGGAGGGATCCCAAGCATCAGTCAGGGCTGACGGGGAATCTGGCTCAGATCAACATGCGGTCGAACCCTCTAGGGGTTGCCTACCCAAAGACGGGTACCTCAGTGAGGAGCAAGCTTCCTGACACAACACATGTTCAAGCACAAAACATAAGATTGCTCGGCAGGGATGCTAAAGCAGCAGTCAAGCATCAGATCAGTGCTCTTCTCCATCTCTGGAAGACCATGATCCTATGAAAAACGACAATCCCCATTTTTCCTTCATATTTGGGAGCAGCATTTCAAACAGTATTGAAAAAGGAAACCAAGTCATTTGCTTTCAGACTTCCCTCATTTACTCCTCTCTTACAATTAATCTGTTCCCTTTAAGGCAGAAAAATCGCTATCACTGAATAAGTACCAAGCATCAAAGATTCGTGCATCTTTGCACGAATGGCAGCCTAACTTACTCTTAGGCTAGGTATGGATCACAGCATGAGATCATGTACAACAAAACTCTTAGTCACTTGACACTTGTGGAAAAAAATTAACCCAAAAGATGTGGTATGAACACATTGTACAAGGAGGGAACCTAAAGAAAAAAAAAAATGCAACCAAGTATCAAAATTATGTCCATGGGGTGGCAATACAGGTACATCTCAAGAAGATTTATTAAAACTTTCCTCCCAGAACACAGCTGTCAGGCTGAAATTTTCTTAGGGAGCACCCCGAAGCAGCCTATTATACTTAAGTAACTTTCACTGAACTGAGATAAGTAGAGAGCTTTCCTTAGGCACGAGATAAACTTATAGCATCACAGAATTCAAAGATGTAGTCCTATAACTCTGTCAACTTTTAGAAAAAGGATCAATATACACCAGGTATAAATCTGGGTGGTTGGGAAAGGGAATGACCTTCAATATTAACTAGCAGATCCACTTAGGATTTTGCTGAATGTGAAGGATAATGGTCAGGGGCACAGGACGGGAGAGAAGAGGACTGGAATTACCAGAGGAAGACAAGAATCAGAAAACAGATTATCAGGCTGTTTCACACAGCAGTATTCCACACAGACAAACCTAACAGGGGAGAAAACCCAGCCACACATACAGTCAAGCCCTCCGTATCCATGAGTTCAGCCACCCAAGGAAGGAAAATATTCAGGGGGAAATGAGTTCCAAAAAGCAAAACTTGTATTTGCTGCATACCAGCAACTGTTTACATAGCATTTACACATTAAGTATTCTAAGTAATCTAGAGATGATTTAAAACCATACGGAGGGGCTTCCCTGGTGGCACAGTGGTTAAGAATGCGCCTGCCAATGCAGGGGACACAGGTTTGAGCCCTGGTCCAGGAAGATCCCACATGCCGCAGAGCAACTAAGCCTGTGCGCCACAACTACCGAGCCTGCGCGCTAGAGCCCGTGCTCTGCAACAAGAGAAGCCACCACAATGAGAAGCCCGTGCACCGCAATGAAGAGTAGCCCCTGGCTCACCGCAGCTAGAGAAAGCCTGCGTGCAGCAACGAAGACCCAATGCAGCCAAAAATAAATAAATTAAAAAAAAAAACACAAACCACTATATGGAGGATATGTATAGGCCATATGCAAATACTATACCACTCTATATAAGGGACCTGAGTATCGAGGATTTGGTATCCATGGGGGTCCTAGAACCAATCCTCCATGGATACCAAGGGAACTGTACATACATTTCTGGAGTTTTGATCCCATTCTCGAAGGCCAGTTCCCGATAAGCTTTACAGGCCATCAGAATACTTTCTGTCCCCCCGGAGGTCACCTGTAATAAAAAAAAGAGAGGCCATCTGTGGAAGGCAGTTAGGGACGGCTGTCAGCGCGCACTTCCCGCCTTGATGTTGAGGGTGTCTGATGCACAGACAGGTGAGCTCTTGGATGCATGCTGCAGAGCACATGCTTCTGTCCACAAGAAGGAAAACGTGGCTTTATTGGCTAAGCCCGATCTTGGTTCAGGAGAAGAATAAAAACTACTAAGTGATGAGAAGCTCCACACTGTATGAACAAATGTACCTCTGCCCAGATCCCATCTGTGCACAATCCGCCTACATTTCTGTTGTTCGTCCAGCTGCAGATAGCATAGGGCATTTTACCTCATCCAAAAGCATCAGGATTACTGACTTTCATTTAAAATTTTAATGCCCATTGAAGAATGTGAGACTGTGAAGTTACAACTCTAGTCAGCTATGCAATACACCAGAAGACCAAGAAGAGACACTCAGATATTCCAAAGTAAACTTGTCGTTTTGACAAGTTTGAAACACAGAAAAAAGCAGAAGCCTCTACTTAGAAGTTTGTTAACTTCTCTGAAATTAAAAAAAAAAAATCCTAATGTTTTTAAAGTGAAGAAAAATGTTCTCCTGAAGCTACTAGGCCTAGCACCTCTGATACAGGCGAATTTCTTTACCAGATTTGATACAAAAATACTCAGAGGTCATTTCATTCATCTTGTCTTCCTCACTGGACTACAAAACTCATGAAGGTGGGGACCGTTCTGTTCATGACAATATTCCTGGCACCTAGCTAGTAGCTGGCACCTACCAGATCCTCCATTAACATTTCTTAATGCCTGATTTGACTCTCAGTAAACCATGACCAATACAGGTATGTCATATCCATCTGGCTATCCTTTGATAACATCTAAGAATGAAATAATTTCAAAACAAACAGGGGAAAAAAAAAGCCATAGCACTGAGCTAGGTGGATATTTCCTTAGATTTATCATCTCCAAAGATTCATATAATCTTAGAAAGCTTTTCCATTTTACAGGTAAGAAAACTGAGCCCCAAAACTGAGAGACTAAGTGATTCATCCAGTGTCATCCATCTTTTGATAAAAAGTAAAACTTTCTATATTTTCATATTTAGTGTAACTTAACATGAGATGAAATGAGAGCAGGCGATGACTGAAATTTCCTAAAGTAATATCCACATATAAGACAAAAATACCACAGGATACAAAATCCCAGTGGAGGGACTTCCCTGGTGGCAGTGGTTAAGAGCCCACATGCCAGTGCAGGGGACATGGGTTCGAGCCCTGCTCCGGGAAGATCCCACGTGCTGCAGAGCAGCTAAGCCTGTGCGCCACAACTACTGAGCCTGCGCTCTAGAGCCCATGAGCCACAACTACTGAAGCCCACGTGTCTAGAGCCCGCAACAAGAGAAGCCACTGCAACGACAAGCCTGCGCACCGCAACAAAGAGTAGCCCCCGCTCGCCACAGCTAGAGAAAGCCCGCGCACAGCAACAAAGACCCAAAGAAACCAAAAATAAAAATTAAAAATCCCGGTAGTCAGGAATTAGCTGAGAAGAGTCAGTCATTTTGTAATTGAGGAAGCCTTCAGGAAACATGACCGTCATCCACACAGTAAGCCACTGAACTCAGGCACGGGACACTTGTTTGTAGGTCTCTGCATTTCTCTGCTTACAGTTGAGGTCAGTGCTGTAAATCGCGGCATGTCCTGTGGTCCAGCATAAAACCTTAGAACATCACATGAGGGGCCAAGCCAGTTGTGAAGGAAGTCGAGAAAGGATCAAGTCCTCAGCACACTCATCTCTCACTAAGGTCCAGTAATGACCTAAGCAGAAATATTTCCAAACCCCTAGTCACTCACTCACTTCACATGTCCTATTTTCAGTCCAATAATTCATCCAATCAACATCATTATCTGTTAGGCAAACACCAGTGTACTTTGGACTGTAAAAGCAGGAACACCTAAATTTTACTTCCAATTTTTATTTCTGATCCCTAAATTCTGTGTTCAGATATGCTGCTACTCTCCCATTTCCCTCTACCCCTGGCACTACCCCTCCAAAAATGGAAATCTAATTCTGAAGTAAGAAGACAGAGGCCTCAATAACTACTTATTACGTTAGTCAACATCTTTCAACATTTTTAAAACCTCTCACTCTAATATATGACATCTAAATCAGCAACAAGAGAACAGGTCCTATTTGGAAATTTTTCTTTTAGATACTCTTTAGATACTCTTTTAGATACATTTGCACAAGCCAAAGCTGTTTCCCATGGCAACAATTTCCTTCAGTATATAAAGTCACCTCTCACCCATTCGAACTGGGGCAAATGAAGCTAATAAAAGGACAGTTTAAGGTTGAAGAAGAAAGAATGAGAAGAGCTTAATACCTTAGTTGGAAACAGGCTAAAGACTGCCCAGCCAGTTGGCCGTGTCTGCTTGTTTCCCACCTCTGAACTCTGAACTGTCTTCACCAGAGATGGCTCATCAAGAGAGACAGAAAGACAGAGACGAAAGAGAGAAACAGAGAAACTCACATAATCCCAGAGGTAATTAGTTCTCTTATAAAAGTCTAAGTATCAGAAGAGACTGGGGATCTTAGACTCTGTCTTTCCTTCTCCTGACCTGACACAGCACTAAAAAGGGTCCTAATGGGAGAGGCATGGTTTAACTGTAGCAATGCAAAAACCACCCCCCCCCCCCCAGAGTTGGATTTCTGGATTAAGATGGAAGACTGAAACTACTTCACAGACTTTCTCTCCCCCAGTATGTGCAAGAATAACGGAAAAAAGCATTAAAACGCTGCAATAACGACAACCAAACAAAGATCTTAGGAGAGGGAATCTAACACAATAAACTTCAAATACTGATGATGAGAAAAAGAAACAAGTTTCTAAAGCACAGCAAAGAGTAAAACCCAGTTCTTCATCCCTCCTCCAAGACATGGAAATTGTCCGGGTAAGTCAGCAAAACCCTGAGAATTCTCATTAACACCCCCCAAATCTTCAGAGAAGCAAATGGAGGCGGTTTCTTTATTGTCAGATGAGTGGGTGATAGACATAGCGGCTGGGGAGAAACAAGCAGCCTGGGGAGAGAGAACACCAGGACTGACTCTTTAAAAGTGAAGACTCCAGGGATACAGGATGAGCTAAAGAAATAAAGCCCAAAGAGTATTATTCTCTTCCAGCTAGGCAGAGTGAACTCTGGTAGGTAACTTTTAACAAAATCTCAGAAGAGGCCTAGATATTCTAATACAGGTGGAACAAAGCTTCACCCAAGCCTTGCCTCTCAGACAAGAAATGACCCATCATGCATCAGAACAAACAGAACGTCTAGAGACAGTCACTGAAGCACGAGCCAAGATGAAAGAAATGGCATGGTAACTATGCAAACATATGAAAAGGAAAAAAGGCAGCCTGCAAAGTAAAGGCCAACTCAGGAGGAAATTCCTCCTGTTTCTCACTGCAGGACAACATCATAAGAACATGAATTCAAGAAAACAGAAGCTGAAAGACTGGCCACTGAAACAACAGAGTGAGACCACAGATCTGGAAAAAACCCCAAAGTACCAAGTAGCATGATTCCAGAATTACTAAATACATTAGGAACGGCAAGAAACAGACTGAACACTGCTGAGAATAAAAATACTGACTTAGAGGAAAGGTTTAAGGTAAATTAGTGAACCCAGATAAGAAAGAGATTGAAAGCTCAGTGCTGCTCTACATTTGCAGAACTGTGTCCACCTGGCTGGTTATAGATAACCAAAAGGCATACAGAGAGGAAGGACGGGCACAGGTGGAAATCTGTGAAATCATATTCTCTAAGAAAAGCAGAGAATCCTAGGAAAACTGTGGTGAAGAGAAGATTCAGGGGGAAAGAGGCTTTCAAGTATACAAAGGTCTCCCACATGGAAAAAAACAATCATGGAACTTCAATTTCCAGCAATATACATTATATAGCTTGGGCAACCCTCCTAACTAGAACAACTAAAAAAGCTTGATAAAACATTAAAAAATATTTTTACATCCACCACTGAGTTAACATAAAGGAACACACTGAACCCCCAAACAAAGCAAAATCAAGAATCCTACAAGATAAGTGAATGTCAAAGCTGGTTTTAACTCTGAGGATTATTGCCAACTCCTAGATCTAGACCTCAAACTCCCACTTTGACAAATAAACAGGAAATAAATGTAGGGCCTGCTCAAGATAAGGAATCTAAGAGGTGATGGCTGAAAACAGAGACTTCACCCACACTCTTAGCAGTACAAGAAATAAACCCCGCTAGTACAGAAGAGAACAGCAAGAAAAATTACTTTTCTCAACCCAGATGCTCAGGGTAAAGAAAAATAAGGATCTCTCAAGAATGTATGCCAAGACAGCTTTTATTCGAGTTTGTGGTCTGAGTTCAGACTACTTCCATAGTACAAAACTGTGAGCTGAAACTCAGACTTAAATTGGTTCCAGTGTGGCCGCACTTCACAGCAAATCCCCAGTAACTGGCAGAAGTAAATACAAAAATACAAATCTTCTCTGGAAGAACTTAACTTCAATCTAGGCCTCAAAGTTAAGTTTCCAAGAAAATGAGTGACTCACAGAAAAAACCAAAACAAAAAAACACAAATATAAGGATACAAGACAGCATAAGTGAAACCAGCAGAAGCAGACAGGTAAGGCTCATCAATAATGGAATTATCAGACATAGACTATAAAACAATTATGTGTAATATATTTAAATAAACAAAGCATAAGACAAGGAAAGGGACTACAAAGAACCAAGCAAATTAAAAAAAGAACCAAACCGAATTCTCAAGAATGAAAAACACAGTAAATGAAATTTAAAAAACAATGGAAGAACTAAAGAGTGGATTATACACAGCTAAAGGGGGAATTAATAAAAACCCTGCATGTATCACCCAGCTCCAACAATTCTCAACTCATAGCCCATCTTTCTTCTAACCTCAACTGCCCCAGCCATTGTTGCTATTGAGAATATCAGTCATTCTAAAAGTTAAACCTTTACAGGTTATCTATGTCTTCTGGCTGCTTTTAAATACCAACTAGAGGTGTGTTAGCCTTTCTCACTCTATCGTTCATGTCTCTTAACTTTCTATTTGTCTCTCCAGGTTTTATTCTGGTTAACTTTTAAAACTCTCTTATTCCATAAATTTGACTTAGGAACCATGTAAATATTTTACATGGCTATAAATGAACTAGGGCTCCTTGAATGAATGGCTGATTCTGGGTCTGGAGCAGGAAATGTAAAAGGTAAACCTGGAATATCTCATCAAATAAAAATATTTTGTCCAGGGCTTCCCTGGTGGCGCAGTGGTTGAGAGTCTGCCTGCCGATGCAGGGGACACGGGTTTGTGCCCCGGTCTGGGAGGATCCCGCATGCTGTGGAGCGGCTGGGCCCGTGAGCCATGGCCACTGGGTCTGCACGTCCGGAGCCTGTGCTCCGCAGCAGGAGAGGCCCGTGTACCGCAAAAAAAAAAAAAAAAAAAAATTTGTCCAAAAAAAGAGAAGGAAAGAAAGGAAGTTTGCAAAGACTACTTGAATCATGCAAAAAGACCCAGGAGCCAAAATTAAGAAGTTCCCCTTTGTGACAGCCTGGAGGGGTGGGATGGGGAGAGTGGGAGGGAGGGAGACGCAAGAGGGAAGAGATATGGGAACATATGTATATGTATAGCTGATTCACTTTGTTATAAAGCAGAAACTAACACACCATTGTAAAGCAATTATACCCCAATAAAGATGTTTAAAAAAAAAAAAAGAAGTTCCCACTGGCCAAAAATGGAGTAATTTGAGTATCATTCTGAGTGACAGCTACAATAGACTGACACACACACACTATTCTATGATTCATCCACCCCACTGTTGATAAGCATTTGAATTATTTCCAGTTTTTAGCTATCATGAACAATGTTGCTATGAATATACATCTATCCTGATACACACATGTACGTTTTTCTAGAATATATCCCAAGTAGTGGCATATCAGGGTCATAAGATATAGGTATCTTCAACTTCACCGGATAAGGCCGAAGTGGTTTTGTGCTTGTTTAAACTGTGGTCTCTTAAAAGTTCACAGAGCCTGTCATACAGAGTGAAGTCAGAAAGAGAAAAACAAATATCATATATTAACGCATATATGTGGAATCCAGAAAAATGGTACAGATGAACCTATTTTCAGGGCAGGAATAGAGACGCATATGTAGAGAACGGACATGTAGACACAGAGGGGGATGGGGAGGGTGGGACGAATTGGGAGGTTAGGATTGATATATATACACTACCACGCGTAAAACAGATGGCTGGTGGGAACCTGCTGTATAGCACAGGGAGCTCAGCTCGGTGCTCTGTGATGACCTAGACGGGTGGGATTCGGCGGGGTGGGGGGGTGGAAGGGAGGTCCAAGAGGGAGGGGATATAGGTATACATATAGCCGATCCACTTCATTGTACAGCAGAAACTAACACAACACTGTAAAGCAACTATACTCCATTAAAAAAAAAAAGTAAACTGAGCAACTGATCTTCAGAAGAAATTATTTAAAAAAATATTTAGTGAGGCTTGAAAAAAGTTCATAAAGAGTCTAACGGCACAGAAGAATACCCACGTACTGTAAGTATACTGGCATCTCCCCTCTACATCATCCCATTCATCTAAATGCCATAAGGGAACCCACTGCTAGATTATGGTTGGTTTTTAACAGTTTTGGAACTTTTGGGGGGAAAGTGAATGCCAGGAATACCAGTTTTGTTAGCTACTGAGTATCTGAACATGTTGATTTTTCATGGTGCCAACTGAAAAGTAAATGGAGAGATATACCATGTTCTTGGATTGGAAGAATCAACATTGTGAAAATGACTGTACTACCCAAAGCAATCTACAGATTCAATGCAATCCCTATCAAACTACCACTGGCATTTTTCACAGAACTAGACCAAAAAATTTCACAATTTGTATGGAAACACAAAAGACCCCAAATAGCCAAAGCAATCTTGAGAAAGAAAAACGGAGCTGGAGGAATCAGGCTCCCTGACTTCAGACGATACTACAAAGCTACAGTAATCAAGGCAGTATGGTACTAGCACAAAAACAGAAAGATAGATCCGTGGAACAGGATAGAAAGCCCAGAGATAAACCCACGCACATATGGTCACCTTATCTTTGATAAAGGAGGCAGGAATGTACAGTGGAGAAAGGACAGCCTCTTCAATAAGTGGTGCTGGGAAAACTGGACAGTTACATGTAAAAGTATGAGATTAGATCACTCCCTAATACCATACACAAAAATAAGCTCAAAATGGATTAAAGACCTAAATGTAAGGCCAGAAACTATCAAACTCTTAGAGGAAAACAGAGGCAGAACACTCTATGACATAAATCACAGCAAGATCCTTTTTGACCCACCTCCTAGAGAATTGGAAATAAAAACAAAAATAAACAAATGGGACCTAATGAAACTTCAAAGCTTTTGCACAGCAAAGGAAACCATAAACAAGACCAAAAGACAACCCTCTGAATGGGAGAAAAAATTTGCAAATGAAGCAACTGACAAAGGATTAATCTCCAAAATTTACAAGCAGCTCATGCAGCTCAATAACAAAAAACAAACAACCCAATCCAAAAATCGGCAGAAGACCTAAACAGACATTTCTCCAAAGAAGATACACAGACTGCCAACAAACACATGAAAGAATGCTCAACATCATTAATCATTAGAGAAATGCAAATCAAAACTACAATGAGATGTCATCTCACACCAGTCAGAATGGCCATGATCAAAAAAATCTAGAAACAATAAACGCTGGAGAGGGTGTGGAGAAAAGGGAACACTCTTGCACTGCTGGTGGGAATGTGAATTGGTACAGCCACTATGGAGAACAGTATGGAGGTTCCTTAAAAAACTACAAATAGAACTACCATATGACCCAGCAATCCCACTACTGGGCATATACCCTGAGAAAACCATAATTCAAAAAGAGTCATGTACCAAAATGTTCATTGCAGCTCTAGTTACAATAGCCCGGAGATGGAAACAACCTAAGTGCCCATCATCGGATGAATGGATAAAGAAGATGTAGCACATATATACAATGGAATATTAGCCATAAAAAGAAAGAAAATTGAGCTATTTGTAATGAGGTGGATAGACCTAGAGTCTGTCATACAGAGTGAAGTAAGTCAGAAAGAGAAAGTCAAATACCGTATGCTAACACATATATATGGAATTTAAGAAAAAAATGTCATGAAGAACCTAGGGGTAAGACAGGAATAAAGACACAAACCTACTAGAGAACGGACTTGAGGATATGGGGAGGGGGAAGGGTGAGCTGTGACAAAGCGAGAGAGAGGCATGGACATATATACACTACTAAACGTAAGGTAGACAGCTAGTAGGAAGCAGCCGCATAGCACAGGGAGATCAGCTTGGTGCTTTGTGACCGCCTGGAGGGGTGGGAGGGAGGGAGAAGCAAGAGGGAAGAGATATGGGAACATATGTATATGTATAACTGATTCACTTTGTTATAAAGCAGAAACTAACACACGATTGTAAAGCAATTAATACCCCAATAAAGATGTTAAAAAAAAAAAAGTAAAACCTAACGCTGCTTATTGGGAAAAAACAAAAAAGTAACTATAAAATGTTCTCGTCTTTGGATGGGCCCTTCAAAATTAAATTTGCAGACTTTCTAATGATTACAAAAGTATTTGGTATGATAGGATTAGCACCCCTAGGTTACCATTACAGCACTCTGGGTTAAATCTAACTATCCTGATAAGCTGAAATTTACTTTTTTCTAGAGAAGGCAAGATCAGTTTGTGGTACCAAACCTCAACAGAAGTTTATCAATCACAGTTTAGGAAAACTAACAAACATCTACTGGGAAGAATAGTTGAAAGAAGGAATCCTCACGTGCGTCTCTAAATACAATGACACCCTCTTCCTTTATTCCTAAACCAACTGAGATTCAATTTATAGCAAAATAATAAACATCCAGCTCAAGCAAAACAAGTATATCAAAAAACTATGGGATGGTTTGAAAAAATTATATAGATAAGTGGGTAGGTAGGTAGGTAGGTGGGTGGAAGAAAGGGAGGGAGAGAAAGAGGAGGTGAGAGCAGATATGACAAAGTATTTATATTTAGTGAATCTAGGATGTTCTTTAAACTATTCTGACAACTTACTGTAAGTTTAAAGTTTTTCAAAATAAAAGACTGAAGAGAAAAAATATCTAGAAGATATTTACCAAAATGTTGATACTCCATGAATTACAAAATCATAACCTTTAAAAATCGCTGTTAATCTCGATCTTCCTACAATAATCATGTATTACTTGTGTAATAAAATGTTTTGAATAAATTCTTCCATTTTAAGCTAAAAAAATCAGATTATAGGATGCCACCTGCATATACTTACACATCCACAGGAATCTGGTCCCCCATTGAATAGGGAACAAGCCATCCTCACAATCTCTGCTTCTATCTTACGTAGTCCTGGGAAGATATCTGGATGCAGCGGATTACTCCATGCAAAATCTCCATAAGCCTGCAGAGAAATGCAAGCAGATGTGAAGACGATTACATTGTATAGAAAAAAAGAATCATGCAACAAACAAAAGTTTCTAGGTATCAGACACAACACTAGAAACTGGAAAAATGGTAAGATATGTTTCCCAATCTAAAGAAGATCAAAATATACTGGAGGAGACAGGCAGGCATAAAAATTATTTTACAATGTGGTAAGAGAGGAAGTATAAATGCGGTTAAAAGCACAGACTAAAACACCAAACAGCCCCAGTTTGAAATCTTAGCTTTACCTGTCACTTCTAGCTGTGTATTCTTAGGTCAGATAACCTCTCTGAGGCTCAATTTCCTCATATGCTAAAGGGGATAATCATAGTACCTACCTGATGGGGTTCCAGCCATAAGTAAATAAGATAACGCATGCGAAGCACTTTAACTATCTGAAGTGCGATACCGGATGTGGTAAGGGTAAGGGGCCTTAAAGAGGGAATAACGGACATCCTGAGTGGTCTGGAGGTTATCTGTTCAGTGGAACCTTGAGACATGAGTAGGAATTCATCACTTAGAACAGGAGGGAAAGGAAAACAACATAGGAGCAAGGTGTACTCAGTAAAGAGAAAAGGCAGTGGTTAGTATTCATGAGGGAGAATAACAGGAATGGTTGAAAAAAATAGGTGGGAGCTGGCTCACGAAGGGACTTGTATTTTCTGCTGCATGGGCAGCTTGACTTTTGTCCTGTAGATAATGGGAAGCCACTGAAAGATTCTTAAGCGTAGAAGTAAGGTCAGGGTATTCTGTCAAGATACAGCTGAGCAAAACCTATAATATTTAGTAAGGTATGCACAGTTTCATAGTTACAATAATCAAACACAAAGACCTTAGAGACCAGCAGTCCAATGCCAATTTTATACGACAAAGTGGGGTTTAAAAAATAAATCTGATTAGAAGTGGAAGAAGCTAAGGGCAATTTTAAAGTCCACAAAAAGTGAGAATTATTTGAATTATAATTGAGACCACTGCTCATTCTCAGATCATGTGATTTGAGACTCATGTTGTACAGGAGATTATGACCCAGTTTCCATCCCTTGTCTCTTCGGATCCAACAAAATATACCTTGTCATTAATAATCTCAAATGATGGACTACCTTCCCTAGTATCTGCCTTCTACACAGGGCGTCTGTTAAGCCTGGAAACATAAGTAACATTTTACTTTTTTACAGATGGAAGATGTCTTTGATCAATATTATGCATATTCGCCTATGTCTGGGTAAAGAGACACTTTCTAAACCTCTTTAGTTTTATTTTAACAATAAACTTCCATTAAGTAATTTTTTTAATTACAAAAATAAGGAGAAAAAAATGCGGTAATCTAAAGTGGCAGGGCCACACACTCCCTGCAAGTACTGGGCACTCGCTCACCTTCACAAGGAGTTCAGTGAGCTCCTTCTCCCCACTGTACACCGCTCCGGAGGCCTTCCCTTCTTGCCACAAGACATCTACAGAGAAAGGGAAGACCACTGGATCAGTAAGCACGAGCCTTTGGGAAGACAGGTTCTAATAAAGAAGAAATAGGAAGAAACTCCTCTGTGTACAAAAGAAAAAAAAAGTTGGAGTGGAAACCCAAAGGTATTCTTACATAAAATCAAGAAAAAGAACTCCAGTAAAGAGCTATCACAGCAAAATAAAGATGAAAGGTCAACAATTACCATCAACAACAGTGTGAAAAAGGTATTAACAGCATCTAGGTACAGTAAAGACAGTCCAATAATAATGTCACCATCCCCAACTGCCTTCTAACAGCAGAACAATTTTCCTTTATCTGTACTCCTTTTCTGTTCTCTGTATGGCTCAGCTTGACCTTTTTTGGCAGTGGCTTCCTTCTTCTCTCCCTTCCTAGCCAGTCAAAGGAAGTGTGGGAACTGCTATGAGCAGAGTTAGCAGAAAAGAGTAAGGCGAAGGTGCAGAATTTCCGTAAACTAACTATCACCAGAGCTGGAGCCAGGGAACTGAATCCCTGACTAGACAAACCGTGGTGAGAGATGAACCACTGGCATCCTGTCCTCAGGGACCCCTCCTTCAGACAAGCCCGGAAACCCATACAGAATTAGCCACCTGCTTCCAGCAACCTCTGCCGCAGCACTAAGCATCAGGAACAGCCATCACTGCGAGAAGGCTCAGAGGACAGGTTCCTGACCAGAATGTAAGGTCCGACTTTCCACTTCCTGTCTGAGGTGCCCCCCCCCGCCCCCAGAGACACTCTACATTATCAACAAATCTGTTCATGTGGGTGTCTCAGGTCCTTTTAGGACAACATGGCTGTGCCCATTGAAAATGGGTAGTGAGGATTACAGAAGCACCCTAACTGAAAACTGTTGCCATGGGCTCTACAAAGCCAAGATCTGCAGTTCCAATGAGAGCAGAAGACTGAGTAGTGAATATGCCGACAAACCCCTCATTGTCACGTGATCTGCCAGCCTGTGGCCAGTTAGACCCTCCCTCTTTCTTTAGAGGACACTGGTCTGTGCCATGCATGTCTTCAGACCAGAGGTCACCAGCATTTCAAAAGCACGATATATGGTTTTATTTCCTGTTCTTTTACTGGGGCTACAGAGTATGGCAATGGACAGTGACTTAAAAATGGAAGGGAAGGAAATATGGGGCAGCCAACCAGCCCTCATAATCACAGAAATCTTTAATACACAGGCCTCAGAGAATGCTAATCCTTGCTTTATATCATATATAAATCCTGCACTGTATCGAGTTTTGTACCATCTGATGTCAAAAATTCAACAGATTTCAATTAGAAATTTTAAAATGTAATATGGTATCCTGGACTAGATCCTAGAACAGGAGAAAGAACATTATAGGAAAACTGGTGAAACAGGAAGAGAATTTGTAGTTTAGTTAATAGCACTGTACCGATGTTAATTTTTTAGTTTTGACAAATGTACCACGGTTATTTTAGATGTTAGCATCAGGAGAAGCTGCGTAAGGGGTATGTGGGAAATCTATTATCTTTGCAAATTTTCTATAAATCTAAAATTATGCCAAACTAAAAAGCCTATTTTTAAAAGGTATTTGTAATATGATCTTAATTTGTAACAAACATGTTTGTGTTAATAATAGTTAACACTTATCGAGCACTTATTATAAGCCAGGTATTATATATTTACATGCATCATCTCATTTAATCTCTACAATTATCCTTTCAGATAAGTATCATTGTTATTATCCTCATTGTAGAGAGACAGAAACAGAGGCAGAGAGAAGTTAAGTAACCAACCCAAGGCCGTATTTTAAGTGGCTGAACCAGATGTGAATCCAGGCTGAGTGAATCCGGGCTGTACTCTCAAACATTAAGCTACTTATTAGTTCATTTATCCTTCCCACACGTGCTCATGCATATATGTACGTGTGTGTGCTTATTACACAAGACACTATTAACATTCTGAGACGATACATATATATCATCTGTGTTTCTTTTGAGGATGAAATTATACTGACTTGTTATTTTCTTCTGTGCCTCTTTACAGATTTCACAATTTCTATAATGAATCTGTATTTCATTTTATTAGATACTTTCTCTTTCCAAAAAACAAATCGGTCTATTTTATTCAGGCTTAGAAAAGAAAATGGAACCAAGTTCCACCATCTCCGAGATTTGTTTGCTTTATGGGTGAAGGATGAATCTATATAAATACAGTTTTTAAAATACGAAATTCAGCCTTTGAGACAGGGAGTGGGCCCTCCTGAATATAGAAGCACCCGGGATGAACTCTTCTTAACCTCTGCCAACATCAAATGATGACCAAATAAGCAGCCACATTAAGGAAGCAGGGAGCATATATTTGCTGAGAATCGTACCCATAGAGCTGTATTCTTTGAGCTTCTCCAGAACTGCAGCCGGGCTCATTCCTTGAGAGGGCAGGGCTTTCACGTAATCTTTGTCCACTTTCAGGAATGACATATTCTTGCTAATATCTTCCTTGGTCTTGTTCAACTTATCTTGGATCTCCAAAGATAAGGAAGATAAAGTTAACAGGGAGCTAGAAGAATACAGCGCGGAGAGTAGAAGAACCAGTTACAACACCAAACCAACTGCTCAACACTGGGCACTGCACAAGTGCTTCAGAATAAGGATGATATTTTTTCTTAAAAAGGTGTGGTGACATTTTGACCATTCAGCTATTTTCTGGCCTGGGCAATAGTCTCTTAGAAGTTTGAAAAGTCAGCTTTCTCTCTGAAGGTCAAAGAGACACTCAATTCCCTACTCCACCCCCACCCTTTTCCTCTGCCACGAAGACCTCACCAAGTCAGCACTTCTCTGAGGGCGATATTTGGACCTTGTTCGACCCTTGGCAGCAGCTACAGTGTGTGCACCAAAGAAACTAAGGTAGAACCATGAACAGTAGCCAGAAAACAGGCCAAGCAGCAGTAAAACAGATTCTGGTGCTTGAGCAAGGGATGAGCTCCTTCACCAAGGCATGCCCAGAGCACACCAGGCATCTGGAGGCCCTACACAAATCCCCACACAGAAGCCCAAGACATGCTGGGAAGAGCCAGGGAGGCTGCCACCTGTCTCCTCAGGTTGACAGCTTTGCACTGCTTGACTCTTAAGTGCTAGGAGGAGCTGAAGTCCTTTCTGCTACATCACTTATCAGCTATGGTTATTTCGTTTCCATCCTCATCAGACATTTTCTTTCATTCATGCACTTATTTACTTAATAAATATTTGTTGAACTACTACTGTGGGCCAGAGATACACAGTGAACAAAACAAACTTAGGCCGGGAATGGGGTGTGTGTGTGTGTGTGTCCTGTTCTCCTGAGCTTATTTTTAGCATCACAGTCAGAAACTAAAAGTCAGGTAATGAAAAGCGCCATGGATGATTAGAATCCAAGAGGGTCTTCTCAGACGTGGCCCTCAATGAAACCACAGGGAAAGCCTCTCCTTTAAAACATGTCTGCAAAGTCTAACACGCAGACATTGGCAGGAAGCAGAGTCCACACTCCTGGGCAATGCCAGGGCATGTGATGGACATGAAGATATTTTTTAAGTTGTAAATAAAGAATTATGCTGCATAAATGTAACCAGAACTATGAAAGCTGAGCTTCCATGCATAGATGCTGCTGCTGTAATAAAGCAGACAAAAATGATAGAGAGGCAGGTTAGGAAGCACAGCAAACACATCCTCACCCCAATTCTTGCCTCAGAACCTCCACTGCATTTTAATTTCTTCACAGCATTTATTTCAAAGTGAAACTCTTATGTATTTGTTTACTCACTGATTTTCTGTCTTTCCTTAGTACTGAAATATAGATTCTATGGAGGAAGGACTTGGCCTTGTTCACCACTGTGTCCCCAGCACCCAGAATAGTACCTGACCCTAAGCGGGTGCTCAATGAATGACAGAGGGACACACACACTCAAAACAAGTAACTTTTGTCTCTGCGCCTCAAAATCTGCATCTAAAAATTGAAAGGTGATTATACAATTTCTAAGTACCTTCCAATTCTGTTATCATATACATTTAATGGGTTCTGGAACCCCAGCATTTATTTGTCTCAAAATCTGAAACTGAAGGAGAAAAGTGTGATGAATAAAAGCAGAAAAAATACAGAGAATAATACGGGGAAAAGCTATTATCCTTTGTGATCAGTCCATCCTTTCTGTCTTCCCTCTCCCCTACCCTTCATTTTCTAAGGACTAAAGTAGATTTAATTTTAGGACTTAATATGATTAGAGGTCAAATAAAAGCCCTCATGCTCCTTCTCCACCCTAGTTATTACTTCCACTTCCCCACAGGAAATGAACCTGAAAATACAAAGTTCTGGGAGACTTAGCACAGTGGTCTGAATGGACTTCAATCAAAGGCTAAAAGATGGTCAAAGGCCATCTTTTCTGGTTTGGCCAGGAAAGGGGAAAAGGAACTGAAAGCCAAAAGTGAAAGAAAGCTTGCAGCAAAGTTGAAGGGCAGGGCAGGGAAGCAAGGAAGATGAAGCCATCAAGGATCATGTGCGTTCCTTAGAGCCTGCAGTGGGGCCTGCCCTGTTTATTTTCACCTGTGATAAAGAATCTGTGGGAAGGGCACAGACGTGACTGTCTTATCCTGAGCCTGGACGAGGATAGAGAGGATCCAGTGAAGGGAACATACTAGACTACAGACATGAACAAAGAGCAAGAGAATGGCTCTGCTCTAAGTTTCTAAACCTGGGATCAGCAAACTACAGGCCAAATCAAACTATAGGCTGAATTTGGCCTGTGCCTGTTTTTGTAAAGAGAATCTCACTGGAACACAGCCAGGCTCATCCCTCTACCCATCGTACTATCACTGCTTTCCCTCTGCAAGGGCAGGGGTGAGGAGCTGTGGCAGACATGGCAGGGCCTGCAACGTCTAAAATGCTTCATACCTAGCCCTTTACAGGAAATGTTTGCCAACCCTGATCTAAACCATGTAAGCACTCAATCCCTGACAAGTGTCCAAATTCAGCCAAATATTGCTCCAAAGCTTCATGTCACTTCTGTCAGGTTGTCGAATTTCAAATTTCTCCTGAATAGCATCTTTCTCCTTCGGTCAGATACGTTGGAGAAAGGGCTGGGTCAGCCTTCTCATTCTTGGCACTTCTGCTATTTTGAGTCAGCCAGTCCTCTGCTGTGGAGGCTGACCTGTGCACTGGAGGGTGTTCAGCAGCATCCCTGGCCCCTATCCACTAGATGCTGACAGCACCCACCTCCTCTTGTGATATCCAAAAATGTCTCCAGACATTGTCGAATGTTTCTTGGAGGTGGGGGACAAAACTCACCCAGCCCCCTTGAACTTCTAGTTTCAGTGACTATACAGAAAGAGGTCTGATGACCATGGGGGTAGGAGGTGGTAGGGAAAATCTACAGGATTCTGCTTACCTTACGACCAATAATAGGCATCTTCCGGATAAGCTTAAAACATCTCTTTTTAAACCTTGACCATAAACCTAAAAGAAACAAATGGTTCTATTATCCAAATAAATTTCCACATATTATATGACCTGACAGTCATAATGTATGAACTATTCAACATGTCCTCCGCAATCTCACCTGCCCTCAGATGGCAAAGGTAGTTTCTTTCCTTTTTTAAAAAACCTTTTAATTTTTGAATAAGTAATACATTTACATGGTTCAAAAATAAAAAAATAAACACACACACTCTCTCATCTATCCCCCAGACCCTCATCCTACCCCCAGGTTAATATTACTACTAGTTTCTAGATACCCTTCTAGAATTTCTTTATGCATATACAAGTAAGAATAGAGGTATGTTCTTATTTGTCTCTTTTACACAAAAGGTAGCATACTCCAGCACTGTACTAGACCTTGTTCTTCTACTTAGCAATATTCTCTTAAAGATCTGTGCTTCCTCATTCATTTTTATACCTGTAGAGTATTCCATTAGATGGATGTACCCTAGTTTATTTAACCTGCCCTTTCCTGATGGAAACTTAGGTTGTTTCTAATATTTGCTATCACAAACCATGCTGAAATAGCTAACCTTGTAACACACACCATATGTGTACGTGACAGTATACCTACAGGATAAATTCCCAGAAAGAGAATTGCTGGGTCAAGTATATTGCAGAGCTCCTTACCTTCCCAAGGTTTCCAGATGCCCAACATTTCTCTCCCCTCCCTCAAAACAAATGCCCAACCCGTGCTTTTCTTCAGGATCTATGCTCCAGTCTCTCATCCAACACACATCCCAACAGCATTTTCTGGACCTAAAAAGGCCTTCAAATATCACGGACACCAATCGGACTCCATTCTGTTGGGCAGTACACAGGACAAATATGGAATTCTGACCCTATCAATTACAATAGTTATAAATACATGGCATCTAAATAGACAGTCGTGCCTTTTAATGAATTCACTTCAGTATATCTCAACTGACTCTGACAACAAGATTCTGAGGTTGGCAAAGAAGGCACTACCTACTATCCAAGGGCAGCTAAGGATCAAAGCATTAACTTGCTCAAGGCCACAGATGAGATCAGTGATGGGGCGGGGATTTAACTGAAGTCTTTGTTTTTCTAGTCCTAGACTCCCAGGCCTCTACACTGCTTCAGACGCACAACAGGAATTTTCAGTTAACCCAAGTGAGTTTCTAAGGAATCTACACGTAGACTTTCTGCAAAGATACACGGCATGAACTGAATGAACTTCACTGCTTTCCTAGGAGATCTGGGAAATCCAATTTCCTTGGCCAGAAGGTGCTTTCAACAGCCAAAGAATGTGTCTGTACCTTTTTTGGGTATTTATTATATGATGCCTTGCATCTTTACTAATTGTTTTTGCTTAGGTTGCATCCCTAAGTGCCAAGCACTGAGGTCAACACTCTGTAAATGTCTGGGACAAAACCCACTATCTAAGACACAGACTGACTAAGACAAAGGGACTGAAACCACTGTTACTTTTTGTTTCAATTTTGGAGTATTTCCTTTCAGTCCTGAGATCTTACTGTATGTACAATGTCATACCCTCTTCTCATTTACAGCATTTTCTACATTATTAAAAATTCTTCCTAAACGTATTTTTCAGTGTTACCACAGTAGTCCATCAAATGAGCGTAACTTAGTGTTGGATAGTTAAGCTGCTTGTTATTTGATTATTTCTAACAATGTTAAAGCTGTAAAGATTCAGAACCACTTCCTTATTTAACAGATGAAGTAATTAATTAATGAGCTAGAAAGAGGTCTAGAAATCAGCAAGCTGAGTCAGGTGTCCAAAAGTACATTGATGTGACCACAGGTGGAGGAGAAAAGAGTAAACGAATTTTGTGGAAGTTGTGAGATAATATGGTATAGGGTAAAAAGAACAGAATACAGACCAGAGATGGAGAAATTGAGAATGAAAAGATTACATGGTCAAGACCTAAAAAGATAATCTCAAAAGCAAAATTTCCCAGAGGTACAGGAAAAGAAAGTAACGAGAATGTTTTAAGGTAATACAATAAGAAATGCCAGTCTAAGAACGACAATGCTTGGCTCTTTACAGTTTACAAGTTCCTTTCACACCACTTATGCCACTCGATCCTCCCATTTTACTGCGAGGAAACAGGCCAACAGGCTTAAGGGTGTTGCCCAAGGTGCCATGGCTAGAAACCTCCTCCTACCACAGAACTCAGATTTCTGTTGATGAACTGCAGACAGTCCCACAGTTTAAGTCAACATGAGTTAGTAAGGATGGAGCAGGATTAAAGGAGAGATCACATCTTAGAGGGTTCCAGCCCTGCCCGGCCCCACCCTCCTGCCACCTCCAGTTCTTATCTACCCGTGTCTGTCCGGTGTTTCGCAATTACCCTCCCCCCTCAGAAGGGTACCCGGAATTTGAAGATCAGCAAAATTTATCACTAGACGGACATTAGACTCCTCTAAGGCAACATACTACAAGTGACTGGATGTTCAGTAATACGTGGAATACTTCTACATGAGCAAGGTGCTGAAGAAATCGGCAGTTCTATCAAAATTACCTCCGATCTCTGGCGGGAAGACATTTCTATCTGTGTCTAAAATTCAAGTTGGAAGTTACAAAATAAAAAATGTGTTGTGTGTGTATATGTATTAAAGCAATATGAAATTGCCAATATTCAACAATTTTTGACCAATAAAAACTACATTTTATATGATTCAAGCAGATTCAGATACAGAAAGAGATACAGATACATAAATGGTGGTTATCTCTAGGTAATAAGATTTGAATTTTTTTCTTATGGTTTAGCTACATTGCCTAATTTTATACAATGAACATGTACTGCTTTTATAATAAGAAAAAATGTTATTAAAAATAAAACAACCGCAATGGCTTGGAGCTCACAAAGATTCAGATGCCACATACCATTAACACACTGCTCCTATTAATTTTCTCATGGTGTACTCAGAAGCCAGCACATTCTTTTTGAACGCTAAAGGCAAGTAAGTACTGAGACCTAAGACAGCTTGCGTCAACTACCGGTTAAGCAAAATGCACACGGGCACCGAGGGCTGCACAATGGAAAATAGAAGTGAAAACCTAAAGCTAATACTAATCACAGCAAAGAAATATAAACCTCAAGATCTCTGGCCTTAGTTTGGATTTACAAATGCACCATCTTAAAAGGAAAGGTACACAGAATGGTGGCTGCCAGGAGCCGGGGAGAGGGAGTCGTGGGAGGTTTGTGTTTAATGGGTACAGAGCTTACAATGATGAGAGAGTCCTAGAGAAGGACGGTGGGGATGGCTGCACAGCAATGTGAATGCACCTAATGCCACTGAACTGTCCACTTAAAAATGGGTGAAATGATCAATTTTATGTTATGTATATTCTATCACAATAAAAAAAAGAGAAGTACATGTACTGCTACTCCTTAGAGGCCTCTGGAATTGGACAGGATGGTGGGCAGCACTGAATCAAATGCTTCCCAGGAAAGGAATCAGCCTGAGCAGAAGGGAGGGGTTGCGTCCGTTTCCAAACCATGGAGCAAACAAAGCACAAGGGTTAGTCTGTCTAATCTGTCAGAGTTTATGAGAAAATCTTGCACGGACTAGGAGCAGAAATTGAGGACAGGGTTTTTAAAGCTGGAGTGAGCTAAACTTCAGACAGGGCAGTCACGTCTCATTTCCATTTTAACTAAGTGCAATGTTGACTCCACCATAACTCGGCAATGTTACTAGAACAGCTGGATGGCTGTCTGCATGGTAAAGAGAGGAAACAGAATCTGGCCTCTAAGTTGACTTTTCTGGGGGAAGAGGAAAAAAAGCAGAAACAGTATTCAGTTAAAGAGCCCCTTCAAACAGATGTTATCGGGGAAGCAAATAGTTATGGAAATTTTAAACAAATGAGAAATGGCAAGCAACTCTCGTCAATGTTATTAACTCAGATACCCTACTAAGGGTGAGAAAGGAGTGCAGGGGAGTGTACAGAGCACCCACCACCTCTCCTACCATTTACTTACAAAACACAGCCTGCAGGGGAAAAGAATTTGTAAGGAGGTACCACACAACCAGGTGGTTGGGAGGTTGGGAGGGGTGCAGGGAGTGTGGGCAGGATCTGAGGAAGGATGGAGGATGTTCAAACTGATCACTAATAGACTTCTCATCTTCCACACTCCCTGAGAAGCAGCCTCCTCTTCTCATGTCAGTCTGGCTCCCAGAGTCACTACCCAGGAAGCTCAAAGTGTACTGTCCCCTGACAGCAGAGGTTCAACTCCAAGAGGACATGGACCCTGTATTACTTGTATGGATCCCTAGAGCCTGGCAGTGCCTGACACATAGCAGACATTCCAATGGTCACTGCATGAGTGCTGTTCCAATGTCACATAATCTTTATTGAAACAATGGCCTAAAATGAAAGCAATAAACTCATGCTTGGGGAACTCCAGGTGACACAATTATGTTCTAGGCAAGAAGCTGAAAGTGAAGAGAGTTTAAGCCATACTCTGTGGATCCTTACCAGGACTAATCTCTCAGGGGTTTTAATGTAAACTGCAAATCCAGAAAAATCAATGTAACAGTTACAGTTACACAAGTCCTATTAAAATTTTACCAGTCAGAAGGCAATGTCCTTTCTATTTAAACAGACTTTAAAAATCAGAACCAAACCAACCAGACAAGAAATTAGTACAGTCCTTTAGCCATCAGTTCCAAAGCTAGTGTAACTCCACTGTATCTTTACAGGGGGGACAGTATACTTACTCTCTGGCTGGAAGATAAACTCGTATACCCAGACTATCAGCAGAGTCCACACGACACTCCATGCAATTAGCTGCCAGGGCTCATACTTGGTGCAATGCCCGTTTACATAATTCTTGGCCTTTGTGGAATACACTTCCAAAATCTCGAAGTAGGGCTCAAAGGCCTTCTAGAAATACAAAAGAAAAAAAGAAATATTACATTCAAAGAGAGAAAGGAAGTCTATTCTTAGTTTGCTCTTCAACTCATTTTTCAAGGGCAAGGCCACTCATGATCTGGCCCTACCCCAGCAATAATCTTATCATCCTGCTTCTGCGCTAGGAACTCCAGTGCACACTGCCCCTTAACAGACAAGTGGACTTTGACAGCGTTTTTGATCTTCTATCTGTAAAATAAAAGGTTAATTGGACTTCCCTGGTGGTGCAGTGGTTAAGAATCACTTCTTAACCACTTCGAGCCCTGGTCCGGGAAGATCCGACATGCCACAGAGCAACTAAGCCCATGCGCCACAACTACTGAGCCTGCGTTCTAGAGCCCATGAGCCACAACTACTGAGCCCATGCACCACAACTACTTAGCCTGCACTCTAGAGCCCAGGAGCCACAACTACTGAGCCCGCATGCCACAACTACTGAAGCCTGCGCACCTAGAGCCCATGCTCGACAAGAGAAGCCACCGCAATGAGGGGCCCGTGCACCGCAACGAAGAGTAGCCCCAGCTCACCACAACTAGAGAAAGCCCACACACAGCAACGAAGATCCAACGCAGCCAAAAATAAATAAAATAAATAAATAAAAGGTTAAGCTAGATCATCATTTCAGCTCTAAAGTTTCTAGATGACTGCAGTATTCACTGTCCCACTCAACTAATCTTCTCAATATGAATGTCTTTCTCTTCTTCTCTACTTGAATCTTTCCCAACCTCTAACACAAAAGGCAGCAGACTGTTTCCGTAAAAGGCCAGATAGTAAGTATTTTAGGCGCTGCAGGCCAAAAGTCTCTGTCACAACCACTCAACTCTGCTGCTGTAGCGCAAACACAGTCACAAAATAGTGGGTAAAGAAATGAACGTGGCTGTGTTCCAACAAAATTTAATTACAGATGCTAAAATTTGAATTTCATGTAATTTCACATATCACAAAATATTCTTTTTATAAAAACAATTTCAAGTTAAAATATCATTTTAGCTCATGGGCTATATAAAAACAGGCAGCAGGCCAGATTTGGCCCATAGGCCATAGCCTGCCAATCTCTGCTCTAAGGCCCTATTTGACGAAAACTCTTATAGCCAGGAACCGTATCTTATCATTATGTGTATCCCTCACAATACATAGCACAAGAAAAAATCTTCTCCCATGAAGTTACCAGAATACCCAACTCATGAGAATTAATCTCCCCCATTAAATTCTCGTCAAGCATTCATTTGTGCCTCTACACAGAGCTTATCACAATGTGCCTTGCTGTCTACTCATCTGTTTCTCATCTCCTTTACAACATGATTAGGTCCCTGAAGACTGACCGGATCCCAGCCATATTCACAAGCCACCGGGTGCCCTGTAAAAATAAGTTCGTCTTCAGTTTGCCATTCACTCACTTATTCAACATTTATGAAGCTTCTCCAGTGTTTAAGGCATTAAGCTGGGGGAACATTAAGGTATATATGCTAAGTTCTTGCCCTTACTGAGCTTACAATCTAATGAGAGAGGTTCATACATACACATGCAGACACACATGGGCACACACATATATAAACAAGTAATTGGAACTCTTCAGGATAAACACTATAAAAAGGATGTAAATGAAGTGCTAAGAGAGACCACTAAGGAAGGCCTATCTAACTCTACCTGGGGGGAGATAAGGAAGATATGACAGAAGATAAAATCTAACAATGATCAAAAAAAATTCTCTAGGCAGAAAAATTAAATGAAAAAAAAAGTCATACCAGGAAGACAGAATAATAGCTGCAAATGCATAAAAAGAGTCTGAGAATGGCAAAAAGGTCTGTGTAGTAAGAGCACAGGCTAGATGAGGGCAGAGACCATATCTGTCTTCTCCAGCACTAAATCCTCAACATATAGCATGGTGCCTGGCAAACAATTTGTACTGAATAAAAGCTTGGAGAGCGGCTTGACAGTGACCAAGTAAATGAATGAACACATCAAGTTACAAGAGAACTGAGGCTGGGAGAAATACACTACGTCCAGATTTTAAATGGTCTTGGGAAAAAAAAGCATAGAGATTGGAAGTATAAATTGATAGGTACTTTTTGTAAAGTGATTTGTCAGTATCTATTAACATTTTAAATGTATATTCAATTTTACCCAGAAATTCTTTTTGGTATCTATATAATTGCACCTATGTACATGTTCAAGGATGTTCACTTCAGTATTCTTTGTAACAGCAAAAGAAGAAATATAAATAACTGTCCATTGATAAATGGTTAAATAAACTATAATATATACATTTTATGTACCCATACTATGCAGCATTAAAAAGAAGACAGATTTATGGACTTCCCTGGTGGCGCAGTGGTTAAGAATCCGCCTGCCAGTGCAGGGGACACGGGTTCGAGCCCTGGTCTGGGAAGATCCCACATGCCGCAGAGCAACTAAGCCCGTGTGCCGCAACTACTGAGCCTGCGCTCTAGAGCCCGTGAGCCACGACTACTGAAGCCTGCACACCTAGAGCCCATGCTCCACAACAAGAGAAGCCACTGCAGTGAGAAGCCCATGCACCACAACAAAGAGTAGCCCCTGTTCGCCCCAACTAGAGAAAGCCCGCGCACAGCAACAAAGACCCAATGCAGCCAAAAATAAAAAATATATACATAAATAAATTTATATTTTTTTAAAAAGACAGATTTAAATGAACCACATGGAAAAATTTCCAGAACACGATGTTGAGTTAAAAAAAAAAGAAAAAAGCAAATAGCAGAAAAACAAAACGAAAGGTATGGGTATTAATCAGGAGAGCAATTTTTTTTCTTTAAGATAACTTCATGGGAAAGGAATAGAAGGAGGACAGAAATTAGAGACAAAAATTTTAGTTAAGAGGACTGTTGAAATAGTCCAGGGGAGGGGCTTCCCTGGTGGCGCCGTGGTTAAGAATCCGCCTGCCAATGCAGGGGACACGGGTTCTAGCCCTGGTCTGGGAAGATCCCACATGCCACGGAGCAGCTAAGCCCGTGCGCCTGTGCTCTAGAGCCCGTGAGCCACAAATACTGAAGCCTGCGTGCCACAACTACTGAAGCCCGTGCGCCTAGAGCCTGTGCTCCGCAACAAGAGAAGCCACTGCAATGAGAAGCCCGTGCACCGCAACGAAGAGTAGCCCCCGCTCACCGCAAGTAGAGAAAGCCCGCACACAGCAACAAAGACCCAATACAGCCAAAAATAATAAATAAATTTAATTAATTAATTTTTTAAAAAAAGTCCAGGGGAGAAATAAACTGGGTTTCACCTTAAGCAGTATGGTATCTGGGCCAAAACATGGTATGGATTTGAAACACATTTTTAGAACAGTGTTTGATAAGTTATTAGATATAGAAAGTATGGAGAGGGGAAAATAATTCCAGATTTTCAAGTTTGAGAGACTGGCTAAGTGGTGACAGCATTAACCATGGCAGACTAAAAGAGGAAGGGAAGCTGAAGATGGTAGAGGAGATTCTGAGAACAAGATAATGCTGTAGGTTCATGTTCCTGTTGGATATCTACATGCAATGTTCGAGGAGCAGCATGAAAGCTCAGAAGGAGGACGGGTGCTCAACTAATGTTTGTTGAAAGCATTTATACACTTAGCAATTAGGCTGCAGTATAAGGTAAGTAGCACTAGACAAGTACTGGGTTCCCAGAGGGCTATCCATGGAAACACAGTTTATCTGCAACCCCCTCATAGTTCGTGGTGGCCATTCCCTAGAGCCCACTGTTGCTATCAACAATCTCAATCCTGCACAGCAGTGGCAGTGCTGGTCGAGACCCGAGAAAGACCAGAGGGGTCTACCACCATTGAAGGCATGTCATAATTTCAACTATCATAGAGAATCTTCTAGTGTTAAAGCTGTGATCAAACCAAATGGTTGAATCGTGTGTATGAATGGGATGACGGAAGAACAATCATACAGATCAGCTTTTCCTCTGGTGATTCTAGTTCCTGGTTCACCCAGAAAATAGGGGTTACCAATTGCAAAAGATGACTGTAGATATTATCACAGCACTGACTAAACCAACGAGTAACACAACTAGTATTAGGGAAAGAGCAAAGAGTCAGCACATGCAAACTACTTCCATTTTGAAAAAGCCCATTAAGATATGAAGGCATTCCTTGCTAACATTTACAAAATTATATTCAGCAGAAGTACATTTTCTTTGTAATTGCTATGAGAAGATAATGGGAGTCCTTGAATACATCTCCTTAAGAGGAGATATAGAGAAACACCTCTCAAGGAGATCTATTTCTATATTCTCTTACTCCTGTGACAGAATGATACTGTACTTGGATGGGTCCTAGCAAGCTTTTTGAATGGGCAACCAGTTGGTCACAGAAATTATATCTCCTGGCCTCATTCCAAGGTCCTTCTAGGTTACCACAAACAACCTAGGCTCAGTCCCAACAAAGAAGCACCTCACAACACTGACAACTCGCTGCACTATAGGGCTCTGTGGGGTAACGTGTGCTATCTCCTTGGAAAAAAGGATGAGGCAGTTCCTTGGGGCCTTGCAACCAGCACCAACCCCAGGCTGGGTTCTGATGCAATATTCCAGCCCTGGGGAAGTATACAATCTAAATGTTGAAGAGAACTTTAGAGATCAAGCCCACATTTTCACTTTACAGAGGCCCCGAAGCAGCACGGCGTACCTCAGCTCATGCGGACGGGCGTGTGTCAGAGTGGAGGCTAGGAACCCACGCCTCCTGCCAGTATTTACTACTCTTTCAATTCTTCACTCTCAGTGTCACAGGCAGAGGATCACCAAACACATTACAATCCAGCGCTATCCCAGGAATTTTCTTTCCACAGTTTATGCTCCTGGCAGAATATACCTTGGATATATGGTAACATACAACAAACCAAAATTGTACTGCTAGGTCATGACTACAGAAAAAACATCTAGACAGAGATGGCACGAGAACTTAATATAATTATAATTACTATTTCCCACCGCATCTTTCTTCTTATAGAAATATATTTTGTCTATATACACTTGCATATTTATTTATAATTACAATACTTAGGCTTCTGTCTATTTCAACTTAATCTCTACATTGTGTCTCTGGAAATACAAGAACCATAAGTGGTCGTCTATGAAGGCCACTAGCTTATTGTGCAACTCCAGGCAAATTATTTCACCCACCTGTGCCTTCATTTCTTTATCTAGAAGGGACGCAGAATATTCACAAAATAAAGTGTCTGTGTACATGTGTGTCTGTGGGTATGTGTGGGTGTTCGTGGCTGTTTATCTCCAGTATTTGCTTAATAGAAAAGTAGTTTTGGTAAAACTTCCACAAAAAAAAGCATTCTTTCCTTCACACTTCTATAAAATTGGAAATGTATTCCCCTAGAGGAAAAAAACAAAATACTTTGCCCAATGAATGTATATAAAATGATAGTAAGAATACCATAAATCTTTTAAAAGTATAATATTAAAGGAAAAAAGATCAACTTTAGTGTGAAGATTTAAAATATTAACTACTTTGAAGAAGCTACTGTCAAATAAGGATGAATAAACTAACCAGACTTTCTCTTTTTATTCATCCCACTTCAATCTAAAGATTTAGGTTTTAGCAGATACCTAAAAGACATCAAAATAGTACTCAATAATCCTAATCATTACTAGACAAAAGGCAGCTGCTGGGATGTATGGGAGCTTGGTAGCCTACTATTCTCATACTGAACCCTCTCACCCCCCAAATCACTTCAAGGCAGCAAGACACTTTCGTGAACATGATAGTAGCAGTCTACAAATTTGGTAAATTTGGGGCCTGCCACTTTTTTTTTTTTTTTTTAAGCATATGGTTTGGGCTTTTTTGGCTGTGTTGGGCCTTCATTGCTGCGCGTGGGCTTTCTCTAGTTGTGGCGAGCGGGGGCTACTCTTTGTTGTGGTGCACGGGCTCCTCACTGTGGTGGCTTCTCTTGGTGCGGAGCACGGGCTCTAGGCACACGGGCTTCAGTAGCTGTGGCTCACGGGCTCTAGAGTGCAGACTCCACATTGTGGCACATGGGCTTAGTTGCTCCGCGGCATGTGGGATCTTCCCGGACCAGGGCTCCAACCCGTGTGCCATGCATTGGCAGGTGGATTCTTAACCACTGCGCCACCAGGGAAGTCCCAGGGCATGTCACTTTTTAGACCAAAGAGTTTCAAACTTTTCCAATACAGTCCCACAGAAATGTATTTTACAACACAAACTAGCACGCACAGCAACAGAAAGATATAAGACCAAAACAAAAATTTCCAAAATAATACTTAACACCTTATTACTTGTGATACACTTACATTCCTTCTCTATTTCTTCCTTCTTTTTTCAAAGGCTTGGCCCACTAAATTGACCCTGCATCCCTCTAAATGGATCATGACCTTCAGTTGTAAAACCAGTGTCTTAGAGTGGTTTCACTCCTGGCTTCCTTAAATTTAGAATGCGGTTCTGTAATGCAGTGAAGGGAGTTAACACTAAGGTTATTTTCCACTCAACACAATCTCAGCGCTTTTTATACTTAGGATTTATTCTCTTAACATTTTTGTGAGGCCAGGATTATGACGTGATGGAGTGACTCAGTCCAGCAAACTCAGAATTCTTCAATCACAAGATACTTTCCTATCAGTACTAGCCCACGGTTCTCCCCAATGGTAATAAACTCTTTCAATCCTTAAATCACTTCAAGAGAACAAGATTCTGTAAGCAGACTTCCCATAATGGCACTATCCACACCCCCATTCCCCCCAAAAAAACTTCTTTGAGAACTATTACTGTACTTAACCAACTGCCAATTAGGCAGTGATAATTTTCCCCCATTAAATGTCCTTAATTACCAACTTATACCAGAAGAAACATTTTAAAAATGACTATCACTGAAAGAAGACATTTCCAGACCCACACTGGATGGTGCTTCTTTCCTTAATTATAACAATCCCTTCACCATGATTTAATGGGGGCTAAACAGTAGAATGCTTCAAAATCATCCAAGGAGCTTTCTTCAGAACACTCCACCCCAGAGGTTTAGTAAGTACAGAGTGGAGCCCAGAAATATATATTTTGGAAAACTTCCCCCAGGTGATTGTGACAGACATCCTTGCTTGGTTAAGAACCCTTTCTCTACACCACAACATGGCCCCTACTCTCCCCATCCCCTTCTTTGATAAAAGAATTACCCAATAATTGAGTTAACATATTATAAGACAGGGGTAAAAAGACATCCACCAAGTTTTATTGTAAGTGTTAAAGTTGGGGCCCAGCCACATCAATCCACAGATCAATGCATTACTCATGGCTAATATTTATTCTTTGGCCAGATACTAAAGAAAATCAAAATCTTCCACTCTGCAATGCTACAGAGAAAAAAAGGATTTTGTTTTCCTCTTCCTTCCACTTTCTTCACCTCTAATACAAGTGCACAATTCAACACTCAAGAGTTTTTCCAGAAGAGTCAGAAATCTGAGCTTTAAAGCAGGAATGGGCTGTTGAGGAAAAGAAAAACCTGTTTCACCCAGTTCATCCACACCTGAATGTCTTCAAATCAAATGGTACTCTAGTGACTGAGACTCAGATAAGGGAGTGAAGTTAAAATACAGAAGAAAGCCTAAAAGTTAAGTATTTATTCTTACTCTACTTCTGCTCTAAAAATGGGAAAAAAATTAACTGAATCTGATTCTCTTTCATATTACATTCTGCAGAACTTCAAAGTGCAAAGCAAACAGGTAAGAAAACACTATTGTCTTTAGAGCCTCAAAAGGCATTAAAGTTTATCAGCAAAAACAGATCACAAGCTCAAAGGGAAAATTCCCTTGGGTCATTAAAGAAGTAAGAATTGAGCAATAAACCAAACAGTCATTCCAACCAACCAACTGGTGACTGTGTGATATAGAAATGTTTAAAGGGACCGAGTCATCATTTCTTAGGAGGTAAAGAGCAAACCATATACTTCCCCCAAAATTCTACTACGTAAGTCAAAAGATCCAGTATCTGAGAAGCTCATCTCAAAAAGCTTAACTGTCCACATTTCCCTTCCAGCCATGCCTGGAGTCAAGTATACATGCTCAGTACTAGTTCACAAGCACTTACAAAGTCTAATTGCTCTACACTTAACACTGGAGTATTTGGGCAAAGCACCCCGTCACTGAGACACAATCTTGGCCTCAGAAAGGAGAGACAGCCATGCAATGTTCTCCAGTCACTAGGAGTGCACTCACAGAAAATCCAAGCTCCTGGGTTCATAAAAGTGGGCAGCCCCGAAGACTGCCAAATGGTTGCTGAGAACTTCTTATTCATTTACTTATGGTCAGGACCATAAGTCTGTCTTCAAGTGAAGACAGATGCTGATTCTGTCAACTAACAACTCTGAGCACCTCTCTTCTGATGTATATCAAGAAAGGCACTACAGGGAGCTTAACCTAGCAGAGAAGACTGAAATGCATTAAAACTTAAGTTGAACAAGCAGAGGAACAGGCTGAGGGATGTAGAGGTAAGGGCAATCATGGGTTTTCTTGGTAAATACATTCTCAGCCTGAGAGAAGTAGGGAAGATGTGGGGGAAAAGTACTCTGCAAACCTGAACATGTCATGTTGCCAAATTTGCTATGAACTCCCAGAGTCTCTTAAAGTCAGTAGCTAGATGACTTTCTGTACACGTGCACAGAAGTTACCTTTCAAAGTAAAAGAGGTTCATTATCCTCTGAAGACTGGAAATGAGAACCCCCTGGAGAATAAGCAAGGTCTAGTGGAAATAATCCTACGTTCTTCACACACAAAGGAGAAGTCTTGACTTCCCTGAGCATACCACAACTGCGGAAGAAGTTGTCTAGGCTTCTCCCTGCCTGTACTTCTTTTACTAATAGGATTATCTAGCTACCTTTGTCAGAGTTAAGAAAGCTAGACTTTTTTTTTCTAGAAAAGCTAGACTTTTCTAAACTAGTTATAGAAATCCCCTCCCTGCAATAGTCATGCTGATATTAGAGATGAGAAATACTGAATATATGCCCAAAAGTGTAACCTAAGTTAAGATGCAAAGCCTACTTCTCTGGAGATTTCTAACAAATAATCCTGTTCAAAAGAATAAACCAGAGACCTATCCCTGGGTCTCCGACTGATACTCAACGGATACAAACATTTTTCTAAATCTAGTCACAAAGGAGATGCTTTTTAAAACTGAAGTAAAACTCTAAATTTAAAATTAACACTTGGAAGACTTTCAGACTTTTTGGATAATCTGTTGAAAGTGCAGGAGAAAATGTGTGTTTCCAGTGGAAAATCATACATTGTCTAGGACATCCCTCTGATTCTGATTATACGGCAGTTATTTTACAAGTCTGGAAGATGTAGATAACTGATAGCAATGCAAACTGATCTTAATCTATAAACGTACAAAGTCTGCCATGTCCAGTAAAGGTTCAAATGACCTCCCTCTCCACTATGGAAGAAACTAGTTTTGCCTCCATTTGCATACTCATTTTAATATTCCTGATCTATAAATGTATCTGTTCTTTGGACTTCTCCTTTGAACACTGTAAGTAAAATAAAGTGTGTATTCATTTTCTAACTGTATGAGTGTCATGATTTTACCTTTTTTGGGAAATTATCTTTTAACAAAAGCTAAATCTTCTCAGTCCCCTAACCTCCCCCACCAAAAAATGCCTGGGAATATAAAATCTTGCAAATAATTACGAAGGGTTCAGGACATCCTGAAGGCCAGTTATATATGGGATCCATATTCCTCAGATTAATAATGCCTTCCCTAAAATGAATCATAGAAGTAGCCTTAATATGACAAACTATCCTATTATATATAAAGCAAACAACATTTTTGAGAACAAAATAGAAACACTGGATATATCCATCACTTACAATTCTTCAGGAAAAGCCTCATGAGTATAATAAAAAGGAATGAAGTTCTGATCCATGCTACAACACGGATGAACCTTGAAAACATCACGCTAAGAGAAAAAAGTCAATCATAAAACACCACATAGTATTTACATGATTCATTTATAGGAAATGTTCTGAATAAGGAAATCTATAGACAAAAAGTAGTTTGGTGGTTGCCTAGGAGTAGGAGACGGGGAGGAAGTGACTACTAATGAGTAAGGGGTTTCTTCTGAAAATGTTCTCAATTGTAGTGACAACTGTACAACTCTGTGAATATACTAAAAACCACTGGATTGTATACTTTAAAGAAAAAAAAGCATTATGACTCAGCAATTCCATTTATGCTCACCAAATGTTTTCTTAGCTAAGACCAACCACCTAAGATTGTTTGGATTCAAAGACTTTCTTTAAAAAAAAGTCTTTCTGGAAAAAAAGTTTCCATATGGGCAAAGATAGCAGAAACTTTGTAATTCCAGAAACAGAGATTAAAGCTTTGGACTCCAAATGAAAGCAACCCTAAGTATCTTAAAAATAACATAGAAATTTGTAGAGTAATTTTGGGTAAACTAGACAAAAAGGGTCATTATTGTCCAGAGGTATAGTTTTTAAGAATCTATAAACAAAATTACTAACTGCTAAAATGACAAAACTTTTTCAAAACACTTTTTGTGTTTTTTCATGAACACATACTCCAGCCACTACCCAGGATATCTGAAAAGGACCGACACCTCTGAGTATTGTCCTGAACTGACACCTCATCACGACTCCTGTGAATTCTTTGAGAGTCGTGTTAATAGTGTTTTACAGGCCACTGTGGTGTCCTAGAAAGTCTGGATAGTGTCAAAGGCTTCTACTCTAGTTTTAGCTCTCACTTAGAAGCTGTGTGACCTTTGGCACTTATTGAACCTCTGTGCAACTGGATTTCACTCATCTGCAAACAAAACTAGATGCCATTGTTATAGTTCAACAAAAAATTCACAAGAAAAAATTCACAGCGTTGCTGTGAATATTAAATGCAGCAAGGTAATGAGCAAATGACTGCAGATAATAAACACTTCACAAATTATTTGATGAATCTGAATTCTCTGATAAACATTTTCCTTTCCTTTTCAGTTAGCAGCAAGGAAAAGTGACCTTTGCAATGTTCCAGGCAAAACCACAAAGGTAGAGCTGCGAGAGGCTTTAAGTAGTTTGATTTCCATGCCTAGGCTGTATTTTACTACAGATGATGGTAATAAATGCAGGTAAATAGTGAGCTGCTCCTCAATTTTGTAAGACAGATGTTAAATCAACTCAGCTTTCCACAATCTAATTCAATCAGAAGGTTGCAAGTGTCCCCTTACCTACTAACAAAACAGGATTAAACCAGTTACCTACTTATGTTTACAGATCATAAACCTGATTTCAGTCATCCAGATAGACTATTGTTGATTGCTGCAGGCATGACTCATGCGAAAGCATCTGAAACCTTAAGCTTATCAAAAAGGGCTGGGTAATAGTCTAATCCTAGGCTTTCTTCCACCCTGGCTGCAATACAGCTCAACAAGGAGCAGGTCCACCATGGCATTCTCATATTTGTCCTCAATTCCTCCCCATTAGAATTTGAAACAATTATCAATTTCCCTCAACTGTCTCAAAGACTCAGCACCATTAAGACTGGAACTCAAGGCAGGATTAATGTATTCCTTTTTAGCCTCACCTACCAAAATGCAATTCAAAGGAGTGAACTCAAATGCCTCTCAGGAAAAGTCTCCAAAAAGAAGGTCTTCCCACTACTAAGCACAAGGCGTAAATATACCACAACTACTTAGGTTCCAAAGAGTTCCAAAGGATTATGATTTCAGCCTTGGACTTAACTGCTACAAATGGTGTTTTACAAATCTAAACTCTGCTCTTAACAGAGCCCTTTTAATACTCAAAAAGAACCAAGGTGTTTTTTTTCCATCAAATGTTTATTAACAGTTATAGACAAGGTAAACGAGAATGCCAAGAAAAGGGCATTTCACATTTTAGAAGTACCTACACTACTTCAGGAAAGAGTTCTTAAAGCTCCCTCCACTGTGCAGGTAACAAAATGTTAAAACTTGTTGCCCAAAGCTAAATCCAAAATTATATACTAAGAAAACCCTACAGGAGTATAAACTGGTACAACCACTTTAGAAACCTGTTTGGCAGTATACCTCATGACCCAACAATTGTATTTATGTTTACTAAAAGACATGTTCAAGAATGTAGCAATGTCATTCATAACAGCCAAAAACTAGAAACATAAATGTTCATCAACTACAGAATGAATAAATTTTGATATTTTATATACCATAAAACTACACAGCAATAATTCTTAAAAATATTGCTACATCAGACCATGGCTGCAACTCACAGATACAATCAACATTCAGAACAAAAGACATTCACAGAAGAAAATATATTGTATGCTTCCATTTATATAAAACTGAAAAATAAGCAAAACTACAGTGAGAAGAATGACAGCCTTTGGTGGGTATCAGCTGGGAGGGATATAAGGAGCTTTCTGGGATGCTGGACATTTTTCACATCTTGATCTGGGCAGTGAGTACGTGTATCCATATACAAATATTCATTGGCCTGTACAATTAAGATTTGTGCCCTTTACTATACACAAATATCCCTCCAAAAAGAAAACTCCACACTTTGTTTTTTTTAATTTAAAAGTGCTTTGTTCACTTCGTAGGATAACAGGACACGTAAATAACAATGTGCCAGGAGAACAGGCTAGGACGAGTGCTCTGCGGTTTCTGCCTATACAACAGGCAAGTCATTCATTCATCAAACACTTATAGTTTGCCTATTTCATGACAAAAAGCTCATATAGCTATGTTATATTAAGCCAAAAAGCATTATTAGATAAAACTCACTAGATAAGATGTAACAATTTTAGATCTGGATGCACCTAGTAATAAAATATCAAGTTATGTACAACAAAATCTAATAGAACTACAAGAAGAAATAATGGAAACAGTCCAAATATCCATCATCAGTGAAATGGCTAAAGAAATTGTAGTAATCATATAATGAAATGCTATACAACAATGAAAATGAATGAACTAAACTATAAACTACATGCAACAACATGGATGAATCTCGCAAATACTGGGCAATATAGGAAAATCACCAAAAATACATATAAATCGTTCACTGCAATCCCTATCAAATTACCAATGGTATATTTTTCACAGAACTAGGACAAAAAATTTTAAATTTGTATGGAAACACAAAAGACCCCAAATATCCAAAACAACCTTGAGAAAGAAGAATGGAGCTGGAGGAATCACACTCCCTGACTTCAGACTATACTACAAAGCTACAGTAATCAAAACAGTATTGTGCCGGCACAAAAACAGACATACAGATCAATGGAACACGATAGAAAGCCCAGAAATAAACCCACACACTTATGGTCAATCTACAACAAAGAAGGGAAGAATATACAACAGAGAAAAAATAGTCTCTTCAACACATGATGCTGGGAAAACTGGACAGCCACATGTTAAAAATTGAGATCAGAACATTCTTTAACACCATATATAAAAACAAACTCTAAAAGGATTAAAGACCTAAATGTAAGACCGGATACTATAAAACTCCTAGAGGAAAACATAGGCAGAACACTTTCTGACGTAAATCGCAGCATTATTTTTTTTGGACCTCTCTCCTAGAGAAATGGAAATAAAAACAAAAATAAACAAATGGGACCTAATTAAACTTAAAAGCTTTTGCACAGCAAAGGAAACCATAAAATGAAAAGACAGCCTATGGACTGGGAGAAAATATCTGCAAACAATGCTACCGACAAGGGATTAATTTCCAAAATACACAAACAGCTCACGCAGCTTAATATCAGAGAAAGAACCAACCCAATTAAAAAATGGCAGAAGACCTAAACAGACATTTCTCCAAAAAAGACACACAGATGGCCAACAGGCACATGAAAAGATGCTCAATATCGCTAATTATTAAAGAGATGAAAATCAAAACTACAATGAGGTATCACCTCTCACCAGTCAGAATGGCCATCATTAAAAAGTCTACAAATAGGGGCTTCCCTGGTGGCGCAGTGGTTGAGAGTCCGCCTGCCGATGCAGGGGACACAGGTTCGTGCCCCGGTCCAGGAAGATCCCACATGCCACTGAGTGGCTGGGCCCGTGAGCCACGGCCACTGAGCCTGCGCGTCCGGAGCCTGTGCTCCGCAGCGGGAGAGGCCACAACGGTGAGAGGCCCGTGTACAGCAAAAGAAAAAAAAAAGTCTACAAATAATAAATGCTGGAGAGAGTGTAGAGAAAAGGGAACCCTCCTACACTATTGGTGGGAATGTAAACTGGTGCAGCCACTATGGAGAAGAGTATAGAAGTTCCCTAAAAAACTAGAAATAGAGTTACCATATGATCCTGCCATCCCACTCCTGGGCATACATCCCTAGAAAATTCTAATTCAAAAAGATACATGCACCCCAATGTTCACAGCAGCACTATTTACAACAGCCTAGACATGGAATCAACCTAGCTATCCAGCAACAGATGAATGGATAAAGAAGATGTGGTACATATATACAATGGAATACGACTCAACCATAAAAAAGAATGCAATAATGCCATTTGCAGCAACATGGAGGCACCCAGAGATGAACACATTAAGTGAAGTAAGGAAAAGACAAATATCATATGAAATCACTTATAAGTGGAATCTAAAAAAATCATACAAATGAACTTATCTACAAAACAGAAATAGACTCACAGACATAGAGAACAAACTAACAGTTACCAAAGGGGATAGTGGAGGGGCAGGAGGGGGGATAAATTTGGAGTTTGGGATTAACATATACACACTACTATATATAAAATAAACAACAAGGTCCTACTATATAGCACTATATTTATTATCTTGTAATAACCTATAATGGACAAGAATCTGAAAAAGAATATAGATAGACACATATATATCTATATATATAACCAAATCACTTTGCTCTATACCAGAAACAAACACAACATTGTAAATTAACTATACTTCAATTTTTTTAAAGGTTAAAAAAATACATATAAATCCATTTGTATCAAGTTGAAAACAAACAAAATTAAAATTCAGGATGCAGAACTAGGTGGTAATTTTTTTTCTTAAACAGCAAGGGAATAACTATCCCCAAAATCAGGATAGTAGAGCGAGATCAATGGAGAAAAGGGAAGGAGATGTAACCAGGGTGGGGCACATGGGGTTGGTGGTGAACGCTCTATTTCTTAACCTGGGTGGTAGATATATTACTGTTTTCTTCATCGTTATTCTTTAAAATGAGGATATGTGCATTATACACTCTTCTGTTTGTATAATAAATTAAGAATGCAGGCAAGCTCTTTTCCTTCCCATTTCCTCTTCCCGCCGAATGAAACGCGAACCTGACAGCTCAAGCTCAAAGCAGCTATCCTGACCTGGAGAGGATGCACTGAGCGGTGGAACCTCCTCAAAGACCTAGGAATGGCAGTATCGGCACCAACTGTTGACTCTGGATTTCTCTTACTTTAGAAAAATTTATTTCTACTTTTTAGAAATCTCTATTTCTGTAGATTTTTCTCTTATATTCAGCCAAACCTAATCCTGACACATTCAGTGATTTGGACAAATAAAAGCTTTCTAACATTTAAAGCTGTCCAACAATGGAAAGGACTCCCTGAGAAACTATACCGCACCCACTCCTGGCCAGGCATTGTGGAAGGAATTCCCACATGGGAAGGGAAGTGGCACTGCAAGATTTCTAAAGGCCCCTCTGGCAATTAAGATTCTAAGGCTACTACGGGAACAAACTAGCTCTGAAGCTGTGGCAACTCTCTGCCTCTGAATCTATCCTTCTGTTATCAGCGAGAACATTCCTTTTCTATAACGTTCCATGACCTACATTCTTCAAGACTGCTCCAACACTATCTTCTCACTTGTACCTTTCAAAACTAACTTTACCTTGACTTCAGTATACTCCTCTACCGAACCTTCCTCAACTCTGTTATGTGCTTCATGGGGCTGTCCTATAAATTAAATCACCCAGGTTCCTGTATCCTCTGGTTTCCAGTTGGGTTTGACCAATGAAAAGCTCCAGCAGACCAGAGGGTGGGAAAAGAAAACATGTGAGGTGTTTATTCCCCTTGATTCCCTTCCTGCTAGGCCACTGGTTGGAAGTGGCTGCATTCCCATAGGTTACCTTCTCCTTCCGCTAAGCTCTCTCAAGTTCCAGAAATTACTCCCTCTCTTGCTCCATCAGGCCTAAGGGTGCTAATTGCTCTTAGCCCTGAAGTGTTTCACCAACCCCTGTTGGTGTTCCTTAACTCTGAGCAATCACACTGCTGGAGTGCACCAGGAGATAACTGATAGACCCAACAAACTACTTTCAGCCTGCACTGTTCCGTCATCCCTGATGGCTCCCATCTCCCCTTACCCCATAGCATTGTTTTTCTCTCAGTAATTGCATTCTGTATGCTTCCACATATGGACTGATTCACTACAAATCAGTTCCCTATGGAAAAGTCTTAATCCCAGGCTGATTCCCACTTCTGCCACCAATGCGTACAAACTACATGTAATACTAGATTGGGCAATGCCTAATTAAGAGGTAAATGTTACTAAAAATTCCTGACACACAGACTGCAAAGCCAAGCCAAAGACTGGGATTTGGGGTTTATCTATTTATAACTTTCCTTTCCTTTAGACCAAAAGCTGGAGAAATTATCATACTTGTTATTATATTTTGCTTTATTTACAAGAATGGAACAAGGCCAAAAACAGTGCTCATCCTACAACGGCCACTCAAATTGTCAACAAAAATTGAAATGTCCTACCAGTTGCAATGAATCCTCCCTTTCTTATAGACAAGCCTACAAGTAAGACACCAGATTCAAATAATAGAAATGAGCTTTTAGTGTCAATCTTTCAGTTTATTGCTTAAATCCCATTTGAGAGTCATAAAGAAAGCATCCCTGAAAAAGATTCAAGGGTCAAAGATAAAGCTCTAATATCTGGAAAGATGTGATTTTTGCACCCGAGAAACAAAACTGAGACAGGCTTACCGTTTCCAAATCAACAGTGCTGCAGAAATGTTGCAAAAGACAGCACTTCTTAGGACTTTTACTGTGCTTCAGAATATCATGCTGTACACTCCCCAATATATATTCCAAAGCAGCAGAGCTTGATCCACGGGCAAAACAACCCAAGTATCACTGTAACAGACCCATTAAACTCTAAGAAAAGACCTACTGCCCCATCCACATGAATGCCAGGGCGGCACAGATATTGTTACTTATGTTAAGGAACCTAGAGCAGCGTTTCTCAACCTGGGCGCTTCTGACATTTCGGGCCAGGTAATTCTAGGTTGTGAGGGACTACACTGCAGAGTAGGGCAATCAGTTGCATCTCTGACCTCTAGCACTCCTCCAGTATGACAATCAAAAGTGTCTCTACACATTGCCAAACGTCCGGGGAATGGGGGCTGGGGCAAAAACTGCCCCTGGCTGAGAACCTCGACCCTAGATCAACTTTTATCACTCACACCCCACCCAGCACTACCACAGTGCATACGGTAACTCTGAGTCATCCATCTGGATGGGTCTATAGGAGTAGACTTAGCTTTATAAAGTACCTTTTTTTTGTTGTTAAAGCTAGGAGTATTTGGCAACTCGCAAAGCGATACACACCCCTAGCACTAGGAAGGAGGGGAAGATGGATGGAAAGAATGGTTGCTAAAGTGGAGAAAGATTGCTAAAAAATTTCCAGACTTGAATTCCCTCTGAAAGCATCAGAATTCTCAGATGAATGAATACACTCACTCACTTTATTCTCTCTGAGACGTTACGTGGAAAGTATCACAGTCCGTGGCATAAATGAACAAATGGAAAAAGGCAGGCAAAACCCCTTAATCAAGTGAGGACAAAGTCAAAGGCAGGAAAGCACTGAGGGCTGACAGCCCAAGAACCTTTGTCTGGAATCCAAAGTTTGTCATATATGGACTCCAGTCCATCTTCAAGTTTTATTGCCATAGCACACTGTCCACAAAAGTGGCTTTCTACCCTATCAGACCCAACGCCCCCTTCTGTAACAAATATTTTGTAATGCTCTTTATTCTGAAATGAAATTCAAAGATTATAACATTATACCCATAGATATAACTTTTTTAAAATTTCAATATAGCGCCCAAACTGCAATGTAAGGGAAGAGAAACAAGAAGATTTGTATAATAAAACGTATGTTCAGACAAGACGAGACTGCAAGACAAAAGCATCCCCACCACTCTTCCGAAGTGTCCCCTAGAGGGCAGAGTTATCCCACTCCTGCTCCACACAAACCTGCTCTCAGCAGTCACACAGTTCAGCAACCTCCATCCCTTTCGATGAATATGACACAGAGGCAGCATCACAAAATAGGTAAGAAAGAGGGCTTTGGGGCTTCCCTGGTGATGCAGTGGTTAAGAATCCGCCTGCTAATGCAGGGGACACGGGTTCGAGCCCTGGTCCGGGAAGATCCCACATGTCACGGAGCAACTAAGCCCGTGTGCCACAACTACTGAGCCTGCGCTCTACAGCCCATGAGCCACAACTACTGAGCCCATGAGCCACAACTACTCAGCCCGTGTGCCACAACTACTGAGGTGCACGCACCTAGAGCCCGTGCTCTGCAACAAGAGAAGCCACTGCAATGAGAAGCCCGCGCACTGCAACGAAGAGTAGACCCCGCTGGCTGCAACTAGAGAAAGCCCACGCGCAGCAACGAAGACCCAACGCAGCCAAAAAAAAAAAAAAGAGGGCTTTGAAGTCAAACCAGCTGTGGCTAAAACACAGTTCCTCCACTTCACTGCTATGGTACCCTCTAAGTCTAGTTTCTCACCTATAAAAATAGAATGCCAGCATATTTTTCAGAGTTTTTGGGAAAATTAAATGAGCATGTAGAATATCTATTTCTGCACCTAACACATAATATGTGCTCAATAAATGTTAGCTATCAGACTTAAACTATTATTCCTGAATCCACCTCGTATTATGTCTTAGCTTATGCCCATCTTACTCTCCCAGGAGAAAGTATGGATGACTGGATATTCATTTAGCAGAGATAGTCTAAAAAGGATTCAGGTGCAATATAAGAAAGAAGTTGCATCATATGACTTGTAAGGTTGTTTCTAATTCTGAGATTCTACCATATGCTGCCCTACACTGACGTTATCTTCTATTAACTGGGGTCCTTTTTTCCCAGTTAGAGGACCAAGAACATGTCTAACGCATCATACTGTACAAAGCAACTACGGAGAAACACCTTGAACTCAGATCATGACAGTTTAGTGTCCCCCTTGAAAGCCCAGCCCTGGTCATTGGTTCTTTACCATTTAGCACAGGGCAGTCAAAAAAAGAAGGACAACTTTTCCAGAGAGGCACCTCAAGCAACCTGTACAGTGTCTTCAGAGAGTGATGATTCAAGGGCCAGCTGTTATCTATATGAATTTATTCCTTACACCAAGGAGCAAAGCAACACCCCTAAACATCTAGATTTTCAAATATGGAAGTGAAAACTAGTGGTGACAGCTAGAGAAATACTTCAAACTGATTCCAAAGTTAATATTCTGAATAAAAGCACTCACTGCTCAGGCTGTTAAAGGGAGCCCACAGGCCCAAGAAGTAATAAGCACATGGCTGGGCATGGAGTTATAGCCTACTGACATACAGGAATCTTAATTTACATACACATACTGCTTTATAAAACAGAAGTTGCCAATTATTGCAAATCATTCTGCAAGGTGCTAACAGTGGTTATTTCTGAGTAGTGGAATTATTGGGGGTTGCTTCCTTTTGCTTATTAATAGTTTCCAATTCTTCTAACATATTGCTCTCGTAATGAGAATTCAAAATTACACAACACAATTTATTATCTACTGACAATCCATGAAATCTGGGGCAAAAAAAACTATTTTAGGTGAACTCTTCACTGAACCTGTGGATAAACTAAGTATTGATCTATGTCTCTAAAAATCATCCTTGTTCCCCACCTCAAACCAGAACCAATCACAACTTTGTTGCCCTCTTAATCTCTCCTGCAGACCTTACAGGTTTTGACACTACAGGACATCAGCACTGGATATTAAAAAAACCTCACTATTAGTTTTCACCAATTTCCCAGTGACAGCTACCAACTACCAGTTGTAAAGAGAGGGAAAGGAAATGTTTTAAATCAATGTGTTTTTTGCACAAAAAGACATCAGATTCAAAGAAGTGACTTACTCAAAACTAAACGCAGACACTTCTACATCGCTATTTGAAAACCACTGGCTCCTCACAATCCTCACAGTAACAAGCCTCTATGAAAAAAAATCAATAAAGAGCCTCCATGGAATCATGAATGTCCCAAGAATAAAACGTCATTTTGGTAAACCCTCATTTGGTAATTGTATTTTCCCTGCTCAGTGAAAAAACAGCACAGAAAGATTTCAAGAGGAGAGGGGAAAAAAACAGCCTCTACCAAAACAGGCATACTCCTCAGCACAGCAGAAGTAAATTCAAACCAGCTCAATTCAGCAATTAAGCAATTCACCATATACGAAGCACCATGACAGGTGTTTATCATCTCTAAACAAATAAGACAAGATATCTGCCTTCCAGGGAATCAAAACTCTAGTCTGGGAAACAAACACTTATAAACTAATATACGGCAGATCCAGACAAAATTTAATAGAAGTTTTAAAACTGTTCTGGTAGTATAAGAAAGGAGAGATTAAAATCAACTGCAAGAATTCTGAAAATGATTCTTAATATTCATTATATATATATATATATATACACACATACACTTAAATCAGTCACTTATCCATCTTAATCATTGAACCCAAAATAAAAGGTGGCAGAAACTCTCAGCTACCAAAAGCAAGCATCAGAGGTGAAATCTACACACTCATCCTTCGGACTAAAAATAAAACGTAAACGACAAGTGACTTACAACAAGGAGAATAGATGCAAAAAGGACTCACCAACATCAGAAGGTCCGTACTAGGCATCTTCCTCTTCCAAGCTTCCTTTCAGTGCCTCCCCTCTGCAAAAGGGAATCACGTTTGTTTACTTCTAACGCTTTAAACGCTCCCGTCGGCCCGCCGAGATTCGCCAGAGCTGCAGAGAAAGGGTTCTATCCCTCCTTTAAGAGCTCAGATTTCACTCCTAGCATTCACACTCCACCCCAGCACCCCAAACCAGCGAATCAGAATCCTGCTGGCACTCTGCTTACCTCCCACAGCTGCCCAAACGCTTCCAGAGCCACCCTCCCACAAAGCAATCCCCCCAGGTAGCTACCGGGGGAAACGCCCAGCCTGCAGTGGACCAGGGCCTGAAGGCCCGGAGCCCCGCCCATTCAAACTAACCCGGCCAAGGAGCGGACGCTACAGGCAGTCCAGTCCCAGGGTCCAGCCTCCGGTGGACTCCCTTTAGAAACAGGTAGGCCTCGTTCTCGACTTCATCCCTCCCTCCCCACAACCCTCTCCTCGCCGGCGAAGGACCAGCAAACCTGCCCACCCCAAGACCACTCCTACCCCGCCAGCGAGTGGAGTTTCGGACCCCGCTCCTTCTCGGCCCTGGCGCCCTCCCCCACCCACTCGCGAACCTTGCACTCACTCAGACCTCGGGTGGTCGGCGCCCCTACCCTCAGCCCGAACCCGAGCCCGCCCCAAGCTGCTAGCCCCTCGGTCCGGCCTGGCCCTTCCTCCTCTCCTCACCCCTCCGCAACAGGACCCCTCCGCAACAGGACCCCCCGCAGTCCAGACACTCCTCTCTCTCCCCGGCCAGGACCCGCCTCCCATTCAGTCCCGACTCTCCCCTATCCCAAGCCGAAGCCCTCCTTCCCAGCCCGGACACTCCTCCTTCCTCCGGGTCCGCGGCGGCCCCGTCCACCTCCTCAGCCGGGAGCAGCTTCTGCGCTCCTTCCCTCGGACACTGTCTCGCCGGCCCTGCTCCTCTTCACCGCGAGACCGACTCGCGGGCCGCTGGGCGAAAGCTCCCCAGGCGGCGTCTACTCCTACCGCTGCTGCCGCCGCCGCCGCCGAGATTAGAGATCCGGCCGCCGGTGGCCCCGCCCCTCCCCCCGCCCCGTCCGGAAATGGCTCCCAAGGTGCCCGCCCCGTTCCCCAGCCCTGGCGTGCGCGGCTCCGCCGCCGGTCACGCGCACGCCCCGGCCTGGGCGCCAGGCCCGCTGTCCCCTCCGGGCCCCACGGCGCGTGCGCGCCTCCTGCTGGCCTGGCGGGGGCGGCGCCCGGGCCTTTAGAGAAGGTGGAACGTGCCCGCCCCAGAGGGTACCCAGCTTCTTCAGTCTCCGTTTTTAAAAACCAACTTGCTGGTCACTTTTGGCCACTTGGAGCCCCTGAGAGAGTCAGCCTGCAGAGCACTGTGCAAACTGATCCATAACAACGACTCAAGATGGGTCTCTAGAGAGGCCTTTGCGATTTTGAGTGACTCAGAGATTTGCTCCTTGTCTCCTTCCTGGAGACTTCCACCGAGGTCAACGATGCCTGAAGAAAAGCGACAGGAAAACGCCCTTATTGGAAATATTATCCCCATCCTCCCCTCTCCCCACAAAAATGGATAACAGTGACTATAGTTGTTGGGCAAAAATGCTACCAATACTACTTTATTTTCGTGAGCAATGTTGGGAGTCATCTGATATTCAAGTGAGAGCACCCACCAGGATCACAGAGGTCACCCTTCATTTCCAGAAGAACTAACTCTTATGTCAGTTTCATGACTTGCCCATGTTGTCGTGGCACTAATTCAGCAGAAGCAGAAGACAGTGTAGTTACTTGTAACTGATCGGTGATCTGCATACAGTAATTTTTTCCAACAAATTATTTAAATGACACCTACATGGCATCTTGAAATCTTAATAAAAATGACACTTATGAGTGTACCCAATTCCATCCCTTTGCAAAATGTCATGACACTAATTTGGGGTGTCATCACTACCATCGTTACCCTCATCTAGTGCTCTTAGGATGGAAGTCCTTGTTATCACATCTGCCCTTCTCTGCACAGCCCCTTTAGCACTTCCCAGTTTCCCAGCCAGAATGGTCAAGACTATGAAAGAGTCAAACAGGTTATCTCTGGGCTTCATTGCCCTCAGCCCTACCCATCAGAAGTCCCAGACATCTCTACTATCCAGAGCTCCTAAACCAGGCACTAACACCCCCATACCCCTAGTCCTCTTGCTGTTCCCCAGCAGACATGCATCCTCAGTGTTGAAGGGTCAGAAAATGTCCTGGGCTTCCTGCCAATGCCTACTCATCAAGAGTAAATTTGGGATTCCAGCTATGTCCTCCCCAGCCCTCATCCCCGACCCCTCTGCTTTACTTCTTCTCAGATCCTAGGATCTGCTCTCCCTAGCCTCCTGAACTGCCACCTCTCATCCTTTCATCTAGAATTTCTGTGGAGCTGACTGAAGGGCAAGGTCCACGTCTGACTGCTCCCTAAATCTGTTACAACTTCTCTGCTCCTCACACTGCACAGTAGGGGGTCTGTTCATTCTTCCCAGATGAATAAATTCAACCATATTTTCTAACCTTTATTGTTATGGACTGAAGGTTTCCCCCTCCCAAATTCATAGGTTGAAGCCCTAACCCCCAATGTGATGGCAGGGCCTCTGGAAGGCAGTTAGGTTTCAATGAGGTAATGAGGGTGGAGCCCTGTAATAGGATTCATGTCCTTGCAAGAAGAAGACCAGGCAGAGCATGCTCCCTCTCTCTCTCTCCCCCTCGCTCCCTCTCTCTTCTCTCCTCTCTCCTCTCCTCTCTCTCTCTCCTCTCTCTCTCCTCTCTCTCTCTTCTCTCTCTCTTTCTCCTCTCTCTCCTCTCTCTGTCTCCTCTCTCCCTCTCCTCTCTCTCTCTTCTCTCTCTCTCTCTCCTCTCTCTCACTCCCTCTCCTCTCTCTTTCACTCTCTCTCTCCCTCTCCTCTCTCACTCTTCTCTCTCCTCTCTCTCTTCTCTCTCTCTCTCTCCCTCTCCTCTCTCTCTTCTCTCTCCTCTCTCTCTCTTCTCTCTCTCCTCTCTCTCGCTCCCTCTCCTCTCTCTCTCTCTCTCCCTCTCCTCTCTCTCTCTCCTCTCTCTCTCTTCTCTCTCTCTCCTCTCTCTCTCTTCTCTCTCTCTCTCCTCTCTCTCTCTCCTCTCTCTCTCCTCTCTCTCTCTCTCTCCTCTCTCTCACTCCCTCTCCTCTTTCACTCTCTCTCTCTCTCCCTCTCCTCTCTCTCTCTTCTCTCTCTCTCTCCTCTCTCTCTTCTCTCTCTCTCTCTCCTCTCTCTTCTCTCTCTCCTCTCTCTCTCCTCTCTCTCTCTTCTCTCTCTCTCGCTCTCTCTCTCCTCTCTCTCCCTCCCTCTCCTCTCTCTCTCTCTCTCTCTCTCTCTCTCTCCATACACAAAGAAGAGGTCATGCAGGCACACAGTGAAATGGTAGCCATTTGCAAGCCAGGAAGAGGACCTCACCAAAACCCAAATTTGCTAGCACCTTGACCTTGGACTTCCCAGCCTGCAGAACTGTGATAAATAAATGTCTATGGCCACTCAGTATGTGGTATTATGCTATAGTAGCCTAAGCTAAGATACTTACTTTGCCAAGAACTATGCTAAGGCAACTTTACATCAAAGGCCGTATTTATGTCCTAACTTGCCCAGCTCAGGTGACTCTCATCATCTCTCAACTTGTCGACAAGGACATTAAGGCCCAGAGAAGGTAAATGATCATCCCAAAGACACACAGGAGAATGGAGCAGAGTTTGGATGGGAAGTGAAATCTTCAGATTTTGTAGGAAGGACCTAAGATATGTTTGTTAATGAATTGGAATCAAAGAACGTTAGAGCTAGAGGGGCCTTCAACTATTTGCAGTTCAACCCCATAATACATGCATGAAGAAACCAAGGCGGGGAAAGGAACATGACTCCTGGCAGTTCCTGGCAGAGCCCAAGGGCCCTGGATGAGGGTGTGTGCGGGGAGGGGGACAGGGGCTGAGACTTCCGGCACACTGTTCCTGTCCCCACACTCCCTCTGACTGCAGCTTAACATCAGGGATTACAAGAGAAGCATCAAGTAGAAAATGACCAGAGATAAAAGATGCATGAGGATTAAGAAAGAAAACTTCAGCCTTCACAGGGGGAATCAAACTGGAGCAAAGTCCCCACTGACTATCGGACTCACCTGTCCTAGTGCTCTATTGGTGAGCCCTCGGGAGAAAGCAAGAGAGCAGAGAGCAAAGGGGATATAAATGAGAGAGAATTACAGTTCAGAGAGAAAAGAGATGTGCCAAAGCAGGAGCGATGGCTAAGGAGGGGACAAACGTCCACCTCTTTCCCCTTTCCCCCCGGATGCTCACACAGTAGAGGCTTCAGAAGTTCTACAAAGGAGGGGCTCAGGGAGGCAGAGGCGGGGTGCTGGGGCTCCCATACTCGCGGCGTGGTCTCCCAGTGAGCGGCCCTGGCATCACCTGGGAGATGATTAGAAATGCAGTTTCCTGGAGCCCCACTCCAGACCTACCAAATCTCGATCTGCATTTTAACAAGATCCGCAGGTGAGATATATGCGCAATAAAACTTGAAGCAAGTCCCTCAACACCCTGCTTGCAGAGAAAGCACGGTGTTTTTTTTAAGACTGTGCATTTGTTTGGGACGGTTTAAGGAGGTTGATGAAATGTATGAGGGTGAAGAGGAGAACTAATGCTCCCCAAATTGGCGTTTGGCGCCATCATGGTGCCTTCCGGGATAAAAAAAGAAGATTGGGAGGGATTAGAAAGGCCTATGGGGGACGAGGGAGAACCGAAATACCTGCTGATGACAGAGGGCCGGGGATGGCAGGGGGCAGAATGTGGAGGAAGACAGTCTGGACTTTTTTCCCCATGTGGCTTCTTTTAAAATAATCCATGCTGGCAAATCTGGTTCTGCTTACAATGGCAGCTAGCCATGGCCAAGTCAGTGACAACCCTCCCTCTAGACACAAGCACACAGTCCCCACTCTAAAAAGCATGAACGTGCTATCATGCCTCCAATCCTGACCCTGACACCACCACCCCCAACCCACCCAACTGGGACTTTCTATGGAAGCTCAGCTTAGGACAGGGCTGCGGGAAGATCTCGGGGCAGCTGCAGCTTCTAAACCACCCCTGGGAAGGAATGGCCCACAGGAAAGCCCCCTGCAGGACATCTGGTCATGGAGCCTAAAACGCCCTGCCCAAGGAGGGGCAGGAAACCACCCAACAGCAGCAGGCTGGGAAGATCATGACAGAACCGGCCACTGGGGAAAAGGGTGCTAACAGCCGCCCAGGGCAGGGAGCATGTTCCCAGAGGTTGCCACACTGGGATAAAGAGCAAGGTGCGGTGGATCACTGAGCTACATGTGCCAGGTGCCAATTCAGCCAAAAGTCAGAGTGGCCAGGCCAGATCCTGAGAAACAAGTTATTTCCCAAGGAAGCCCACCTTTCCTGAGGAAGCCCCCTGTTGCTAACCAGGCTACACAATCACTCCTAGCAAAGCATCAAAACCAGAGAGTGACTGCTTATCAGAAACCAAATAAATACAAACTTCCTTGGGCAGAAGGAAACCAGCTGGGCCTGCGATGACAGAACAGCTTTGAAGCCAGACGAGCCTCTACCCAGAGATCACTGTGTGGGCTCAGGTGAGTGGGTTTAACTGAGCCTGGGCTTCCTTGGTTGAAAAATAAAGGTTAATAGCATCTACCCTGGGACTGTGAGGGCGGGTGGGTATGTGTACCCAGCACAGGGCCCGATCCACAGTAGGCACTCAAGAACTATTAGTCTAACCTCCTCCACCATGTGCATGATGGAGTTCAGGTAAGATGCCAATCTAGGCTCTGTGACCAGCTAAAGCAAGCCCAGCTCTCTCTCATCTCATTGCTCTAGGTCTGGCTCAATCCCCATCAGGACCTGATCCTGACAGTTGATTAGCCTTTCCAACTTGCCCCTTGCCCCATTGAGTGTACCCTAGGCCTTTTCAAGGCTTACCCAAGAGCTACAGATCTATCAATATTCCTGCAGATTTTTGGTGTTTGTAGATCAGTAAGACCCAAACCAACTAAACCCAACACCCCTTGTTTATGGGAGTTACAAAATATATGTCGTAAACAGGGGTGAGTACCTACCTACATAGCAATATAGTGTCCTAACTTCAAAACTGAAAGCCATCAGAAAAAAATCCTACGTGAAGTTAGCAGATGCGTGAACTTACAATGGATACGTATGCGTTGAAGAGAAGATAATATTTAATACTGTTGTCATTTTTTCCTTTATATTTGCCATTTTGAAATAAGGCTAAATTAGTATTTTTATACAACTACATACAATTGTTCTGAACGGGAAAGCTACAAATGCAGTCCAGTACAGAGGTGTTGTCTTGTTGACTCTAGTACTATGTGAGCAGCATTACCATGGGTGACGTGATCTTCCAAAATGATGGATTAAGAGTTGATAAAGTTCCAAACAAAATGAAGGATAACCTACCTGCAACTTTCAACAGGGTAGATGTGCTCCGGGAAGAGTGTACGATAAAACCATGTTTTTAAAGAAATCCACTTTTTCTTGTACGAAAGTGAAATTGAGGTCTTGGCCCATGTGACTATGAACTGGTTTTTCTCCTACATGATTGTTCTGGCAGGATGTTAAAAAAAAAAAAAATGTGTAGGGCTCAGGACAGTTCTTCATTGTGAGGGACTGCCTTTGCAATGTCTCTAGCATCCATCGCCATTACCAAATGACAGCAGAACGACCCCCATCATTGTGACACCCAAAACTTCTTAAAATTTTGGGATTCCCCCTAGGGAGCCAAACTGTCCCACTGAGGATTGAAAACAGGAATGCACGCTAACACAAGCCTCATGTTAATATCTACAGCTGAATATCTGTCAAGTTAGGAGGGACTCAAGCGTCATCCGGCCCATCCTTCCCTTCTAGCAGGCACATCAGAACCTCCAAGGAGCGTTTCCAAATCCCCATGTCAGGGCTTTCCTACATTCCCTGGTGAATGAGGGGTGGGGCCCAAACATCTGTATTTTGAACATCCCCAGATAAAAGTTGCTAAGTTCTATCCATTCTCATCAATTTCTATGCCTTGGTCCCACAGCTAGTGGAAACCGAACCTAGAATTCCTGCTGTAGAAGCCCAGGCCCATAAAACATGATGAAACTTATAGGTTCTCGTGCTGGCTTTGAGACTCACATGCTGTGTGGCTTTGGATTCACCCTTTACCCTCTCTGGGTCTCAATTTCCTGAGCTCAAAATTGGATAGAGAGGGGAAGCTGCTCTCCAACTCTTTCAGTCTAGAATTCTCTATGCCCTACTTGGGTTACACTTCCCAGAAGCCTCTGTTTAGAAACTCTACCTCTCTGTGCCCAGGGTCCCAGGAGGGGCCCTTGATCACAGAGTTATTTGGTTGGAGAGGGTGTCTGCCCTGGTCCTGCGCTGAGGATGCGTGGTGTGGCCAGAATGCCCTGGAAGGCCAGCGCCTTCTCCCTCTCCCTCTCCCTCCCCTTCAGTGTTGACACAGATGGGATGCAATGAAGAGTAATATAAGTCCTGTGTAAACAGAGGACCAGGGGGCCAATTAGTAACCTTGACCCATGGTTACTCCTTGCCTGGCCCTGCAGAACCGGTTTCCAGGACTGACTCACTCAGAGGAGCTGGGCTTCGGGCAGCTGGGCGGGCAGCAGCTATATCCGGAGCTCAGGGTCAGGGTAGAAGGAGAGGGCGTCCATCTCTGCAAGCAGATGGAAAAGATTTTATGCCTTATAAAATTAAAGAAAATTTCCCCAGTTTTTTGTTTTGTTTTGTTTTGTTTTTTAAACTAAGGGCAGTTGTTCTCCATGCTCCATGCTCGGGGGAATGGACTGAGACAGAGGGATCAAGGACAGCGTGAGCTGAGAGGGCAGGCTGAGCAGGAGTTAACCAGGCAGAGAGATGCAGGAAGAGTGTTCCAGCTGAGGAAACTGTATATGCCGAGGCCCAGAGGTGGGCTCAGGAAGGCCAGCAAGCACGGCAAGCGTTAGGGGGAGGGGAGGGGAGGGAGAGGCAGGTCAGTAGGGACAGATGTGTAGGGCAGGTGTACAAATGCACATGCCTTCAGGGGCCCAAGCAGGTAATGGGAGAGTTACCATTTGGGAATGTAGACCTCAGGCTCGTTCATTCATCCATTCAACTATTTAATGTTAGGTTGCAGTATCCTGGGTTGGGGAATGAATCACTGAGCAAAACAAAAGATCTCTGCGTCATGCAATTTACATTCTAGTGGAAGGAGACAGACAAATAAACAGAATAACTAACTATATGGCAAGTTAGAAGGTGCCAAGGGCTATGGAAAAAGAAGCAAAGCCAAGTATGGGAAATAGAAAGTGTGGGGCATAGAGCAGGATGTCATGGGTGCTGCAGTTTTAAGTAGAATGGCAGGCAAACGCAACATGTGATGACTCTTCATCCTTAGTTAGCAACAGGAAACAGCAAGCCAGCATAATTTCTGGACAAAAAGAGCACAAAATTATTGTAGGACCATGTTGTGTTCTTGTTGCAATTTGCATAATCTGTCTTGTGACCATGATGTAACTTGCTGAATCAACCCCTCTTTGTTAATTCCATCTTTCTCTCCCAAGAGAGAGAAAAGAAATTCATAGTTGCATAGTGATTGTCAAGTGATCTAAAAGGTCATAAAGAAGAATATGACTAAGGAACTCCCAGAACTTTGGGCAACTTACTTGTTTTGAAGTTTTGTTTTTTCATCAGAATATACTATATGTACAGACCAGTCCACAGATCAAAGAGTAGAGCTTGATGAATACTCATGGCGTGAACATCAGTGTTCAGCACCCCTAACATGAAACAGAGTATGGCCAATTCGACTGTTTTTAAACAAATGCAACTGAGAACTAGATGGAGATGGTAAGTGTCCTGAGACCTCAGGGCCCTGTAGGATATAGTATTTCTAACTTTATCGAAAGAGCAGTAAGCAGCCATTGAGGTCCTTTTAATCAAGGAGCTGACCGTATCACATTTGTTTTTTAAAACAATTCCTCCGCATAGTATAGAGAATGGCTGGAAGCCCAAATGGCAGACTAGGTACAGGCTTTTGCTTTCATCTCAGCAAAGAGTGAAGACAGTTGGCTCTAGGATAGAACAAGGGCGTGAGCTTCAAAGATGGACTCTTGGAAAGTGAGATAAACAGAGTAAAAGGAGCTTCCCAGAACTACAGTCCACCCTGTGCCCTGACCAGCAGGCTGCCATGTGTGACCAAGCTAGCAGCCCCAGGGGAAAAGTCACATTCATAGCTCAAGACAAACTAACCCATGTCTAGTGAGCTATACCTTTAACCTGTTAGAGCAGGATTGGGGTACCTCTCCCTTAACCACGGGATTCTTTCTGACCTGATCATTTCCCACAAAATAGAGTTGGTTGTAGCAGTAACCAACAGAGTGGTTACATTCATGCTGAGGCTATTTCTATCTACCCTAGTGTTGTCGGCTGAATTATGTCCCCCAACAATTCATATGTTGAAGTCCTAACTCTCAGTACAGTACCTCAGAATGGGACATTCTTTGGAAGAGGGGTCGTTGCAGATGTAATTAGTCAAGATGAGGTCACACTAGAGTGAGGTGGGCCCCTAATCCAATATAACTGGTGTCCTTTAAAAAGGGTAGATGTAGACACATACATGCACACAGAGAGAATGCCATGCGGAGATAAAGGCAGGGATGGGAACTATGCTTTTACAAGTCAAAGAACACCAGGGACTGCCAGCAAACCACCAGACTGGGGCAGAGGCATTGGGCAGATTCTGTCTCACGGCCCTTAGAAGGAACCGGTCCTGCGACACCCTGATCTCAGATTTCTAGTCTTCAGAACAGTGAGAAAATAAACGTCTGCTGTTCAAGCTACCCTGTTTATGGTCCTCTGTCACAGCAGTCCTAGCAAATTAATACACCTAGATTCTCAAACTAGCCCCACACTTCAATAGGTTGACAAAGGAGGAATGGGAAGGGCAGGGTGACACGACCACTCCTAGTTGCCTTACATCCCCTCTGAGCGTCCAACTGTTGGAGCAGTGACTGGGGTCGGGAAGCCTCCAGAAGCCCTGGGGTCCACCGCTGACTGGCTTCATGGTGGGCAAAAGCAGCCTGAAGCTCGTCCTTGTGGATGTGCTTGAGGGGCCTGCTACACTCAGTTTTGGGGTGCAAAGAAACACCTGCCGCTTAGGGACAGGTATTGCAGGGGGCACTGCAAAGGAATCCACTCATTCAGACATATTTCAAATACCCACTCTTACTATCCACTTCTCATGTAATTCATGTACTCCAAATGTTTAAACCATTTCCACTGGCTGCCCAGTCAAACATCTAACTCAACACTGCCTTGTTATCGCATCATCTTAGACTCAATTAAAAACCCGTTCTGGTCAAATATCCTTACCAGTCCCTCCAATATACAAATCATTTCAGTCCTTTAAAGCAAGTTGTTTATCGCTATAGGCCTGCTTCTGATCCTGGCCACATCCCCCCGGGGACGTCTTACAAAGTCTCTGGTTGACAGCAAAAGGTCCTGAGGGGATTGCTCAATGTTGTCTCTGGAAACAACCTCACAACTATAAAAACAAGTCAAAAACCAAGCCTTAGTGACAGAGAATCAGTTACAGAAAATACATGAACAAGGGTCAGCAGAGATTGCCCGGGCCACACCCCAGGCTGTTTGGAAAGCGCTTACCTGATGTCTTCCATAAATGATAATCCATAGCAATAATCATCTATCAATGGATGTACTGATCTGTCTGTGAATTAGATCATATCTGGAGAGGATGCCCTCCAAGGGAAGGTACCAGACAAGGCCCAGTTAATTGAATGTTATTCTTGAACTTGGTCCACAAGGCCCCTTATGATCAGCCCCTGCCTCTCTCTACCTTCATCTCCCCCATCTCTACCTCACCCTCAGACTTTATACCCCAGGCATCATTAGAGTAACTATGTAATTAATCATCCAATCTGGGACACTTTTGAGACTGAGGACATAACTAATAAGTTTTCTGGGACTGCAGGCATAATAACCTGGACTGTGTTGCGCCATCTGGGATTTCTGGTTTCCCTAGTCATGTGGAATTACTTAGAGTTGCATAACATGCCATGGGCTCTTACAGAGTTGTCATCACAAAGAGGGCCGAGGCTTGATTTACGTGACTGTGAGAATAAATCAAGAATATTGACTGGAAGCTTCAAGGAGATATATTTTAGTTCAATATTAAGAAGAACTTTCTAGCCAACAGGACTACACAGAAAATGGACAGGCAACCTTGGGCAGTAGAGAGCTTCCCTGTCACTACAGCTGTTTTGTTGACAAATACTAGCATACAGTGGGTAGGACTTCTGAGGCGAGGACTCAGGCATGTAAGGGGTGAATACGAAGAATAACTACCTTAGACTCTGTTTCATCTATTCATTCATTCAATGAATATTTATTGGGCATGAGGCATTGCACCAGGAGTTTGATGAATTAGTACAAAACAAATATACCCATGTAACCACCATGCAGAGCAAGGCCCTATGCTTGGTGATAAACAAGATAGATGTGGCCTCTAACCTCTTGGAGCTGACAGGCTTGCAGAAGAGATACATGAGATTGTAAGAATTATTGGGTATTCAAAGAGAGTATGAGGGGAGAACTTGGGATGGGAGTCAAAGAAGGGACATGTAAGTCGAAAAGGGATGAATGTAGGAAACTTGTCTGGTTCCATGATCTTAGATCTTTCTGGAGAGCTCAGACTTATTCTCTCTTCTCTGATGCCTGCTTTTCCACATTGGGTAAGCTTCCTGACTGCTGACTTAGACCAGTCTATAGCTGCCAGCTCCAGAGCTGTGAGTCCTGTTCAGATGACACGTTACCAGGTAACTGACCATCCTAGGGGAGACAGGAGGGGTGGAGGAGCCATGTGGGGTCGTTAGTCACGCCTCTTTCTTTCCTCCTTTATTCTCTAAAAGATCATCAGAAGGCTAGTCACACAGACTTCAGGACAATAGAGGCACAGGCAATGCCATGGCAGGTAAACCCCAAGAGCCTGGCAGAGACTCAACTTTCAGAGCAGCCAGCTCTCATCAAAGCACCCAGTGATACTGGCCACAATCCAAAATCTCATGTATGAAGCAGAAGAGACAACAGGTGAGATAAAGGGCATGTGATCACAGGATTTTCTCCTGTACATTGATGGGAAATAATACCAGGATAATACAGCGTATAAATAAGTACTAGGGATGTATGGTACAACATGATAAATATAATTCACGCTGCTGTATGTTATGTATGAAAATTGTTAAGAAAGTAAATCCTAAGGGTTCTCATCACAAGGAAAAAATATTTTTTTTCTATTTCTTATATTTTGTATCTATATGAGATGATGGATGTTCACTAAACTTGTTGTGATAATCATTTCATGATGTATGTAAGTCAAATCATTATGTTGTACACCTTAAACTTGTACTGTGCTGTATGTCAATCATATCTCAAAAAAACTGGTAGGAAAAATAAATCAGTTAAAAAAACAAAATCCCATCAAAAATTTTTGTAGATGCAGATAAATTATTCTAAAATTTGTATGGAAAGGCAAAGGAACTAGAAGAGTAAGGACAACCTTAAAAGACAAGGCTGGAAATCTGCAATATTGTGATTTATCATAAGAAATATGTATCCACTTAGTCTTCATCTTCATTCCTAGCTCCTAAAACCCTTGGAATTTCCTAAGTGATGAGACAGCTAAAGGCGACTTTTGTTATTCATAACTGGTTCTTTCAATCACACACCTGACTATGTTACTGAGGTAATATTTGGTTGCCAGGGGAACCTTTCAGCCCTAACCCCCTGACCTGGGGCTGGTGGTGGACTCAATCACCAATGGCCAATGATTTAATCAATCACCCTTACCTATTGAAACCTCCATAAAACCCCAGAAGGATGGTGTTTGAAGAGCTTCCAGGTTGGTGAGAGGTCCACATGTTGGGAGTGGTACACCCCAGTTCCAAAGGGACAGATGCTCCTGTACACGGGATCTTGCTCTAGGTACCTCTCCATCTGCATCCTTTACAATAACCCTTTACAATAAACTGTAAACATAGGTAAATATTTCCCTGAGCAATGTGAGCCATTCTAGCAAACTTTCAAACCTGAGGAGGGGATCGTGAGAACCCTAATTTAACACTGGTCAGTCAGAAATACAGATGACACAAAGCGAGAGAGAGGCATAGACATATATACACTACCAAATGTAAGGTAGATAGCTAGTGGGAAGCAACCGCATAGCACAGGGATATAAGCTCAGTGCTTTGTGACCACCTGGAGGTGTGGGATAGGGAGGGTGGGAGGGAGGGAGACGCAAGAGGGAAGAGATATGGGAACACATGTATATGTATAACTGATTCACTTTGTTATAAAGCAGAAACTAACACACCATTGTAAAGCAATTATACCCCAATAAAGATGTTAAAAAAAAAAAAAAGAAATACAGATGACAACTTGGACTTGCGACTGGTGTTGTTACCAACAAGGGCTCGTGTGCTTGTGGCCACAGAAAGCCAAATTCTGACAGTGGGTGTTGGCAGCAAAGTAAGGGTTTTATTGCATCACACCCAGCAAGGGAGTGGGAGACAAGCCTCATGTCCACTCCATTTGGTCTTTGAGTGAGGGATGTTTTGAAGGGTTAAGAACAAAGAGGCTGGGATTAATCATCATCAGGTGACATTTCTGTGACATTCAGGTTCTGGGACTCAGGATGTCCCTGGTTTTGGATTCTCTGGCCAGGTGGTCCATGGCTCAAGGGCCTGTTATCTCACTTGCCCTGGAGAAACAATCTGAGTTTGTTCGTTAATGATGATATCTATAGTAGCAACCTGAGTACATTAACGATGTTATCATGTTATCGACAACAGCAATTTTAGTCATCTGAACCTGGTCGATGAGTGTTCAGTTAGCACAGGATTGAGGTCAGAGGGAACAAGAAAGGGAATAAAGTTTTGGATTGAGAGATTAATCATCAACTCAGTAAGGGAACTTAGTTTTAGCGGGACACTCAGTTTCAGTGTCTGAAATGGGGGCAACCTTATGGGACTGGGCCCTTAACCTGTGGGGTCTGATGCTGTCTTCAGGCAGACAGTGTCAGAATTAAGTTAAACTTGTAGGACACCCAGTTGGTTCCTGCTGAAATGGGGAAATGCTCGGTGTGGGAAAAACCCCATACATCTGGTGTCAGAAGTACTGAGAATGGAGAAAAAAAAAAGTTTTCTCCAATGAAGTTTTATACCACTAGATATCAAGATGTATTTAAAACTACAGTTACTAAGAGAGTGTAGTATTGGCAGAATGCTAGACCCATAGTGCCCTCGAAAAGAACGAGTCCAGAGACAGACCCACACGTATATGGACACTTGAATTTTGATAAAGGTGATACCAGAGAGAAGCAAGTCAAAGACAGTGTTTTTAAAAATGGTGCTGGTCAAATAGATATTTGTAGGGGGAAAAATATGGCTCTTGATGCCTATCTTACACCTTACACAAAAAGCAATTCCAGACTGATCATAGCTCTAAATGTGAAAAGTAAGATAGTAAACTTTCTAGAAAATAATATGAAAAATATCTTCATAACTTTGGGTAGGCAAAGAGCTCTTAAGTAGGACACAAACGCCATTCATCACTAAGGACAAAATTCATCAACTGGGCTAAGTTAAAATGAGAAATTTCTCTCCATCAAAAGACTGCATTTTGGGGCTTCCCTCGTGGCACGGTGGTTGAGAGTCCGCCTGCCGATGCAGGGGACGCAGGTTCGTGTCCCGGAAGATCCCACATGCTGCGGAGCGGCTGGGCCTGTGAGCCATGGCCGCTGAGCCTGTGCGTCCGGAGTCTGTGCTCCGCAATGCCTGGCACATAAGAAGTACTCCACAAAATTTTATAGTGCTCCTCTTATAACTGAGGCATCCCAGCAGGAGGACTGTACTTCAAACCATTTACAGGCAGACAGAATCTCTCTCCTCTTTTTGACGCTCCGTAAAGAGCAGTCAGAAGGGTCTCCTCTCAATTCTCTCATAAACCTTATAAACCAGTGTTGAGGGCATTCCATACGATACCCCCTTCAATCCCAAAGCTGCAATCTGCACGGAGACCCGGTGTTCAGTTTTAAACAACACAGTGGTAGGGGCAAGAGGTGCAAGGGGAGGATGAGTGGGTTTTATTCTCAGCTGAGTCAGACGGTCACATTGTGGGAAAACCCTCAGGTGAGCTGAAAGCAGCACAGCGGGGCTGGCAGGAGGAAAGAACGCTCTCTCTCCTTTCAAATACAGTCTTATTTGTCATAGTAGCCATCAGGATTCCCAGAAGCATGCAAGAGTGGGGCTTTCAGAATGGTTTCAAAGGGGTCACCTCATTCCTGCAGAGACAAGCCCAGAAGCCAGAGCCTGAAGGGAGAACATTCTGACCCGTGTGGATGGAAAAGCACTGGAGGCAAGGCCAAGCTCAGAGGCACCCCCCACCCCGCCCTGAATGGGGCACTGCAGTGCTTTGCGTCCCCACCCCTCAGTGGGGAGGGGCAGAACTTTTGAAGAACTTGGGTTTGCCTCTAGCTATCCTCCTTCCTGCTCTTCCTCCCCAGCAGAGGACACAGAGTCTAGAAGCCTTGGGCCACTGATATGAAGCCAGGGGTGCCGAGAAGGAAGACCCTCGACTAGGCCCACCCCCATCCATTTTGAGGCCCAGCAGCCTCACTCCTAGGACAGCACCAAGCATCGTCTGCAAACCCTTGCATTGTTTACAGACTCTGTGTACACCCCTCACAGCCTCTGATCTCACGTCAGCCCTGTGGACAAAGGATTATCCCGGTCCCCTGTTTCAGCGGTCCAAGTTGAGCCTCAAAGAAACAAAGTAAACTACCCATGGTAGTTCTCAGGCTCAGGACTCATCCCATCCCCCTCCATCTCCCCTCCACCAAGATACCAATTACAGATCATCTATGCTTCAATTAAAAAAAAAAAAAAGGATACCAATCACAGTGATTATTATTACCACTTTTGAGTATCTCTTGTGCACCAGGCATATGACTAGGTGCTTCGCTTCTATTAGTTCGTTTGTCCTTCAGAACAACCTGAGAAGTAGGTGAGGGTACCCCATTGTATTGGCTCAGAGAGGGTAACAACATAAGTTAGCATACTTGGTGCCAAGCACTAGTGTATTACGTCATGCAGTCTCAAAACCCCCGTGAGAATAAGTGCAAGTATCATCTCCATTTCAGAGACGGAGGAACTGAGGCTCGGAGACATCAGGTGAATTGTCTGAGGCCTCATAGCTAGGAAGTAGAGCTGGAATTGGAACCAGGTATTCTTACCACTGTTCCACACCTCTGGCAGTACAGACGACTTACTCAAGGTGGCACATCTAGGGAGTGTCAGAATCCCATGGAAACTCCTGCCGAACTGAAAGCCCAGGGTCCTCCCACCCAGCTAACCTGCCTAGAGAAGGGCTGCAGGGATGCTTTGGCGTCCCTGTTGGCGGCCTCCTCCTCTCCATCTAAGAGACAGCTCTCTGCGAATCAATCCCCAGAAATAGGACGCCTGGAGACAGACCCCCTCCGTGGTGGCAGACAGCCCGGTCAGGCTGACAGAGCTGGTACCCAGCCCAACCAAACTTTTTGCCAGGTTTTCTCTCTCTGCCTGATGCTCGCTGGCTGAAACCAGCCCCTGATTCTCATTTTCTCCCTTGGTCCCCATTGAAAGCGCTGAATGGGAGATAGAAAGGGAGCTTGGAGGGAGGCAAGCAGGTCCTCGAGCGAGCCTTCCTGACCCTGCAGGAAGGGTAAGAGAAGCTGGATGGGGGTGAGGAGAGGGGTGCCGGGCTTCTGGAGTTGTGGGGCAGAGGTAACCTAGCAACCACTGGCTCATGCAGTCACAAAGCGACAGGCTTACCCACAGAACTGACGAGCCTTTCCATTGATGTGTCCTTTTGCTCTTTCCTGCTGGGGCAGCAAGGGCTACTCACCCACATGCTATAGCGGCCACTTTCCTCCGTGAGTCCAGGGATCTCCACAGGGCAGGAAATGGGCACTCCAGACAGCCCAGGGCCTGGGGGAGGACCCAGAGGGGCCAAGAGGGGAAAAGGGAAGTTCTGTCTCTGCATTGGTGTCATCAGGCCCCTTGTGCCTGGCCAGCTGGGGGCCCAGGGAGAGAGGGAAGGAAGGTCAGGGTCAGATTCAGTGGGGCCCCGGCCTGGCTTGCTCTGGAAAAGGCAGGCCTGGCCCGCTAGAGGCTCTGTTGACCTCTTCACAGCAGCTGTGGGCTATGACCCATTAGTGGCTTATAAAATCAATTTAATAGTTTGCATCTAACACTGACAAAATGAAAACAAAAAATAGGATGAAACTATCAGTATGCATCATATGTAACAAGGGTAAGAATTGCTTCAGTTTCACACACACACAAATGCACGCACACTTGTGTGCGTGAATTGGGTTATGATGTAAAAATGAGTTTCTTACTATGGTCACAGTCAAAAGTATTTAAAAATCTCTGTTCTATCGAGTTTTCTTCCTGTAGGCAGGTGGGTATGGGGCATCCCAATGCCCTGTCCTCAACCCTGCAGCATCTAAGTGCTCTAGAGCCTAGCCCCCATCATTAAGGATGTCCAAACTTCCTTCAAAGGAAGCCCTGCCAACTGGTTTTCTCTGTAGGCAAAGATCAGGAGACTTTGAGTCAGGATGCCTGGCTCCTTGCTGTTTGATCTCCGAGTCTCTCCTCTTACCCGATCTCAGGCAGTGCTGTCTGCTCCCCTCCACCCTAACCTGATGGAAGGCTGGCCCTGGGCGATCTCTGGGGTCCCTTGCAGATTCTATGACTCAGATGGTTAATTCTCAGAATGCACTGATTTCCTGCTTCAACCCCATCCTTGGCACCTGCAACCCCAGCACTATATGTACAGATCCATAGATTTAGATTAATCACAACTCTTGGCTTTAACACCTATTATCTTTCATTCATGTCATCACCAGTAAATGCACTTCTCAAACCAAGAACTAGAATACCACCATCAACACATCATATTTGCTCCTCTCCTTCCCCCCTCCCCTTCCCACCTGCCCCCAGAAATAGCCTCTATCTGAATTTTGTGTTTAGCGTTCATTGCTTTTTTTCTTGTTTTATCACGTTTATGATAATTTTCCTTGCTTTTTGTTTCTTTCTTTCTTTTTTAATTTTGGTTGTGCCGGCTCTTAGTTGCAGCAGGCAGGCTCCTTAGTTTTAGCTCGCCGGCTCCTTAGTTGCAGCACGTGTACTCTTTAGTTGAGGCCAGTGGGCTCCTTAGTTGCGGTTCACTGGCTCCTTAGTTTTGGCATGCATTCTCTTAGTTGCGGCATGCATGTGGGATCTAGTTCCCTGAACAGGGGTCGAACCTGCGTCCCCTGCATTGGAAGGTGGATTCTTAACCACTGCGCCACCAGGGAAGTCCTCTAATTTTGCTTGCTTTTGAACTTTATCTTTATTATTATTATTTTTTTTTTTTTTTTTTTGTGGTACGCGGGCCTCTCACTGCCGCGGCCTCTCCCGCTGCGGAGCACAGGCTCTGGACGCGCAGGCTCAGCAGCCATGGCTCATGGGCCCAGCCTCTCCGCGGCATGTGGGATCCTCCTGGACCAGGGCACGAACCCGTGTCCCCTGCATCGGCAGGCGGACTCTCAACCACTGCGCCACCAAGGAAGCTCTGAACTTTATCTTTAAAAAGCATCTCAGGCCATATGGTCTCCTGCAACTTGCTTTCCTGGACTTAGCATCACATTTGTAAGATTCATCTATGTTGTTGCGAGTAGCTGTGGTTCGTTCATTGTCGTTGCAATATAACGTTCAATTGTCTGAACGGACCACAGCATATTTATCTATTCTTCTGCCACTGGACATTTAGACTGTCACCAGGTTTTTGCTAATTTGAACAATGTTGGTTTGAATATTCTTACACATAGCCCCCTTTGCATATCTGCAAGAGTTTCTCTGGGGTATATTTCTGGGAGAGGAATTGCTGGGTGATATGGCATGCAAATGTTCAATTTTATAAGATATTGCCAATTTTTTCCCCTAAAGTCTGTTCCGGTTTACACTCCTACTACCAGTCAACAAGAGTTCCTGTTATCCGTCTTCAACACTAGTATTAAATTCACCGGTCCTTACTCTGTTAGAGGCCCTACAATGGCTACGGAAGTGAGGACCCAATTGGCAGAGCATCCACTGACGAGGTAAGGTCCCAAATGCCTTCCCTGCTGACCAAGGAGGTGGAGGGGGCCGGGGTGGGCGGAAGACAAAGGAACTCAACAAACTGAGGGTCCAAGTGGAGATCACCTTCCACTGCCATCAGCCAGGCCCCCAGTGGGTTCTCAGGCCTGAGTTAGCAAAGTCACAAGCAGGGCCCCTCCTACGTAGGGAGAGAGTCACAGGCAGGGGTCAGGAGCACAGAAATTCCAGGGGTTTTCAGGGGCTGACTTCTGTTAGTTGGGGGTAGCGGAGGCCAGCTAACAGTGACTTTCAGAGAAGGTTTGCTTTATTTCTTTAAGTCCCAGACCCCTTAGAGGCGAATCGAGGACGGAACAGGAAACTCAGGGGCCTGGTCAGCAAGATCCGCAGAGGTTCCTGGGGCAAAACGCCTTGCTTAGCATATCCAGAGTCCATCTATACACCTCCAGAAGGACTCCCTTCAGCCAGGACCACCAGAAGGGAAAGCAGACAGTGAGCAGGCAGGTGGTCCCACCAGGCCCCTGGCGGACAGCAGCCCACCTTAGGATCCTCGCTGGACCTACTCCATCGCCTCCTCCGGGGGCAGAAGCACAGCGTCCTCAGGAGAGGGAAGGGGTGCGGGTGGAGGACAGAGAACCTGAGACACTTGTCTCCAGCGAAGCGAAGCAAGAGCTTGAGGCTTCCCTGCAGCGACGCAGCCCTGACAGCCGCCCTGTCACCTCTGCATCTCCCAGGAGGGGCCCCCACGGGACAAGGACTCGCTGGCCTAGTCTGGCCTTGGCGCCAGCTTCGGCCCCTGGACGCTGAGTCTGGGCCAAAACTGCCCCTGAGGGCAAGGGGGGAGGGTGACAGCCTATAGCTGGCTTCTCTTGGGCTGCCAACTGTTTGGCTTGGGGAGAGGCCCATGCTAGGGTCAGCCCCCTGGCCCTGGAGGTGTATATAATGTACCTTTGCTCCAGTCCAGGTATTTGGATGAGTAGGTGGGTCTATGGCTTCTCTTTCTGGCTTTAGAAATGGTTTCTGAGAGAAAACTGGGGTCCTGGCTCCCTGCTCAGGCAACTTAGGAAGACAGAAGGGTCCCTGCGGCCGGATGGCATGGCTGGGAAAGGACCCTGGGGGAGGCTCAGCTTTGGTGTCACGGGGGTGGCGGTGAAATCCCAGAAACCAGACTTCAGAGCATCTCAGGGATGGATTCCAATAAGCTCAGGTGGGCACCGCTGCCGGGGGGCTCCATTTGCTTCTCCCTGACCCTCTCCTTCAGGCCAAGGACTGAGCCAAAACCCGAGAAGAAGTCAGGGTGCAGGCCAAGGAGCCACGCGGACGGCGGGCCACAGAAAGAACTGATGATCCCAGGGATTGTGGATTTCAAGCTGATCCGAGAGGCACTGAGGACCTCCAAGCCCCAAACTCCCGGTGCCCACCGCTTCGGCCACCTCAGCCATCACTCCTTCTTCTCCCGGCACCACCCCCATCCCCAGCACGTGACCCACATCCAAGGTAGGGCTGGGGCAGGCCAGAGCCTGGCCGGAGGTGGGGACAGGGGAGGGCGTGCTGGAAAGGGAGGACCCAGCCCGCGCTTGGCCGAGCCAAGACACGACCTGAGACAGGGGCAGGGTGCGGGGGTCCAAGGGCAGACTGCCTAGCCCTACGGGATTTACGTCATTGCCGATTCTCCCATTTTACAAATCAGAGAAAGGGATGAATGTTCTCCTGCAGAGCTGCATTCTCTTGTCTAACTCAGGCCATTTCATCCACTCAGCTATTCATCCACCAAATATCTAATGAGTGTGAACTATGGGTCAAGCAGTGTTTTAGGTCCTGGGGTTATGAGAGTGAGCGAGACAGACAGTGCCTGCCCTCACGGAGCCGACTCTTTGGTGGGAAAGAATAGGAAATAGATAAGGTGTCAGATGTGGTAAGTGCCAAGGCTATACGGGGAGGCCTGACCAACAGCATGACATTTGAGCAAAGGATAAAGGAAGACAGGGCATGACCCGTGTGGATCTCAGGGGGAAGAGTGTCCCAGGCAGAGGGAACAGCAAGGACAGAGGCCCTGAGGCAAGAGCAGCCTGGCTCTGTTGGAGAAACAGCAAGGAAGTCAGTGTGGCTGGAGCAGAGTCAGGAGGGGAGAGAAAGGAGATGCATCAGAGAGGCAGCTGGGCCCACAACGCGTGGGCCTTGGAGCTCACCGTGGTCACCCTTCAGCCATGTCACTGAGTCAGGTGGGAGCCACTGGAAGGTTGAGAGCAAAGAGGTAGCAGAAGGGATCTACTGGCTTCTGAATGGATGGTGGCTTGGACCGGGGAGGTAGCAGTGGAGGAGTAGTGTCCCTGCTCGAGAGATATACAGAAGGTAAGGCCAACGGGATTTGCTGATAGATTCAAAACAGAGTACGAGACGGGAGAGGAGGCAGCCTGACTCCCAGGTGTTTGGCCTGAGTAACTGGAAAACTGGAGTTGCACTGGCTGAGACGGGGAAGCCCACAGAAGGGGCCAGTGGAGGGTGGGGACGGTCAGGGGTTCAGTCTGGGACGTGGGAGATGCAACATGTGCGATGCCTCTTAGAAGTCCGAGAGGAGGTATCGAGTAGGCAGTCAGGTCCATCTGGGGCAGAGATGCCAACGTGAGAGCCGCTCAGATGGGGGTGGTATTTGAAGTGACGTGCTGGATGGGATCATCAGGGGACCATGTAGATGCGGGGGAGGAGAACCTGGCATGAGCCTGGGGACCCCAAGGCTGAGGGGTTGAGGAGATGAAGAAGAAGCAGTAGCCGGGCGGCTGGTGAGCCAGGAGGACCCAGGAGAATGAGGGGTCCTGGCACCAAAGGAAAGTGTTCGGGAAGACAGAGTGAGCACCCTTGGTACGTCCTAACCAGGCTGTTCCCCAAAGCTTAACTAATGATGCTATAACATCACACAAACCTTAGACTGGAGGGTCCTCACGTGTAAATGTCTCTTACCACCTCCAGGCTGCCACGCACTCAGCCCTGGAAGCCTGACAGATGGCATGAAGTTTTATCCAGAGGGTCTCGCTCCCTGTGATTTGAGCCCAGGCCCCTCTCGTCACAAACTGTGGCTTAATGCCCCCGTCCCCACATCCTCTTCTTTAAGCTGCCTGCCTCTGTGCTCACACCTGCACTTCACTGCCCTGTCGTAGAACACCGAAAGGACCCCAGGACTAGGGTCTCAGGAAGCCAGGGTTCCTGTCTTACCTCTGCCTGACTCACTGCGTGACCCTGAGCACATCCTTTCGCTGCCATTCTAAGTGTCCCCAGGGGTAAGGTCACAGTGGTTACAGAGGCCCTCCCAGCTCTCGCCATCTCTGGGCTTGTGGTTACTGGAGGAAGTGGGCCAAGTGCAGCCCCTGCTCACCAGCCTCCTCCCAGCCCCCCGGAGTTCTTGGGGTCCACTCAGGCCCCCCTTCGCACAGCCTCTATCCCTTCACAGATCTCACCGGGAAGCCTGTCTGTGTTGTCAGGGACGAGTTCTCTCTGGCCGCCTCACGTCAAGCCGCACTCTTACCCCGCTCTCTGATCGGGATGCCCACCATCTCGGTCCCCATTGGAGACCCGCAGTCCAATCGGGATCCCTGGCTTTCTTCTGGTGGGTACTTGGGCCACAACCCCTCTACCTTGGGGTTATACGTGTGCCTGGCTTGGGTGGGTGCCTGAGAAAGAAAGGGCCATTGCTCTTAGGTCAGTGGGGTCTGGTGGGGAACCCCAGTGTTTTCCTTGTTTCCTCAGGCAGCTGCATTTGCATTACTCCCCAACCCCAGGTCCTCAGAAATGCACCCCTGCTTGGCTTTGATGTGTCTGAGGAGTCATGACAAGCAGATTTGGGCAACAGTCATGTGACTTACAGCTCTAGCCAGGAACAGTGTTGGAAACACTGTATTTCGTAACCTGCGTACTCAGGCACCAGCCAATCAGAACAGTCAGCCATAGATAGTGCATTGGGGGGCGGAGGGGGAGGGCAGCATTTCAGAGGCCTCTGCTCTGCCAAGCCTTTCCCTTTCCCTTAAGGGCGGGAGGACCCTGGGGAAGGGGCAGAGGGGCTTGGAAGGCTTGCTGCAGTGCTCGTTACCAACCTCGCCAGGAGTCACTCAGTATTTTAGTAACTGCCACAGCATATCGACTGAATCTCTGTCCTGGCTTTGGGCTCCTAAAAGAGGCAAAGCTAGACTAAATCACAAACATTTTGGTACATGTAGCCAAATGTTCTCCAGTATCTCCCAGTAAAGCCACAGGCTAGGACACCAATATCAGTAGCCACCATACCCACCAACCCACCAGTGGTGTGATTCCTACTCCTTCCCTCAAGGGCACCACCTCCCCGGTGAAACTACCCTTCCCTTGAAGATGCAGGGCAGAAAGACGGGGAGAAGAGGAGGCTCTTCCACCTACAGTCCTCCCCACATCCAGTGTACAGGGAGGGCAAGGAGGAGAGCCCCAGGTATCAGTTGGCCGGATCTCGTCCCCTCCTTCCAGAGGCCTGGAAGAAGGAGTTGAAAGACCTGGCTTCCCGGGTGGCCATCTTCACCAAGGAGAATGCACTGAAGAGCAAGGAGGTGGGTGCAGAACAAAGCAGCTGCCTGAGAAGAGATGAGATGGACTCACTCCTTTGTAACTAAATCCCTCCCACGTGGCTTCCAGGAGATCAGTGTAGAGCGAGCCTTCCTGAGAGGCGCTACTGTTGGCACAGGGGAAGGGGCCCATGAATTCAACCCAAGGGAGAGGGTCCCAGTGAGGGTTCAGAGGACAGAACGTACCAGGTGGAGAAATCCAAGAAGGGCTCATAGTTTAGAAGCGGATGGGGAGAGGCGTGCCTAGTGGAAGCACACAGCATAAAGGCTCACAAGCTGGAAAATGCAGGGCATCTTTAGAGACCAGAGGGCTGAGGAACAGGGTACCAGTGGGCAGCAGTGAGGGAGAAGGTGGGAGAAGGGCTGACTTTGGACGTAGGCAAGATCAGCTTGTTTCTCATTTCTGAACTTAGTTTCGTGTCTAATCTGAGAAGGGGTGGAAAATCCCTGAAGAATTACAGACAGAATGGGGGTGGCCTCCCAGGTGCTATTTGCTGATAAACCAATAAGGACAAGTGGGAGGCAGCTTGAAGGTGATTGAAATTGGTCCTAGGACAGGCCCGGAACTTTGTGGCTGAGTCTGGTCCCGCCCTTGTCTTGGGCAACAGAGTTCTCGTCCCTGCTCTGCAGCTAACTCACTGTGACACTCAGGGCAACTCAGCTAAGCTGTCTGGGTCTCCGTTTTCTTATCTTTAAAATGGGGAGAAGGATACTACCAGTCTTAACTGGAGTTCCAGGGGCAGGAGGTGCTAGGCCTTGTGCCCACAGGCCTGGCTCAGGAAGGTTTCCCAGGGCAAAGAAAGGATGGCAAGCTGTGGGGGACAGTATCCTACACCAAGGCAGGATGCTGTTTTCAAATCTCTGATGGGCTGGGGGGAGGGGCATGGGGAGGGCCTACCCAAGAAGAAGTACAAGGACCACCCGAGAACCATGGCGGGGAGCCAACATTCAATGAAATTCCAGCAGGAAGAGCAATAGCTATAATGGAAGGGCCACCCCACTGGCAAGAGGGGTCTAGGACAGGGTCGGGCTGGCCTGGGTGATATCCTGGGTCCCTGGCCTCCTCCTCTTCTTTTCCCCCTTGTCCCCTCTGCTTTCTCCTCTTTCTCCCTCTCCGCCAAGAGTCTCTGGCTGCTTTTTTCCCAGCAGAAGGAGGAGCCTCAGCGGGAGAAGGGGGCAAAGTACTCAGCAGAGACTGGTAGGCTCATCCCTGCTTCCACCCGGGCCATGGCCCGCTGCCACTCCCGCCAGGGCGTACGAAACCACTGTGCGAGCACAGATGGAGGAGACCAGACCTTCATCCTACAGGATCAGGAGTTGCTGGTGAGGTGCTGGGAAGGTTGGGGGCTGTGGACCCTACAGAGGCCCTAGTCTGAGGGCAGAGAACATGGTGGTACCTGCTCCCAGGCTCACAGGGATCCAACTAGGACCCTTGCAAACTGCTTTCAAGCCTGGCTTCTCCCAGGGAGCCTTGCACCTGAGACCATAAGGCTCAAAAACCCCAGACCTGGGAGTCAGGAGCCTGGATTCCAATCCCCAGCTGCCTCTAGCTTTCTGTCTGAGCCTTTCCCTCTCTAAGTCCTTTTCACTCTCGGGACCTTAGCTCCATGATTTAGCCAAACTGGGAGCACGGACACGTTGTCACAAGGTCTGGTCCAGCTGTGGCACCTGACGTGTTAGCGAAGGGAGCCATGGCGGTGGAATGAGAAGCCTGGAGGTGGAGGCCCTGCCTGGCGTGTCCTCACCACGCCCAGCCTGCTGCCCCCCCGCAGCCTGCAAGGCTGGTCACAGCCACCTCCCCAAACCCTGGAGCCGTCTGGTCTGTGCGGCAGCGAAGCATAAAGTCCCCTCCTCCGTGTTCGAGTGTCCCATGGGGGCCTGAGAGGCACGCGGGAGTCGTGCTGGTGGGCGAGGCAGTGCGAGTCTCTGTTCAAAGGTGCACACGTTCTCCAGCATCCTGACACCTTCCCTGTGACCAGTGCTTTAAAGCACGCAGTCCCCTTGGAGCCTTAAGACAGTTCAGGGAACAGATAGAGCAGACAGGACCCCATTCCACAGATGGGGAGGCTGAGGCCCTGCCGGGTGACAGCCCACGGCGCAGGTCCCCCGAGAGGGCGCAGCATAGCAGGGGCTAGAACACAGTGCTTTCTCCACCATAGGGCGGCCTCACCTTCCCTGGAAGTAGGTTCTCGGGTCCTGTGGGGAGGGGGCACAGGGCAGGTAAGTTGGGTGCGGAGAATGGAGAGGGACCCCGGGCAGATGGGGGCGGGGGTCACCTCAGGGGGCGGGTACCCGGGGGTGAGGGTGGGCAGCCTAGCAGTCGCAGGCCTGGGGAGAGGCCCGGCCCAGTTCCCGCTCTGCCAGGGATGAGGCAGACCTGCTGGGCACTGACAGCGCACCTTGGGTCCTGGGGAGACTGACCACCAAGCGCTGAGGGAACCCCACTTTCCTAAGACTCCGGGGGCTCTGCCTCCCCCCGTGGGCCCCAGCTCCACACAGGCACAGCCGCCAGCAGCAGCCTGGCCTAGGAAGCCCCCATCGCCCTTCCAAGACAGAGCTGGATCTCTTGCCAATGATCCCTGACCGGAGGACGCCGCAGGGAAAGGGCCCTGAAGTAGCAAAGATGCTGGAGGCTGAGAAGGCTGAGAAGGCGGCTGGGAGTGAAGAGCACAGGGCTCTGGGCGGGAAGGAGCCCCCGGCCGAGCAGGGCACAGAACCAGCTGACTCCGACCCTCAGGCCGCCCACAGGGATCACCCCACCTCTTTGCTAACATCTCCAATCTCTGAACTTGGGAACTTCAGGGAGGGGAGGCCCATGGGGTCCCTGAAATCCCCACACCAAGGACCCAAGCATTTGGGACTCGGTGCGTCTCTGAGGAGCTGACGGGCCAGCCCCGACCTTGCCTTCCCAGTGAGGGACTTTGGGGTACAACCAGCCCAAGTAGGGCTCAGGGACGAGGGGTCCAGGTGTCTGATTCTGAGGCTTTGTTCTGCCACAACAGCTCTGCGAGGTGTCGTCCTCTCTCGAGGCCTCAGATGCCTGCCTCATCTGCCCAGTAGGGAGGTTAAGAATCTTCCTCCAGGGCTGTAGGCAGAGAACGCTTTCTACAAAGTGTAAAGTCCCATGCGGAGGGGAGGCAGGGACCGTCGTGGGGACACGTCTAGCCAAGCAAGGGCTCTGGGAGACCACTTCGCGGGGGAGGCAGCTGTGCAGCCAGCTACGTGCTGTCCAGCCAAGCTGACCCAGGCCTGTCGTCCTGCCCACAGATCCTGGAGCTGCTTTCTCAAATCCTGCAAACAGACTCCTTGAATACTATCCGGTTCTGGCTACTCTACGCGCCGCCCAAGGGTGAGGACACAGTCCCGGGCCCAGAACCTCGTCTGAGTTCAGACCGCTGAGGGCTGTGTCCACTGTTTCTGCAGGACTCAGGTGTCACTCGGCTCCCACCCCAGGGCCACACACGGGGGCCTCTCCTCCTTTTTTGGAGCCCCAAACTAATCTCTTCCAGCTAGACAACGTCACTGCTCCCCCCTCCACATTCCTCAGCAGGGTTTCCACGACCCTGCTCCTTAGGGGGGACCCCCTCCTCCACACTGACCGCAGGCCTCGGCCCCTGGGAGGGAGACATTCAAAGACCATACTTAGTGGACACGGCCTTTAATCCACCACCGTGGGAAATGCACACGCACAGAGATGCAAATACACGTACATAAGAGCACACACACACGTGCACATGGACACGTAAATGGACGTACATATACTCACTGGGGCGGTAGGTGGAGGGTGTATCTAAGTGGGAGGGTGAGGAGTGATGAGAGCCAGAGAGCTGACTGGACGGGAGAGTGGAGGAGGAGCGGGGGGGGGGAGGGCGGGTCCCCAGCAGGCTTCCCAGGGGGCCAGGGGCCGAGGTGGCAGGTGAACCAAGAACCAGGGACACTCGAGAGAGGTGTGGAAGGCCGAGGCATGCTGCACACACAGGGGCCAGAGAAGTGTGGCCTTCCCCACGGGCCCCCGAGGACAGAATGTGAGATGGTTAGAGAGAGGCGCCTGGGCCCACTGGGCAGAAGAGCTGGAGGCCCCGCTCCCTGACTTTCCCACCTAGTGGCAGGATGGGGGCCGAGGTCTTGCCCCTGAGGATTCTCCCCCGCTTGTGCTTACAGAGAAAGACATGGCACTAGGCCTCCTGCAGACAGCAGTGGCTCAGCTCCTTCCCCAGGCCCTAGTCTCCATCCCAGCAGAAAAACTCCTGAACCAGCTCCAGGAAATTCAAGAACCACTTCAAGACAGGCAACAGCTACCCTACAGGTGGGCTTCGCACCCCTCAGCTGCCCCTCTCCTCCCTAACATTCAGCCACCTGTCCTCCCAGGTGAGGCCAGGGGAGGCCAGAGGAGGGAGCCCGGTGCTGGCCAGAGCCTGGGCTGCCTAAGCCTGTCCTGGAGGAAGAGGCCCATGCTCTCCCCCGGAACCCCCAGTTCTACTTATGCGGCTTGAAAGCTTACTCTACCAGACCAGACTCCAGGGGCCAGCTGTGGGGATGCTAAGGGGTGACCTGTGTCACTTATAGCAAGACAGGGCTGGGTATGCCACATCTAGCTCTCCAGGAGCTCTTGGTCTTTGGGAAGACAAAGCAGAGAAGGAACGGTGACGCAAGGCAGGCAGAAGTACCTTTATTAAGTCCTCTGCATGGCTGGAGAGAAGGATTAATGATGAGCTGGGGAAAGGGAAGATGAGGGAAGTCCGCACACAGCAGGGGAGTGGGGCCTGAGTGTCAGCCATGGGACCAGCAATCCTGAGTGCCCACTATGTTTGCCTGACACCGCTGGGTGTTTAACACATTTCTAGTCCATACAGCCACCCACGGAGGCAGTATTACCTCCATTTTACAGATGAGAAAACTGAGGCTCAGGAACAGTTGAATGACAGCCCCAAATCACGCAGCTGGGCAGCAGAAAAGCTGGGGTTCAGACTTAGGCTTATCTGACTTCCAAGCCCAGCAGCGCTCAGATCCACCAGGGAGCTTACTGAAAAGGCAGATGCCTAGAGGTTGTCACACAGTAGGGTGGGGGTGAACGCGGATATGTGTATTTCCAACAGTCCCCTAAGTATGTCTGATAGCGCCTGGGGACACTGCTGGGATGGATAGGATTTGAACAAGCAAATGAGAGGGTGGGGAAAGTCAGGAGTGGAAGTCAGAAATGGGAAGTGTTAGGGAATGTTAAATTTGGGAGTGGCTGGAGCGCGGGTGGGTGGATTGGTGAGAAGGGGGCGGCGTGCCGTGCTGGCCTGGATGTGCTGAAGGTGTGGGTGCTCTGGCCCTGGACTTGGTTTTCTTTTCCACTTTGAGACCAGGGGTGGCACAGTGGTAAGGCAGCTTCACTGTGACCTTAGGCAAGCCACCTCCCATCTGTGAGCCTCTGTTTCACCTTCTCAAAACACCCTTTCCTGGAATCACAGGGAGGAAAAATTACATCGGGTGCATCAAAAGGCTTGCTGAGTGCAAAGCCAATACAAGATATGAATGTTATCCATGCTCATCAGTAATTCATTAGGGAAGCAGGGTTTCTGTCTTCTCCACTCACACAGGAAGGCTTCCCGTCTGCAGGGAAGCAGTAAGCCAAGGGAGGGCAGGTGCAGTGGCCTCCCTACAGGTCCTTACAGAAGGGCCTTGGTTCCCTGTGGCTACAGCGGGCGATGGAGTCACAGTTGTTGGGGTCCTGCTTGGGGTGGGGCCATCCCTGGACAGACACCTGCTGGCTCTCAGGAGGGGTGGGTCTTGCCTCTCCCTGGGGCACCTTCCCCACTTCCCTGCCCACCCTGCCACTCGGCTGGCTGCACGGCTCCAGCCTGACCTTCCCAGCCTCTCCTTGTGTTGGTTTTAGCCAATCCCTGAAGAAGACGAAGACGCCACCTCCATCAAAAAGCGAAAAACCAGGTAAGAGTCCACATAGCAGGTCACTGGGGGCTCAGAGAGGCCCACCATGGCTAGATTCCTCAGGGGATACAAGGACCCCCTGGAGATGAAGCCCTGCCCAAAGAAGTGGCTCGTTTCATCCATCCATCCATCCATACACTCATTCGTTCAGCAGATCCTTAATTAGTACCTAAGCGCTAGCTTCTGGGATCACTGGGGGAGAGTTTGGAGACGAGTTCCTGCTGCCGTGGAGCTTCATCCTAGGGAGAGGAGTGCAGACCGCAAAGACACCTGGGGCAGATGGGTGCCCTAAGGAAAATGACAGGGCGATGGCAGAATCAGGAGGACTGGTAGGGTGGGGAGAGGGCCCCTTGAGCCGAAAGGCAGGAAGGATCCCGCCCGCTCTGGGTCAAGGGAGAGCCTGCGAGCAGGGCTTCCACCCGCCAGGTGTGTTGGTGAAAGAGCAGGCAGGCCAGGGTGGCCGGAGCCTTGTGGGTTGGGGACAGTGGTAAGAAATGAGATAGGTGGGCAGAGCCGGCCTGTGGGAAAGGCCAGGCCTGTGGTCTCATAAAGAGAGCGTGGGGTTCACTGGAGGGTTGTCAGCAGGGTGTGGTGGGACCCCTCTGGCTGCTGTGTAGATAATGGACTGTGGGGTCCCAGAGGGGATGAAGGAGACCAGGGAGGAGGGGGTACCTTAGACCAGAGCGGGGGTGGGGGGGAGGGGAAGGAAGGTTGGAGGGGAGAGGAGAGGACAGGTATTCTCGATGTACACTGTTCTCCCCCACTAGACTGTAAAGGGTCCTGTGTGCCGGGCAGCGTGTCTGACACAGAGTAGGTACTGCTCAGACATCTGTGACCTGGATGTAGAAGAGGGTGGTGAGGCTGGGGGAAGGGAGCCAACCCCTCCCAGGTTGCCAGGAGAGCCCGAGCGGAAGCCTGGCCTCACCCAGGCACACACATATCCACCAGGGCCTGGCGGGGAGAAGGGGTCTCTCCAGATCTCCTGGGCAGCTCCCAGGTAGGGACCTGGCCCCTCACGCTCTCCTGCCTGCTGTGTTCCACCCCCTCCCCCAGAGAACCCTGGGAAAGCACAAGTTCTTCGCGTGCACTCCAGCCAGAACCCAGAAGAGAAGGCGGCAAAGCCAAAGGTAGAGCGTTGAGGAGTTCGCACCACTTTGCCCACCTTGCTCAAGAAGAGCCCCTGAGTTCAAAGATTCGGCCTGCACCTCCTCAACAGCAATACCGGTTTTCCTATCACATGGAGCCTATTAAAATACTGTCTTCCCCTTAAGAGGACAGTTCCGCCTTCCTACCAGGAGGTCTGTGCTTGGGTAGTTTGCTCCAGGAGGGGGGATGAGCTGTACCAAACCATCCTGACTCCCTTGGAGAAAGCCTCCCCATGTGGGGCTTCCCTGGTTCTGTTAGGTTCCAGAGAACTGAAGGGCAGGTGGTAGATGGGGCTCTGCTCATCCTTGAGCCAAGTCTCCCAGGGTTCTGGGTAGATAAGAGCAGAGGGTGGGAACTCACAGGCCACTTTACAATACTGATCCATACCAATTATTGAGTTCCTACCAGGCACTGAGGCAGGTACTAGCTAATTCATATAGAACACTATATGGATTGCTGTACATATTTTATATATGGTACTATGTTTGATGTTCCCCAAAGCTCTATGAGGTAGAGAATCCCTCCCATTCTATAGATGAATAAACTGAGTGAGGCTCAGAAAGGTGAATTAGCTTGTCCAAGGCCACACAGTAAGTGACAACCAGGACCCAAACGCAACATGTCTGGATCTAGAATCCCTGCTCCTACCTGCTGTACTCTGTTGCCTTACGAACAGCAACCCTCACCAAAAGTTGTGCTCACATTCCTGAAGAGCATATGGTTAGGAAAATGGTGGTTGGCAAGATCAAGAAGGACAGGGACATTATATAAATGTGACCCAGATGCAACTGGGGTGTCTCTATCCTTTAAGATATAGAGAAGACGGCTTTGACCCTCTGGGAAGTCCAGTGTCTTCCTTGAGATTTCTGCAAATTGCTTGGGATGGGGTGGGGAGGTCGGCATTGAGTATTTACAATTTCATGGTCACCTATGGCTCTGAGCTCCTACTTCTACTGACTTAGTTCAGTCCACGGATTGTGGCTCTACTCTATACTTCCAGCACTGCCCCCATTCCCCCACATCAATTCATATGATCCCTTTCACACAAAACTTGTGCACGGCAGGCTTCAATCAAGATCAGGGGCTTCCCTGGTGGCGCAGTGGTTGAGAGTCCGCCTGCCGATGCAGGGGACATGGGTTCGTGCCCCGGTCCGGGAAGATCCCACATGCCGCGGAGCGGCTGGGCCCGTGAGCCATGGCCGCTGAGCCTGCGCGTCCGGAGCCTGTGCTCCACATGGGAGAGGCCACAAAAGTGAGAGGCCCGTGTACCGCAAAAAAAAAAAAAAAAAAAAGATCAGGGGCTGGATGGGGATTTTCTGTGAACCCAGCAAACAGCTTCATGGTCAATATTAGATCACCTTGTTTTTAAAAGTCCTTGGCCACTCTTCCACTGGGGATGTTTCCCTGGTGGTAGCATCGCATATAACAACTATGCCCTGGGGCTTCCCCAGTGGCGCAGTGGTTGAGAATCCACCTGCCAATGCAGGGGACACGGGTTCGATCCCTGGTGCAGGAAGATCCCACATGCCGCGGAGCAACTAAGCTCGTGTGCCACAACTACTAAGCCTGTGCTCTAGAGCCCGTGAGCTACAACTACTGAGCCCACGTGCCGCAACTACTAAAGCCCACGCGCCTAGAGCCCGTGCTCCACAACGACAGAAGCCACTGCAATGAGAAGCCCGCACACCGCAACGAAGAGTAGCCCCCGCTCGCCACAACTAGAGAAAGCCCGTGCGCAGCAATGAAGACCCAACACAGCCAAAAATAAATAAATAAAATTTATAAAAACAACAACAACAACAACAACTATGCCCTGGGAATTCCCTGGTGGTCCAGTGGTTAGGGCTCCGTGCTTCCACTGCAGGGGGCACAGGTTAGATCCCTGGTCAGGGAACTAGGACCCCGCATGCCGCGTGGTGCGGTCAAAAAGACCAAAAAAACAAAACTAAACTAAAACCTATGCCCCTTGCCATCTCACTGAATTTCCCCTGCCCTGTCCTCAACCCTGCCACCAGTTTGCCCCCAGAAAGCCCACACTATTTTAATTTTTTCCAATTATTTTCTTGTAAAATATACATAACACAAAATTAACCATTTAAACCACTTTGAAGTGTACACATCAGTGTCATTAACGACATGCACATTGTGCGCAACTATTACCACCATGCATCTCCAGAACTCTTTTCATTTTGCAAAGCTGAAACTCCGAAACCCATTAATAATTTCCCATTCCCTGCTCTTCCCAGTCCATGGCATTCCACTTTCTGTCTCTGAATCTGACAACTCTAGGTCCACCATATTAGTGGAATCATATAGTCGTATGCATTATCCTTCTGTATCTGGCTTACGTCGCTTAGCGTGATGTCCTCAAGGCTCATCCATGTTGTAGCATGTCTCAGAATATCCTCGCACATTTACTTTTTTAATCGATGCAGCAGTTCAGCTCCTCCAGCCTCTGTTCCCAAACCCTCCAGCTCCACATTGCCGTCTAACCTCATTTAGGGGCTGAGCTGAACACAAGGACCGTTCATGGAATAGGGTCCTTGCCGCTTGGCAGCTGTGGTTACAAGAGTATATCCCTACTCCGTTATGAATAAGTTTTTGAAATCCAGACAGTGAAAAATTCTAAAAGCTATCTGTTTCCAAAATATATCATACTTCTTGGCACAAAAGTCCTGGGTCCTTAGGTAATCCTTCTACCCCTCCTCTAATTTTTCAGGAAAAATTGCCATGAGATTAATATCTGCCCCTGCAGATTCTCATACTTTCTTATTCCCTGGAGCGTACCTCTCTTTTAAGTTCCTTAGCCCATCCTTCAAATCTATTTATTTTGCTTTCTCCATCTCGTGTTTCCTTTTGCAACTCGCTGCAAAATGCTTGTGTCACTGCCTGGGTTTTGTACCCACTGTCACTGCATTGAAAGACAAGATGTTTCAGGCCTGGCTTCTTACCTGTGTATTTTGCGGGTAGATGGTGAACAGATGAGACCTTTCTCAGCAGCTCTGCAGTCTGTTAGGAGAAAGATAAGGGGACTGAGTTCAATCATGTGCACATAGAAACACTGTGGAAATAAACATGTGCTATGCAAATGGGAATGGGAAACTACCATATTGAAAAAACACAGATGGCTAACTTATGGTTGCATGGGATGATCTGACCTCATTCGATGCTCACAGCCACCCGTAAAGTAGGTCTTATAGGTGGAAAACCCAAGGCTCAGAGCAGAAGCAACATCAAAATTTACACAGCCCATAAGCAGTGGATTCAAACTCAAGGCTGTGGGCTCTTCTGTCAGTGCCCTTTACTTTCCGCCAGCTGCCATCTTGCAGGATCACCCCAAGTCCCACTTGTCTCCAGACAGAGAAGTGGACCCTTCTCTCACTTCCAGCCACTTCACCCTCTCTTCCTTCTGGTTCCTCTTCTTCCGTCTCTTAGGTATGGAGTTCGGCAGGGTTTGCTGTGACTCCTTGGCCCTCTTTAAAGTCCTCCAACAGGCCTGCATCCTTTCTCCATGTTTTAAGGGAGTCACTGCTGAACCCCAGGGGGACAGCCAGCTGGGAGAATTGGAAGGTTCCAGACATCTCACAAAGCACTGGCCAGAGTCGTCACTGGCCTTCCTGGAAATGCAAGTGGTGTCTGGCCTGCCCTCCTCGTCACCTGCACAGGGCCATCTTGACCTCAGGGCCATCTTGACCTCAGATCCTGTGCAGGTTGGAGGCCGGGCTGGATACTGGGCTGCGACCTGTAAGCTCTGCTTGGCTTTGCAGAGCTTCTGTGCCCTGCTTAGCAGCACTCCCTGTCTAGGCCCCCTTTTGGGCATCAAGGTGACTTCTGGGTGTCAGGACCCCATGACCACTCCTGGGTCACTTCTAAATTTTCCTTGGCTCAGGCCCTGGAATTTCTCTTCTCACTACCCTCTGCTTCTCTGCCTGCCTGAAGCATGAGGACAGATTTTCCCTTCCAATCTTCTCTCCTATGGCTCTAGGTCCTCCTTGGGATCCAGCCTCCTTAGTCACTGTGAAAGCCATTGTTGGGTTTGCCCAGATGCCCCCACCCCCTTCCAGGTGGGCCTGAAACTTAGCTCCGTCCAACCAGAGTGCCCCATTCCTGGGCACGGTGACTGGTTCAAGGATTGGATAAGCATGTGACCCAAACCAGGCCAACCAGAGTCCACCCTTGGGATTGTTTTGTTGGCTGGGAAAGAATGTTGGCTTTTGAGATGACGCCATCATCGGTCATCATTGCTCCAAGAGACAAAGCTGTGGATTCAGTCACACCTGATGGTCCTGATTCTTCCCCATTATATGAGACAATAAAATTATTTCTTAATCGAAGTGTTGATTTTTATGCACTTTTAACAATTACTATTTTAACCATTGTTAAGCATACAGTTCAGTGATATTAAATACATGCATATTATCGGGCTACCATCACCACCATCCATCCATACAACCCTTTTCATCTTGCAGAACTGAAGCTCTATACCCGTTAAACCACAACTCCCCATTCCCTCCTGCCCCCAGCCCCTGGCAACCACCCTTCTCCTTTCTGTCTCTATGGATTTGACTGTTCTAGGTACGTCATATAAGTAGAATCATACAATATTTGTCATTTTGTGACTAGCTTACTTGACTCACCATAGAGTCCTCAAGATTCATCCATGTTGCAGCATACGTGCCAGAATTTTCTTCCTTTTTTAGGCTGAACAATATTCCCTTGTGTGTATAGCCTCCATTTTGTTTATCCGTTCATCCATCGATGAACATTTGGGTTGTTTTGCTTTTTGGCTATTGTGGATAATGCTGCTAGGAACATGAGTGTACAGAAGAAGTTGATTTTTATGTCACATGTGACCAAAGGGATCCTGGATAATCTAAGGTCACATAGCTAGTAAGTAGAGGCTCCAGAACTAGAATACAGGCTCATCAGACTCCAGAGCCACTGACAAGAGCCCTTGGTTCCCAAACTTGAACCATTCTCATACCCCCGTCATGAACATGTTACAACTGTTCACCACCTGTACTATTCCTTCGTATTTCTTTAAATTTACCTTTTTACTTTTTTTCACTTAACTATAGTTTTGACCTCAGCGACAATATCCCTGGCATCACGGTTTTGAGGTGTTATTTATAAAAGTTTCTCATACACACAAAAATAAATAGAAATAGAAATGTTTAAAATGATAATGTTCCTCCGTGTGCCCCCTAAGTTCAACTTGTACCACCAGAGTACACTTTCCACACCTCGGGCAACGTTGACTAGAACAGATAGCAGTTTGAAGATGAGAGAACCACGCTTGGGATCCTTGGCTAAAGGACACACGTGGGGGTCAGCTTCTCCATGCCCAGTTTGCTGGCTCAACAATCACCCCACTGACCGCCCTCCACTTGATGGGTGAGATGAGAATAGGCTGGAGACCCATTTTCAGCAAAGGCAAGGAAAGGTTGTACCCTCCCTTTTGGAGCCTTAGGAGCCCACTCTTGGGACCTCCCTCAGAAGCTCTCAAGCCCCCTTCCCAGCCCATGGCAAACCCTCATGGTAGCACCCATGACATGGCGTCCAACTTCAGGTTGGACAAGGACAGTAACAGAGATCCCACCACCTTTCCTGACTGCTCAAACCTTAGTTCTGTCCCCAGAGCCACAAAGATCAGGTCTTTCCTTCTTCCTCTGGCTTTCTAATTTTGCCCTTCTCAGAACTCTTTTAGGTCTCAAACCACGCCTCCTTTCAAATATTTATACCTTTAAAAAAATTTTTTTTGGTCTGATCGCATTAGCTAATACTTCCAGAGAATAATGTTAATTAATAACTATGATAGTGGGCGTTTTAATATTATTTAATGGGAATGCCTTTCATTTTTCACCATTGAGCATGAGTTGACTTTGTTTACATATCAAATATACATAAACTGAAATATTCACATATTCGTAAAGTTAGGTCAAGAAGTATCCTTCAGCTCTTACGTGTTTAATCCATGCTGGAACCTTATGAGGTAGACACTATTGTTGATGACAATTCTACAGATAAGGAGCTGGAAAAAAAGAAGTAACTTGCTCAAGGTCGTATAAGCAATAGGAAACCGATTCAGGATTCAAATCTTGCAGCTTGAATGGGCAGAGCCCATTCCCTTAACCCCATTCTAACTCCCCATAATAACTCCACGTGGTAGATATTAGCACAATTTCATAGACGAGAATTCAGAAGAGAGGTTAAGTGATCCGTCCGAGGTCAAACAGCTGACAAGTACATCCTTCTCACAGGTTAACAGGGTGGTCTTAGAGTTCATCTCTACTGCACATTGGCTTAATTTCTTCTGTGTGCTGTGTGATTTTCTTCCTCAAATCTGCCTTCCATTTCACTGTCTTGTGTTTCTATCATGTCAGCTGTACCCTTGATATTATTCTACTACATTCATTAACTGTGCAGTGGTATTATTTTTGTCCTTGTTTCTTTCCTTAGTCCTTTTCAACTCATTCTATTGCCTTGTCTGAACTTCAATCTCTTGTTTCAGAGTTCAAGTTGCCTTTAATTTCTTGAGAAAGCAAAACAGTTTTGTTTTTTTTTTAATTAATTAATTTATTTATTTTTGGCTGCATTGGGTCTTTGTTGCTGTGCGCGGGCTTCCGTTGCAGTGGCTTCTCTTGTTGCAGAGCACAGGCTCTAGGCGCCCGGGCTTCAGGAGTTGTGGCTCCTGGACTCTGGAACGCAAGCTCAGTAGTTGTGGCACATGGGCTTAGTTGCTCCACAGCATGTGGGATCTTCCTGGAGCAGGGCTCGAACCCGTGTCCCCTGCATTGGCAGGCGGATTCTTAACCACTGCGCCACCAGGGAAGCCCCAAAACAGTTCTTATCTAATATTTTCTTCTGTTCCTGGGTGTATCTTCTTCCAGAAATGTGCACGTCATCTTTCTTTTGCATGTTCTCCTTCCTCTGTCCCACTCCGTCCTTTTTTCCTACAGAGTTTTTGCACAGGTACCATGTCAGTTTCTTTTGGTTTCACTTACGTTGGATCTGGAGTACTTCTTTCCAAGCCCCTTATTTGCACAAATGGTGACTTCTTGATTCTCCTCTTTATTTACCTGGGCCTTGTGTGCACCCTCCTCTCTGAACATTAGCTTGAGGTCTGACTGTCATTGGTTTATATTCTTCCTGTTTCCCTCTTCAGCTGCCTGGGACAGAGGGGTTGGAGAAAACTGGGGCCTGGGAAGCCAGCAAACCAACTGCATCTCTGTTCTCTTCATCTCTAACTTTAAAAAAATAAACTTTTAACTTTAAAACTGTGTTAGGAGGTTTACAGAAAATTTGTGAAAAAACAGAGTATCCATATATCCTATATCCAGTTTCTCCCACTCTTTTTTTTTTTAATGTAACAGCTTCACTGAGATCTAATTCACACACTGTGAAGTCCACCTATTTCAAGTGTACAATTCAATAGCGTTTAGTATTCACAGACTTGTGCAACACAATCAATTCCAGAACATTTTCGTTACTCCAAAAAGAAACTCCAGTACACATTGGCAGTCACTCTATTTCCCTCAAAGCTCCCCCTTCCCTATGCGGCCACTGAACTATTTTCTCTCTCCATGGATTTGCCTATTCTGGCCTTTTCGTATAAATGGAATCATTTAGTATGTGATTTTGTGACTGGCTTCTTTCACTTAGCTTAACATTTTCAAGGATCATCCATGTTGTAGCATAGGTCAGTACTTCATTCCTTTATGGCTGCATAATATTCCATTGTATGGATATACCACATTTTGTCTTTCCATTTACCAGTTGACGGACATTTGGGTTGTTTCTATCTTTTGGCAATTGTGAATAGCACTGCTATGAACATTCATGGACAAGCTTTTTGTGTACATATGTTTTCAATTATTTGGGGTCTCTACCTAGGAGTAGGAGCTGGGTCCTATGATAACTCTGTGCTAAACTTTTTGAGGAATGGCCAGGCTGTTTTCCAAAGCAACTACAACATTTTACATTCCTACCAGCAGTGTATAAGGATTTGAATTTCTCAACATCCTGTCAATACTTGTTATTGTCTTTTTTTTTAATTATAAGACTTTTAGTTTAATTTTATTTTTGTTTTTAACATCTTTATTGGAGTATAATTGCTTTACAATGGTGTGTTAGTTTCTGCTTTATAACAAAGTGAATCAGTTATACATATACATATGTTCCCATATCTCTTCCCTCTTGCATCTCCCTCCCTCCCACACTCCCTATCCCACCCCTCTAGGTGGTCACACACCACCGAGCTGATCTCCCTGTGCCATGCGGCTGCTTCCCACTAGCTATCTATTTTACATTTGGTAGTGTATATATGTCCATGCCACTCTCTCACTTTGTCACAGCTTACCCTTCCCCCTCCCCATCCTCAAGTCCATTTTCTAGTAGGTCTGTGTGTTTATTCCCGTCTTGCCCCTAGGTTCTTCATGACCTTTTTTTTTTCTTAGATTCCATATATATGTGTTAGCATACAGTATTTGTTTTTCCTCTTTCTGACTTACTTCACTTTGTATGACAGACTCTAGGTCCATCCACCTCACTACAAATAACTCAATTTTGTTTCTTTTGATGGCTGAGTAATATTCCATTGTATATATGTGACACATCTTCTTTATCCATTCATCCGTTGATGGACACTTAGGTTGCTTCCATGTCCTGGCTATTGTAAATAGAGCTGCAATGAACATTTTGGTACATGACTCTTTTTGAATTATGGCTTTCTCAGGGTATATGCCCAGTAGTGGGATTGCTGGGTCGTATGGTAGTTCTATTTGTAGTTTTTTAAGGAACCTCCATACTGTTCTCCATAGTGGCTCTATCAATTTACATTCCCACCAAGAGTGCAAGAGGGTTCCCTTTTCTCCACACCCTCTCCAGCATTTTTTTTTTCTAGATTTTTTGATGATGGCCATTCTGACTGGTGTGAGATATCTCATTGTAGTTTGGATTTGCATTTCTCTAATGATTAATGATGTTGAGCATCCTTTCATATGTTTGTTGGCAATCTGTATATCTTTTTTGGAGAAATGTCTATTTAGGTCTTCTGCCCATTTTTGGAATGGGTTGTTTGTTTTTTTGAAACTGAGCTGCATGAGCTGCTTGTAAATTTTGGAGATGAATCCTTTGTCAGTTGCTTCATTTGCAAATTTTTTCTCCCATTCAGAGGGTTTTCTTTTGGTCTTGTTTATGGTTTCCTTTGCTGTGCAAAAGCTTTGAAGTTTCATTAGGTCCCATTTGTTTAATTTTGTTTTTATTTCCATTTCTCTAGGAGGTGGGTCAAAAAGGATCTTGCTGTGATTTATGTCATAGAGTGTTCTGCCTATGTTTTCCTCTAAGAGTTTGATAGTGTCTGGCCTTACATTTAGGTCTTTAATCCATTTTGAGTTTATTTTTGTGTATGCTGTTAGAAAGTGTTCTAATTTCATACTTTTACATGTACCTGTCCAGTTTTCCCAGCACCACTTATTGAAGAGGCTGTCTTTTCTCCACTGTATATTCTTGCCTCCTTTATCAAAGATAAGGTGACCATATGTGCGTGGGTTTATCTCTGGGCTTTCTATCCTGTTCCATTGATCTATATTTCTGTTTTTGTGCCAGTACCATACTGTCTTGATTACTGTAGCTTTGTAGTATAGTCTGAAGTCAGGGAGCCTGATTCCTCCTTAAGAAACAGGAAACATCTCAAATAAACAACCTAACCTTGCACCTAAAGCAATTAGAGAAAGAAGAACAAAAAAGTTATCAGAAGGAAAGAAATCATAAAGATCAGATCAGAAGTAAATGAAAAAGAAATGAAGGAAACAACAGCAAAGGTCAATAAAACTGAAAGCTGGTTCTTTGAGAAGATAAACAAAATTGATAAACCATTAGCCAGACTCATCAAGAAAAAAAGGGAGAAGACTCAAATCAATAGAATTAGAAATGAAAAAGGAGAAGTAACAACTGACACTGCAGAAATACAAAGAATCATGACAGATTACTACAAGCAACTCTATGCCAATAAAATGGACAAATTCTTAGAAATGCACAACCTTCTGAGACTGAACCAGGAAGAAATAGAAAATATGAACAGACCAATCACAAGCACTGAAATTGAAACTGTGATTAAAAATCTTCCAACAAACAAAAGCCCAGGACCAGATGGCTTCACATGCGAATTCTATTAAACATTTAGAGAGGAGCTAACACCTATCCTTCTCAAACTCTTCCAAAATACAGCAGAGGGAGGAACACTCCCAAACTCATTCTACGAGGCCACCATCACCCTGATACCAAAACCAGACAAAGATGTCACAAAGAAAGAAAAGTACAGGCCAATATCACTGATGAACATAGATGCAAAAATCCTCAACAAAGTACTAGCAAACAGAATCCAACAGCACATTAAAAGGATCATACATCATGATCAAGTGGAATTTATCCCAGGGATGCAAGGATTCTTCAATATACGCAAATCCATCAATGTGATAAACCGTATTAACAAACTGAAGGGGCTTCCCTGGTGGCGCAGTGGTTGAGAGTCTGCCTGCCAATGCAGGGGGCACGGGTTCGAGCCGTGGTCTGGGAAGATCCCACATGCCGCGGAGCAACTAGGCCCGTGAGGCACCACTACTGAGCCTGCGCGTCTGGAGCCCGTGCTCAGCAACAACAGAGGCCGCGACAGTGAGAGGCCCGCGCACCGCGATGAAGAGCGGCCCCCGCTTGCCGCAAATAGAGAAAGCCCTCGCACAGTAACGAAGACCCAACACAGCCAAAAATAAATAAATTAAAAAAAAATTTAAAAAAAAAAAAAAAAAAAAACAAACTGAAGGAGAAAAACCATATGATCATCTCAATCGATGCAGAGAAAGCTTTCGACAAAATTCAACACCCATTTATGATAAAAACCCTGCAGAAAGTAGGCATAGAGGGAACTTTCCTCAACATCATAAAGCCATATATGACAAACCCACAGCCAACATCGTCCTCAATGGTAGAAAACTGAAACCATTTCCACTAAGATCAGGAACAAGACAAGGTTGCCCACTCTCACCACTATTATTCAACATAGTTTTGGAAGTTTTAGCCACAGCAATCAGAGAAAAAAAAAAGAAATAAAAGGAATTTTATTTCCAAACTGGAAAAGAAGAAGTAAAGCTGTCACTGTTTGCAGATGACATGATACTATACATAGAGAATCCTAAAGATGCTACCAGAAAACTACTAGAGCTAATCAATGAATCTGGTAAAGTAGCGGGATACAAAATTAATGCACAGAAATCTCTTGCATTCCTATACACTAATGATGAAAAATCTGAAAGTGAAATTAAGAAAACACTCCCATTTACCATTGCAACGAAAGTAAAAAACTATCTAGGAATAAACCTACCTAAGAAGACAAAAGACCTGTATGCAGAAAATTATAAGACACTGATGAAAGAAATTAAAGATGATACAATAGATGGAGTGATATACCATGTTCTTGGATTGGAAGAATCAACATTGTGAAAATGACTCTACTACCCAAAGCATTCTACAGATTTAATACAATCCCTATCAAACTACCACTGGCATTTTTCACAGAACTAGAACAAAACATTTCACAATTCGTATTGTCTTTTTAATTATCGCCATCCTAGTGGGAGTGAAGTGGTATCTCATCGTGCTTTTCATCTGCATTTCCCTGAAGGCTCGTGAAGTTGAGCATCTTTTCATGTGCTCATTGGCTATTTGTGTCTGCTTTGAAAAAATGTCTATTCAGATGTAATTTTGTTTTTAAAAACAAAACTCCTGGGCTTCCCTGGTGGCGCAGTGGTTGAGAGTCCGCCTGCCGATGCAGGGGACACGGGTTTGTGCCCCAGTCCGGGAAGATCCCACATGAGCCATGGCCTCCGAGCCTGCGCGTTCGGAGCCTGTGCTCCGCAACGGGAGAGGCCACAACAGTGAGAGGCCCGCATACCGCAAAAAAACCACGAACAAACAAAAAGCAAAACTCCTGTTTTGTATATGAGGATTCTCCATCCTGTCTGGAACTTTCCTAGTTCTACAGGGGACGCCCTGAGAGGAAAGCCCACCAGCCACTCTGGTTTGCGGGTCTCAGTTATTTTTGCTTTTGCTATAGCCCAGCACTTTGTTAAATCCGTTCTGCTGAGCCTTTGTTTGACATCAGAGATTATTAACATAGGGTAATCAGCGCTTGCATACTTTCTTCCCAGCAGCTGGGAGAGGGTAAAAGTTCATGCTAGCAGTTCTTCTGTCTCCACCTGAGAGACCCTTTCCACCAAATTGGGGGGTACCCATGACGTTTTAGATTTTTCTTTGCTCAACTTCTCTCATCGTACTACTTTTAAGGATCAAAGCCTGTGTCCATTCCTGGGGCCTTCATTCAGTCTGGCCTAAATTGTTGCCTCCCTAACGTGAATCTTCACGAAGCACGTGGTTTTGGTTGAGACCCTTCCCAAGTTTCTATGTGAGTAACCCACTCCTTGCAATTTTTTTTTCCTTTGGGCCATTTCAGTATGCAAAAGGAAATAAAAATAGCAACAGAGATGCCATAATAGTAATTGTGTTTCAATTTTTGCTGACTTGGCTGTGAAGGAATAAAAACCTGGACAAGATTAAAGGCGTGAGGATCAACTCGCACTGAAAAAATCAAAAGCAGCCCTGCCGTCATCAGGCGGGGGGGACAGACACAGACAAAGCCAGATGCAAAGTTAACAGAAAATGCAGCTCTTCCCTAGGTCATGCCACAGCTGTAAAATGCCATAATCACGCCCACTCTGCCTGACTGTTGCTTTCTTGCCAATGAGACCCCCAGAGCTCTGTTGCTATTTTCCTTTATTCCTGGGGATACCCAATTGCTAAGCTGCCCTTGCCCCATGACAGCGCCCAGCCCCTGGTTAATCGCCACTTCTTATCCTGCCTCAGAAACAGTCACCAATCCAGGACTGACCCCTGCTTCCCTGGGACTCTTCCAGAACCCTTCAGGGGGAACCCCACCCTTAGAAAAGACACTCCCTGCTGGCTCTCTTTAGTCCAGCGGCATCCCACACTCCCTCACTGACCCAGGTCAGTAAGTTTTGGTTTTGTCCGACCACAGGCTTGTCCTCTGGGTCTGTGGCTGCTTGGAGTGTAAGAGTGGGTATTGGATTAGTGGCGCCCCGCTGTTTTTCCCATTCGGCTCAGCTTTTGTTTGCCGCCAGCAATAGTTAACCCAGCGTAGTGACTCATGAGGTTCCTTCCTCCTGCCAGCGGGAAAGGAGAAAAATAGTACCTACTAGTGGCTCTCCCGGATCTGTTCACCACTTCCAGGATAGGGGTGGGTTCCAAACCCGGCTGCCCACACAGGAAGGTGCACAATCGTCCAGCCCCAACCAGGGTCAGCATTTGGGTGAAGGGCCCACGATCAGTGTGCACATGCCAGGGCCTCTCCATGGAGCCAGGGAGCAACCTTCATGGCACTTGATCCTGCCCCCAACGAGCCGTCTGTCCCCACACAGTCCTTCCTCTCGTTGGGCCTCCGTTCACCCCTCAGCTCACTAAGGCCCCTTCTTCCTACCTGGACAGTCTATGATCTAAGTTCAAATGACAGAAATAAGTGGGGTTCCCAGTAATAAAAATCACTATCGCTCCCCTCAGTCATGCCCCAAACCAGGTCCCCTGGCTCCTAGGCCTCTCTTTCTTGAGCAGCTAGGCATGTCCCCTCCAGACCTGTCTAGCCTAGGCAAAATGAGGGCCCTCCGCCCTTTAAGGTAACTGGACCTGGAGCTGCACACCCTGGACTAGGAGAGCGAGGCAAATGGGGAGGAGAGGAAGGCTCCAAGACAAGATGCTCCTGTGGGAGGGTCCAGCCCAGCCCACCTTTGCCCAGCTCAGCAGACCAGATTTCAAACTCAGGATCCAGGGTTCCTCTTGAAACACCAGAAGCTGTGGAAACCCAGGGTCCTTGATCTACTGGCATGAGCTCTCATTCACCATAGTCCACACCCTCATTTACAAGACTTGCCTCTTGTCTGAGAGCCCTAGCCTGGACACACACACTGTCCCTTTGTGGCTACTCTAGCTTGCTCAGGTCCACCCCTCAGCTCTCTAGCTCCCCATGCCCTAACTCGCCGCATCCACGTACAGTGGCCTCAAGGCCCTGAGACAATGGGACAAGCTCTTGGCTGCAACAAGTGCCCAAGGAGCATTTCATTAAATCACTGAGCCCTAGAGAGGGGAAGATTTTTTCTTTTTTTTTTTTTTTTTAATTTATTTATTTGTTTATTTTTGGCTGCATTGGGTCTTCGTTGCTGTGCGGGCTTTCTCTAGTTGTGGCGAGCGGAGGCTACTCTTTGTTGCGGTGAGCGGGCTTCTCATTGCGGTGGCTTCTCTTGTTGTGGAGCACGGGCTCTAGGCGTGCAGGCTTCAGTAGTTGTGGCTCGCAGGCTCTAGAGTAGTTGGCTCAGTAGTTGTGGCACACGGGCTTAGTTGCTCCGTGGCATGCTCCGTGGCATGCTCCGTGGCATGTGGGATCTTCCTGGACCACAGCTCGAACCCATGTCCCCTGCGTTAGCAGGCAGATCCTTAACCACTGCGCCACCAGGGAAGTCCCGGGGAAGGTTTTGTCCATAGTCACGGATCAGGAAAAGTTCTGAGTGAAGTGTATTCTGCTGCATTCTAAATTACAGAAAATTCTCAGAGGGACTCCAATTCCATTCACTGCAGTAGGTGTTGACTGACCCCCTATTGTGTCCTGACCACATTCCAGCTCTGCAGTTACTCACTGAGTGGAAGGATAGGCTTGGTGGCTTTAGAGCCAGCTCAACTGCTCATCATGTGACCTTCTGCAATTACCTCATGACTCTGAGTCTTGGCTTCTGATTCATATGAGAACTGTTCCCAGCTAGAGCATTAGATTAATCAGTAAGTGGATTTCGATACTAGGAGCCCCAGCCCTTTTCTTTTTGCAAAGACTGTCACTTACTGGATAACTGAGGCTGTCCTGCATACAGAATTACAGGTGTGTGTTTTGTCAACTGCACGATCTCCCCTCAACTGCCTATATAGAGATTGTCTGTACCCTTTGCTAGCTGTGTGACTTTAGGCAAGTGACTCAACCTCTATGAGTCTCAGTTTCTTCATCTGTGAAATGGGAATGATAATAGCACCAACTTCATAGGGTTGCTGTAAAGATTTAGTGAGATATTAGGTGGCATGTCACAGTGCCTGGTATATAGTATGTGTTCAATAAATGTTAGCAATGTATTTCCCTACACTCAAGCACTCATTTCCAGAAATTAATCTAGAATGAAAGCCACATTACTAATACCACACCTACTTCCTTGATAACTCTTTATACAAGGGACAGGCTAACACAAAAGGATCTCATGGCCACTGTCCCAATCTTCATGATTGCCCCGTGGAAGGCTCAGTCCAGAGATGGCTTTTCCTGTCTTCTACATGATGGGTAAAGTGATACACTAATGGTCAGACACGAAGACGGCTGAACTAGAATCTGGGTCTCCTACCCCTCAGACCAGTATTCTGCCTCCTACATCTTGCTGACCACTTGGCAAGAGGATCAGCTGAGATGGTGATTTTTTTTTTAGAAGTATTTTATTTTATTTTATTTTGGAGGAGGGGCTACGTTGTCTTCGTCGCTGCGCGCAGACATTCTCTAGTTGCGGCGAACGGGGGCTACTCTTCGTTGTGGTGCACAGGCTTCTCACTGCAGTGGCTTCTCTTGTTGAGGAGCACAGGCTCTGGGCGCAGGGGCTTCAGTAGTTGTGGCACGAGGGCTCAGTAGCTGTGGCGCACGGTCTTAGTTGCTCTGCAGCATGTGGGATCTTCCCAGACCAGGGATCAAACCCGTGTCCCCTGAATTGGCAGGTGGATTCTTAACCACTGTGCCACCAGGGAAGTCCCTGAGACAGTGATTTAGAAGGCTCTTTGAATGTCCTACGCTCTTGGGGACAACATTATGAATGTCAATTCTCACCATGCAGACAGCAAATTCAAAAAGTTCTGATAATATCATCTGTTTGGATGCCCAAGACTTCTTCCGTAAGATTTTTGAGAGAAGATGATGAAAACCAAAATTTTTAATATTTGGGCTGTGGTGCTTTTACACCATTGGAGAGACTAAAATGTAAACATCCTTTCTGGAAGGCATTGGGAAATATATATCAGGTGCCTTCAAGATGTGGTTTTGGTACACTTTTCACTCCAGTTAACTTCTGGAAAGTTAACTTCAGAAGTTAACTGGAAATGTCTTCTGAGAAAAATGAGGTAAACATGAAAAGATCAACCTTGTATCACTGTTTACAATAACAAAATTTAGAAACAACCTCAACTTATGGTACTAGGGGATTTGGTTAAATAAATGACCATTTGCCATACAATGGGGTACTATGTGTCATTAAAAGTAGATATGTAGCTTGACATATTTCAGGATGGAAAGCTGTCATTCTTATATTGTTGCAGGGGCAGTAGGGAGGGGAGAAGTTACTGATGGCACACAAAGTAACATCCTCTGTGTGTGTGTGTGTGTGTGTGTGTGTGTATACAAACACCCTCCCTTACACATGCACTTCATAAATGCACATATCTGAATATGTCTGCTAAGTAGAAACACGAACTTTTTTCTCTCTCATCAGTTTTATAGATTTTTTTCAATAATGAGCCTATATGCCTTGTGCAATTTTTTCAAGGAGAAAAAGATCTGGGGTGCAGGCCTTGGGGATTTCTCCTCAGTGGGAGCTGGGTTCCTCCCCAGCCGTGATCCCACCCCCTAAACCTCCACCTCCACCCACACCTCCCCCTTCCCTCAAGCCCTCAGGCACCTGAAGTGATGCAGGGAGCAGGTGTTCCTCGGAGTTCCAGGTCAAGAGGCTCTGTGTCTTCCCTTCTTCCTCTGCCTGCTTGGTCGTCACAGGTGGACAGCCTGGAGGTCCACCAGGAGGTGGTTTCCAGCAAGAAAGGGACCAGAGGCCAGGCTGCCCCACGGAGGCTGGCTGTTTCCGGGAACGTGACAAGGCTCTGGCTGCTCCCCTAGAAGATTGGGAAGCTGAGTTTCTTGCCCTCCTTGAGATATAGCCTTCTCCCTCTCCCTCTCCCTCTCCCTCCCATCTCCCTCCCCCTCTCCACAAGAGCCCCAGGGCCAACAGCTGAGTCCCAACAGAAGTCACAGGCTGGAGCCCCAGGGAGGCCATCTGGGCACAGAGGACAGTCATAGTGAGGACCTCCCAGGCCACGTGGGCAAGAGAGTGAGGGTAACCTATGCAGATGATGGAGTTTAAGAAACGCTGCCCCCACATATGGCACCTTGGCATACTGAATAGTTTAATCTGAAGGAGTCTGAGGAAACAACAGAAGCAGGAAGGTCACTCTGCCCTTCCCCCGTCCTTCTCCTCTGAAGCAGGTCATAAACCCTCAAGGGAGAGGTGCCCTTATACGCAGAGGAAAGGAGCCTCCAGCTCTGAAGACAAAGTGTCAGCGAGAAGAATCCTAACACACAGGACTTACCACGTGTCCCCAGTTTCCTACACTCACCTCACAGTCCTGAACCCGTCACCCTCGCACGACTACCCACCCACCATCACCCCCAGCACAGAAACACTAAGGCCTGTTTCTTCAGGTCTTCATATGCTTATGAAGGCTCCCATGACACATAAAACTTCTATCAAACAAATCTGCGTGCTTTTCTCCTATAAATCTGTCTTTATCGGTTTAATTTTCAGACCCAGACAGGGACCCCAAGAGTGTTGAGGAAAACGTTTCCTACCCCAACACAGACCTGTCCCTACTGCTCCAAGGGCAAGGAGACTCAGAGCTCCAGGAGGCTTCCTAAGGTGACAGCTGTGGTGGCCCCTTGCAGGAAGGTGGCCATGGCCAGAGAAAGCTTGGCAGACCACGACAGGGCTCTGAGAGCGAGTGAGGGCTGACAGACCCTGAGCATCTGGTCACCCCATCAGGGCTCTGCCAAGCGTGGGGCAGGCGTGGACACAGCCGTGCAGTTGCACGGGCCCTGAGAACCGCCTCCAGGATAAAGACAGGCAGCCTGACACCTGGACCCTGCTCTCCATCATTCCTGTGCAACCTTTCCAAGCTAAAAGAAGTGAGGGATGTTTCCAACACTGCAATGGAAAGAGGCCTGGCCCTCGGTGCTAGTCCTAAGGCCGCTTGCTGTTGTTACTAATATTCACGATAATGACGATGAAGCTAGCACTCGGCAAGCACTTGCTGCGTATCAGGCATCGGGCAGGATCTCACTTAGTCCTCACCGACCTGTGATACGGGTACGGGTATCGTCTCTGGGAGGTTCGTCCCCTAGCCACATGGCGCTTAACTGGCACAGCCAAGACTCAGGTCCCAGGTCTGTCCTACTCCAGGTTCTTAATCACTAAGACCATCACAAACACTCATTCATTCACTCACTCAAAACACAGTGTTTTAGTTTCTCCCCTACACCAGGCACTTCCTATGACCTCCTGTTCTCAAGGGCTTCTCTGCCCCCTCCCCCTGGCCAGGTGGACACACTGTATGAAGACAAGGCTGGAGGCCCCCAGACCTTGGATCTGGTCCGTCTCCCTCAGGTGCAGCCCCAGTCTGAGACAGCACTGGGGCCAGGGTCAGGAGTGGCCAGCAACATCACGCAGCGCCCTGCCTGCCTGCTAGCCGGGAGATGCACTGCCACCCTTGGAAGAGATGGGAGCCACAGAAGAAGGTGACCTCACACAAGTCCCTGCCCTCTCGCTAGAGTCCTCAGATATAAATGGAGTGGCTGGCAGGTGATTCTGAAGTCCTCCGAGAGCCCCTGGCCAAAAGTTCTAAGCCGCTTCACAACTCTCTGGGCAGGCTGGTGTCTTTTTTCCTAAGATTCTACAAGTGTAAGATTTTTATATTTTAGCAACTGATTTTAAAATCTTATGTTTTAACACAACATTGTAAAACAACTATACTCCAATTAAAAAAAAAAAGACACACACACAAATCTTATTTTCCAATATTTTTGCATGTGAGGAAAAAAAAAGGACTGACCCAGCCAACAGGACATTATTAGCCTCCACTCAGTTATAAAAGCCTACCACCTCTGGTAATGAGAGGCACCGTGCTATCTTTAAATGTTATTATTTTTCATTATATATAAAAAAAAAAATCCATGCTCATTGCAAATGTTTGGAAAATAGAGAAAATTGGGAAAAGTAAAAAATAGAGTCAAGACTCCAAAGAAAACTACTAGTATTTTTTAAACATATTTTCTCATTCTCCAAGATACGATGGTAAATAAAAGAGCAAGGTGCACTAAAATGTGTTTTAAAATCTTATGCTTCAGTTATTCCTAGAATCCCAATATCAAGTATTTCTAGGATTCTATGATTCAAAAATTCTAAGATTTCCTTATTCTAAGACTCTCTGGCTGCAGGAAGGGAGACCAAAGTCCTCTTTTCATGCCCTTGTGAGCTACCATTTGGGTAGAAGGGAGAGAGAATGGGTTATTCCATCCTCACAGCTCCCTAGGACTTGGACAGGCTGTGTAAGCGTCTCATCCACGCCCATGCCAGCCCTCCAAGGACGCCCTGGCCCATCCTCTGCACCCTTCCCCGCGACTCACTGAGGCTGGGTTCTGGTGTTTGCCTCTCAGAAGGTGTTTGGTGGGTGCTGGCAGCCCTGGAGCCTCAGCCGCCATGGCCTTGGTGGGGCCTGACCCATGAGGTGCGGGCCCAGGAAGAACACACTCTTTCCCTCTCCCTTTACGGTGGGGGCCAGAGACACCTCCAGGTGGGTGCTGCCCCACCAGAACCAAAGGTTCCAGGCCTAGAATAGGCTGGTGGGGCAGGGTCTCCCAGCACACGGTAAGGACTCACCCAGGAGCTCGGCATTTGGGCTTCCCCGACGTGGGGTCCGAGTGGTGGTGGTGGAGGGGACTCTGCCGGCTGCGACCCACCTCCCCACGGAATAACATCATCCTCTGCGGACGGGTGGGGTGGTAGAGCCGGGGCTAGGGACTGTGGGTGTGCGATGGGTGCCTTCTCTCTGCCCTTCTCCCTCCAAGCAACAGCCAGTGCTGGTCTCTTCATTCCTGCCCAGCTCCCCCGGGCACCTCCGGGCAGAGCCTGCGGGGAACCCGGGCAGTGGCTGGCCAGCTCCCCCACTCCCATCACCAGCCAGGCCCTGTCGCCTCCCTGCCCGCAGTGTGTCTCTCCTGCCCCTGCCACTCCAGCCTCTTCCTCACTCTGGGTTTGAGACCCACTTGACAAAAGGAGCCACCTAGCGCTGCCATAGCCCACTGTGTGACCCTGAGAATGTACGTACTTCCTCCCTGGGCCCATCTCCCCATTCTGTGAAGTTGAGGGTCCAGAAAATTTTCAGGCTCCTTCCAAGTCCAGACAGGCTCTGACTCCGTGGGAGAGAAGTGGGGTACGCCTGCAGATGGGCACTACCCCAACTATCCCAACACAAATACATGCCATGTCAACAAAGTCGCTAAAGCAGAGGCGATTTCTCTACTGAAACCCACACGTCGGCGTGGGGTTCCTGCCCCCTGAGGTCCTCAAGCGGCTAGAATCTCTGCGCAGAGTTTGCGGCCCTCCTCAGTATTTCTGTGACTTCGTGGGAGGGACTGCCTGCTGAGTTCCGATTTCCAGGGCTGTGCTCACCCCTTTACCTTCACCCACGCATCAGTTCATTTCTCTCAATTTCCACCGAAATAAACAAAACTCCTGATTCATGCAAAGCCCTTAATTTGGACATTCCCAAAGGACTGAGGGGACAGCCACGCCAGAACAATTAAATATTAGACGTATTATGCAAATTGCATCCTAAAAAGCCCCCAGCCGCTCCCATCTGCCCCCACTGCCATCTCTGTCTTTGTGGCTCCCCCCAACCCGTCTCCACAACCATTTTCTCTCCGCATTAAGGGTGCTCTCCGTGGTTACAAGGGGCCCCTTATGCAGCCTTTTCTCAGCGCCCCCAGCAGCGCAGACCCACTTACTCGGTGATACAAATTCTGCCGCTCAATTAGAAGGCAAGAGTGGCTCCAGTCATTTGCTTTCAGTGACATTTCTTTTGTCAGTGGTGATTGCTCTATCAAAGCCTCCTGAGATTTCTTTAGTGAGCTCCCCTAGTTACGTTTAGAACAGGATGAGACTTTCATACATTTGAATCCCAAAGATTTTTTTTCTTTCCTACAGCACAACGCTGAGATAAAGTGCAGTCAGTCCTGCAATTCGGGCCTCAGTGAAGCGTGAGATTTATTACCCTGCAACCTGGTGGAAGCCTCGTTCGTGCCAGCCTGGCAGTGCCCGGTGTGGGTGGGAAGGTCAAGGGGCCACAGAAGGAACACCCTTCCCTAGGACAGCGAGGTGGGACCCGCGCACCCAGGAGCCCCAGCCCTCCCGAGCCGGGGTGCAAGGCTGCCCCCCAACATCCCTCTTCTACCCCACCCAGCTCCACACACCCCCAGCAGAGGGTGCCCCGGGAACCTGGGGAGCTAGCTGGAGGGGCTGCAGGTGGGAAGCACCCCCTCTCCTCACCGCTTACCCAGCAAATGCCCCTCGCCTGTCTCGGCCTGGCCCGGAGACTTAGGGCTAAGTCCTTTCACTCACCGGCCTCCTAGGTGCAGGGCCCAGACGCTCTGGGGCTGAGCCCCCCATTGGGGCTCACCTTCTAGCTCTGGATGCCTCCCTTGGACAGGTCCCTTTATTCTCAGTGCATCAGTGGCCATACCTGTAAGGTGGAATAATGAAACACAGAATGAGATTATTTAGTGGAAGCACCTTGCAAACTGGCCCAATGCCAGTGTCAGACCCAAGTACAGTATATATTAGCAAAAAATATCATCCCAGGCTGCTGGTTCAGGGCTCCTGCCCAGTATTTAGTCCCCTGTGGCTCTGTGACCCTCCATCCCCCTGCCCATGGCATTCCAGGTGAGAAATCCTTGAACCCTCCAGGTTCCCATAGTTTGAAGATTTCTGGGGCTCCTGCAAACATAGGGACTTGGGGGCCCACTGCCTGTGGCCCCAGCTCTGCCCCTCATACCAACCCAGATGCAGAATTTGGTTCCTGCACAAACCGTCAGGAGGAATCCAGTCATCGTGAGCATCTGGGATTTCTGGAGATTTTGCAGGAGTTGTGTGCGTCCCAGGGAAGAGCTCCGCTGTTAACCCCTGGCATTCAACCACCACTCCCCCCTTCCCCCATCTCTCTCCGCCCACTGCCACCTCCCACTCAGCTCTCACGGAGCCCCCTTGCTCACAAACTGTCGCCCCCAGCCTTCGGCAGTCTTTGTACTAGGGGACCCTTGCCTTGAATCAGCATCCCCCCAAGGGACGTTACCAAGTTGGACGCTCACCCAACTGCCCAGAGATGGATGAACACCTCCAGCTCCCTTTGCCTGGGTGCCTACCCAGCATCCCTGCGTGGCTGAAAGCCTCTCTCAGCTGCGCCCTCCTCCTATCCTCTCAGCCTCCACAGTGTGACCTGGCCTGCGCCCACCCCCAGCCCTCCGTGGGGGACGTGGCCACCTCTGCTCAGAGTCTCCCTGGCCGCACACGGACTTCCTGAACTTCAGTAGCCCGGATCAGGACAGAATGCTGGAGATGTTCCTGTCCCCTCAGCCATCCCCAGACCCCCTGCATCCGCTGTATGGGACCCTCACCACCACTCTCCCCTCGATAGGCTGTAGGAATAGCCGGGGGAGGGAGGAATAGGATGGAAATGGCAGCTAACACGTACGTAGCACTTGGCATGTGCACGCACTCTCCTAAGGGCTTTACACGTACCACAAACACGTATGCAACGCATGCAAAAATAAACCACTTAATCCTCACACTAATCCTGTGAAATATGTATTATTTCCATTTTACAGATGAAGAAACTGAGGCTCAGAGAGGTTAAGTAACTCGCCAAAGATCACACAGTGAGTGATGGAGTCAGAACTGGAAGCCAGGCAATCTGGTCTCTGCTCTTTTCCACAGGAGGCTTCTGAGCCCCCATCGTCTCCCTCACCAGGGCCTATGCTCCCCCCAACCCACATGGTAACACCTGGAGCTTAGATGGAACAGAAGGTGGGAAACCACTGGCCTAAGAGGAGATGTGAGATCTGTCAGGAACATATTGCATGAGCACAGGCAAATCTTAACTCCTGGCCTGGACGCTGCTACCACTGGTTTGGTTTGGGCATAGTCATTTGGTCTCTCTGGACCTCAGCTTCCCCATTTGCACAAGGGGGTCAGACCTTGCTACACATTCTCCTGCTGCTAATCTTGTATGAACTGAAGGCCTAAGTGTCCTCTTACCGACCAGCCAGTGATAGGCTCCTCCTAGGAGACACGACCTCCAGCTGCAAGGCCCGGCGGGCTGCTCACCCCCTCTCCTGGCTTCCAGCTGCCTCTTGGTTTCCAGGGCCCGGTCCCCAGGAAGAATCTAGGGAGCCCTGTGGGAATTTGAAGGGAGGCAGGGAACCCACCACCTCTGTGCATCCCTGTTTATCCTGCAAATGCTGCATTTATTAAGGGCAAGTCCCGCCGTCGTGGGCTCACGGTCTAGGGGGCAGACAGGCCTTATTCAGTCACCACGGAGATCAACTCACAAGTGCACCAAATTCTCTGAAGCAGAGGTTGGAGAAACAACCTCTGAGGAAGACCGGCAGGGCCTTGGCAGCTGCGGGAAGGATTTTGGCCTTCTCCCTAAAGGCAATGGAAGCCACTGGATGGCTTTTGGCAGGACCCCTGTGAGGCAGAACTGAACGGCCCCACCCACAGATCTCTTTAATGTTATTATTCATCATCAGATTTTTAGGAACAATAGTAATTCCTCACTTGCTAAGCACTTTCATAGACACTTTCTCCTTTGCTCTAAACCAACCTTGTGAGTCGTTCCATATTCCCATTTTGCAAATAAGGGAGCTGAGGCTGGAAGGGAGGCGGTGGTCTGGCAGGCTGCATGTGGGTCCAAGAGCTGGTGTGGAGCCAGGCCCCCTGCCTCCCTGAGCTTGTCCCAGGGGGACTCTGAGCTTGGCGGGCGCCCTGCTGCCTCCACCTCTCTGGGAGCGATGAGGCACCGCCAGCCCTGGTGGCCACCCCCTCCCAGGGAGTCCTGGCAGCAGGAACAGGACCTTCGCCCAGCAGCGGAGGGTCTGCCGAGGCGCCTCTGGCTGTCCGTGCACGTTTCTTCCAGCAGCACGCAGCCAGGAGTCCCGGAGGTCGCTGCTGAGGCCTTTTGGGAGGCAGGGGGTGGAGAGAGAAAGATACAAATAAGAAAAGAATCATGCCTCTCCTCCAGCAGCCTACAGCCTAGGGAGGCAGAGACACTGCACTCAGCAGCTCAAGGAGTGATCAGCAATTCTGATAGGGAAAAAGTATGCCCATTTTACAGATGAGAGTCTTCCAATTCCACCCAGCTGGTAAATGGTGATGCCGGGAGTCAAAAGAATCCCTGTCCAATTGGGGGAGGGGAGCAGTTTTCCCCAGGAACAGTGCAGCGTTTTCGCAGAGATCTTGGGTGACAGAGGTCTCCCATTACCCTGGTTATGTGATTAAAAATTATTTTTTTTAACTGAGATATAATTTTCACACAGGAAAATGTGTGTGACAAATGTGTGTAACCACCACCAGAATCAAGGGACAGAGCATCTCCAGCTCTCCACAAAGTTCCCTCATGCCCACTCCCAGTCTCCTTCCTAACCCCAGCCCTGGCAACTAGTCACCTGTTTTCTGTCCTCAGGGTTTTATCTTTTCCAAAATCTCCTGTGGAGGGACTCACCTGGTGTGTAGTCTCTTGGGGCCTGGCTCTTTCACTTCGCAGAACGCTGTGAATATCTGTGCGTGTTGATGTATGCACGTACATGTGAGTGGCTCACGCCTTTTTATTGTTGAGTAGTATTCCGTCCGTTGTATGGATACGCCAGTTTATTTATCCATTCACTATTTGCTATACGTTTGGGTTGTTTCCAGTTGAAGGCTATTTTGAATAAAGTTGTTAATGGACATTTGCATACAGGTTGCTTTGTGGACAAAAGTTTTCATTTCCCTTGTGTGAGTACATAGGGCAGTCGTTGCTGAGTTGTAGGTAAGTTTATTGTTCAACTTTATAAGGAGCGGTCCAAATGTTTTCCTAAGAGGCTCTACCACTTTGCATTCCCACCCAAATGTATGAGAGTTCCAGTTGCCCAGCATCCTCCCAATACTTGATGTGGTCAATCTTGTTACTTTTAGCTGTTCTAATGGGTAGGAAGTAGGATCTTTGTGGTTTTAATGGGCCTTTCCCTAATAACCAATGACGTTGAGCATCTTTTCCTGTATCTATTTGTCACTGTATATCTTTAGTAAAGTGTCCAAATCTTTTGCCCATTCTTTGGGGGGGGCGGTTAAGAACTCTTTATATATTCTGGATACAAGTCCAATATCAGATATATGATGTGAAAATATCTTCTCCCAGCTTGTGGGGATTCGTTTTTTTCTGTTTTTTGCCTTCTCATTTTTTCACCACTGTCTTTTGAAGAGTAGGAGTTTTTAGTCTTGACCAAGTCCAATTTGTCAAGCTCTTCTTTTATGGTTTATACTTTTCTTTTATGGTTTATACTCTAACCCAAGGTCACAAAGATTTTTAAAAATGTTTTTCCTCGGTAAGTGCTACGGTTTTAGTTCTTACCTTTAAGTCGATTATCCATTTTGACTGAGTCAATTTTCGCACATGACATGAGGTGAAGGTTGAGATTTATTTTTTTCCACGCGGATCTTCCATTTTTCCAGCATCATTTATTGGAAGACTACCCTGTCCTGATTGACCTACCTTGGCACTTTGTTGATAACTAACCACGGTTGTGTGAGTCTATTTCTGGACTTTCTATTCTGTTCCATTGTTCTGTGAGTCTATTCTTACACCAAAGCCTTACTGTCTTGGTTACTGTAGCTTCACAGTAAGCCTAGAAATCAGGTAGCGTAAATCCTCCCACTTCGTTCTTTTTCAGAATTGTTTTGGATATTCTAGATCTGCCATAAAAATTTTATCATCAGTTTGCCAATTTCTAAAAAACACGCAGTCTGCTGGAATTTTGAGTGGAATAACATTACATTTATAGATCATTTTGGGGAGAATTTGACATCTTAACAATATTGAGGCTTCTTTTAGATATTCTCAGGTTTCTCTCAGCAAGGTATTATAGTTTTTCATGTACAGGTATTTTATGTCCTGATGCACTGTGAACAGGTATTGTTTTCTTAATTTGCACTCTCAAACTTGGTTGGAGCCCCCGGGATGCTGTCGAGGCTCTCCTGTCCTGCCCCAGATACTCCTCGTGTACATCCAGAGGAGGCCTGAGGAGAAGAGGGGATGAGTAGGTGTAGACTCCCCTGCGCACGGGGCTCCTTATGATTCCAAATGGTCACCCTAACCTTTAAAAATCTGTTAAAATTTCAGTTGCATTTTCTGCTTCTCTGTTGACCACTTTCTTCCATGCTCTTCCATGTTCTGCCAGAGGTGGAAGAGTGCATGGGCCCTCTCTCTTCTAGGGACTTGTCACCCTCTGAAATTTAATCCACTTGGGGCTAAGAGGTATGACTTTGTAGATTAGCTTCTTCTCATCGTTAGGGTAGGACTGATATCTTGTAGCGTTCTGCATCCTAAGCAGGGTGTAGGTAACTTTTGGTCAGGGCCGTGGCCTGGGCTTCCAAGACCACAGTCCCCTCAGGGATGGGAGGGCCACCGGGAGACTGGAAAAGGGGAAGGATTCCACAGGTGGAGGCCTGGGGGCTTAGAGGAGCCCAAACCCCTGACTCTGGCCCACTCCTGTGGCACGGCCGGATAAGCTGTCCTTTTTTAAATCCATGATCTTGTTGTTTGCAATACTCTAGAACTGACAGCAGCAGATAAACCTGGTTTTCTCACACCAAAAAAAATTGTGTAGCCTTGTTAGTTATAATACTTTAAATTGTGGGAAAGAAGATAAAAACCCTCTTCCTTAGCTGCTTCCCAATCCTCTACACTTCACCAGGGCCACCCCGCAGCTGAGGTTTCCCTGAATCACAGCTCATTACTTACCATGACAATTCAGGCAGCAAATGGCAGAACTACCAAAAGAAATGCTGCAAGTGTCTGTGGTGGTGGTTGCTGTTTGTACGTCTGGTTTTGTGCCCCCAAGAACGTTACTCCCCTGTTGCTGGACGCCTCATCAAAGCCAAAGATGTTTCCATTTATGATCACCCTGCCATCGGCATGAGTGGCACAGGCAGCCAAGTATTATCCTATTTATTAGGATTCCTTGTCCTGCTGATGGCAGCTGATCAGAGGTCAGTACCTGGAACACTCTGTGAAGGACTCTTAGGGGGAGAAGGCACTGATGGATTGGCAGTGTCTGCCATGGGCAAGAGATGGGGAAGCATCGGCATGTGTTTCCATGTGCTATCCCTGCCCCATGAAATGTGCCACGACTGCTGTCAGAGCTGGGGTGCTGGGGCTCTTAGAGGGCCCCACTCCACCCATACTACCCACCATGGCAAGGACTGCACTGCACCAAGGGCATGTGCCCACCCAGGGTCCATGATCTCCCTCCTTGCAGGCTACACTCGGAGTACAACGGCCCACAGGATGCCCCGCCCAAACGGTCCCAAATCTAGGGCCTGTGGTAGCATCTCCCTAGGTCAGTCCCCCTAAGGTGTGACTGGGTCACCATGTAGGCACCCCTAGGCCCAAGTGGTAGCTGTTTAGGAGGGGCAGTTTCCAAGGGGAAGCTGTTTGCACAGGGATGTAAATGGAGCTTGGGACTTGAGGCCTAGACACACACAGGTGTGTGAGGTCCCTGGACAGGGGTCTCCTCTTGCCCTGGGCCCCACAAATGTCAGGGAGGGGCCTGTGATACACTCGTTGAAAGGGTGTGGTAAGGATTAATGACGTCTGTCATGGGAAAGGGGTAGTCTGAAATTATACAGCACCTTGCATGTCGGCCCTCCCTGCCCAGTAAGATGCATCACGTTCCTTCCACCTCCCGTCTGGCATCCTCATCCTGCATAGACTTTTCCAGGGAAAGAGCGCTCACCACCTTCCAAGGGAGACACCCCGTGTGTTTGAAAGTTCATTAGAACGTCCTTCCCTATGCCGACCCCCAAATTACCTCCCAGGTGCTTCCACCCTTTGGACCAAGCTCTGGACAGTGACTTGCCCAAGGTCACACAGCTACTTGGTGGAGGAGCCTAAGTAGGACCCCCAGGTCCCCAGGCCCGTTCTTGCCTCTCCACCCTAAGGTGATGTTTAGAGGAGCCCCAGAGCAAGCGGGGCCACGGCGGGGAGGCTGGGGGGCCAAGTCTTCTCGTGGCTCTGTCCCTCCCTGTCCACCCCCAACCCCAATCATCTTACCAGCCCAGCACATTAGAGCTCTGGCTTTGCTGGCCCTTTCCACTAAAACAGAGAGAAAAAGAAAAACACAGCACAACGTTCTGGGGTCCAAAACAAACACCAAGGACAATGTTAATAAATACATAAAATTGTAAGGATCTGGATCTCAAAGGCACTTAACACAGGCAGGCTGGGTCGCGCAGGAATGGTTCAGTGTGTGCCCCAGCCTTGCCGGGAGGGGGCAGGCAGCGGGCGGAGAGGGCACCTGGGGAGCCCCTCTAGGGCCTCCACTCTCCGGGGGTTGCCGCCCGGGGCCCACTGCTCCTATTCCTCTAGCCTGGCTCAGAGTGGCCCCCTTGCCCTGGAACAGAAGAACTAGCCAGCACCTCTACGGCCTGCTGAGGAGTCTGCGAGACCCTCTGCATGACTTAGAGTGAGGATCCCTGGGAGAGGTCCCGGGAACCGGGTGGCTTCCTGAGAGCCAGAGGGCCCAGGGAAGTTACCTGCCCTTGGAGGTAACATGGGTGTGGCTGAGGCTCCACAGTGCTGTCTCCTCCCCACCTGCATGAGGGGCAGAGGCTCACGTCCTGCCCTGGGGCACTTGGCCCTTGTCATCCCCAGGACCCGGCTATGAGTGGGCTCCGGTCCTCAGCCCTGGAGCCTGGTCACCCCCACACCCGCACCCAGTACCACAAATGGACCTCCAGTCCAGCTTTAAGCCGGGTGGGAGAAGAAGACGTCTGACTCCAGCAGGAGCGGTCTTTGGTAGAGGGCAATGGACTGGCAGGGCTCTAAGCCTGAGAAACTCACGTCTCCTCTGTGCCCCACAAAGTCACCTTCCAGCCCGTGCTCTCTTCACGCGCCGGAGTGACGACCACAGTTGCCGTTCCTGGTCCAGCCAGGGGGGCCTAGCACCAGCTGGGGACCCCCTGGACGATGAGGACACATGTTCCAGAGTGTCCAGAGCCCCCTTCTCAGGGGGGCCCGTGGGTGAGGTTAAAAGGCCCACCTGTAAACTGGAGGCACCGGAAGTAATAGGAAGTGCCACCTTCAGGGGCAGAGGTGGCCACCAACATGGCCCTCCAGCCAGCAAGTGCAAGGTGGACTCTGCCCTTTGGCCATGGCCAGAGGAGCTGTCTGGAGCTCTCGCTATGAAGAGCTGGGTCTGAGATGAACTGGCCTCCCGCCCACCCTAGCCCTGCAGCTGGAGCCTCACGACCACATTCGGCCCAGCCCACTTCCTCTTGGACCACCCTGTGAGGGTTCCCCCGACCTTTCCCGGCCCTGCTCTGCCCCTCTTGGCAGAGGAGCCTGGTACTCAGGGTCTCCACAGGGGTCCCCACAATTTCTGGCAAAGGGAGGCAGTGTGAGGCCCGGTGGCTGTGTGTGTGTGTTGTGGGGGGGGGGGGACTTAGCTGGCCCTCAGTCCTGGCAGGAGAGACTGCCAGGAGCCCCTGAGAGGTTTGATTCGGTCACCTGGGCTGCTTGCTGAGGTATCTCCGGTTAGGGCTTTCCCTGATCTGTTTCTTCCTCATAGACCCACTTCATGGGGTGAAAAGTGTCACAGCCCCAAACTAGAACAATAAGAAGGCAAATAATTTAAAAAGGCAGTCCGTGCTTGCCCTGGCCCCCGCTGTGTGTCCTCTGAGCCGGGATGTCTGGGGCAGCACAGAGCATGTAAACTTGACCGGAGGGATGGGCAAGGCCAGGCTCATGTCACCGGGGAGGTGGTGGGAAGGCTGGTGCCTGGATGCTTCGGGTCTTCCCTGAGCTGCCCCTTATCTTCAGAGACTGGTGTAGGGGCCCCAGCCCAGCCCCAGGGCAGTCCCCGGGGGGCACTAGGAGAAGTGCCCCAGAATACTGTAGGGTTCCGTTTCTGAGCAGCAAAGCGGCGGCTGGGCTCACTGGGAGCTTGTGCCCAGAGGTCCTGGGAGCTGTGTGGCTCGGCCATGCTGATGGCCCGTCTGATCCCGCTGGTCCCACAGTGGGCTCCACAGCCTCTGGAGGGGCCTTGGGTCCTCGGAAGGGGCTCCCAGGAGTGGAGAAGGGTGGCGGTGAGGCAAGGCTGGGGTCCGGGCTCGTGTCAGGGCCGGAGGCCTTCGTGGTACAGGACTCACAGCACAGCCGGTGGTAGCCAGGGATGGAGCAAGTAGCGATCAAGCACTTCCATCTGGCAGAAGACGGACCTGTCCTCCACACAGGGCTCCGCTGCAAGGACCGATGCTGGAGGACGCCCATCAGCCAGGTTACAACCCCCACTCAGCCCTCCACCTCCCGCCCTCACCACCTCCCAATCAACCCAAAGGAATCCGATCCACTCTGGCCAGGGCCAGGCAGATGCCCGGGTTACTCACACTGTGACGAGCAGCTTAAACGTCCTGCCCTGGTGAGCACGCATTTGGAACAGTAAAGCCCCCCACCAACAAACTTGGAATCAAGCAGATCTAGGTTCCGATCAAGGCTCTATCACTAAAAAGCTGCAAGGCTTCGGGCAAGTCATTTAAACTGTCCAACACTCAGTTTCTTCTGTGAAATGGGGATAATGCTGACATTTACCAATGAATAATAATATGATTATTGTAAGTAGCATTTGTAAAGTTCCTGGCATGAGGGGTGCTCATTATATTAGTTTTGTTTGCTTCTTGTTCAAATGTCATCTAAAAATGTTTTTGCATTTCTGTGATAACTTCAGGTAGGTCTCTCCAGATGATGTGAAGGCAGGAGCTTTGCTTTCTATTAATTTTCCAGGGAAAGAGAAAAGGAGGGGGACAGGGAAGAGGAGAGGAGGGGGAGAGAAAGAGAAGAGAGAAAAGGTAGGGTGCTGGCTTAGGGGAACAGGAGAGAGGCTAGAGAAAATGGAAAGCCAGTGGCCTCTAGATGGCGCTAGAATTCTAGGGTCAGAATCAGAGCTCCCCTTTGCTCCCCAGAGGAAAAGGAAAAGGAAACCCAAGCACTTGAACAGCCTGAGCCTCAGCACAGGGGCAGAGCAGCAGCAAGACTGGAGCCAGAAGTTCCTTTGAGGACCATTTAATCAGATCCCCTCCATTTTACAGATGAGGTCGCTGAGCTCAGAGAGTTTCACGAATTTGTACAAGGTCACACAGCCAACTGATCCTCTAACTAGGAGTTTTGGGTCTGGGATCTTTCTGCTACTCATCTTGTCAGACCCTGGTCCTTGGGAAGGTAAAGAAAGGGAAACAGAGAAGGAACCTAGGAAGGAAGCACAGAACATAGAGCCTGGTATATAGTAGGTGGCTTAGTTAATATTTATTAATGGATGGATGGGTGGATGGATGGAAAGATGAGAGGGTGAGCTGCTGGGCTCCTGATCGTGAAGCAGAGAGAAATGACTGCTACTATATTTGTTGTTGGCTGACTACTAAGCAGGAATGCATGCATTATCTCATTTAATTCTCTCAACAGACCTATAAAGAGAGCTCAGAACTACAATTGCTTATCCAAAAATCTTGGAACCAGATATGGTTCATAATTCAGAACTTCTGAGGTTAGAAGAGTAATATTCAGTGTATTTACATTAATTTCCCCAGTGGAGACTGGAGGTCACCGTGCAACCAAATACGGCAATGTTTCCGTAGCAAAAGAATAACTAATCTCTCGTTAGTTCAGTTCAGATTTTGCTTCCCAGTGAGTCTGCACCAAATTTAGGGGGACACTTGCAGCTTTCAATATTTTGGAACTGCAGATAAGGAACCATGGACCAATATAAGCATCATCCCCACCTCACAGCTGAGGAATCCAAGGCTCCAAGAGGCTAAGGTCACGTGGACAGACTGGAAGCTGGGTCCACTCCACTGCACGGCCCATGCCCACGATGCCGTGAACACTGGAAGAATGGGGAGGGGGTGGGGTCCAGAGATACACTTACTTGATGATATCTTGTTGATGGGATCTAGGGGCCCAGATTGTGGCACCCACTCCCCGTCTGGGGTCACAAGTTCTCGGACGTCAGCCCTCACTGTGGAATTCTGGAGATTTCCTGTGAAGGGGAAAAGCAGCTCTAGTATTTGGGCTGGGAAGCCAGCCAAGCTGGGCCTCAGGTCTAGGCCGGAGGAGCTGGGCTTGACCCCCATCCTACCCGGCTTACCTCCGCAGGCGGGCAGGCTGCAGACCTGGACTGTGTCCGGCTTGTCCCCCTCACACTGCCCCAGACTGCTGGCGTTGGCCCGGCACACCACCTGCCGCAGCTGGACGCCCTCTCCGCAAGTGACGGAGCACTGCCGTGGGGAGACGGGGGCGGGAGGTGTGGAGAGACAGTGGAAGGAGGCGGTGAGCTCTGCAGTCCAGCCAGTGCCCAGGACAGAAAGGGGACAGAGAAGGGTGCCAAGTCTCTGCTGGACCAGAGGGACATGCAAGGACTGCTCTCAACAGCCTCTCCAGGACAGCACAGCAACTGTCAAATACTCCTGTACCAGGTGGGAAAGAGCCACTGCCCCGATCTTGGAAGCCCCTGAACCTTCCCACCATCTGGAGGGGCCTGTGGGACCCCATTCCGGCACTACTGCTTGTTTTCACTCTGTCTGGCCTGTGCCTGGGTCCTTAAATATTTTGTGTATCACCCTGCTGCCATCCACTAGCCCAAGGGACCTGAGGCAGGTCCATGCACTTGATGATACCTTGTTAAGGGGATGTAGGAACCCAGACTGTAACAACAGCTAAGCTGAGAGAACTGGATGATGGGGTCACCATAGACCCCTCTAGCTCTGACATTCAATGACTTTGTTTCCAACACTCAGCTTGTAGAGACATGCTCAAAAGTGTCTTCTTCTCTAAGAGGGAAAGGTGTGGGTACAAGGAACAGAAGACCATTTGAAAGGGCTGCCACACACATCATGCCCTGGAACCCACATACTCTGATAAAGGGGTGGGGTGGCTTCAGGAAAAGCAAGGGTGCCCTACGTTACCAGGTCACCGGGTTTGTAGGCACTGAGCACAGCCTCCCCTAGCGGGATGGGAAGGACTTGCAAAGGTCCACTTCTCATACCAGGGCAGGTGATGAGCAAAGGAGACACAAGGGTCACATGCCACACAGAACAGTGGGACAAAGACGGCTCATCTTCCCAGGAGGAATAATTACAAACAGCAATAGCTCTGGAAGGCTCTGCCCATCTTACAGGGGCAACTATCTTCCACCAGCTGTCACCTCCCTGTTTTACGTAAGGGGCCCTTTATGGATCAGCGGTCTTTCTGGTTTATATTCAAACAAATAAAGCTATATATTATGGAGAAGAATATAAAATCTGCACAGGTTGTGTGGGGATTTTTAGTTCTTTAAAATACTCTGTATTACGCAATATTTCAAGCCTACAGGAAGGTATGAGGAAGTTGGTCATGAACGCCTGTTCAAACACCCCCACTAGCAACTTCAGTAAATCAGTATTCTGGCGCATTTTCAAATACCGCGTTGTGCCTTTTTAAACTTTAAGTAAATCGTATCCCCATCGGTAGTGCTACTTCCTTCATACTTCAGTGCTTTTTCTCACCTATTTTTCTGAGGGTTATCTATATTGATGAGTATGGCTCAAGCTTATTCATTTTTCTTGCTGTATGGTATTTTATTACATGAATAGAGCAAGGGGTTTTTTTTGAGGGGGGTCCAATTTCCTATGGATAGATATTTAGAATATTTCCTGATATTCTGCTGTTACAATAAACATCACTGTGCTTATTTCCATGATCGAAGGAGGTTTTAAAAATTGTAATCAAATATGCAGATCATAAAATTTACATTGTAACCATTTTTTAGTGTACAGTTCAGTGGTACTAAGTACATTCACATTACTGCACAACCATCGCCACCATCCATCTCTAGAACGGTTTCTTCTTCCCAAACTGAAATTCTGTGCCCATTAAACATTAACATCCCACTCCCCTCTCCCCTGGTCCCTGGCAACCACACTTCTACTTTCTCTCCCTATGAATTTGACTGCTCTAGGTGTCTCACATAAGTGGAATCATACTGTATTTATCATTTTGTGTCTGGCTTATTTCACTCTACATAATATCTTCAAGGTTCATATCAAACTCATTTTTAAGAGAAAACCCCAAACTTGAAAAAACTTCCCTGTGGCCCCTGGACTATTCCACAACCTTCTTACTGTTTGCCTTTTTCTTCCCTGGCCTCCCAGCAATGAACTTGCTACAGAGCTGCCAGAGTGATCTTTAAACCTGAAATCAGAGCTGGTGACATACACGTTAAAACCTTTCAAGTTTCCCGCTGCTCTTAGAATAACTCTAACTCCTCATAAAGCCCTGCAGGATTTGACCCCCTGCCCACTCTCCAAAGATGTCGTGTAACCCCTGCCCCTCTCATTAAGCTCTAGTCCCAATGCCCTTTAGGTTTCTGGAACATGGCAAGGTTGTTCGTGTCTCAGGGTCTTCATATGGCTCACACCTCAGGTCCCAGCTCGAATGTCACCTCCTCAGAGAGGCCCTCCCTGATATGTTACCCTGTTTACCTCTGCTCAGCTCCAACTGCAACCTGTCAATGCTTTTGTTATTGGTACTTGTCTCTTACGTCTCCCTCACTAGACAGTAAGCACCATGAGGACAAGAATCAGGTCTGTCTGGTTGGTAGTGGGTTCCAGGCATTCTTAGCACAGTGTGCCTGGAACGTACTTGGCACCTTAGTTTCCCGACCAGGGATTGAACCCGTGCGCCCTGCAGTGGAAGTGCCGAGTCTTAACCACTGGACATCCAGGGGAGTCCCAGTAAATATTTCTTAATACAAGAGTGTCTTGGGGCTTCCCTTGTGGCGCAGTGGTTGAGAGTCCGCCTGCCGATGCAGGGGACACGGGTTCGTGCCCCGGTCCGGGAAGATCCCACATGCCGCGGAGTGGCTGCGCCCGTGAGCCATGGCCGCTGAGCCTGCGCGTCCGGAGCCTGTTGCGCCACAACGGGAGAGGCCACAACAGTGAGAGGCCCGCGTACCGCAAAAAAAAAAAAAAAAAAGAGTGTCTTACAATTTGCTCATCTGTAACACAGGGATATTAGCCCAGGCCTCCTAACTCTGTGAAGGTCAAAGCTGATAGTGAATGGATATAAAGGCCAAGCCCAAAACCATGGCCCAGCATATCGTTGGACTTAGTTTTGAGAAAAATCAGATCAGATGTGGGGAGAGGGATTCAGCCAGAAACACTCGGCCTGCAGGGAGCGCCAGATCTCTCTGCAGCTCCTCCACCCAGACCGTCCTCTTCCTTGACTTTGCAAGGCAGGTGCCTGTCGGCCCAGCCCCTCCCACGCCCTGAGGACAGCTCACCTGGGACCAGGCTCCCGTCCGCCACTGGGCTGGACAGGGCACGCGGTGGCAGGGCCGGCGGGCCTCGGGCCGGTCCCCGGGGCAGGCCTTGGCCGGCATGGCCTTGTGGGTACCGTTGGAGAGGGGCAGCAGGCACTGCACTCCCCGAGTCTGCACCCCCAGCTTCCCACAACTCCGGCTGCAGGTGCCCCATTCCTCCGTCACCCACCTGGAGACAGACAGGGAGAAAGGTGGAGGAAAGGCGGGACTATGGGACACTTCCTCCCAGGGCCACTCCCACTCCCTGAACCACCAAAGGCAGGAGCCACAGAGATGGTTTGGGCTTCAGAATGCTTGGGGGCTAAGCCAACCACCCACGTGGCTCTGCAGCTGTCAGGCGTGTGGCCTTAGGGAGGTCACGTATTCTCTCCTCTGTTTCCTCATCTGAAAAATGGGTATAATGCATATTTAAATCCTGACACCCTGCAGGTCCTTGGACAAGCTATTAACCCCCCTAAGCCTCAGTTACCCCATCTTTACATCAGGATTCTTTCAACACTTCATAAATATTCGCGTGTCTATCATGCGCAGGCACTGTCCTAGGTGCTGACATTCAGCCGAGCACAAACGGATGAAAATCACAGCTTGCAGAGTAGAAGCCCCTACCATGGGGCTCTTGGGACAATTAAAGGACCTGTGTATGTGAAGCACATGGCAGAGTGCACGGCATGCAGTAGGCATGTCGTAAGTGCAGGCACTATGACTATCACCGTCAGCGCCTGCAGAGCTTTGGTGCTGATCAGCTAAGCCGCTAGTCTCCAAGCGTCTTTTAGCCACAGAGCAGCTTCCAGCAGCACCTTAAGCAGGCGCCCACTGGAAGAGTTAGACAAAAGCAAAACTGCTCTGGTGGGGTGGACGGAGGGGCAGCCCCCAACTCCCACTCCCCTCTGTTTCCTGAGGCATCATTTAGTAAACGATGGCTTTAGCCAACCCCTTCCCTTAACAAACAAAACAAAAAGCCCCGAAACTTCATTTGACATTTTACAGATAAGGAGACAAGCCAGGGTGGGGTGACCTGCTAGGGGTCATGGCAGAGTTAGCCCCGCATGCTCTGTGATCACAGATGTTTGCGGGCAAAGTGGCCTGAATAAAAAGTAATACATAAAAAAGAACCATGGGGCTTCCCTGGTGGCGCAGTGGTTGAGAGCCCGCCTGCCGATGCAGGGGACATGGGTTCGTGCCCCAGTCCGGGAAGATCCCACATGCCGCGGAGCGGCTAGGCCCACGAGCTATGGCCGCTGAGCCTGCGCGTCCGGAGCCTGTGCCCCGCAACGGGAGAGGCCCCAACAGTGAGAGGCCTGCAAACCCCAAAAAAAAAAAAAAAAAAAAAAAAAAGAACCATGGAGAGCCAGGGGGCTGGGGATCGTGGCCCGGGCCAGGCACAGGGAGGCCATGGCAGCCTCTAGCACCGGTCAGCAGCTCCCGCCCTGGCTCTGAGGTCCCTCTACCCTGTGGGAGCAGAGCTGCTGTGGATCAGCAAGGCCGAGTTGGGACCCCCCAACCCTGGGAGGACTCCTGGGAGGCAGGAGGATGGACTCAGCTCTTCATGGTTTCCTACTGGCCAGCCACCCTCGGCCCTACCTGGGGGCCACTAGAGAAGCCTGCTGGGGCTGAGGACGAGCTGGGCAACAGGCCCAGAGACCAGACATCGATCCTCCACAGATTATAGCTCTCTCCTCTCCCCAAAGCCACCTCCAAGTAACCCCAAGAACATGACCTTGGGCTCAAAAAGAGCCTGTGTCCTCAGGCCAGGGAATCCCAATCAGGGGCTAGACCACAGCTCGGGGCTGGAAGGCCAGACCGCATCCCTGGGCCCCAGATGACTGGGCAGGGAAGGACTGGTAGACAGCGTCCTGGCCTAGGTTCTGGAAACACTGAAATCCTCTTCACCTGCATGGACCCCCTGGATCACTGAGGGAAAGCTGTGTCCCCAGATCGGGCCTCAGCTTCCCCATCTGTAAAATAATCCTGGGAGGAGTAGAACAAAGGCAGCATCTTCCTCCTTCTGGGAGTGAAAGTTAATGCAGAAATCCCAGAGGGGATGGACGGGCAAGGAAGCCCGCGCGGGCCATGGGCAGAAGCTGGCGTGTGGGTGCTCTCTGCTCAAGAAGTCCCAGCTGCGGGGGCTACGTGCCTCCACCCTCCAGCGCTGGCGGAAGCAGGCTCACCTGCCCCTCGTCCTGACGTCAGGGCAGAGAGAGGGTCTGCGGTCAGCCTCCTGTCCCTCCCCCAGAAAGCACTCACGCAGGCTGGGCACACGGGTGCTGGTTGCAGCGCCGGCGGATGGGCTTGGGCCTCTTCCTGTGGTCGCACAGGTGCCGCTGGACCATGTGGTGGTCTCGTCGGCGCCGGCAGCCGTACTTGGTGAACTGGATCCCTGAAGGGAGGACAGCCTGCCGTGGGGGTCAGTCTCACCAGGCCCCCACTGTCCTGCCCAGAGCCTCAGGGACAGTGAGCTCCGGAGAGACTGCAGCCAATCCCCCCTCCCTCTGTGCCTTTGCATCTTCCCATCCCCAAGTCACTTTCTGAAGAAGCCTTCCTTGACCAGCCCATCTCAGGTGTCACTGGTATAGCACAGGTGGGGACGTGGGCTGCTGTCTCTGCGCGCAGCTGGTGAGCCCTTACAGGGCAGAGGTCCTGCCCCGGATACTGCTCTAGCACCCCCAGCCCAGCCCCAAGGCCCTGCCCAGGCACCCTGCCACACCCCAGAGACCTTCAAGGAGAAACTGAGGCACGAGCCGGGGACATGCCAAGTGGAGACGATGTCAGGCCCCCGACCCCTCCCACTCCTCCCACAAGGCGTCTGCGGTCAGGCAAGCGAGTACCTCCTCCGCAGGCCTTGGTGCAGGGTGCCCAGTTCTTGAGTGCCCACTCGTAGGTGTCCGTCTCCTCCAGGAGCACGTTGTTGCTCCCGATAAGGGGCAGCAGGTCCTCGTGGATGACGTACTTGTAGGCCAGGCTGCTGCGGGGGCCACCCTCAGCTGGGGGGAGCACCTGAAGGGAGACAGACGAGGTGGCAAAGGACTGGAGAGCAGGGAAGTAAGGCCAGCATAGGGAGACCGGGGAAGAGGGGTCAAAGGGGAGGATGTGGGGTCAGAAGCAGAACCAGTGAGAGCCAGGAGGGGGCAGCACTGAGCACGCACTGGCGAGGCCTTTCAGACCTGTAGCCACATGGCAAAACTGAGGCTAATACAACCAACTCATGCAGCTCAATATCAAGAAAACAAACAACCCAATCCAAAAATGGGCAGAAGACCTAAATAGACATTTCTCCAAAGAAGATATACAGACTGCCAACAAACACATGAAAGAATGCTCAACATCATTAATCATTAGAGAAACGCAAACCAAAACTACAATGAGGTATCATCTCACACCGGTCAGAATAGCCATCATCATATATACACTACCAAACGTAAAACAGATAGCTAGTGGAAAGCAGCCGCATAGCACAGGGAGATCAGCTGCTGCTTTGTGACCACCTAGAGGGGTGGGATAGGGAGGGTGGGAGGGAGGGAGACTCAAGAGGGAAGAGATATGGGAACATATGTATATGTATAACTGATTCACTTTGTTATAAAGCAGAAACTAACACAGCATTATAAAGCAATTATATTCCAATAAAGATGTTAAAAAATAAAAATAACAACAGCAAAATAATATAAACTCCAAAACAGAAAAAAAAATCTACAAACAATAAATGCTGGAGAGGGTGTGGAGAAAAGGGAACACTCTTGCACTCTTGGTGGGAATGTAAATTGATACAGCCACTATGGAGAACAGTAGGGAGGTTCCTTAAAAAACTACAAATAGAACTACCATACGACCCAGCAATCCCACTACTGGGCATATACCCTGAGAAAACCATAATTCAAAGAGAGTCATGTACCACAATGTTCACTGCAGCTCTATTTACAATAGCCAGGACATGGAAGCAACCTAAGTGTCCATCATCGGGTGAATGGATAAAGAAGATGTGGCACATATATACAATGGAATATTAGTCAGCCATAAAAAGAAATGAAATTGAGTTATTTGTAGTGAGGTGGATGGACCTAGAGACTGTCATACAGAGTGAAGTGTAAGTCAGAAAGAGAAAAACAAATACTGTATGCTAACACATATATATGGAATCTAAAAAAGAAAATGGTCAGAAGAACCTAGGGGCAAGATGGGAATAAAGACGCAGACCTACTAGAGAATGGACTTGAGGATATGGGGAGGAGGGAGGGTAAGCTGTGACAAAGTGAGAGAGTGGCATGGACATATATACACTACCAAACGTAAAACAGATAGCTAGTGGGAAGCAGCCACATAGCACAGGGAGATCAGCTGGTGCTTTGTGACCACCTAGAGGGGTGGGATAGGGAGGGTGGGAGGGAGGGAGACGCAAGAGGGAAGAGATGTGGGGACATATGTATATGTATAACTGATTCACTCTGTTATAAAGCAGAAACTGACACACCATTGTAAAGCAATTATACTCTAATAAAGATGTTTTTTAAAAAAAAAACAAACAACTCAAGCTAAGCAGCTACTGTGTGCCAGGCCTGAGAACAGCCTGTGTGCCCATCGGTGATTCTCCTTCCCACACACCTAAGTTCCAATGAAGGCAGGAACCATGTCTGCTGGTCTGTCCTGCTCACCAGAGCACCCACACTGCCTGACTCTAGAAGATGGTCTACAATAGAGACTCTCATCACATATAGGATTGCCAATATTTTCTCCCAGTCTGTTCAGGTTATCTTCTCACTTTCTTCAAAACGTCTTTTTTGATGTACAAAAGCTTTCGATTTCCATGAAGACCAATTTATATCTTTTTTTGTTGCTGTTGCTCATGCTTTTGGTATCATATCTAGCTCTTGTACTCGGGGCTTTGATCTATCTTGAGCTGATTTGGGTATATGGTGTGAGGCAGGGGTTCAACTTCATTCTTCCGCATGTGCATGTCCGGTTGTCCCAGCACCATTAGTTGAAGAGATTCTTCTTTTCCCACTGAATGGTCTTGGTACTCTCGTTGAAAATTAATCAGCCATGGGTGTATGGGTGGACAACAAATATAGGGTGAGTAGGAAGCACATGCTGGACTGAATTAATATGCTGACATCAATAGGCTTCAGAGCCTGCCCTCTAGGACCTCCCTGACTAATGAGGGTAGCACCAGGAACAAAGCCTGTAGAAGGTCTCCCTGCCACCAGCCGGTGCCAATAGAGCCCCTCCCGGTCTGGTCTCCTGAGTTAACGATCCCTGCTCCGTAAGCCCTGGCTTATGGTCTAGGAAGAGGGGGTGTGGGCAGAGGTGGGCCTCAGCTGGGACAGTGGCCCCATCCCCCTCTCAGGAGGCTGGCAGTGCCTGACAGCACTCCTGGGCCACAGGCCACTGGACTCCTGGACTCACTTGCTGGCAAAGCCATAATGCAACTGGATACTGGATGATGGCAGAACGATGGGGGGACCAACCCAGGTCCCTCCAGCTCCTCCTGGGCCCTATTTCTGACCCCGTGTTAAGGAGAACAGACTCCCTGTGTGGGGCATCTCTGATCAGACAGTGAGACAACCATTTCTTTGTTCCTCCTCACTTGCCATCCTCCCAGCCTCGAAGCTCAGAGGGCATCTTGGCCTTGCCCAGGCTCCTGAAGACACCAGAACAGGATTTCCACCAGGCCTGCACTGGCTCAGCAGCAGAGACGGTGAGCTAGGGGATTGGGCTGGGGCAGCAAGCGGGGGGGTGGGGTGGGGCGGGTAGGGGCCACCATGCAGGGTGGGGACTCACCAGGACGGCAATGGCTTCCGGCAGGGGCCCACCGGTCTTGAGGCTCTCCTTGGCGTCCTCCACCGCGTACTCCCACTCCAGGCCCATTGCAGTGAAGGTCCGGCTCGTGGCTTCCTTGCCCTTGGGGTTGAGGATGAAGCTGCCTGTGACCTGGTTCTTCACCGCTGGCCATGGGGAGAGGGTCACACAGATTTCTATTCCCCTCCACAGGAGCACCAGCCACACCTCAGGGGTTTCAAGGCCGTCCCAGTGGGCCCCTAGGGGCTCCCTGCCCACCTGTCACTCCTTCCCATCTGAGCCTTTCTCCAGTCCGATGGATCATCCCACTGCCCCCACATAGCACCCCTGCCTCTGGACCCTGGTGCACACCATTCCTCTCACCTTGTCTCCCCTTCTTCCTGCCCGACTAATCTCCACCCACATTTAAGGCTCAGCACAATTCTCCCCTCCTCCATGAAGCCTTCTTTGATTGTCCAGTCCTCGGGGATTTGCCCTCCCTACAACTTCGACAGCAGAGCGTAGAGGCTAAGAGTACAGGCTCTGGAGCCGGATTGATCTGGGAAAGTTACTTAGCCGCCCTGTGTTGCCTCAGTTTTACCATCTATAAAATGGGAATGGTAATTCTACCTAGCTCATAGGGCTGCTGCCCCATGAGGATAATCGCAGTATCCCTTGCCCACCTACCCTGCCATGGGGCTCTTGGGACAATCAACGGAGTTCATATATATAAAGAACTAGGCAGAGTGCATGGCATGCAGTTGGCACTTAATAATGGTAGGCACTATTACGGTCATCAAATCAGCATCTGACTTTTAGCACTGTTGCAATTACAGATATCCTGTCTCTCCCATAGCCTGTCAGTGTACCTCCTCCATCTCAGCGTCCTTAGCCCAGCACAGGGCCTGGCACAGAGCCGGAGTATAAAAAATATCTGTTCATTTTTCCCCCTTAAAGTCCCAGTCAGCGAGTAACTCACAACTTGTAACTGAAAGGCGCTGGGTGACCGGCGGGCGGAAGGTGTGTAGCTGCAGACGCCCCAGCAAAGGCCCCCGAGTTACAGCCTCATTCACCCTGGAGGCATCAGGGGTCAGAGAATGGCTGCACAGTGGGACCCGAGCCCCCAGCCAGGTGGGGATGGCAAAGGCTCTGGAGCCCCGGGGTGTCCCCACCTGGTGTAATTATAAGAGCTAAGGATCCAGGGCATGAACCACGTGCTGTTTACTCTGCTCCCGCCTCAGTGGGATCCTCACACGCATCCTGAGGTCGGTGCTGTTATTAATCCAGATGGGGAATCAGAGGCCCGGAGAGGGGCAAGGGTGTGTCCTGGACACACAGAGGCTGGTAGCCCAGCTCTCCGGAGGGCCAGCCTCCCTGCTGAGTGGGAAGAGAGACGCCCCCTCCTTTCCCACGACCTGATCTCTGCCAGCCCCCAGAATCACCAGACCCTCCAGGCTAGAGCTGAGCATCTCCTCAGGCCCTTGTCTGCCTCCGCAGCTCACGACCACTGCTGTCCCTGGTCCCTGGATGTACACCCCGCCTTCCTGGGGGTGGTGGGCTGGAATCTCCACCACCTCCTACCAGCTCTGAGCCCAGGTCCTACCACTGACCCACTCGGTACCTCCAGCAACTCTTTTAACTTCTCGGAGCCTCAATTTCCTCAACTGCAAAACGGGATAACAAGAGGGTTATCGTGAGGCTCCGACGAGATAACGCATGAAAAGCGCCAGCGCAAAGCCCCACACACGGTGGGTATTAACAGCACGGCTTGTCTTCCCTCCACTCCTTTCAGAGTCCATGACCCCAAATTCCAGGAGCGCCTCACACATTTGGACCAGGGCCTCAGCCTTCACTGCCAAGGCTGCCACCTGTCCCGGGCTTCTCCAGAGAGTACATACCCTGTTAGCACGCATGTGCACACACACGGGCACACACACGCTCACTCCCACATACACATTCTGCACATTTACACCAGGGCCGCTGCGGATCTCACACACGTATAATCACACAACCTGTGCTGACGACAGGTCTCAGTCCTGCTTCCCTCTCCCCCAGGCTCCTGGAGAGCTCTAACCCGCACCCCATAAACACACAGCAAGTGTGCCCGCCCAGAGCCTGCCACAGGTGCTAGGAGCCTCTGCCCCGACCTCCAGGAAAGCCCACCTGCTGCCTACAAGCCCATCTAGCTCCTTGGAAGGGCTGGACATCTGAGCAGGGTTGGGGGGCCGTGGGTGGAAGGGGCTGGCCAGGGGCCCAAGGGACTGCTGACATTATGGAATCATCTGTAGGGGTGCAGTAGGAGGAGTGTCTGTAAGCAACCATCCTCTTCCAGGGGTAAATGACCTTCTCTCCTTGTCCCTGTGCAGGCGTAATTCTCCACAGCCAGACAGGCAAGTGGGCAGGGAGGCGGCCAAGCCAAAGCCCTCCCGTCTCACACCCCCTGTGCAGAGGTGCAGTTGGCAGGGGCACGGGGTAGAAGATGGGAGACCCAGGCCCAGACTGGCTCACCCCGCAAGTGAATGAGGGCACACAGAGGGCCCACAAGCCACTTTGCGCATCAGTTTCCCCTTGTGCCTTATGCCTGCTTGGACTACACTCAGGTGCCCTCCAGAGCAGGTTAGGAATTTTTACAGCTGTGCTAATGCAGATGTATTCTCCAGGGAGTGCAAGTTCTCCAGGAGACTTTAAAAATGTTTTGTATTATTTTAACAATAACCTAAAAATATGAAAAGTCAGCACTTTTGTAATATACAAGCTTGCCCAGAGATGTTAAGTTTTGGGTTCATGTTTATGACGAGCTGGTGACAAGCAGGGTGACTTGGTGGGCACAGTGGGTAAGAGCGGCCTCTGTGACATGCTGAGGCCCAGTGACATCACAGCCCACGTGCCCTCAGTAAGGAGCCTGAGCAGAGACGAGTGTGGGGGAACCCAGCCACAGCCCAACGTGCGGGCAGCGGCCTTTTGCCCACCTGCTTGCCAGAAGCCTCCGCCAAACCATGCTTATGTGTTTCAAATTGAGATATAATTCACATACCAAACCATTCTGCCTTTCAAAGTATGCAATTCAGTGACTGTGCAATCATCACCACTGTCTAATTCCAGAACATTCTCATCACCCCCCAAAGAAATCTGCCCATGGGGGCTGTGGGCTGGGGGGGGGAATCTTCACTGGATCTCCTTTCATACCTTCTGATATTTGAACCATGCAGCAGGTTCCCATTTCAACATGAATAAAAATCAATCAATCAATAAAAAAGGGTTCTCTCAGGCTTCCCTGGTGGCGCAGAGGTTGAGAGTCCGCCTGCCGATGCAGGGGACACGGGTTCGTGCCCCGGTCCGGGAAGATCCCACATGCCGCGGAGCGGATAGGCCCGTGAGCCATGGCCGCTAGGCCTGTGCGTCCGGAGCCTGTGCTCCGCAAAGGGAGAGGCCCCATCAGTGAGAGGCCCGCATACCGCAAAAAAAAAAAAAAAAAAAGGGTTCTCTCCCATTACTCAAACTCATGAAATGCCCTCTGCATTAGAATCCTCTCCTCTGCCCTCCCAGCTCCCCCCACACCCGAGGGCAGGTCCCAGGGCCTGGCTGCCCATCTCCTGGCACCCTGGCACTCACCAATGTGGTGGGGGACCTTCTCCAGCTCCTCAATCTGGATGTGCCTGGCACCTGCTGGGATCTGCACCAGCTTGAGAGCTCCTGCCACAGAGGAAGATGCAGAAAAACCATGAGCATCCTGAGCGGGTAGCCCCACTGCCAGCATCCCCCATCACCCCCTCTCCTCACAGATACCCAGGAACCTCAGTTTCTTTGTCTGTAAAATAGGAATGGGCCCTTCTCCATAAGGTGCTGAGAGGATCACAGTTCATATAGCTTAAGATGCTCTATAAATACTACTGGGCTCTGTGTGTGTGTTAGTTCCTATTATTTGCCACTTTCTTGACCCTCCTTTTCTCTCCTGACTTTCCCTCCCCTCTTTCTTCTCACACTTTAAGCCACTGTAGGAATCTTGATGAAATAGGCCATGAAGATCCAGCATGGGGGGCCCCCGTGATCCTCCCAGTCTGAGGCCTGAAAACTAACCTTTCTCAGAGCAATCAACTTTCCCCCAACAAGGAGAGGCATGGCAAAGGTGAAACACTCCCCAAGGGGAAATGAATCTAGTTCATACTAAAGTGTAAAGGACTAATATCTGGCCCTTTTCAACAGCAAGTGTGGCCAGATTGGACGTGGGGAGGGAAGTCAAGGAACTCTAAGGCACCAGGAGTTCAAAGCAGGAAGCACTTCAGTTAAAAAAAAAAAAAAAAAAAAAAGTGAGAGAGAAGAGCAAAAAGGAAATTACCAGTCCAGCCTGGGCCTCATCTACAGATCTGTCTGGACCCTCATTCCCACTAACAGCCCCAGGCCAAAGAGATGGCTGAGTTCCTAGGACAACACAGTGCCAAGCAGGAAATGCTTCTGAGCTCCTGAGCCCAAGTGCAGGCGCAGCATGCCTGGAAAATGAGGAACCACAGCCGGGGGCAGCTGTGGTCTGAGACAGGCTCCAGGGCGCCCCCCCAGCACCAGAACTGTGGCCCGGCTCAAGGAGGGAGGGCCCACCTAAGGGATGGTTCGGGCTCTAGGGACGCTAGCTGGGCCAGAACCCCAGCCCCTCCTGGTCGTCCCCCAGCCCTAACCTGCTCACCTGCCTGCTTGGAGGCCTTGCCCAGAGTCCCCTTCACAGTCCTGCAGTGGGAGTTGTCGCCGCCACAGACCCCACACTTGTCATCTGCCTTCATGGACCCCACCTCCTTGTCACAGCCGACGGGCTGAAGCCAGAGACGGGGTCAGCGGGAAGAGGCTTCCATGCCCCACCAACACCCCCAGGTTGGCAGCCCCTGGCCCCCTCCTCAGTCCCCAGGCCCTGACAGGAGAGGACCCTGGACCGAGAGGCATTCTTGGAGTCACCGTGTGACATGGGCAAGGTCTTAAACCTGGCCACGCCTCTCCCACCGAATGGGGTTGGGCAGTAACCCTTTTCCAGCATCCCAAGGTCATGTTGAGGACCAAGGGGTGTCATGGGTGAGGAAGGGGAGGCAATGCCTGTCTTCCCAGGGAGCAGAAGGAGGCAGTGCAGCCCTCCAGTCTCCCGGGGCAGGCAGAGGGTGGGTAGCCAGGAGGGGGGCACCTACCACGCACTCGCCGCGGGCACAGACGCTGTACGGGTCCCGGTAGCTGCAGCGAGTCCCGTCGTGGACCACCTGGTTCATGAAGACCACGTCCCCTGTGTCCTCTGACTGGCAGATCAGCTCACACTTCTGGGCGTCTGTGGGGAAAGGGACCACACTGAGCCAGCTGGGCTCAGAGAAGGTGGGTTGGCCTAGATCGACATTAACACGTGGCCTGAACAGGAAGCTCCAGGGGCCAGCTCTGGGCAACGGGGGGAGGGGAGAACTAGGTGTGGAGCTGGGCTTAAAATCCTTGCTGTGTCACTTATGAGCCATGTGACCTTGGGCAAATTATCTGACCTCTCTGAGCCTCAGTTCCTTATTTATTACGCCTGATTAGTAAAATGCCACATCATGTTGTTAAGAAACATCAAGTGATAAAACAATAATAATAATAATAAGCCGACACTTAATGAAAGCTTACTATGTGCCAGGCTTCTAAAACCTTTATACATTCTTACCGTACAACTTTAAATGCTTTTCGTGAATTAACTTAAGCCTCTCAATACCCCCAAGGAAGTAGCATTACAGAGGAGGAAACCAAGGACCAGAGAGGTTAAGGAATTTGCTCAAGGCCATACAGCCACCCAGTAAGAGGCAGAGCCAGGATTCTAACCCAGGCAGTCTGGCTTGAGTCCTGCTCTGACCTCCACATACACATCACCAGTCACACGTACGATGGTGAATCTTACCATGCTTGCGAACATTAGAAGGCTGCATGAAAGTAACGCAGAACAGTGGTCTGTGCTTGGGTTTACAAAATGGAGCGGCAGTGAGGGAAGGAGGGAGATCCTTTCTAGTTCTAACAATCAAATCAAGGCTATTAACGTCCTACAAGGGTAGGGTCCGGAGAACATATAAACACTTGCTGTGTTTCTTAGAAAAAGGGAGGTTGGGGCTTAGCTAACTTCCTGGAATTTGTCTAAAAGTCCCGAGAAAACCCAAAGTCCAGCTGCCCCATTGGCCTTGCAGCCCTTCTCCACCCCTGTTGCAGCAGCTTGTGTGGGTCTGCGTGGATGTGCAAGGCTTCCAAAGCAAAATTTGTAGGGAACCATCTGGCTCCAGGGTCCTCATCCCTGGGCTCCCGGGATACCTGGTGACGTCTTGCCCCAGCACTCGGGACTCAAGTCCGGAGCCACAACATCCAATACTACTTTGGATTTCATGCAGAGGGGGAGTCACATTCCTGGCGGGACCTGAGCCAGGGGCTAAGTGGTGGGGGGCTGCAACCTTCCCAAAGACAGGCAGGACCCTGACCAGTGCACCCCAGGCAGGTGGGTTTCTGGGCAGCCCTGGAAGCCAGCCGACAGGGGCACGGGAGTGGTGAGCTCCCCAGGCTAGGAGGAGTCTAAGCAGGGAGAAGACACTCCCTACAAGCATGTTCTGGAGGGGTCTGTGCACTGGCGGGCAACACACAGGCCTCCAAGGTCCCTTCCAACTTGAAGGCTGTCATTCTAAACGTGAGCTGAAGATGGAGCGCGTTGCAATTGATACTCTGGAACCAGGGCTACGAAGAGGTGGCCCTGGGCTCAGGAAAGGCCATTCTGATCGGCGCCTCTGATGCCGAGGGCTACGTGGTAGGGGGTAAGCATCAGGCTATGGAAGGACCGTGAAGAGGCCGGCAGGGGAAAGTAGACTAAGAGGACTGTTAAAGGCCCTTCCGGCCTGAAGGCATGAATCCAGCCCTTCACTGGGTTCTCTCTGCCGCTGCGAGAGCCATCACTAGAAATGCTCCAAAACAGATAGGCACTGGCTTGGCCCCAGAATTCAGACCCTCCGCTTGAGTCCTGAGACCTGTGTCCAGGGTAGCCTGTAGGGGGCAGTAGGAGGATCCCACAGACTCCCATCGGCCTGACTTTCAAATCATTTTCATTAACTACTGACACAGCAGCACCATCACTAAAACCTAAAACCATGGTATGTAATAGGACAAAGCTTCTCAGGAGCAAAGCAAGGGGCACCTGCACCTGTACCAGGCCTTCTGCACAGGTAAGGACATGTCCGAAAGGCACCAACCCCGACAGCCAGCACTGCTGCCAGCCGGTACCTCTGGGCCAAATAACCCTTGCTCAAGACATTGTCCTTGCATCTGACAGAAAACGGTCAGCAGAAGCATACAAATCAAGGATGGTTGTGATGACGATTGTGGCTCCCCCAACGCACACAGCGCAAAGGCCTGCACAAAGGCGCATGGCAAACTTGCTGACTGCAATATCCCTTTTGGTGCCACCGCTGTCCCTCCACCTTCACTGGTGGGCCAGGCCTGGGAAGCCCTGCCTGGGAAGACACGGACTCAGCAGATGCCCAAGGCCACGGGGTGGGCGTGGGGAGCAGGACTCCACTCACCGTCGTCCGGCTCGTAGGGGATCCAGCTGTGCTTGGCATTCTGGTGGACGTAATAGGAGTTGCGCTTGGCGCACTGCTGGGCCCGGAAGTCCTCGTAGGGCCCCGGACACTCCTCACCGTTGCAGACCTGGTACTGGAACGTGGGCCCCGAGCACAGGCGGCCTCCATAGGCTGGGCTGGGGCGAGCGCAGAGAGACCGGGCTGGCTGGAAAGGCTCGGGGTGGGGGCAGGCTTCCCACATGGTGACCTGGGGTAGCCCAGCCTTTTAGAGTAGCATAAAAAGGGGCTCCACTAACTTACAAACTAGAGAGGAACCCCCACTGTGAGGACTTCTGAGCTCAGAGCCTTGTGGTCCCTTCAGGCATATGCCACCTATTTTGTGTGTGTGTGTGTGTGTGTGTGTGTGTGTGTGTGTGTGTGTGTGTGTGTGTGAGATGGGGGAGAGGAGAGAATGAGCAAAAGAAAGGGGGCAAAGGATGGGGGGAGGGGGAGGGAGAGGGAGGAAGACAGGAGGGAATGACTAACCCCCTCCAGCTGGGCTAGAAGAGAAATCAATCTGATTCATCTTTGTATATTCTTTCAGCCGTTACACAGCTCCTGACACATGGTAGGCCCTCAATAAATGACTCAGCTGCTCCTACTTGCATCCACTTCCATTTAATATCATAATAAACCACGGAGTGGTAAAAGAGACTTGGATTTGGAGTAAGAAGACCTGGCTAAATCTAACCCCAAGTCTTGCTGTCTTAACTTCTGCTTTAAAGGAGGGACCACGACACTTCTTATTTTACCTACCTCCTGGTGTGCCTGTGAGGAATACATTTTAAAAAGGTATTTAAATCTGTACTCTCTTCCCCATTAAATTAAAAGGATCCGGTAAGATTATGGATACAAAGTAGCCAAGTGAACAAGGTGACTGGAACTCTGCTCAGAGATGCTGGGAGGATTACATGGGTTTATGCATGGAAGTGCTTAGCACCCCACCTGGCACAGAGAAAGTGCTCCGTGCACTGGGGTAATTATAACAGCAGCTGTCCTTTATTAATCTGTGCTGGGCATGGGCATGGGCATGGTGCTGAGATTGCATAGATTATACTTCATTTAAGCCTCATAAAATAAAAAGCTATTATCGTAGACGAGTTCAATAAATGGGGATAACTATCTCTCATGACTGGGAGGTGGTCTATCCAGAGTGGGCATCACCGTGCCTTTCTTTAACCTGGCTTTCCTACCCCCCAACAGGTTGAAGGCTGTTCATTTTGTCTCATATTTGTAAAGGGTCAGTACACAGGAATAGGCTGCTCCAGGGGGCACGGAGCGTCCCATCCCTGGAGGTACACAGCAGAGTATGAAGGACCACTCCTGAGGATGCTGGAGGGAGGGTGACCACCCCCGAGCCTCTGTGATCCCAGGACCCTGCCATTCTGAGGTCCCCATCGCGTCACTCAGCACTGTGAGGGGTGGGACCGGCCCTGCCCCACAGAGGTTCAGAATCACTGAACGTGGAGACAGCTGACCCACACGGCCGGCCCCAGCCAGCCCCCATCTCTCATGAAGCTGTTCTAAGCAGGCTGCTTCAGCTTGGGAGACGGAGGCCATCAAAAGCTGGTGCTCAGAGGTTCCAAAACCATGGGAGGGGGTTCCCATAGAGGGGATAAATGGGAGAAAGAGATTATTCCCCCAGAATGCTGACATATGGGCAGGGGGTAGTGAGGGGGGGGACTTGATGTTAGAAAGAGATAAGTTAAGAAAAATTGAAGGAAGTTTTGCTTCAGGTAGCAGGAAACAGACTTGGGGAATTATCCTCCCAAGACATGGCTAGTGAACATTTAGACCAGTGTTTTCTCACAAGTTTAGCTGAGGATGAGGGTCACAGGAGGGCTTGTTAAACTGGCCAAGCCTTGGGCCCACCCAGATTCTTCGCAGACGATAATCTGAGAATCACTGGTTCGGACCCAGTTCTCAGATGTCAGTCAGACACAAAGAGAGACGTCAGACCCAGGGTGGAAGTGGTTTGGCGCCCCCAACAATTCTGGGCCGTCATCCACTGGAATACGTACACAGCCACCTGCAGGGGACCCTTCTTTCTTGTGCCCTGCCCCCCCAGCGACTCCCTCTCCAACCCCCTCGGGCCCCTGCCCTGCCCACCTCAGCCAAGTGCACTCACGGGGGATTGTCACAGCTCCGGCTACGGGATCGAACCCCGCCCCCACAGGACCGTGAACATGACCCGAACTTAGTCCAGGAGCTCCAGCCTCCATCCTGGCCATAAGTCTGCTCCGGCGACTTCCAGATGCAGTGACCTTTGAAGCACCACTGGGATGGAGCAGAGGGTGCGAGGTCACCCTAGGGCCACCGCTGCCTAGCCTGCCATAGAAAGTGCCCAACCGGGCACACGGCACAGCTGGCAGGCACCACGGGTGAGCCCAGAAAAAGGAACGTTAAGAGCACAAGCCTCAGGGTCACACAGAATCCCAGCCCTACCATGCGCTGAGGGACCTTCAACAAAGGGCTCCCCTTTCTGATCCTATTCCTCGACTGTACCATGGGGATAACAGCACCTGCCCACAGGGCTGCTGTGAGCATTCAGTGAGATAACACCTGGCACACACAGCCCTCCAAAAACGGCAGATGGTATTATTCACGGTGACAATAGCTGTGCAATTATTTGGTTTACCACCCCCAGAGAAACAAAGGGCTGATAAGGGAGAGAAGACACAATCTTCCCACACAATCTAGAGTTGGTCTTGGCTCCATACCTTGATATCAGCATCCAGGGGCCCCAGGCAGGTATGTTCATGGGAGGGAAGCCAGCCACCCGGGAGGTCCATCCATGCAGTGGAGGGAGCATATGCCTCAAGTCCAAAAGGCCTGGGTTTGAATCCCAGCTCGGCCACTACTAGCTATGTGTGTTTTGGCATAGCTTCACCTTGCTGAGCCTCAGTGTACTTGCCTGTTAAATGGGACTGTTCTAAGAACTGAAGGCAGCAACACTTACAAAGCCCTCAGCACAAGGCCAGGCACAAAGGAGGGCTCAACCAAAGTCAACCCCCTTCCCTTTTCCTGTAGGGCCATAGGTAAGAAATACAGCAAAGCTCTCTGGGTCTTTTTCAAGAGATAACTCAGTAGTTCTCAGCCTTGGAGTCACTTGGGGAACATTTAAGAACTCTGGATGCCTCAGCTTCACCCCAGACTGAGTCAGACTCTCTAGAGGTAGGGATTTTTAAAAGAAGTGGTAATTTTTAAAAGAAGCACTATACAGTTGACCATTGAACAACTCAGGGGTTAGGGGTGCCTGCCCTCTGCAGTTGAAAATCTACATATAACTTATAGTCGGTCCTCCATATCCATGGTCTGCATCCACACATTCAACCAACCACCGATTGGTAGTATTGTGGTATTTACTGTTGAAAAAAACAAATCCGCATATAAGCAGACCCATGCAGTCCTAACCTGTGTTATTCAAGGGTCAACTGAAATTTACAGACCATAAACTTCACTCATTTCAAGTGTACAATTCAATGACTTTTCATAAACTTACAGCATTTGGCAACCATCACCACAATACAATTTTGGAACATTTCCACCATCGTAAGAGATATCTTGTGCCCGTTTGCAGTCACTCCCTGTTCTGGGATGTGGGGGATTTTAAAGCTCCCCAGATGGTTCTAATACGCAGACAAAACCGAGAGCCACTGATTAACTCTTATGTGAAATTGTGATAGGAGAGGGTCTGGAAACTCGAACACACCTGGAGCAGGTAGACCCGAGGCTCCAGGATAATAACCCTCCAGGTTTGGAGCCCACAGGGCCTGTACAAGGCCATGGGAAGCCCCACACATCTGTGAGGGGACAGACCATTTATAGATGAGAATGGGAAGAACAGATAAGGGCAGAGGGTGAAGGGCAGAGGGTGAAGGGCAGAGGACAGGCTGCTGGGGGCAGCACCGTGCTTCTTCCCAGCCCTCTCATTTGCTTTGACATGACTCACTTCACAACAACCTGAGGAGCGGGAAGGATGCTTGGTCAGGGCTCAGCAGGGGTCAAAGAATGGACCAAGGTCACCACACGGAAATGGGGGCGGGGGAGCAGGGCCAGCGATAGAGCAGAGGCGGGTTTCAGACCTCAGCTCAGGGCTCTCAGATCCGGGGTCCTCCTGACACTCACACATGCAAGAGGGTGCAAACACACCCCAGGAAGTACATGAAAGGGCAGGTTTGGGGGAGAGGGGTAAGAGACAGCATGGTGGGCGCGGGGAGCAGGCAGAACACCTGGAATCTTCCCTTCACCCCTTCTCAGCCAGTCACGCTCTGCCTGACCTCCACAAGTTCCCTAACCTGCCTGGGCTGCATTCTCCTCAAGTGGCAGTAAGCATTCCTGCCGACGGGCTGGGAGACAAGGCCAAACTCTGCTGCTGTAGAAGCCAAGGACTGTTGTGCCAGAGAGGAGAGGGCGTGTGTGTGAGTTCTCGCGAGGACTCCCTGCCCATCTGCCCGCACATGAGGCTGGCTCCTGTCCTCAGCCCTCCCCCAGCCCCCCGCCACGCATTCGTATCCACACTCGGCAGCAAGGTGGGCCTCCCGTGGGGCCTGCACCCCAGGAAGGCGCTCCTGCTGCAGCCCCCGGTCCGCAGGTACCTTGCCTGGCGCACACTCCGTCCCGTCCAGCGGGGGCCCCTTCTTGGTCTTGCAGAAGTAAGGGTTGTCAGGGTGGCTGCACCACAGCTGCTTGCAGGCCTCGAAGGTCCTGAACTGCACGGCAAGTTCAGGGTCACTGGGCCGGACTAGCTCCCCAGCTCTGACGAGTTGTCCGGGGGCAAAGGACAGTGACAGAGCGAGGGGAGGGTGTGGTGGGCATTGGGGCCAGAACACTGCGAGGGGGACAGGAGGGGCCCGTCTAGCCAGAGCCCCGCGCGCACACAAGCTCGACCCCACCACAAGAGCCACTGGCCTCAGCGACCCCTCCTCTCTCCAACAGGGCACCGAAGAGAAGGCACCAGCCACAGCCCACACGCCACTGGTCTCCCTCCCCAGGCCTCCCTCCCTGCCTTTGCAGAGGCCACTCTGTAACTGAGCAGGGACCAGGGTTTGAGGCTCTGGGGAGGCTGGGTCCACTGATACCCCCTGAGCTCTGTGCATGTGGAGGGCTTTGAGAGGGCTGCCAGTCTAGCCCAGGCCCTGCAGCACCCAGACAAGGTCAGGACTCCCACCTCCCTCTAATCTCACCCAGCCACACCAGAGGTTGGCACCCTTCTGTTTCAGACTGTCCAGGAAAGCCCCAATTTCCTTTTCTCTCCTATCATCCCCTGCTGGCCAGACTAGCGTCCTACAAACACAGCATCTGGGCACTGAAATCGCATATCCCAGCTGTTTCTCCACTCCCAAAGCAGAGACCAGGTGTTCCAGTGTGGCCTGGGCAGTGAGCAAGGTGGCCACACACAGGGCCTTCTGGTCCTGCAGAGCTGAGGAGGGGGCTGCATTCCTGGATGGGGGCGGTTTGAGGTACTCGAGGCATCAAGGCCTGACCCCTCAGAGAGCCCCCTGCCCTGGGATGTCCGCGTCTCTGAGGCTCCACCTGGGCCCTGGTTAGCAGCTGTTCAATTCTCTCCTAGGTGGCTCTAGCTGATCACCAGGCTGCAGGCTCTCCCCTGCCCTGTCCTGCAGAGTAGGGACAGGGCTCTGCTCCCTTGTGTCTATCTCCTCAAGTATGGGATGGGGATGGGGGTGGGGGAGGGGTGGGGAAGCATGCAATGGACCGCCTGGAGAGAGGTTATATGGGGCACACGAGAACTTTAACAGTGTGGGAAGTCTGCCCAAAACATCCTCCGGTGCCCAAAGAGCAGAGGGTGGCAAGTATTTCTCCACCAGGCCAGAGCCCAGCACCTGATCTGACACATGGGCCACCTGACAGATAAACTCCCCCGGTGACCAGCCCAACCAGGATCCCAGCGGGGGCCCACCCTCTCTGTTCTACTCTGTCCATCTTTCCAGGCATTCTCCAGCCACCACACATGCTGGCCCCCCACCCCTCTGTGGGACTGCGTGGGGCGGGGATATGGCAGAAAGTGGCGGGGCCTGGGCCCTGGTCACCCTGCCTGGGCTAAGGTGCTCTGACCAGCCTGCATCCCAGGAGGACCTGACCTGGCATCCAGCTGGCAGAGGCCGTGGGAACTCACCGCTGAGCAGGTGTGGTACCCAGTGCCGAAGTCAAAGCGGCATTGCTCGTCCATTGAGTAGTCAATGCCGGGCAGCTCCGGGGGTCGGGGCCAGGCGGGTGCAAAGGGATCATCAAGGAGGCAGTCATAGGAGCTGCCGGCAGAGGCAGGGAGGTGAGCAGGGTGGGGACAGGAATTCCCAAGCTCTCCCTTCCCAGGGGAGGGGGTGTTAACCAAGCAAGGAAGGCCTGCAGGAATCTGCCCCCCGCTGCCCTGTGCCAGGAGCTGTGTTGTCCAGGGAGGACGGGCTGTCCTGCCCTCCCCTCGCTTCCACCCACGACCATGTCTGGGAGCTCCAGGGCAAGGGGACCTAGGACTGCGGTTAGGCACTCAGCTTGTGGCTTTCTTACGGGGCCTGTTTTGCCCGCATTACAGAGACACATCATGGCCCAGATTAAGGGTTGGCTCGTGGACAATTTGAGGGCTCACTGCACTGAGAGAAGAAGACAAGTCAGCCTGCCGTGCAGGACGTACATTGGGCGCCGGCCGGCTGCTGCGTGAGGTTAGAGACAGTATCTCTGCCGGCACCCGTCCCGCCCAAATCCACTCTGCGCCCATTCTCGGCCTTGAGCTCCTGAGTCCAATGCTTGTCCTGGGCCTCCACGTCCCCAGAGCCCCAGGAGCTGACCAGCAAACCCAGAATTGAGCATGTGTCAGGAGTAGGATGGTGTTAGGAGGGGAGATGACTTGGGGGAGATGGAGTGGCAGGCTGCTTGCTCCCCATCCGGGCCCAGAGGGTAGAGGTGACCTACGGGAGGTAGCGGCTGAGTTCCAGCTTGCTGCAGTGGGACCAGTGGAAGCGGTGGAAGGCAGCCTGCACCAGGGGTGCCATGACGCTGCCCAGGCTGGTCTCATCTGCGCAGCCGTTCCCCTGACCATCGTGCTCCATGCCGAGCCTAGAGGGTGGGGGAGGACAGAGGGGAGCCCTCAGTCATGCCCAGGGAGCCCACCCCTGGGGAGATGAGCAGGCGGGCCTGAGACCCTGCTCTGACCAGGCTTCAGACTGTGACTTTTGGCCTCAGTTTCCCCACCATGCAGTGGAGAGGGCCACCCCTCTGGATGGAAGCTGAGACCCCACCTGGCCCCCCAATGGGGCTGGACTCATTCTGCCCTCCTGACCCCTCCTCAAACCCTACCCACGTCCTCACAGTTTCCAAGGTCAACTCCAGCCCCACTCTGGCCCCAGGACACCTTTCCTGGCCGCCCTCCCTGTGGGCTGCCCTCCCACAGCAGGGAACGCCTGCACCACCGTTAACAACTCACACGCCATGCACTGTCTTCCCTCCAGACCCAAGGTCTCACGTGCAAGGACCAGTTTCATTCTGTTCAGTTCGACCTCCCTTACTGCGCCCTCCCTGGGTGCCAGCCTCCTTAGCTTCTCCTAGACCCCGCGGTACCCAGCACAGAGCTTTGTGTGTGGTACCTACCTGCCGTGATGATAGTTTAAATGTAAAGGTTTGCTCTTCCTAGTTAGTATTTAACACCAAAGCCCAAAGGTTCTAAATTCTTAAACACTCCCAGGCGTCTGCATTTGGCCTTGACCACTAGACAGACACATGGGCCTCTAAGCTTGACCTTGTCTCTCCATAGGGAGGCGCTCTGTGAGTGAAGAGTGGACACGGCCTGCCCCCCCACATACAGGAAGACAAACTCCTGGCTCCAGGATATGTGGAAGCATTGGCTGCCAGGGCAGGAAGGGACCTCAGAGGTTTCCCTGGTGTCAGCCTCCATGTTGCAGATGAGGAAACGGAGGCCCCAGAGAGGAGGTGCTACCCACCCAGTGAGGGGCAGGGCTGGGATGAAATCGCAGGGGCAGGCAGATGCAGAGAGGGGCAAGGCCAACCACAGATGGCAGGCTCGCCCTCGGGACTGGCCCACTGCTCTCATTCTCATGTCCTTCCAGCTGCAGAAAACAGCCCTCACTCTGTGTGTGGGCTGGGGGCGGGCAAGCTGGGGGCGGGTCCCGTAGCTCTGCCCTTGTGGACAGACAAGGCCAGGAGACGTGACTGTCACAGGTATATGTCACCACCAGACGTTGGATGGTGGATTATTTGTTTTCTCCCAGCACGTAGCTTCTTGTGTGCTTTTCTGTCCCGTTCTCCACTGCAGCCCTATTTCTAGAACAGGGCCTGGCACACCGCAGGTGCTCAAGAAATACTGGTTGAATGAATGAATGAACATGCTCTAAACCAAATCCGGGCCCGAGGATCACACACGCCTGCCACCCGCTTGGCCCGAGGCCTGGGTCTAAGTGCCCCTGTTTATGATGGACTCAGGCCAGGGCTCCATCGCAGAGCACTGGGAGGGCCGTGAGGTGTGGCTGAGATGGAGGGATAGAGGCCACCCAGAGAGCAGAGCACTGCCTATAAGGCGACACTGCTACTGGCCTGCCAGAGGCAGGGCCACATCTGGTCTCCCAAGGCCCTGGATTTGGGGCTGGGCCCAAGGCAGGCCCAGAATTGCTGTCTGGGCCCCAGGGCTCCCTCCCCGTCGGGGCAGCTCCTCTGGCATCTCCCTGGACACTGGGAAGGGAGTCCCAACTGGGGCGAAGCCTCCCACACCCGCAGACCTCCGCAGAGCTCAAGGCACAGCTCGCCCCTTGGAGCCACTTACACGTGGCCGGTCTCGTGGGCCACCACGAAGGCCGAGGAGAAGCCATCTTCGTGGTTAAGGGCACAGCTTCTCAGGGGGTGGCACATGCCAGTAACAGGCGCGTACCCTGCCAGGGAGAGGGAGAGAGGGCAGAGAGAGAGGTCACGTGCAGGTGAGGTAGGACTCGACGAGGTCTGTGCCGAGCCAGCCACCGCAGGGACGTCCGGACCTGGTCACCACTGGAGGGTCCCTGGAGGAAGAAGGATCCTTCCAACGCACCCCCCCCGTGTGTACGCACCCGCAGTACAGCTCCTGGGCCAAGCTACCCCCACGTCCTAAGGCTTGCCGCCCTCCCTCCTGGCCTGCAGCTCTCTGTGCCTGTCGGCCCCGAGCTTGCATACAGCCAACTTCCGAGCTGCATCCCTCCAGACAGTCAGTCCGCTGGTGAGTCAACAAACAAGCTCCAAATGTGTCTATGCGGGGTAGCAGGTGGCACCGTGTTAGAGACTACGGGGAAAACAGGCACGAGCCCGCATCCCCCCAGCACACCCACACACCGGAGGGGCAGACGGCTTAGCAGGGAGACTAGGGGTCACGAGGTCAGCCTAGGTGTGGGCCTGCAGGGCCGGAGTTCAAGGAGCACAGAGGGGTGTGTGGGGTGGCTGGGGGGGAAGGGCTCTGACCGAAGGGGTTGAGCGGGACCAGGGAATGACTTACGGGGGCCTAGAGCTGGGCCTGGAGGACAGGCGAGAGACTCTGGCGAGGTGGGGGGTGGGCAGGGGGAGGGGAGGACACGGGCAAGGTGCAGACACAGCTGCGCAGGCCTCAGGAGCCGCGGGCAGTGCAGGGGGCTGGCACGTGGCACTGAGTAAACAGCTTTGTGTGCGAGGCCCGTGATCTACGGGGGCTGCTTCCCCGCCTCCCCAGGGCCCGTAATCAGCTGGGAGGGCAGCCTGGGCTGAGGAAGACATCTGAGGAGGGGGAGATGGTAGAGAGAGCTCCCTGCCTCGGGCTTTCAGCCAACCATGACCAGACAGCTATTCCCTGTCTTCGGAATTGCTGAAATCCCCTCTTATTTGAGATGGTTTGGGGGTGTAACGAGAAGCTGTGGTGAGAAGGCTTCTTGGGTCCCGATTGTCCTGGAGGTCTGGATGTAGTCTACAGGGCATGCAAGTACACACGTGTATGTGTGTGTCTTTGCACATGTGTCTGTGTGTCTGCACGTGTGTCTGTGCATGAGTATGCATGTGTCTGCACACACGTGTGTCTGCGTGTAGGTGTGTAAATCTGTTTGTGTGCGTACAAGCCTGCCTTTGGGGCTTCAGGGATTCAGACAAGCAGCCCTTTTGGTAGAGGCTGCCTCTCTTCTAGCATCTAGCATCAAACCAGAAAACACTACAAAGCCCTCAACTTGGAGCCTGAAGATCCCGTCTGAGTCTCAGCTTTGTCTCCTCTCTGCTGTGAGGCCTAGGCAAGCCTCGTTGCCACCCTGTGCCTTGGTTTCCCCATACAGAAAACCTGGGGGCGATCAAAGCTTCCTATGTCTGCAGAGCGCTTTCAGCCATCCTCTGTCACAGACATGGGATGCATCCCTCAGCCCTTTTAGCAGCCCGGGAATGGAGGAAGGCAAATACTACTATTTCTCCCATTCCACAGTTGGGAGAATCTCAGGAGATGAATGAGTTTGGATCACTAGGCTGGAGAGGCATGGATCTGTGGGTAGAGCAGGGCCTTCCTTTCTGAAGTCTACACCAGCCCCGCCCTAGGTGCCCCATGGCGTGCAGTGAGGACAGAAGGATACAATGTGGGCAGAAGCATCTTGAAGATCACTGAGGTCTTCAATCAGCCAGGCTCCGGGATGGTGATCACAGGGCCTAGGGCCTGACTCACAGCAACCTGCAGGCTCAACCAAGGCAGCAGGGACCAGGGCGGGGCCCCTTCACTTCCCCTGGCCCCCGAGAAACCATTCCAAAGCTCGCCTACCTGTCCGGCCAGGTCCTGTCTCCAAGGTCCCAAGGATCTTTTTGTTGCCAGAAGACCTGGCCCTAGAGGCAGCCTTGGTCTCTGCCCTGCAGCTGCACACAGCTGGCCACGGCAAATACAGTACCTTGCGTACCTGAGGGCCCAAAGTCCTGCCGGGTGAGGAAGACGACGTGGTCGTGGTGCTCCGCGTGGCCGGGGTCCTGGCGCTGCTGAGACTGCGCCCAGCGACACACCTGCTCCAGGCTGCGAGAAGGGTTCCGACGCTCGATCAGGCTCAGGGACTGGGGGGTCAGAGAGCAGAGTGCCGGTCGGAGCCCACGGACTGCAGCAGGCACCCTGCGCTGTGCTCCCAGCAGCAGGGGACACGGAGGCCCGCAGGACGGCAGGGCCTGCCCCAAGGTCACCGCTGTCCCGGCTCCGGCTGCCACTGGCACACAGCCCCGTTCCGTTTTAGGGAACGTTCCTGTGCCAAGCCCTGTGCTGGGGCACCTGTCTGCTGAGAACTCACATTATTGCTAATTCCTCAAGTAACCCACAGGCAGCTGCTGTACTGAGCATCTCCGCTATGCAGTCATTGTCATTAATCTCCACAACAGCCCCTAGAGGAGAGTTCTGTTTTTACTCCCGTATGGGGGAAAACAAGCAACAGAGCCCAGAAGCCCCGGCCACAACCCTAGCAGGACTTGTCTCGGTCACTGGCCCCCCCCTCTAAGCCCCACTTTCCCCACCGATTCATGGAGCAGGACCTCCAGCTAGCTGTAGGGGTTGAGGACCGTCCATTTACCCGATTGGAGGGAATTCATAAGTCCCCGCTTACCAACCCCAGATGCCTCCGCCACTGAAACCTCAATTCTAATGGTTTGGGGGTTCTAATTTTGGAAACAAAATGTTTCCTAGATGCTGTTATCCCTCCCCGATACCTTAGCTGGTCTGATGTTCTGGCCCCCCACCCCTTCTCCCTCAAACACTGCCTGTTGACACGGGGGTTTACCTGTCGGTAGCCAACCATGATCAAGCGGACAAGGGCGATGTTTATGTGGACCCCCAGGGACTCATCGTGGTAAATCTCATCCACCTTCAAGAAGAGATGAGCGTGTGGTGTTAGGGGAAGCAAGAGTTCATTGAAGGCCCACTGCATGCCAGGTATCTGACACGCTACCCTACTTCACCCTTACCACGGCTTTATCTGGCAGGCATCCCTATCCTCAGACGAAGAAACTGAGGCAGAGGGAGGCAAGATGACCTGCCCAAGGACACACAGCTAACAAGCTGCACAGCTGGTTTTCAAATCCTGGCCCACCAAATTCCAACACTGAGCTCTTTCCACGAAGCCAAAGCATGAGGGGACCTGGTCTCAAACCCAACAACTCGGATGGAATCTTGTCTTTTAATATCTCTGAAGAGTCCTTCCAGAAATGTCACCCAGCTCAGGTCACTCATCCTCACAGCCCTGTGTACCTTTCCAATTGCCTCTGGAATCATCTGTGTGCTCTGCAGTGCCTGGGCACTCCTCCAGGGCAAATCCAGGAGGAAAGGGCTCTAGGGCCTTGGACCAGCAGCATCAGCATCACCTGGGGCTCGTTAAAAATGCAGAATCTTGGGCCCACCTCCTGAGTCAGAGTCTGAGTTAGAACAAGATCCCCAGTGATACTCAGGCACGGTCAGGTTTGAGGACAGGAGCAGTACATTGGATTATTCCCTTCTCCCACAGGCTCAGGGACCTTTGGGGCGGTCATGGCACAGTTCATCGAAGAACGCAGCCCCCAGCCACTCCCCTGTTAAGGAAGTCCCGGAACTGTGTCCACAACAGATGGACACCGCCTCTGCCTGCCCACCCCCAAGGACAGGCAGTTCACTTCACCCACTCCTGAAGATGCCTATCTCCTGAGTAGTCCCACTGGACAAGTCCATCTTTTTTGTTTTAAATAACTTTTATTCCTGGATATAAAATATTTCACTCTAAAAACTCTGAAAAATACCCCAAAAAAGTAAAAGAAAAAAGTCAGAGGCGATCAAGATGGCGGAATAGTAAGATGTGAAGCTCACCTCCTCCCACAAATACATCAAAAATACATCTACATGTGGAATGATTCTCATAGAATATCTACTGAACGCCGGCAGAAGAGCTCAGAGCTCTGAAAGGGCAAGAAAATCTCCATGCAACCGGGTAGGACAAAAGAAAAAAGGAAAAAAGAAAAAAAGGAAAGTGAAAAAGGAATCAGAACAGGACCTGTACCCCTGGGAGGGAGCTGTCAAAGAGGAAATGTTCCTGCACCTGGGGAGTCCCCTCACTGGTGGGGAGATCAGCAGGGACAGAGGGGGGCTTCGGAGCCTCGGAGGAGAACTCAGCAACGGGTCTGCAGCAGCTAGAATGGAGAGAAACCTGCACAGATGGTCAGTGCCATCGCTCTGCACTCCCCAGCCTGAGACACGTGGCCACCAGTGTGGACGGGGGCTGGGTGTGGAAGCTTGGGCTTCAGAGATCAGACCGGAGAGAGGACTGGGGTGGGCTGCGTGGGAACACCGTGAGGGGCTGGAGTCTGGTGCGACCACAACTGTGGGTGTACACAGAGGAAGCCTGGGCCGCCTTAGAGGCCAAGCGCCACTGTGTGGGCGGTGTGTGCGGGCAAGGGGAGGACCTGCTATTCCAGCGTTTTTCCCTGTGTGAGCTCTCAGGCAGCAGGACACTGCCTACACGGGCTCCAGGAGTGGTGGCAAGCTGCCTCTGCTCCCACGGCGTGCTCCAGGTGTGCACATGAGCTGCCACCGCTGCCAATAACCCCAGGACCAGGCACCAGCCGCTGCATTGGCACACCTGTATCAAGGGGATAACGGCCAGCACGCGCTGAGGAAAGACGCAACATGCATCCATACTAAAAACAGCCCTCGCACCAAAAGTATTAAACCCACACAAGCTACACAGGGACACTCCCACATATAAATAGCCCTCCGAGACCACAGTAGACAATTGTTTCTCCTAAACTCACAGAATTAAGAGAAATATAAGTAAAATGAAGAAGCAGAGGGACCACTCCCAGTTGAAAGACCAAGGGAATTCCCCTGAAAGAACAAACAATGAAACAGACCTCTTCACTCTAATAGACACAGATTTCAAAAAGGAGATAATGGAAATACTGAAGGAATTAAGAAAGGCTATCGACAGAAATGCAGAGTACTGTAAAAAGGAACTAGAAACTATAAAGGGGAACCAAGAAAAATTAGGAAACTCATTTGCCGAGACAAAAAGGCAACTAAAAGGCAATGAATAGCAGAATAAATTATGCAGAAGAATGAGTAAGTGCCGTGGAAGCTAGAACAATGGAAATCACCCAATCAGGATAGCAGACAGAAAGTCAAATGAAAAAAAAATGAAAGCAATATAAGATAATATATTATATGGGATAATATATTATAGGATAATATAAAGTATGCCAATGGGATGATATAAAGTGTGCCTATGGGATAACATAAAGGAATAATATAAAGTGTGCCAATCTATGCATGATAGGGATTCCAGAAGGGGAAGAAAGACAAAAGGGGATCGAAAATGTATTTGAAGAAATTATGGCTGAAAACTTCCCAAACATAAAGAAGTAAACAGATATCCAGGTACAGGAAGCACAGAGGGTCCCAAACAAGATAAACCCAAACACACGTACACCAAGACATATTATAATAAAAATGACAAAAGTTAAAGAGAGGGTTCTAAAGGCAGCAAGAGAAAAACAAAGAGTTAATTACAAGGGAACCCCCATAAGGGTATCAGCTGATTTCTCTACAGAAACATTGCAGGCCAGAAAAGAGTGGCATGATACATTCAAAGTCCTGAAAGGGAAAAATCTGCAACCTAGGATACTCTAACCAGCAAGATTATCATTTAGAATAGAAGGAGAGATAAAGTATTTCTCAGACAGGCAAAAACTAAAAGAATACAGAAATACAAAACCTATTCTGAAGGAACTATTGAAAGGTCATCTCTAAATAGAAAAGAAGTAAGAATATATAGGAAAGAGAAAATCACAATTGGAAAGCAAATCACCTAAATAAGCCAGTCCACAGATTTAAAAAAAATCAAAGAATTTCTGTGACAGTGATGATAACCACAGTGAACAGCAAAAGGATGAACGCAAAGATGTAAAAGGGCATCAAAATCATAAAAAGTAGGGGAGGAGAGTAAGAAAATGTAGATTTTTTTTTTTCATTTCCTAGAATGTGTTTGAGTCTATATGATTACCAGTCTAAGGCAAGTAGAAACAGGATAGGGTTAACATACTTGAAAAACAGGGTAACCACAAATCAAAAACATCCAAGAGATTCACAAAAACCAAAAAGAAGAGAACATAAGCATAACACAAAAGAAAATCATCAAACAACAAAAGGAAAAAGAAAAAGAAAGGGACAGAGAAGAAATGTAAAATCAACAGGAAAACAAGGCTAAAATGGCAATAAATACATATCTATTAATAAGTACCTTAAAGTCAATGGACTAAATGCTCCAATTGAAAGACACAGAGTGGCAGATTGGATAAAATAAATAAATAAATAAACAACAGCCTACAATATGTTACCAACAAAAGACCCACTTTAGGGCAAAGGACACACACAGATTGAAAGTGAGGGGATGGAAAAGGATATTTCATGCAAACAGAAATGAAAAGAAAGTGGGGGGTCACAGTACTCATATCAGACAAAATAGACTTTAAAACACAAGCCATAAAGAAAGGTAAAGAAGGACACTATATAATGATAAAAGGATCAATACAAGAAGAGGATTTTACACTTGTCAACATTAATGCACCTAATGTAGGAGCACCCAAATAAATAAAACAAATACTAATAGACATAAAGGGGGAAACTGACAAGAATACAATAATAGTAGGAGACTTTAACACCACACTCACATCAATGGACAGATCTTCTAGACAATCAATAATGCAACAGAGATCCTAAATGATACAACAGAACAGTTCAGACTTAACCGATATTTTCAGGACATTACATCCAAAATAACCAGAATACACATTCTTTTCAAGTGAACATGGAACATTCTCTAGGATTGACCATATACTAGGGCATAAAACAAGCCTCAACAAATTTAAGAATATAGAAATTATCTCAAGCATCTTTTCTGACCACAACAGCATGAAACTAGAAATCAACCACAAAAAAAGAAATGAGAAAAAAAAAAATTACATGGAAACTAAACAACATGCTACTAAAAAACCAATGGGTCAATGATGACATCAAAGAGGAAATTAAAAAACACCTTGAGACAAATGACAATGAAAACACAACCAAACAAAATCTATGGGATGCTGCAAAAGCAGTTCTTAGAGGGAAGTTCATAGCAACACAGGCCTTCCTCAAAAAACAAGAAAAATCTCAAATAAACAACCTAACCTACCACTTAAAAGAATTAGAATGAGGGCTTCCCTGGTGGCGCAGTAGTTAAGAATCCACCTGCCAACGCAGGGGACACGGGTTCGAGCCCTGGTCTGGGAAGAACCCACATGCCACGGAGCAAATAAGCCTGAACACCACAACTACTGAGCCTGCGCTCTAGAGCCCATAAGCCACAACTACTGAAGCCCACACACCTAGAGCCCATGCTCCACAGCAAGAGAAGCCACCATAATGAGAAGACTGTGCACCGTAACAAAGAGTAGCCCCCACTCGCCGCAACTAGAGGAAGCCCACGCGCAGCAACAAAGACCCAACTCAGCCAAAAATAAATAAATTAATTTAAAAAAAAAGAATTAGAAAGAGAAGAACAAACAAAACCTAAAGTCAGCGGAAGGAAGGAAATAATAAAGATCAGAGGGGAAATAAATAAAATAGATTTAAAAAACAATAGAGGGACTTCCCTGGTGGCACAGTGGTTAAGACTCCGCGCTCCCAATGCAGGGGGCCCAGGTTTGATCCCTGGTCAGGAAACTAGATCCCACGTGCATGCCACAACTAAGGAGCCCACGAGCCGCAACTAAGGAGCCTGCAAGCCACAACTAAGGAACCCACCTGCCGCAACTAAGAACCAGCACAACCAAATAAATAAATAAATAATTTTTTTAAAAAAAAAAATAGAAAAAAATCAATAAAGCCAAGAGCTGGTTCTTTGAAAGGGTAAAGAAGACTGACAAACCTCTGGCCAGGTTCACCAAGAAGAAGAGAGAGAGAACCCAAATAAATAAAATAAGAAATGAAAAAGGAGACATAACAATGAATACCACAGAAATACAAAAAACCCTAAGGGAATACTACAAAAATTTATATGCCAACAAATTTGACAACCTAGAAGAAATGGACAAGGATCTAGAAACATACAGCTCACCAAAACTGAATCAAGAAGAAACAGATAATTTGAACAGACCAATCACTAGAGCCGAAATAGAATCTGTAATTTAAAAATTCCCTACAGGGCTTCCCTGGTGGCGCAGTGGTTGAGAGTCCACCTGCTGATGCAGGGGACACGGGTTTGTGCCCCAGTCCAGGAAGATCCCACATGCCACGAAGCGGCTGGGCCCATGAGCCACAGCCGCTGAGCCTGCGCGTCCAGAGTCCGTGCTCTGCAACGGGAGAGGCTGCAACAGTGAGAGGCCCGCGTACCACAAAAAAAAAAAAAAAAAAAAAAAATTCCCTACAAATAAAAGTCCAGGACTAGATGGCTTCATAGGCAAATTCTACCAAACATACAAAAAAGAATTTATACTGATCCTTCTCAAACTCTTCCAAAAAACTGAAGAGGAGGGAACACACCCAAAGACATTCTATGAAGCCACCAACACCCTGATACCAAAACCAGACAAAGACACCACCAAAAAAGAAAATCACAGGCCAATATCGTTGGTGAATACAGATGCCAAAAGTCTCAACAAAGTATCAGCAAACCGAATCCAACAACACATAAAAATAATCACACACCATGACCAAGTGTGATTCACCCCAAGTTCACAAGGATGGTTCAACATATGTAAATCAGTCAATGTGATATGTCACATAAACAAAAGAAAAGACAAAAACCACATGATCATCTCAATAGATGCAGAAAAAGCATTTGACAAAATTCAACATCCATTTATGATAAAAATTCTTACCACAGTGGCTACAGAGGGAACATATCTCAACATAATTAAAGCTATTTATGACAAACCCACAGCCAATATAATACTCAATGGTGACAAACTGATAGCCTTCCCACTAAAATCTGGAACAAGACAAGGATGCCCACTCTCACCTCTTCTGTTCAACATAGTATTGGAAATCCCAGCCACAGCAATCAGACAAGAAAAAGAAATAAAAGGTATCCAAATTGGAAGGGAAGAGGTAAAATTGTCATTATAGGCAGATGATGTGATTCTATATTGAGACAACCCTAAAGACTCCACACATAAACTACTAAAACTGATAAATGAATTCAGCAAGGTAGCAGGACACAAGATGAACATACAGAAATTGGTTCCATTTCTTTACACTAACAATGAAATATCAGAAAAGGAATGTAAAAAAAAATACCTTTCAAAATCACAACTCCCAAAATAAAATACTTCGGAATAAACCTGACCAAGGAGGTGAAAGACTTATATGCTGACAACTATAAATCATTAATAAAGGAAACTGAAGATGATTCAAAGAAATGGAAAGACATCCATGCTCTTGTATAGGAAGAATTAATATTGTTAAAATGGCCATACTACCCAAAGCAATCTACAGATTTTTAATGCAAGCCCTATCAAATTACACATGACATTTTTCACAGAACTAGAACAAATAATCCTAAAACTTATATGGAACCATAAAAGACCCAAAATTGCCAAAGCAATCCTGAAGAAAGAGAACAAAGCAGAAGGCATAACCCTCCCAGACTCCAGACAATACTACAAAGCTACAGTAATCAAAACAGCATGGTATTGGCAAAAAAACAGACATATGGATCAGTGGAACAGAACAGAGAACCCAGAAATAAGGAAAGCTGGACAGCTGCATGTAAATCAATGAAGTTAGAACACACCCTCACACCATACACAAAAATAAACTCAAAATGGCTTAAAGATTTAAACATAAGACATGATGCCATAAAACTCCTAGAAGAGATCCTAGGCAAAACATTCTCTAACATAAATCATAGCAATGTTTTTCTTAGGTCAGTCTCCCCAGACAATACAAATAAAAACAAAAATAAACAAATGGGACCTAGTCAAACTTACAAGCTTTTGCACAGCAAAGGAAACCATAAAAAAACGAAAAGACAACCTACAGAATGGGAGAAAATATTTGCAAACAATATGACCAACACGGCCTAATTTCCAAAATATACAAACAGCTCATACAACTCAACAACAACAAAACAAACAACCCAATAGAAATATGGGCAGAAGACCTAAATAGACATTTCTCCAAAGTAGAAATACAAATAGCCAATAGGCACATGAAAACATGCTCAACATAGCTAATTATTAGAGAAATGCAATTCAAAACTACAATGACATACCACTTCACACCAGTCAGAATGGCCATCATTAAAAAGTCTAGAAACAATAAATGTTGGAGGTGTGGAGAAAAGGGAACCCTCCTACACTGTTGGTGGGAATGTAAGTTGGTGCAGCCACTGTGGAAAACAGTATGGAGGTTCCTCCGAAAACTAAAACTAGAATTACATATGATCCAGCAATCTCACTCCTTGGCATATTTCCAGACAAAACTCTAATCCAAAAAGATACATGCACCCCTATGTTCACAGAGGCACTATTCACAATAGCCAAGATGTGGAAGCAACTAAGTGTCCATCGACACATGAATGGATAAAGAAGATGTGGTACGTATATACAAGGGAATACTACTCAGCTATAAAAAAGAACAAAATAACGCCATTTGCAGCAACATGAATGCAACTAGAGATTACCATACTAAGTGAGGTATGTCAGAAAGAGAAAGACAAATACCATACGATATCACTTATATGTGGAATCTAAAATACGACACAAATGAACCTATCTACAAAACAGAAACAGACTCACAGATACAGAGAACAGACTTGTAGTTGCCAAGGGGGAGGGGGTTGGGGGAGGGATGAACTGGGAGGTTGGTGTTAGCAGGTGTAAGCTATTATATACGGAATGGATAAACAACAAGGTCCTACTGCATAGCACAGAGAACTATACTGAGTACCCTATGATAAACCACAATGGGAAAGAATAGTAAAAATGAATGTTTATATGTATAACTGAATCACTTTGCTGAGCAGCAGAAATTAACACAACACTGTAAATCAACTATACGCCAATTAAAAAAAAGCTCCCAAGTTATGAAAAGAAAAAAAAGTTGCCTCCTATTATATATTAGCCAGATAAATAATAACTATGCCGTGTGTGTGTGATTTTACAAAATTGGAATCATGCTGAATATACTGTTTGTATTTTTCTTATTTCCTGAAACATCATTCTGTGGATTTAAAAGCATCACCTCTAATGTCTACAGGTGATGGGCCATCACTTACGTAACTACTCCCCTAGGAGAAGTGACTTGTCCAAGAGCAGAAATGACGTGGTCAGCAAGTCAGTGTCAGTACAAAGCAGTGTAGCCGCCAGGAGCCAGAGTCCTGGGTTCAAACCCCAGCATTTCCTCTTAGGAGCTGGGTGGCTCGGGGCACATCAGGTAACTCCTCAGAACCTCTGTTTCTGTAGACTGGGGATCATAATGGCTGTCGTGGGGCTGGCACGTGGATGCTCAAGCCAACTCAACATCTGGGGATTACGAGTGAGCCCCACAGGCAGAGAGGCCCATGAGCACGGTCGGTGATGGAGGCAGAAGTGGAACCAGCCTCTGACTCCTGCCCACATGGCTTCCCGGGAGCGGGGCTGGAGATTCATGCATGACCCTGTTCTCACCATTTCACCTCTCCACGCCCTTCAGCTCATGAGCAAAGGAACCAGCCTACAACCCACAAAGGGACTGCTGTCTACCCGATGGAGAGGGACAGTGTGGCCAACCCTACATATGAGAGTCCCACGGGGCGGGGAAGGCCAGCTGGGGGACCAGAGGTCTGCTCCTGTGCTGACGCACCCCTCCTGGGACACAAGAACAGAGCCCCAGCCTACTCTCCCACACCTGACAGCTGCTCCAACCCGTGAGCGTGCAGACTTCAGAGCAGCCAGCACCAAGCTTCCCCCAAGGGCCTGCCTGGCACCCATGTCTGACCCCAACTGACACCAGAAACCAGTGCCTGCTGGGGGACAGCAGGCCCCACGAACCCCATCACACATAACAGTGGAAAGTCCGATGGGTGGGAGCACCTCCCTCCACCCTCCTCTCCTCTCCTGCAGGAGCAAAGACATCATGGGAGCAAAGTGGCCAAATGCATACATATATGATGTCCTTCTCCACCCGCCTGCCCCGACTCATCCTAGGAGAACACGCACACATTTTCTCCCTCACAGAATTCCAACCTGAGTACTCTTTGCTGACCCACTGAAACGACACTCGATCTGCGGTAGGATGACTCCAATAAGCCCAACGTCTCAGCCCCTCCGACACCAGTACATGGCCTTCCTTCTACACAAGGGTGCGGCCAGTGTCTCAGACCTCCCTGATGGTGCCCTGTAAGAGTGTAGACCAAGAACGGGGTCACAAGCAATGCATGCTCCACACAGCCACATCTGTACACGTCGCATACACGTGTAAACCCACCAGTGACCCCAGGGCAGGCGAAGGAAGCGGTCACTGGGTACATGGGCGGGGCATCTGCAGGGCCTCTGGCCATCTAGAGTACCCGGGCCATTGCCTTCCTGCCCTCCTCCGTCTCCAAAGTGGACCAGGCAGATTGCTGCCAGAATCCTGCCACATTACTCATTTCTGTCCCACACTCCGCCAGCCAAACCCACTCTTCGAGGGCTGCAGTGACCCCTGCTCTACACTGCATCTCCAGGCCGGGATACTGGGAGGTCCTCACAGAACTGGAAAGGGGGCTGCTGCTCTCTGAGCAGGAGGAAGAATCAGAGCCTGAGTGTCCAGTACAGTAGGGGGTTGAGTGGGGCCTCCTGACACCGACTCCCAGTCCCAGGTAACCGGTTCAGACGCAAATACTGAGCAATTAATACTAAAAATTAATTTTGCCTCTTCTACAGAAACAAAAAAGAAGTCAAATACACATTTCTTGCACAGTAACTTACCTTGAAATCAACCTTCATGGTTAGGAAATAAAGCACAAAACTCTTTTGATAATCAATGCTACACAATTATTCACTTTCACCATTAAATAACACATTTAATCAGCTAATTAGATAGATCCCTACAAAGACAGAGAGACAACCTTTTTATCTCCCACGTGAGACACCACAGGCTTCTGAAATAATCTGGACACCACAGGCTTCGGTCACTGGTGTATCAATCTCTGTGGCGCAGACCCCCCGTGCCCCACCCCAGGGGTCAGGGGAGACGAAGAGGGTGCTTGTGGGAAGGAGGGTCAGGCAGGTCTTACTGGAGGAGCCAGAACGATCCTTGACTGAGAAGGTCGTTGACCCTTTGGAGGTGGGGAGAGGCTTGATGCAGGAGAGAGGAACGCGGGAACCATGTGGAGCCACCAAGAGAGCCCCAAGGTCACTGGCAATCAAGGTAACTGAGGCCAATCCCTACGTGACGGGGAGTTTCTTCCCAGCCCATGCCCGCACACCTCCAACAGGGCACTCTCGGCCATTAGAAAGCTCTCTGTGCCATGAGCCCCATTCGGCCTTCCTGTCCACCTCCCCCACTGGCCTCGTGTCTCCCTCTTGAAGTTTCACTGAGCGCATCGGCTCCATTCCTGGAGACAGATAGTCACCACTGACTCCCAGGGACTCCTCTCTAAGCTCACATCAGTCAAAGAGAACGTCTTACAGGCAGCAAGACAGAAGACAGATCACTCACCAAGGAAGGACCATTGCATTAGGAGTAGGTTTTCAACAGCAACAAGGGAGACCCTGAAGTAACACCATCAAAGCACCATGACAAATAAACCATCAACCTAGAATCCTGGACCCAGCAAACCATCTTTTAAGAACCATAATGAAATAAAGACATTATCGAGTGAAAGAAAACCGCGACTGGCACACGGACCCACTAAAGGATCTGCAGGTAAGGACGATGGAAGGCAGCCTAAATACGAGAATGCATGAATAGTTTTGAGCCTGTGATAGGAGCACAGGATAGGTTCCGCAATGAGATAGTCTGGTCTCTTCTTATATTAAATAAGGATAATGAAAATGAAGCAGTTAAACTTTCTCCCATATTCCGCCCCCCCAAAAGTAGGGTTGGCCCTGCCACTCCAGGGGTCTGGTCTGTCTCTGGGGCCCTGGCTCATCTGTACACACCCTTATTAGCCCTTGAGTGGGGACCTCAGTGGCTTTGATTCAGCTGGAGCTACCCTGACACTCTGCACAGGCCAAAGAGGGGGCTGGACAGGGCTGCCGTGTCCAGCAGAACCACAGAGGCCGTGGGCATGTGGGTTCCACCCACAGCCCTGAACTGGTGCCCCAGCAAGGAGATGAGGCTGCCTGAGAGACCCAGGACCCCAGCCCTCCGGAATAAACACAGAGCTGCTCCCTGACAGGCTCCAGCCTGGCTATGCACTCAAGGCCTGGCTCTGTCAGCCTCTGCCCGCCACGGCTGTCTCCCAAATGCCAGAGGTGAGGCCAGCTCGCCAGCTCAGGGGAGATCAAGAATCGCTTCCCATGGTTGTGGGAAAAAGCATGATTGCTGCAAGACACACCCACGGGGCAGAAAAGAACAGTGTCTGGTCTCCCTGCTCCCCCAACCTCAGCCAAGTTCAAGACCAAGACCCCCCCAACCCAGGTTAGAGTTCCACATAACATACTGGCCTGGGATGGCTCTTGGCTGTGTATCAGAAAAACAAGCACAGATCAGGACTCCCTCTGGCCAAGGGGAGATGAAACAGCAGAAGCGAGAGGATGGTTAGAGAGCACTAGGGCTGGAGGGTGACTGCTAGTCACTGAACACCTACAATGTACCAGGCACTGTGCTGAGGGCTTTGATGCAACCTCACGCAATCTTATGGGAGGACCTATTCCTGTTTCATATGTGAGAAATCCGAGGCTCAGAGAGGTTAAGTAACTTGCCCGAGGCTACCCAGCTGGAAAGCGGGAGGGCTGGGATTTGAACTCTGATCTCTATGAGTCTTAGCCACTACACACAGCTGCTCTCCAGAACCAGCTTCTGTGGCAGGCTGGCTGGGGTGGGCTTTCCCTGGCCTGGAAGAGAAGATGAGAGGAGTGGGATTCCATGTCCAGTGAACAGCAACTCGGCCAGTCAGGGATTGTTATAAGAACCCCTTCCCTCTTCTCCTGTAACCCTGTGTGGCCAGGCCTCCCGGGGGCCTTGTGGTCAAGCCCAGGGAGCAGGAAGAAGGGAAGGGGGGTCTACTGGGGTGGGAGCTCTGAATCTGTTCTCCTGCCCAAAGGCGGGGATCAGAATCTCTGGGCACCTGCAGCAGCAATGCCCAGGCTTCAGCCCATGGCTGGCGGGGGAGAGCTAGGCCCCGGGGAGCCCATGCGAGGGCAGCTGGCAGCCTTCCCTTCTGGACCAAGCCAAGATGGGCTTCTCCTTCTTGCTTCCAGCAGAGAATGGTCCCCCACCAACCCCAAGTTCCCTCACTCCCTAGGGAATGTTGCTTCTGAGGGGCTACGGAGCAGAATGTCTACCTACTGCTTGGCAGCCGGGTTCAGCAGGGCTCCACAGGGAGGGGCAGTGTGGAGAAAGCCAGACCCTGGGGTCTTCAGCCCGCCCCTCACTCAAACAGGAGAGGGTACTTACTGCCACCTAAGGGCTGGCACAGCCCACACCTCCCAGCATCACCTCACAGAATCCTCCCAGCAACCTGCTTGCAAGGAAGTCATTGCCCTTCTTTCCTTTTTAATCAATACACTTTCAATTTTAGCTTTAGATTTTCAGAAAAGCAGCAAGGATAGTACAGAGTTCCCTGTTATTAATATCTGCCCTTACCATGGTACATTTGTCACAATGCATGAACCAATACGGACACATTAGTACTTACTAAAGGCCATATTTTTTCAGGTTTCCCTAATGTAGGGGTATTGTCCCATTTTTTGGCTATGAGATCGCATCTGGGTCAGCACATTACACTTAGTTATCCTATCTCCTTCGACTGCTCCAGGCTGTTTATCCTCTCTGATGGCCCTCAGACCTCCCTGCGTTTTGATGACCTAAACAGTTTTGAGGAATACTGGTTAAGTATTTTGCAGGCCGTCCTTCAGTTTGGGTATGTCTGATGTTTTCCTCATGGTTAGACTGAGGTTATGGGTTTCGGGAGGAAGAACACAGAGGTGAGCGCCCTCATCACATCATGTCAGGAGTGCGGGCTATGGGACTTCCCTGGCGGTTCCGTGGTTAAGACTCTGCGCTTCCACTGCAGGGGGTGCGGGTTCGCCCCCTGGTCAGGAAACTAAGTTTCCGCATGCCATGCGGCGTGGCCAAAAAAAAACAAAAGGAGTGCGTGCTGCCAGCATAACATCATTGGTGATGTTGACCTTGATCACCTGCAAGAGAGGCTGCTTGCCAGGTTCCTCCACTGTAAAGTGACTACCTCCCCCTGCCACCCGGCCCTGGCTTCCATGCTCTGCTCTTTAGAAGGATGTCACTATGCACAGCCCCCCACTTCAGGAGTGGAGAGTTAAAATCCACCTCCTTGAGGGCAAAGGACCTACGTCATTTATTTGAAATTCTTCTGCAGAGATTTGTTTCTTCTTCCCCATTTATTTATGTATTCAATCATTCATTTATCAGTATGGACTCGTGGATATTTATTTTATACTCTGGGTTATAATCCAATACCTCATTATTTATTTTATTGCTCAAATTGTCCCAGCTTTAGATCTTTCAGTTGGCTCCTGTCCTTCTAACACACTCCCATCATTTTTGGCTTGGGGGTCTTGGGGGGGCACTTCCTTACTTTCTGACATTACAAGATGCTCATCTTGGGCAGTCCCTGCCCCAGCTCTACAGTCAGCCACTCCTCCAAGGAGCTCCAAGGGGCATGGTATGTTATCTCTGTTTTCATGGCCAGAAAAGCTGGCCCAAAGTGATGGAAGCGCTCGTCTAGGGACAGCAACCACAGCTGGCGTTCAAGCGCAGCCTCCACTCATGTGCCTTCCCTGGTCACTGAGAGCCTCTGAACCTGAACAGAATGCGGCAGCGTTGCTTGAAGGTCGGGGAATGGCTACAATGACTTCTCTGGCCCTTTCTCAATACTGGGCTCTGGGGCCAGTCCTACTGGCCAGTCCAATCCCTGACCCTTCTAGCAACACGGCACACGGCGACTCTGCAGATCAGGCGCCCCAATGCACCCTCCAATGCCCCCATGAGGCCAGGACGCTCTTCCTTCCCTTTGTTTATGATTGCAGGAGGCCAGGTGGCAGTTCAGGTGTGTTGCCACTGCCTGTGCAAGCAAGATCCTCTTGTTATTCCTGGTGGCTTCACAGGATACCGCAATCCCTCAACATTTCAGGCAATGAACCGTTTAGGGACTATCTGAGGAAGGAATGTGAATCACGGGTGTCCCAAAACCTCCACTGCCACCTTCAGGAAGGACCAAGAAGACACCGCATGGAAGCTTGCAGAATGGGTGTCCGTGCATTGGATGACGTCCCAGAGGAAGAGAGGAGCGCTCCTGCATCATCACCCAGGCTCCTGATAGCACAGAGGACAATACTGTGTGGAAAAGCACAGATTTTGATGACTCTCTGCTGAAAGTGATTTGGACAAGTGATACTCTGAATGTGAGGAAGTTATGGGAATACCTTAGTTCCCCACTTTGTCACATCTGTGTACATACAAGAGTAATATATGATCAAAATCTAAGCCTAAACAAGGCTAAAGAGCTCTTCCAATAAGTACAAATACACATGCTAAGTGATAAGAAAACATCATGTCAGAATTTAATCACTAGCACTTTTTCTCTTTCTCGAGTCCATGAAATAACGGAGCATCTGACGATTGATGGGGCCTTAGATTTCACAAAATGTAGTAAATATGTGTTCACACACGTCTGAACTCATCTGTGTGTGCACATGTGCATGTATCCATGTCACACGGATAGATGCGGGCATATGTATATGCACGTGTGTCGACACATGTACTGTACACATGCCTGCATGCACACGTGCGGATGTATGTCAGCAATATACCGCTGCCTACAGCCTGGGGTCCCTGCTCTCCCCAGGCCCTCGGGCGCTGACCCACGCAGGAGCCAGAGCTGGGCCCTGCTGTGCCCTGGGCTGGGACACCGAGGCCTCATCAGGGAGCCATGCTGACTTATAGGCCACGTTGGTAGACCCTGCCTTTGAGGTCACCAGTGAGATCTTGAATACGAGGCTGCTCTCTGGGTGGTGCGAGGAGGGTGCTGAATCTCCAGGTTACTTTCTCAGCTGCCACAGGCTCACCTACTCCATCCCCTCCCTGCGAGTTCAGTCACGGGCTGGTTTGGGCTACAGGCCGGCACTTTAAGCGGCCTCTAACCAGCACACCTCTTCAAGTGTGGCTGTCCCTGGGGCTCCCAGAGCCTGCAGGCTGGCCTGTGCCGTCCTCCCGGGCCCGGCCACTCAGCCCACCTCACACCCGGGCTGTTCGTGCAGCCTGGTTCCAGAGTGCTCAGGGCCAGGCCTCCCAGCCCAACAGAGTCCCTTTCATGAGTCCACAATACTCAGCATTTATCCCCCGCGACCTATTTCCAAAATGCAGGAGCAGTTACAGCCCAGGTCAGCCTGCTTGTGTGTGAAGAGAGGCAGTGAGCAGGCCTGGAAAGACCCGTGCTCTGCGCGTGATCTCGCCCTGCGCCGACCCTCCTCTGAGCCTGTGGAGGCCTGGGCACAGCAGGCGAGGCAGAGGTCAAGCGTTTGGCACAGGGCCTGGTACACGGCCTGCGCTCAACCAAGAGCAACGGCTAGTTTAAAACTTATACCTCCCACTTCGGCGGCTGAGGAGCGGCCCATGAGATCACCCTAGAAGCAGTCAGGAGTCTGACCTCCATACCTGCGAGGGAGAAGCCAGATACAACAGCCCCTGGTGAGCCGTCAGGCTCTCTTCACCCCCGAAGGGTGTTGCTTGTTATCACGGCTCTCCTGCCAGGAATGCCTGCCGGGAATCCCAGCACTGGGCCTGTTCTCTTCCCGGTGGGCTCGCCTGCGTGGGGCAACAGGAGCTTATACCTTTTTGTTTGTTTGGCCCGTGCCACGTGGCTTACGGGATCTTAGTGCCCCGACCAGGGATTGAACCTGGGCCCTTGGCAGTGAAAGCACTGAGTCCTAACCACCGGACTGCCAGGGAACTCAGGAGCTTATACCTTAGGGCGGGGGTCACACGTGGTCACGAGGGACACTTTGACACTGACGATTCTCTCTCGTGGGGGCATCCTGTGCCCTGGAAGGTGTTTGGCAGCATCCCTGAGCCCCTCCCATTAGATGCCAGAAGCACCCCAGCCCCTCCAGCTGTGACAACCAAGATATATCTCCAAACCTTCCCAAGTGTGCCCTGGGGAGCAAAATTGCCCCCGGTTAAGAAATACTACCTTAAAGTAAATGAATTTTTGCTTTCCCTTTTTGGGGGGTGGCCTCTGAGTGTCATGAAAACAGTGGAAAGTTTCTAGGGGAGAGTCAAAAAAAGAGAAAGGACCAAAAGGAGAGGGAGGAAGGGGATTTGCATCCTTCCAGTGAGCAGGGAGGCTGAACTGCTCACATATCCCCGAAAGGAAGAGGTCTGGCAAAGCAACACTCTGTCAGCAGGAAAGCAGTTTTCATGGTGTTCCAAACCAGCTGTTATGATGAATATCTAACACGTTTAGTGACAACAGAAAGCCACGCTCCCAGGCTGAGGCCACCAAGGTCCAGGTCTGACAGCCAAACCTCCTGGATCTAGAAGGGGAGCCAAGCTTTTCCTAGCAGGCCATCTAAGAGGTGCTCAACACCTTCGTAGTGTCAGCCGAGTGGGGCAGGTAAGGAGCAGGGTGGGCAAAGGGTCTACCACCCAGACAGGTGGGATGCCAAGAGGGGTCCGGCTGCAGGCTGGCTTGGTGAGGACCAATGAAAGGGCCTCTTTGCTCTTCTCACCTCCCTCTGCCCTGGCTCCAGGCCTGAGGAGGATCCCCATATCCTCACATCAAAGGGATTCTTCATCCCAGAGAAGATTCGGTGCGTCACCCCAGGCAAGGAGGGGGCTCCTGCCGGCACCAGCAGGCCTGGCCACAGCCAGGAGCCAAGAGCAGGAAACGTGCCCCAGGGTGAAACGTCAGGATCCTGACTCTGCTATGGAGATGCATCTCAGGAAGAGGCTCCTTCTGCAAAGGGCCAACGTTCTTCCCACCTCCCGGGCCGGGAGTCCGGCGACCCTCCTTCTCCCTCTTCAAGTTCTGCCACAGCAGTAGTGGAAGGAAGGTGCAAACTTTGGAATCAGACAGGTATGAGTTCGAATCCCAGCTCTGCCACTTGTTAGCTGTGTAGATTCTGAGCAAGCCACTTAGCTTCTCAGAGCCGCAGAACGGTGCCTGCATAAGGCAGCAGTGAGGATTCAAGGAGCCTGCCTGTAAAGTCCTCAGCTCTGTGCCTGACATGCGGTAGGTACTGGAATGACAGGATAGCTAAGAGTCCCCACATCCTGGGTCTTTCTGCTGCCCCATCACAGCCTCAGCTGGCCTCTGGCATCCATCCTCTCCTGCCCTCATCCACCTGGGTACCACCATCAGGCAATGTTCTTCATGCATTCTCTCCACTCAAGAGCCCACGTTACTGCCCGATGGACCATCCTACCACAGCTATACTACTGAGAGTTCTCTGCAGGCCTCTGTCACCTCCCTTGCACACCAGGGCTGTGCAGCCCGGCTGCCACCACGCTTGGCCTGTATGCTCTTCACCTTGCCAGACCCCTCCCTGCCAAGATTAGCTCAGGACCAACCTCCTCCAGAAAGCTCTCCTCTCTCCCCGAGTCCACAGGGATACCACCTCCTTCAGCACTGCCCTCAAAGGTCCCCTAGAACAGGAGTCTGTCTGTCATACTAGGTACACAACAGGTACTCACTAAATGCTGAAAATTGCCCCTTATGTTTCAAATGTTTCCCTTGGCCAAAGCAATCCTGAGAAAGAAAAAGGGAGCTGGAGGAATCAGACTGTACTACAAAGCTACAGTCATCAAAACAGTATGGTACTGGCGCAAAAACAGAAATATAGATCAATGGAACAGGATAGGAAACCCAGAAATAAACACACACACCTAAGGTCAATTAATCTGTGACAAAGGAGGCAAGAATATACAATGGAGAAAAGACAGTCTCTTCAATAAGTGGTGCTGGGAAAACTGGACAGATACATGTAAAAGAATGAAATTAGAACATTCTCTGGGTTTCCCTGGTGGTGCAGTAGTTTGGAGTCCACCTGCCAGTGCAGGGGACACAGGTTCGATCCCTGGTCCAGGAGGATCCCACATGCCGCAGAGCAGCTGAGCCCGTGCACCACAGCTGCTGGGCCTGCACTCTGGAGCCCACAAGCCACAACTATTGAAGCCCATGCTCCTGGAGCCCATGCTCCGCAACAGGAGAGGCCACACAATGAGAAGCCCACGCACCATGACAAGGAGTGGCTCCCACTCACCACAAGTGGAGGTGGCCCGCGCGCAGCAATGAGGACCCAACACAGCCAAAATTAATTAATTAATTAATTAAATTTTTTAAAAAAAGAACGTTCTCTAACACCATACACAAAAATAAACTCAAAATGGATCAAAGACTTAAATGTAAGGCCAGACACTATAAAACTCTTAGAGGAAAACATAGGCAGAACACTCTTTGACATAAATCACAGCAATATATTTTTTGATCCACCTCCTAGAGTAATGAAAATAAAAATAAATGGGACCTAATTTAACTTAAAATCTTTTGCACAGCAAGGAAACCATAGACTAAACAAAAAGACAACCCACAGAATGGGAGAAAATACTTGCAAACAAAGTGACCGACAAGGGATTAATCTTCAAAATACACTAACAGCTCATGCAGCTCTATGTCAGAAAAAAACAAGCAACCCAATCAAAAAATGGGCAGAAGATCTAAATAGACATTCCTTGGGAATTCCCTGGTGGTTCAGTGGTTAGGACTCCGAACTTCCACTGCAGGGGCTACAGGTTCAATCCCTGGTCGGGGAACTAAGGTCTTGCAAGCTGTGCAGTGTGGCCAAAAAAATAAAAAATAAGTAAATAGACATCTCTCCAAAGAAGACATACAGATGGCCAAAAAGCACATGAAAAGATGCTCACCATCACTAATTATCAGAGAAATGCAAATCAAAACTACAATGAGGTATCACCTCACATAGGTCAGAATGGCTATCATCAAAAAGTCTACAAACAATAAATGCTGGAGAGGGTGTGGAGAAAAGGGAACCCTCTAATACTGTTGGTGGGAATGTAAAGTGGTACAACTACTATGGAGAACAGTATGGAGCTTCCTTAAAAAACTAAAAACAGAACTACCATATGACCCAGCAATCCCACTCCTGGGCATATGTCTGAAGAAAACCATGATTCAAAAAGATACATGCAACCCAATGTTCATTTCAGCACTATGTACAATAGCCAGGTCATGGAAGCAACCTAAATGTCCACTGACAGAGAAATGGATACAGAAGATGTGGTACATATATACAATGAAATATTACTCAACCATAAAAAAGAATGAAAAAATGCTATTTGCAGCAACATGGATGGACCCAGAGATTATCATACTAAGTGAAGTCAGACAGAGAAAGACAAATAACTTATGATGTCACTCATGTGGAATCTAGTTTTAAAAAATGATGTATATGAACTTATTTATAAAATAGAAACAGACCCACAGATTTCAAAAACAAACTTATGGTTACCAAAGGGGAAACATGGAGGGGAGGGATAAATTAGGAGCTTGGGATTAGCACACACACACTACTATATATAAAATAGATAACCAACAAGGACCTACTGTATAGCACAGGGAATTCTACTCAATACTCTGTAATAACCTATATGGGAAAAGAGTCTGAAAAAGAATGAATATATGTATATGTATAACTGATTCACTTTGCTGTACACCTGGAACTAACACAACATTGTAAATCAACTATACTCCAATAAAAAAATTTTTTTAATGGTTCCCTTGCCCTGAGATTTGAAGAAGCCTTAAGGAAAGAGACCCACTACAGATGGGTAAAGCAAGGAACAGCTTGGAAAGCCAAGTCCATCCAGGGCCCAGCAGCATGTGAGGGACTGCTGAGGAGGAGTCCTTGCCCACCATCTGGAGCTGCATGAATATTTATAGCACATGCCCAGGTTAATGCAAAAGTAAAGTGAGAGGCAAGATGCCCCTGAGAGCTGCAGTGACTGGTGCCTGATGGCCTGATCAGATCATTCCGAGTTCCACTAAGGGCTTTGTCCCCTCCTCCCTGGGTTAGCACAATGAGACCATCCATCCTGGGAACCAGATCTCTCTCTGATCCCACCAGGCCAGCCCTGGCCCCGGAAACCGGGATCAGAAACGGTCACAGGCAGGCAGGTGCTGCGAGGGAAGAGCAAAGGGACACCCTTTTTACCGGTTTCATGAAATCCCTAAGGGAATTAGCGCTTCAAGCATTCCAGCCAAATACAAGTTCCCACACGATGGACAGGATGTGCTGCTGGTCCCCTGGGAGCGAGAGGTTGTGGGCAGCCCCTCCACTCACTGCCACAGGAGGAACTCTGGCTGGCTGTCCACTGCACCTGGGAAAGTCCGAACCCCAAACCCTCACTTTCCCCCTGGGGTAGCCGCAGGTTTGCAAGGCAGCAGCTCCTTAGGCATGGCCCATCTCAGTGCTGTGAGCCTCTCTTCCCCAGAGGAACAAGCCCTTGAGGGAAGCTCTGTCTCAGCTGCACACCTCTGCTCCCACACCCACAAGGGTGAGGCAGCAGTGAGCAAGGAACCAGCCTCAAACAGCCCTCCAGAACCTCTGAGAAGACATTTACTCTCCTCCTCGCCTACTTTCTGGTAGGTTGTGAGAAGGAAGGTAGAACCAAGACTATGGAAATAGGCCTCCAAAGCAGGGCCTCCTGGCACGGCCTTCAGTGCTGTGTGTCCTGTAAGGGGCCTTGCCAAGGGCACACAGTGGCGCAGAACCCACAGCATGTGGGTTTCTACCCTAAGCGGGGACCTCAGGGACTGGCACAGGGCCCTGGTCCCTCCAGGACACACACACATATAATCACTCACTTCCTGGGGTCGCTCCCAGGGAGGGTCCCACTCCTGGCCTGTGTGGGGACCCACTCAGAACTGTAGAGTTGGTATAAATATTATTTTAAGCTGAAGACATTTGAGATTCAACAGATGCAGAAAGAAACCATCTCAGAAATTCCCACCTCTGACAAAGCAGCAACTTCTGGCTACTATAAATCCCCTCCTCAGAGGAATTTCATGGTCATTAAAAAAAAAAAAAGGGGGGGCTTCCCTGGTGGCGCAGTGGTTGAGAGTCCGCCTGCCGATGCAGGGGACACGGGCTCGTGCCCCGGTCCGGGAAGATCCCACGTGCCGCGGAGCGGCTGGGCCCGTGAGCCATGGCCGCTGAGCCTGCGCGTCCGGAGCCTGTGCTCCGCAACGGGAGAGGACACAGTAGTGAGAGGCCCGCGTACCGCAAAAAAAAAAAAAAGGCAGAAAGCCCACTTGCACCTGCATAAACATATATTATCACAAACTTTCTTATTTCCCAGTTGTTCTCCTAAAGCCCATTTATCTTTCCTAAAGAAACCTATTTGCCCTTCCCATAGAGCCTCTTCTCCCCTCTCGTCCATTTATTAAGTTAGGCATAGAAGCCCCAAATTCTAACCACCCTTTTGTGAGTTACTCATCACTGAGCACTTGCGCGGACAAGCACGTTGCATACGTAAACAAACTTTCTTTTTCTCTTGCTCATCTGTCTTTTGTCAGTTTAAATTGCATGTCTCCAGGTACTAAACCTAAGAGGGTAGAGGAAAAGTTGTTTCTTCCGTGACATCTGGGTCACCAGCCATGGACAACACCACTTGGCTGAGGCTACAGACCTCTGCAGAGGCCGTGGGGAGAGGGTGGCTCTGAAGTCGACAGATTGTCACTCAGATCTCAGCCCCGTACCCGACCAGACGGGAGACCAAAAAGTTACAGCCAGCTCTCTGCGCCTCGGTTTCTGTGTAAGGACATCAGGGATACTCAGACCTCTCACAGGGTTATTGGGAGACTTGAGTAAACGAGGTCACGTTTATAAAGAGCCTGGCTCCCGGCGGTTGCTCAAAAATGATTCTAATGACTTCAAAAATTATGTAATTTGCAATTGTTTTTTTAATGTATTTTTAATGAATAAATGAAGGCTTTCACTATGGTGTCTTATTTATTTATTTTTATTTTTAATTTATTTTTTTTTGGCCGTGCTGTGCAGCATGCAGGATCTTAGTTCCTGGACCAGGGATCGAACCTGGGCCCCCTGCAGCGGAAGTGTGGAGTCCTAACCACTGGACCGCCAGGGAAGTCCCCAATTTGCAATTGTTTCTGGACATACAACAGTTTATGTGCTCTGAGGGAAGGGACTACATACATTTTCCACTCTTTCTGAGCCCTTCACTGTGGAAACTATTCTTCTCTCTGCATGCTTCACCGCTTGATTTCTAGGAACAGACACTGCTCCACCTGACCGCATTCGCAGCAGTAGACCACCTGGGGGCCCAACCCAGCGCTCCAATCACAGCAATTAGTCCAGGATGACCATGTGACCCAACCCAGGCTAATCCTCCCTAGGAGGGCAGAAAGGATCCCTTTGCCTTTGGGTCCTAAGAGCAGGAAGTGTGGGAATCTGGGGTTGCCAGTGGTCCTGTTTCCTGCCATGGAGAGAAAGCCTGGCTCCTGTTGGCTTGTATCACCAAGCAGACAAGCAGGGAGGAAAGAAGAGGGCATCCTAATGGACCTGAGGCCCGAGTCCCTGGAGCTGTCCTGTCCCATAAACCCCTTCTTTGGCTAAGCTAGTGTGAGCTGGGTCTCTGTCACTGACGACCATAAGAGCCCAGATCACACCCACCCCCATCTTGCCAAATGCCTAGCATAGGGGAGGCCCACTGAGGCAGCGTGGCACCTGGCTCTGAACAAATGAATGAATGACAGCCCAGACTGGGGATGAGGCCGGCTGGGGAGTGGGGCTCCAGCAAGTCTGTTCTACCCTTCCAGAACCTGCTGCCATGCTCACACTTCAGTCCAACCAAGAGAAGCTGAGCAACGCAATCCTTAATGCAGGGGCCCAAACGGGAAGCTTTCTCTGAGAGATGCGAGACAGAATGGAGCATGTGACCCAAGAAGAGAGAGCTCTACGGTCTTCCTCAGACTACCCACTCTCAAGCACTCCTAACTCCAGGCCTTCCTTCTCTCCACACCCTACTCCCCAAGCAGAATCCAGAAAGGGAGGGGCGTTGGCAGGTCAGCTCTTGGGGAGGTATGGGGGGGGAAGGTCCCACCATTTAGTTACTTAGTCCTCTCACACAGCCAGAATCCAGGGTGTGCCCTTGTGTCCTGAGGGAATCTGCCACTTCTCTAGCCCCAGGAGGGAGGATGCAGCCCATAAGTCAGATGCGCCATCAGACTCCCTGCCATCCGTGGAAAGGGCTCTCTACCTGCAACCCAGTCCAGGCCGCAAATTCAGGGAATAAAAATGTGTACTTCCGTGAAAACTATGCACTGTCCACAGCACACCTATTGGCCTTATCTGAATCTGATGCTACAGAAGCTACTTTACAACTGAGAGCAGTGTTAGGTAACAGATAGCAATGCAAAACTCTTGTCTACAGACATGTAAATTCCGTCTTCCCTTCCACCCTGTGAAAAAGCCAATTTTGGCTCTATTTGCACGTTTTCGTTTCAAAATTCCTGATCTATAAATGTCTCTGTTCTTTGGGTTCTCTTTTGAATGGCTTGTAACATCTGTCTGGTTCCCTCACTGATCAGTGAGTAGAGTAAAATCTTTAACACAACGCCTGCTTTTATTTCTGTGTGAAGAGTCATGATTTTACCTTTTTCTGAGAATTCTCTTTTAGCAAACTCTGGGGCTGTGAATAGAGCCCAGCTCACATTCCTGGGGTCTTCAGGATTCAGGACCGAGGGTCCCAGCACCGAGCGCTTCCTAAGGTCTCCCCTGCGCCCTGCCCCCTTCCCATTCTCCCTCCTGTTCTCCACCTGCTGGCTCCAGGGGCCAACCTGGCTCTGCCATTAATGGGATTAGTACTCAGTTGTGTGGTCTTAGGTTGGGCTAGCAATTTATAGAGTCTGGGTGGGTGGTCAAGTGCGCCAGTGAGGTGGGTGTGTCCATAGGCAGAGGCAGAGTCACCCTCCCCCCACCTCTCTTTCTCAAATGGCTGCACATGGTAGCTTTTGCTTTTTGAGTGGCAAACCACATGCTACTTCAGGGATAAAAGAATTAGTAACCAAACAAAGAGGTGGCAAGGGGCAGACTTTCTGGCCCCCCTCCCCTCCCTGGGGCTCCTGTAGTTGGAGCTGATTTCTACCCCTGCCCTTTTCTTAATGCTGGCATTGTAGACAGAAATCTGCTGTTTTCTCCTTTTCCCATGCTGGCTCCCTGCTTCTCCCATAGACACCACTCACTTCCACATTTACCGATCACCTATCAGGTGTTGTACTAGACACCTATGCTGTGTGCTGCTGGGTTTCAAAACAGCCTAAGTCAAAGTTCTCACCCTCAAGGACCCCACCTTCAGAGACTTTGACAAAGAACCACATATACACACACAAAGACAATACAGCTATAAGAACGCAGAACACGTTGCTTGAGTACTCTCTATGTGCCAGGTGTGTGCTAAATACTTTACACATATTCAACCCAAGAGCAGACGCTATTTTGAAAAACGGAGGCTCTCAGGGATTAAATAGTATAACAGACACAGATTGGGGTGTCTGGTGAGCTCAGAACAATTTCTCCAGTGGCCATGCCTATGTCCAGTCCCTCTCCTCCTCTGAAAAACTCTATCTCCTTCTCCAGCATATAGTGATTGGGCCAAAGTGTGGTCATGTGATCCAAACTTAGACCAATCAGAGTCCAGCCCCAGGAACTTTTGCCTGGGAACTTGAGGGGAAACTTCTTTTGTCTCTGGCCAGGGATCTATGGCAATAAGAGTCAGCTTCACTGAAAAGATGCTCAACATCACTAATTATTAGAGAAATGTAAATCAAAACTACCATGAGGCACCACCTTACACTGGTCAGAATGGCCATGATTAAAAAGTCTACAGGGCTTTCCTGGTGGTGCAGTGGTTAGGAATCTACCAGCCAATGCAGGGGACATGGGTTCAATCTCTGGCCCGGGGAAGATCCCATATGCTGCAGAGCAGCTAGGCCTGTGCGCCACAACTACTGAGCCTGCGCTCTAAAGCCCATGAGCCACAACTACTGAAGCCCGTGCACCTAGAGCCCATGCTCCGCAACAGGAGGAGCCACTGAAATGAGAAGGCCGCGCACCGCAACGAAGAGTAGCCCCCGCTCGCCGCAACTAGAGAAAGCCTGAGTGCAGCAATGAAGACCCAACGCAGCCAAAAATAAATAAAATAAAATAAATAAAACTTTTTTAAAAGTCTACAAAACAATAAATGCTGGAGAGGGTGTGGAGAAAAGGGAACCCTCCTACACTGTTTGTGGGAATGTAAGTTGGTGCAGCCACTGTGGAAAACTGTATGGAGGTTCCTCAGAAAACTAAAAATAGTGCTACCATATGATCTGGCAACCCCTCTCCTGAGCATATATCCAGACAAAACTCTAATTCAAAAAGATACAGGTACCCCTATGTTTATACTAGCACTATTCACAACAGCCAAGACGTGGAAACAACCTAAATGTCCATGGATCAATGAATGGATAAACAAGATGTGGTACATATATACAATGGAATACTACTCAGCCATAAAAAAGAATGAAATAATGCCATTTGCAGCAACATGGATACAACTAGAGATGATCATACTAAGTGAAGTAAGTCAGAAAGAGAAAGACGAATACCATATGATATCACTTCTATGTGGAATGTAAAATTTGGCACAAATGAACCTATCTATCAAACAGAAACAGAATCACGGACATAGAGAACAGACTGGTGGTTGCCAAGGGGGAGGGGGCTGGGGGAGGGATAGAGTGGGAGGTTGGGGTGAGTAGATGTAAGCTTTTATATAGAGAATGGATAAACAACAAGGTCCTACTGTCTAGCACAGAGAACTATATTCAATATCCTATGATAAATCACAATGGAAAAGAATATTTAAAAAAGGAATGTACATATATGTATAACTGAATCACTTTGCTGTACAGCAGAAATTAACACAACATTGTAAATCAACTATACTTTAATAAAAAAACTTAAAAAAAAAAAAAAAAAAGGCCTTCCCTGGTGGCGCAGTGGTTGAGAGTCTGCCTGCCAATGCAGGGGACACGTGTTCAAGCCCTGGTCTGGGAAGATCCCACATGCCGCAGAGCAACTAAGCCCATGCGCCACAGCTACTGAGCCTGCGCGACTGGAGCCTGTGCTCTGCAACAAGAGAAGGCCGCGACAGTGAGAGGCCCGCGCACCGCGATGAAGAGTGGCCCCCGCTCTCCGCAACTAGAGAAAGCCCTCGCACAGAAATGAAGACCCAACACAGCCAAAAATAAATAAATAAATAAATAGATAAATTTAAAAAAAAAAAAAAAAGAAGAGCTTCATGACGCTAATAGCCAGAATCTGTCTTGTAGAGATGTTGGTCAAAGAGAATCAGGATGTCACACAGAGAGAAGGGAACCTAAAAACAGAGTCCGTGTAAGCCTCTACTACCGATTACACTTACAACCAGCTCCATCCTGTCCCTTCCACAACCTGGCCCATTTCTTTTAGCCCTGTTTTTCTTAACCTAGTATGAATTCGTTTTCCATCACTTACAAGCTACACATTCCGAAGAATACAGGTCCCTTGCCTAAGGTCACACAGCTTACCAGGGTCTGGTTGCGTGCCCTCCTAAGAGCCACCTTGCCTCCCATGTGGCTGGATTATGGACCCCAGACAGCACAGGCAGCATCACGCTGTTTTATTTTCCTACAAATGTTGCCGGGGGATTGGCATGACCATGGAGTTGACACTTCTGCTCATCAACTGTTTAGTTCCCAGAAATGTGTTACCACTTCCCTCATGGAAGCCATATTATTATCACCAGCTACTTACTGGGAGCTTATGCCATGCGAGGTACCATGCTATGTGCTATGCGCCTCATTTAATGTCCCCAAACCCTCGCGTAGTAAGTACTGGTAGCGCTGGGGGGTTTTTGTTTTATTTGGGGTTTTTTTTGGTTTTTTTGCTTTTGTTTTTAACGGACCATTTTTAAAGTCTTTATTGAGTTTGTTACAATATTGCTTCTGTTTTACGTTTTGGTTTTTTGGCCACGAGTCATGTGGGATCTTAGCTCCCCGACCCGGGATCGAACCCACACCACCTGCACTGGAAAGTGAAGTCCCAACCACTGGACCGCCAGGGAAGTCCCCAGGTAATGCTGTTTTAAAAGTGGGGAGGAACTTCCCTGGCGGTCCAGTGGTAAAGAATCCACCTTCCAATGCAGGGGACGCAGGTTCGACCCCTGGTCGGGGAACTAAGATCCCACATGCCGCGGGGCAACTAAGCCCACGCACATCAACTAGAGAGCCTGCGTGCCGCAACTACAGAGCCCATGCGCTCTAGAGCCCACGCGCCACAACTAGACAGAAGTCCGCACGCCACAATGAAAGAACCCACATGCCACAAATAAGACCTGAAGCACCCAAAAAAGGGACACCCGAGAGGGTTGGTGTTTTGGGGTTTTGACTTGCCCCCAAGGTCAAAAGACAGGAAGGGGCAGAGCCAGACTGGTTGATTTCAAAGCCCACGCTCTTGGCCAATCCACTAATGTTCCTCCCCACGCAGTACTGTGATCATTGTGATTGGCTGCACGTCCGTCCGTCACAGCCTCCAAGAACCTTGCATGTTAGACTGAGTGTAAGTTGATCCTATCGCAGCCCCGGCCCGCCTGCAGTCACCTTTTGGTCTGCACGAGAATGCAGCCAGCCAACTTTCTTACAGGCCTCAGGTCAGAAGACCCTAACCTTAAGGCCAGTGGAGGCCCATGTAGGGGCTGGAAACTTTGGCTTTCTAAAGAGGCCCCACCTGGTACAAATGAACTTATCCGCGAAACAGAAATTGAGTCACAGGTGTAGAAAACAAACTTATGGTTACCAGGGGGGAAGGGGGAGGGAGGGATAAATTGGGAGAATGGGATTGACATATACACACTACTATATATAACATAGATAACTAGCACAGGGAACTCTACTCAATACTCTGTGGTGGCCTACGTGGGAAAAGAATCTAAAAAAGACTGGATATTTGTACACGTATAACTGATTCACTTTGCTGTACACCTGGAACTAACACAACACTGTAAATCACCTATACTCCAATAAAAAATTTTTTAAATAAAATAAAAAAGAAAGAGGTCCCACCATGTATATATATCTTCCTTCTCAGCTCTTATGTTCCGGATGAATGTCTATGATGAGCCGTCGAGCTGGGTCTCCTGCAGACTCCAAGCTGAAGGCCCCGCCCTGTTGTCTCCTGTTGATGGGTTGCTTGCCTCCTCCTGCCTGAACTCCACAGCACCCTAGTATTCTGAGCTGGGGCCTGACCCCCACGTCACCCCTCCACCTGGCTTCATAAAGGAGGGCCTAAGGTCCTGTCCCGTCTCCCCAGCATCCGGCCGAGGCCTGAGCAGTTTCCACCATAGGTCCCACTTGCGCCTAGACCGGTCCCCATCCTCCCAGAGCCACAGCCGCAGGCGCCTCTGACAAAGGCCTCTTGCCGGAAGAGAAACAGCGCAAGCCCACCCCTGACGCTTTCACCCTCCTTTCCCCTGGTCTCCCTTGTCTCTACGCCTTTAGGTCAGAGGTACCCAACTGTAGCCCACAGGCCAAATGTGGTGTGTAAATAGGTTTTATTCAGCATTCACAGTGGGTTTCTTTATTTTAGCATTTTAAAAAATTGGGTGTTTCACTTAGATACCTCAATTTAAATTTTCTATATAAAAGGTTTAAAAAAAAACACAAAACTGTCTGCATTTCTAACTTTTCTTTTAAAAACTGGCCTTTCTGTGACAAGAGCCCTGCATCTCAGCATGAGAGCCGCCAGTGGCAGCTGTGCAGTGACCACCTACTTTGGACAGTGCATGGCCTCTCTGCTTCACAGTCTCAAAATCTGCCCATGACCCTCATTTTCCCTGCCCGTCTGATCTCTGTGAACACCCAAGGCCCACCCTGGCGGCCTGGGATACCCCTAGCAGACAGACAGCTCACTAGCCAGTCTCCCCAGCCTGGGATTGGGCATTTTCTTCAGATGATGAACCTCAGGGAAGTCCCTTCAACTCTAAGGCAAGTGAGGCCCCCGGCCATGCCTGACCCAGGCTCTGAATGTGTCCAAGCCCAGAAGCCACTGGCCATGGGCTCTGTTTTGCCTGTAGCACCTCAGCTCGGGCATGCACAGCTGAGACCCCGCTGAGGCCTGGGATGGACGTCATGCCTGCTCAGGCCCATCTCACCACGGAAATCGCTGTCCAGCTGGACTAAGGAGCAGGCAGTGACTTCCCCGAGTCTACCCAGAAAACACCAGGCCCAGGAGAAACGGTCCATCAGACCAGCGCCGGTGGCCCCCACCCCAGCCCCTGCCCCCAGCCCCGGGACTCGGGGACACTCACGATGTTCATGAGGGTGAGGACGTAGTTCTGCACATGCTCCTTCCCGTGGAAGCGCACCACCGAGTCGTCCACCGCCAGCAGCACCTCCATGCTGTAACTGCCCGGCTTGGCATGTCGCCGCTTCCTCTCTGCTTCTCCCAGCCGGTCCCCCACCAGGCCCAGCAGGTTGGGAAGGTCACCCAGGCCAAAAGCTGGAACCGAGACAGGAAGAAACCGAGGTCAAACCCACATAAGGGACTGTCACCGTGACGCCGCCCCCGTCAAGCGTGCCCCTTTCCCTGCCTCTGAAAGCCAAGGCAGCATGAGGGTTTGTGCCATACCAGGTAACTGGTGGGCATGAGCCCTTTCCCTGGCAAGAGGACACGGCGAGTCTCTGAGGCAATGAAGAGCAGAGAGGCGAGAACTGGCCCGGGTTCCAGTTCCTACTCGGTCCCATCTCCCTGTACATCCTAGCCCAAGCCCCACTGCTGCCCCAGGCTTCCCTCCCCCGCTGTGACATGGGGAGGGATAATCCTTGATCTCTTGCCCCACAAGCTTGCTGTAAAAATCAAAGGTGGCACTGGGTGTAAACATCTTAATAAAGGAAAAAAATTGTGATGTTACCGTGGCCTATGCAGGGCATTTTAGGGACCCCTAGAGCATGCCCTGTGCCCCTCAAATCCCTCCCAATCACCGCCAGCAACTCCAAATTTCACCATCACAGCTTTGGCCTTTTGGATGAAAGCAAAATATTTACTTCTTTAACCAGCATTTATTAACTTGTATGATGTTATCTAGGAGTTGTTGAACTTTTTCTGTAAAGGATCAGATAGTAAATATTTTAGGTTTTGTGGGCCTTCCGGTCTCTGTCTCAGCTCTTCAATTCGACAGTTGGAGCATAAAAGCAGCTACAGACAATATGTAAACAAATGAGTCTATCTAGGTCCCAATAAAACTTTATTTACAAAAACAAGTGGTAGGCCACATTTGGCCCATGGACCTTAGTTTCTGACCCTTAATCTAATCCAATCCAATCCAGCCCTTACAACAACTCTGTCAGGTTATTGACTCCATTATACAGGCAAACAAACTAAGGTTCAAAGTAGTGTGTCCATGTCTGTCCGAATCTAAAGGCCTTGCTTTGAAACATACTGCTACCTAGAAAGGTAACACCTCAGGCAGTTATCAGTCATTTACACCATAGCCTGAATAAGGAATGGAGCAACATCTGTTGGGGCAGTGGAGTGAGGGTGCATGAGGACACCATAGGGAAAGCTATGAAAGCAGGACAGGAAGCTGGGGTCCCTCAAGAAAACTTCAACTGAACTTAATGACTTTCCTGCCATCCTACCCTGAAGCTCTGATACTTGTGCACTGATTTCTAAGACTATTCATTTATCCACTGTTATTTGAGAACCCCCACACCCCCAAGACTGGGCCAGGGGCTGAGGCTGTAAAGATGCCACCACTACAATCCCAGCATGTATCCAGAGGTATGGCTGCAGGAGGGTCCCCACACTTCCTAGAAAGGTTGAGGGTGGGTGGGTGATGAAGGTAGGGTCCTGTCCTTGAGTCCCCCTGACAGATAAGACACCAGATGGTATCAATAGAGTAACGTCAAGGGCTATAGTAGGACTGACTAGGGCAGGCTTCCACACCGAGACCCACACCGGGACTGGGGAGCTGGGGAAGGCTTCTGGAGAAGGGCGTATCGGAACTGGCTGGCGGAGAGCAGGAGACAACCTGCTGTAGTGCGGGGAACACAGGGCCCCGAGCAGGGGGAGCTGCGCCTGCAGCATCTATTGTGAGTATAAGGAGACCCCTCCCACAGTATGGGTGACCCTCAGGAATGAATCAACGGACACCCGAGTTCTGCCTCTAAGCCTCCATGCACATGGGCACTTCAGGGACTGAAATCGGATCACAGGGCAACAGGGAACCACAGGGCTCCATGTCACTGTTTCTGTTTTCCCTCTGGTGAGTAGTGCTATCGTGCAAAGGAAGGAAAGCACTAGATTTAAGAGTTGGGAAAATGGGGACTTCCCTGGTGGTCCAGTGGGTAAGACTCTGCGCTCCCAGTACAGGGGGCCCGGGTTCAGTCCCTGGTTGGGGAACTAGATCCTACATGCATGCCACAACTAAGAGTCCGCATGCCGGGCTTCCCTGGTGGCGCAGTGGTTAAGAATCCGCCTGCCAATGCAGGGGGCATGGGTTTGAGCCCTGGCCCGGGAAGATCCCACATGCCACAGAGAAACTAAGCCCGCGTGTCACAACTACTGAAGCCCACATGCCTAGAGCCCGTGCTCCGCAACAAGAGAAGCCACCGCAATGAGAAGCCCGCACACCGCAACGAAGAGTAGCCCCTGCTCGCTGCAACTAGAGAAAGTCTGCGCGCAGCAACAAAGACCCAAACACAGCCATAAATAAATAAATAAATAAATTTAATGAAAAAAAAAAAGAGTTGGGAAAATGTATGGACACTGGCCTAGTGGAGAAACCAGAAATGGGCAGCCGGCCCTCTGAACAATGCAATGCACAGCCTGGTGAGCAGGGCTCAGGCTGGTGTCCACCCTCCCTGCCCCTGAGGCCAATGCCCAGGAGGGGAGAAGGAGGGGCAAGGGCTCTATCCACGGAGTGAGTACAATCATAACAGCCACTTCCAGCACATGAGCAGTGCCCGGAGGTTGCAGCAGCGCAAGTGAAACGGGGAACTTGACCCCTCACAGCTCTCCCTGCCAGGCCTGTCAAAGGGAAGCTCAGAGAGGTTGCCTGACTCATCTCAGGTCATACAGCAAGTTCATGGCAAAAGGCCAGAATGTAAACCCAGACCTGCCACTCCCCATTATCACACCCTAACCGGCACCCAGGTTTCTCTCTCAACAAAAACAGTAACGGGCATTGGGGAGGGCCTGCTGACATCAGCTATAGACCTTGGAGATGTTCCAGTCACACCCTCTTTTCTGGGTCATATATAGGGAATCCTCAAAGCGAGGAGAGGTGAGGCCAGCAGGTCACTGGGAACCTTCACTGAGCCCACCCAAGAAGCCCCATGAGAATGGAAAATGGTGCAGCTGCTTTGAAAACCAGTTTGGCAGTTCCCCCAAAAGTTAAACACAGTGTGGTCATAGGACCTAGCGATCCACTCTTAGGTGTATATGCAAAAGAATTGAAAACATATGTTCACACAAAACCTTGTATAAGAATGTTCATAGCAGCATTATCGTAATAGCCAAAAAATGGAAACAACCCAAATGTCCACCAACAGAAGAACAGATAAACAAAATGTGGTCTCTCCACGGGATGGACTATTACCCTGCCATAAAAAGGAGTAAAGTACTGATACGTGCTCCAGCACGGATGAACCCTACATGCTAAGTGAAAGAAGGCCAGTCACAAAGGCCACAGACTGTATGATTCCACATATAGGGGATGTCCAGAAGAGACAAATCTCTAGAGAGAGAAGATCGATTGGTGGTTGCCAGGGGGTTGAGGAGAGGAAAACGGGAGTGACAGCTAATTCATGGGTATCAGGTTTTTTATGGGAGTGATGGAAGTGTTCTAGAATTAGATAATGGTGATGGTCCCACAAAATTGTGAAGAGATATATACAGACTGCCAACAAACACATGAAAGAACGCTCAACATCATTAATCATTAGAGAAATGCAAATCCAAACTACAATGAGATATCATCTCACACCGGTCAGAATGGCTATCATCAAAAAATCTAGAAACAATAAATGCTGGAGAGGGTGTGGAGAAAAGCGAACACTCTTGCACTCTTGGTGGGAATGTAAATTGATACAGCCACTATGGAGAACAGTATGGAAGTTCCTTAAAAAACTACAAATAGAACTACCATATGACCCAGCAATCCCACTACTGGGCATATACCCTGAGAAAACCATAATTCAAAAAGAGTCATGTACCAAAATGTTCATTGCAGCTCTATTTACAATAGCCCGGAGATGGAAACAACCTAAGTGCCCATCATCGGATGAACGGATAAAGAAGATGTGGCACATATATACAATGGAATATTACTCAGCCATAAAAAGAAATGAAATTGAGCTATTTGTAATGAGGTGGATAGACCTAGAGTCTGTCATACAGAGTGAAGTAAGTCAGAAAGAAAAAGACAAATACCGTATGCTAACACATATATATGGAATTTAAGAAAAAAAATGTCATGAAGAACCTAGGGGTAAGACAGGAATAAAGACGCAGACCTACTGGAGAATGGACTTGAGGATATGGGGAGGGGGAAGGGTGAGCTGTGACAGGGCGAGAGAGAGTCATGGACATATACACACTAACAAACGTAGTAAGGTAGACAGCTAGTGGGAAGCAGTCGCATGGCACAGGGAGATCAGCTCAGTGCTTTGTGACAGCCTGGAGGGGTGGGATAGGGAGGGTGGGAGGGAGGGAGACGCAAGAGGGAAGACATATGGGAACATATGTATATGTATAACTGATTCACTTTGTTATAAAGCAGAAACTAACACACCATTGTAAAGCAATTATACCCCAACAAAGATGTTAAAAAAAAACAAAAACAAAAAACAACAACAACAACAAAAGCCAAACTGAATTGTATATGTTAAAATGGATTTTCTCTCGATTAAAAAAAGCAGCAGCAGCCTTAAGCCCCAGCCTGGCCAGGGGACGAGCTGCCCTGGCGTCTGGCAGCCCCGGCCCCCAGCCGAGGAGCCAGAACTCTGGCAACAGGCACGTATGTCCTGTTGGCATCCAGGTCCCAGGGACCTGGACGGTGGGAAGTCGGCTACAGAGCAGGACTGAGGAAAGGACAGCATTAGGAGCATAGGAACGTCCAGGGCACAGCCTCCAAGGTCAAACCTCTCATCTTAACCGAGATGTTAAATGGAGACAGCCGCATCCAGAAACACTTCACAATCTGGGCTCAGATGCAATGCTGGCCTTAAATTAACAGTGAGTGAGTCACAGGTTTTCAAGAAAGTCCCCTATCACCCTTGTCTTTCTAAGGAAGGACCCACATGGGCCAAGGGCATGACACCACCCACAGGCCCACAGGAGGTTCAGCCTGACCCCCACCCTGAGCTCAGCGGTCTCGGCCTCCCAGCCAATGACCGAGGTGGTGGACTGTGTGGTCGGTTCCAGGCTCACAGCCCTGGAGTAGGAATTCCCCAAGGTCTCTCCCCATAAGGGAGGATTTATGGTCTTTTGATTCAGAACTGGCCTCAGATAAAATTGGAGCCCGAGGGAGACTTGTCATTCCTCCCAGCCATGGTGGTGGGAATGGTCACCACCTGCTCCTGAAACCCTCCCCAGCCCCCCAGAGGCTCCGCCCAGTCCCTCAGCTCCCCCACCCCGCCGCCGCCAGGCCTCCACCATCGCGACATAAGTGCAGCATCACTGTGAGCGACAGGGGGAGAGCAGCTGAGGCTTCAGAGGAGGATTATATGTGGGGACAACTGGTTTCCAGGCATTCCTTCACACTGGGCCCAACCCTGCCAGGGCCCAGGCAGGAGGGTGTGGTCACTCATGGCCAGATTCCACCCAGGGTCTCATGTCTTAGTGGCCAAAGGGACTTCGAGACAAGGCTCAGTCCGACTATGAAGTCGGCACGGGCCCAGGACCAGCACAGGTCGCATCCACTCCTTCATTCACTTAACCAAGTGTCCTGAGTAGGCGTGCAGGCCGGGGTGCAGGCTCTGGTGCTGGTCACTGGGGTGCAGAGACGCCCCTCGCAGGGCTCTCACCCTAACATGGCGGCAGTTACCTTAATAACAAGACCGTGATAAGAGCAACCATTCATCAAACACCTACTATGCGCTAAGCTCCATGCGGGGATTTCTATACACACTATAATACACACAGCCTTAGAGGTAACAATGATCGCCCCCACTTTACAGATTAGAAAAAGAGGCTCAGAGATGTTAAGTAACTTGTTGGGGTCACACAGTAGACAGTGGTGGAAGTAGGATTTTTAAATGGTCTGTTGGACACAGAGCTGACCCTGGTGGTCTGACCCCAGGCAGTCTCCCTACAAGTGCCCTAAGAACCTCCTTCCCGTGGTTCCCAGGGGCTGAGATGATTTTCAGCGGGGGGGGGAAGAGCTAACTGCAGCCATTCCACCTTCTGCCTTGGCAGAGAAACAGCCTTGCAAAGCAGCTCTGAGCCCCTCAGAGACACTGGAGTCCCAAGGACTACAGTTCAGGGGACTCAAGTACCCTTCTGGCCGCCAACTCCAGCCTGTTATGGTAGCCCCTAAAGCCCAGTGGCATTTCTCTGCTGGTGCAAGAGGTCTACATGGCCCAGTCCCATTACACAGCTGAGAAGACTGAGGCCAGGAGTTGAGAAGTTCAGGCCAGAAGTTACCTAAAAACACCCCCGAGGTGTGGACGGAGGTAGAGCTGGGGGCCCCGCCCACAGCCTACCTTCATTGTGAAGGTCCCCGAGAGGCTCTGTCCACGCCTGCTGGACGACTTCCCGGCGGTACACCACGTGCATCCTCCCGCTGGCCTCCGTCTCCTGCTGCCCCCGCTCCAGGGGCTCAATGAAGTAGTCAGTGCTGTCTGTACGGATGAGGCCCGCCTGAACCAGGGGCACAGCGAGCAGAAGGAAAGAGGGGGAGAGAGAAGAGATGTGAACACACGGCAGAACGGGTGAGTGTGTGCGACTACAAACGAGTGTGACTAAACGAGTACAGACTCTTCCTCTAGGGGCTTGGGGGGCCCTGGGATGCCAGCAGGGACATGGGAGGGGGTGTCAGGGGGCCAAGCACAGGCTCCCACGCCCATTGCAAGCAGAGCAGATCCACTTCCACTGTGTTGTACACTCACGGGGTTCCACGTAACGTTTCATTTAAACAAAGGGTTCCAGTGCTTAAAATGGCAGGTCACTGTCACAGGGACTAGGTACACACACCAAAGCACCCCAAAGTGCTATCACTATCCTGCAGATTTGCCTGTATCTACAGACAGACAAGAAGGGAAAGTCCTATCAGTAAAGGTTAATTATCCCTCCCTAAGGTGGGCACTGGACCCCAACTCCAGTACAAAGCGCTGTTATTTCAGATTTAAAGGATGTGCGCATACACACCAGGGAGGGCAGCTCGTGTCTGCTGACGATATAACGAGCCAGGACAGTGCCCCAGGAGTGTGCGCTCTGTTTTTACTCTAATTTTTCGCCTGCATCAAAACGGGCCCTTAAAAAAAACAAAAATCAAGTGTTGGCCTTGGAAATGAAAACATAAAAATATAACCTTGGCCAAGCCCAGCCAACATGTTACTAGGTCCCAATGAAGGCAATATTCACAGGGGCCAATGAAACATATAACTGGATGTGTGTGAACAGACGTGGTACAGGTCCCCTACCTACCACCCACACATCAGCTCTATAAAGCAGTAAGAGACATCCATCATGGTGCCTGGAAAATAGGAGGCAACCCTTTAAAAATATATACTTGTTGAATTCCTTCACTCATTCGACAAATACCTATGGAGTGCCTACGACATACCAGCCCTGCGCCAGACACTGGGGACGCAGCTGTGAACACAAAGCGCGGAATGAAGGAGGCATTTTTATACACCTTCCCCTCGCATAGGAGCTGCCTCTTTGTAAAGCAGCCACTTCTGTGTGCAACAAAATTCCACCAACTGTCCCACCTCAGCCTGTTCTGAGCTGGCTTCTTAGGGAACCCCCTTCAAGGCTTCCTGAGCACACAACAGCGAACTCCCAGCAGCAGCCCATCTTCTTCCTGTCCCTTCCTGCTGTGTCTCTCCATCAAACTGCAAACACCCTGTTGGATCAAATCCAGGATGGCCTTCTGCTCCAATCCGGAGGCCAAAAAACGTTCTAGGGAAAATAGCCAGCCTTACCCGAATACGTTTGGGGCTTCCCAAGGTAACCATTTGAACAGGCGACACTCAATTGTCTGCAAAAGTTCTGGTCTGCTTACTAAAATGACAACGTCAAACTCTATATTAAGCACACGTCCTTTCATTTAAAGCGCTTTCCCTCTTTTTTACTTTTGCACCTGCCATGTGCCCAGGGCAGGGAGAAACAGATAAATAAGGCCCAGCCTTCGGCTGTGAGTTGCTCATTGTCTGGATGGAGGGGCCCACAGAGGAGCAGAGGGTATCCAAATTGTTGGGCTTTGCGCACTGGCGGATATACCTGAGGGACAGGTATCCATCAGGCTCTCGGTTGTAAGGGGCAAAAATTCAACTTGAACCCCCTTGGACCAAAGGGGAGCGTGTTGGCCCCTGGACAAACCATGGCAGGTGCAGGCACTGGAAGTGAGGGGCCCAGTGCCCACGGCTCCCTCTCCACCCTCCTCATGGGCCGCTCTGCATCAGCTTCATTCTCCCGGACAAGGCTATGTTCTTAGAGGCACAGCTCTGCTCTGACACCACAGACAAGCAGGCTTTCCTTGCATAGTCTCATCTGGAACAGCCCAAGGGAGACTGTGGTTGGTCCGGCCTGAGTCACGTGGTCACTCTGGGACTGGCAGTCTCCGCTCGACCTCCACGGCCAGCGGCAGGGTAATCAGTACATCGGAAGAAGGGAGAAACTGACAGGGTAGCAAAAGAAACCTACGTGAGCTGGAAAGGGCACAGCAGGTAGGGGACCCAGGCACAGGTGTGGAAGCAGGAACGGCAGTGTGGGGCTGGGGAGGCATTCAGGCTCGTGGGCAGAGACTGAGCCAAACCTGCATAAGTGATGGGCCTCTTACCTGCAAAAGTGAGAGGCCCAAGTCGAAGGGCTTCTGCCACTGCGGACCCGCAGAGCCCGCCGAAGGAAGCCGTCTTCCAGGGTACACAGGGATGCAGGATGGGAGGGCCCAGGGCATTCCAGCCAAAGCTACTGCAGCTCGGCTGCCAAGAGAGACTCTCTGCCAAGCCCCACGCCCATCCATCCCATCCCAACTTCTGTACCCCCGTCTGATACCCAAGGGCACTGTTGCCACCCCACCAAAACCCCCCCGGACCAAGCAAAGCAAGAGACCCTCACAGCACAAGTCAGACAACCTGTGCTTCATCCAGGCCAAACTCACACAAACCCAGGCTCACTGAGGGCTGTAGTTGCTCTGTTTCTCTCTACCCATCACAGCTCTGCAAACAGCCCGGCAGAGAAGAATTCTCCAGACCAGGGGGCAGGAGACTCCATCCAGCTACCGCCCCCCGCCCCCCACCCCTGACACTGGGTCACTTGATCACAGCCTCCCCCGTTCTGGGACTTGGTTAACCCACTACACAGAAGGATTCTTCAGAATCTGGCATTCCCTGCCACATCACCCACTGGGTCCCTGTGGCCACCAGACCTCAGTGCCTCATATGAGGGACGCAGGTTCCAGAATGATACGCACAGCATAGGGCTGGGCTGCAAGGTACTACCTTCCAGCCCACCCCTCCCTTTCAAGATGGCCATGCCTGCCCCAGTCTGAGGCTTCAATACCCTGACAACATCCCCAGTCAGGGCACCTCTGACATTTGCTGGGATGCCTCCAGTGACAGGGAGCTCCTCCTCTCAAGATATAACCTATTCTGGGTGGGGACACTCGTAATGGCTTACTGAGTTGAAACACACTTCTCTACATTCTGCCCTTTATGAACAGTCTTATTGCCACTGCTATTAATAACAGTACCTGCCACTTATATTTACACATCTTAATTCATCTTTACGACAACCCAATGAGATAGGCACTAATATTAGACTCATCTCGGGCTTCCCTGGTGGCGCAGTGGTTGAGAGTCCGCCTGCCGATGCAGGGGACACGGGTTCGTGCCACGGTCTGGGAAGATCCCACGTGCTGCGGAGCGGCTGGGCCCGTGAGCCGTGGCCGCTGGGCCTGCGTGTCCGGAGCCTGTGCTCCGCAACGGGAGAGGCCACAACAGTGAGAGGCCCGCGTACCGCAAAAAAAAAAAAAAAATTAGACTCATCTCATGGATGAGGAAACAGAGGTTCAGAATGGTTAAGTAACTTGCCCAGAGTCACCCAGCAAGTAAGGGATAGGACTAGAACAACAGCCCAGCTCTGTGTGGCTGTTTGACCTAAGCTCTGTTACCTCAGGCCGCTCAGGCCCTGCTCCTGCCCTGGGGGCCCACTTGGAGCATTCTTTCGTAGTCCCGACTGCAAGTCCCTGGGCCTCTGGTCTGGCCTTGCAGAGCAAGCAGGATATTCATTTCCCACCTCTGGACGAAAACATTCGATGGAAGCCAGTCCACCTGCCACCACTGACGTGAGGATGAGGAGAAACTTCAGCACACAGCCTTAGGGGGAGCAGACCCCTCCCGCCGCCTGGTGACCACCCTCCACGCACACACCAGCTCTCCTCTACCAGCCATGGAAGCCCTGGGATTCCTGGGACTGGACTAGCCCCCATACCCTCAGCCCTCTCCCCAGGGAAGAGTTAAAGGAACCCCTATTTTTCCACCCAGTGAACTGTTTAGGGCAAAGACCCAAGCCCTGTCATATGCAAGGGCTAGGAAATAAGTTTCAAACCTCTTTGTAACTGCAGATCCCACCAGCCCCACCTCCACCCCACCCCCTCACTGACATCCAGATCAGAACCTCCCTAGTGATCACCCTCATCTATTTAGGGCATCATGTCCAGGCCTTGGCAGTTCTGGGCCACCTCTGGGCTCCCTCTTGGCCTCCGAGACCCTCCTCCTGGAGAAGGGATGGCAAGGCAGGCCCGGCCACCAGATCAGGAGGCGGCCTGGGCCAGTTCCTCCCCGCGGCCCTCCGTTTCCCCGTCTGCACCAGGAGAGGTTTGGCCCGCGCTCCCCTCCAGCGCTGCCCTGGCCAGGAAACCAGGCACCGCTCAGGGCAGACAGCCTGGCAACGGGAACCTTCTGGCTCTCTGCCTCCTCACCAAATTACTCCCGTCTCTCAATTTATGAGATGTTTATATTTCCGACAAGTGGTGGCTAATTTTAAGCACTAAAATCAAATCAAATTTCTGTATAAGAAATCAAGAAAGGGGGAGAAACTAAGTTCTGGTGGAATGGAAAATAAATGTCAGCTGTATCTGTTTTCACCCATAACTTATTCTTCTGGAAACAGTAGATAAGTAGGAAATATATTCCAGAAAGATCCTTCGTGCAATAAAAATGACAACAAATAGCTGTTTATATCCAATTGAGCCACATACTATATAGGCCTTCGGGCAATTTCTCCAAATGGAAACCCAGCAGAGGGCAAGCCTGGCCCCCTCAGCCCTGCTCTAGACCCTTTAATACGCTGCTCCTGAGGACTCTTTCCTGGAAGGTGTGTGGCTGAGGGAGGGGCCTGTTTGAATTTTCCAACACGGCTGTGACACTGTTCTGGTTGCAAAGGTGACAGCTTCTTCTGCGTCTTCATCCAGAGGCCCTCAGGCCGTGCTAGCTAAGGTCTTCCAGTCCAGCTTCCCCTCAGGAAAAAACCCCAAACCCAGAGTGTAATTCCAGAGCACCTGAAGGAGACGGGTGACGACAGCGTAGGTGACTTGCTGCCTTAGAAATCACCTGTGTCCCGCCGTGGGTCATAACTGAAGAGCTCAGTTGGTTACCGGCAGCTGTCTATCATCAGGGTGAGGTCCCAAATATTTCAGCAGATAACTGAAGTCATACTATTTTGAAATTCGTATGTATGTGGGAATGTGTATATATAAACATGTTTATTCTAAAACTGCATGTACTTGCACGTAAACTGGGAGGCACAGGTAAAACGAGCCAACAAACAGATCTCCAGGGAGGCCAGAGATCGAGATCCCAAAGGACACCTTGGACAGTGCACAAGTCCAGACTTGGACAAGGACAGGGGTCCATCTGTGCTGAGTCAGGTGCAGAGACAACGAGCAAGGACCCAGCCCGGGTCTGGGAAAGGGGAATCCCGAGCCCCCTTGCTGCCCCCTCAGATTGGCCAACCTTTGTCAAATGCCCAGAAGGAGGGCCCATTTCGAGATGGCGGCTGCAGTGGAGCCAGCTGAGGTGTGGGCCAGGTCTCCCCTTCCTTCTTCCAAGGCCGGCCTATGTGGGGCCTCCCCAGCAGGGAAAGAAGCAGAGCAGGTCACCCCCAACCCTACCATCCTGCCACCTCCCAAGGAGAGTGCATTCTCGGGCCCGAACTTGTTCTGGAAATTCCATTACGAGGGTTTGACTGCCAGCTGTGCTGTCTCAGGTTCTAGGCTTCCAGCAAATTCAGATGGAAACTGTTCCACTGGAGGAAACAAAAGTAAACCCAGCAAGTGGAGGCTGGGTGATGCACACCCTGGGAATGGCATGAGAATCAGAAGTGGCTTCCACTAGGCTCGCCCCCAACAGCGCCACCTACTTCTATCCCCAGCCACTGCCAGCCAGGCCGCCTCCGAGATCACATCACCTGCTACAACCTCAGAAACCTTGACTGCGGGTGTCTCCTTCTCTCCCCGCACCATCCTGCTCACCTAACTCTAGCACGCTGGCTCCAGCTACAATTAAACTTCATCAAGACCTCCAACACATGGCCCCACCACTCCACCACTGTCAATCCCCCCTCCAAGTCCTCACTTCTCCCCTCACCACCTTGGACTTCTCGATCCAGACACACAATAGTTCTTGTGCAAACACCCATAACTCTCTCCTGCCTTTCCCTCCATCCTGCTCTCCCAGAGAAGCCTCTGCCCTGGTTCAACCCAAGCCGCCACCCACTCCACGTCTGCACACTGATGGAGAAAACGCACACGGTGCCCACTGGTCTCCCTTGGAATCAGTGTCCAGAGCTCTCGTGTGAGCACAATGCAGGCAGGGGACTCTGCAGCACTGCCCTGTTACACCTGTGTTCCCGTTTTCCCATTGGCTTGGACATCTAACACTGGTCCCGCCCCCACCCTCTCCTGTTTTCAAGGAGAAAACAGACACCGTCAGGCAGGGCTCTCCCACCACCACATGAGCTCCCATAGCCGTGCCCCGTGCTCAGGACCACCCCCTTCTCACCGCCTCAAGACTTAACTCCTGCAATTAGCATCCCTCTTTCTGGCATCACCAGGCCCTCCCTCTCTCCTGATTCAGTCTCGTTGACATGAATTGATAAGTGTACTTGAGGATCTCCCATCTGTGAAATTCCCTCCCAGCCCTGTCCAGCTACTGCCAGGGTCTCTGCTTCCCTCCACAGCAGAAAGAGTTGTCCACACTCACCGCCTGCACCTCCATGCCTCGCCTCTATCCACACCACAGGGGCTTCTAGAACCACCACTTCTTGGAAACTGCTCTCATCACAGTCACCTGGGACCTCATGTGGCCAGAGCCAGAAATCACTTCTTTATCCTGGTCTCGCTCAGCTCCTCCAGCCACACAGTCATGCTCCCTGGGGATTTCTCCTAATCCTATGGGGATTATGTATTTGCAGGTAACTCCAAAATTACATCCTCAGCTCTGACCCCTCCCGAAATTTCATGTAAGACTGTCCAACAGTCTCCCTGATAGAGACCCTGGGCTTCCGCTGGGCACCGCAAACTTTAAAGCAGACCTACTCCTCCTCCCCATGCCTCCCCCATCTCAGCAAATGACACTATCTTTTCCCCAGTTACTCAAGCCAAAAACCAAGGGGAGGGGTGGGCCCAGGGATTAGGTTTTTTCAAGTCCTTCCACCTCCCCAGTGGTTCTGTTAAGTCAATTCAACTGAAAGACACACCCAACATAACCTGCAGGGACCAGACCCTCTGTGGGATCATCCTGGGCCATTGCCTCTGATGCACGACGAACGTGAGGTGGCCAGTGCTACCCCACACGCCCCCATAGCCTGAGACCATCGTTCCCTCTCTCAGTAGGTCTTTATGAAGCATCTACTGCGTGCTGGGCTTGGGGGCGGGGGGTGGGTGCAAAAAGATATGAAACCAGCCTCTGCTCTCCTAGTGAGGGACTTGCGTCTAATATAGGTAAAGAACTCTTACTGCTCACTAAGAAGAAGACAACCCAATTTAAAAATGGGGAAAGAACCTGAGTAAACATTTCTCCAGGGAAGATATACAAATGGCCAATAAGCACATGAAAAGGTGCTCAACATCATTAGTCATTAGGGAAATGCAAATCAAAACCACAATGAGATACCCCTCATACCCACAAGGATGGCTAGAATCAAAAAGTCAGACACTAACAAGCGTTGACAGGGATGTGGAGAAGTTGGAACCCTCATACATTGCTGGTGGGAATGTAAAATGATGCAGCTACTTAGGAAAACAGTCTGGCAGTTCCACAAAATATTAAACAGAGTTTCCATATGAGCCAGCAATTCCACTTGGTATAAACTCAAGAGAAATGAAAACATAAGTCTACATAAAAACCTTTACACAAATGTTCACTGCAGCATTACTGACAGCAGCCAAGAAGTGGAAACAACCCAAATGCCCATCGGCAGATGAACAGATCAACAAAATGTGGTGTATCCATATAATGGAATGTTATTTAGCCATAAAAAAGAAAGAAATGCTGAAAAATACTACAACATAGGTGAATCTTGAAAACATTATGCTAAGTGAAAGAAGCCAGTCACTAAAGGCCACATATTATACAATTCCATTCATTTGAAACTCTAGAATAGGGCAATATATAGAGAAAGAAGATAGATTAGTGGTTGCCGGGGGCTGGAGTAATGGATCCCAGCTGGGGTTGGCGAGAGAGGGTGGAGAGAGGGGGCGGCGATAGCTAAAGGACACAGAGCTTCTTTCTGAGATAGTGAAAATGTTCTAAAATTGAACATGGTGATAATTACACAATTCTGGGCATATAATAAAAATCCACTGAATCGTACACTCTAAATGGGTGACTTACACGGTATGTGAATCTCAATAAAGCTGTTAGATGACACACACACAGGGAGATAAGCACGGAGATGACACATATGCACAGGAACAAGAGACACACATGCACCCAGATGACACACAAAGGGATGACACACACACAGACAACACACATGCACTCAGACGACACACATGCATGAGGTGCACAGGCTGCCCGCTACCATGGAAGCGTGAGTCAGCACGGCTGGGATGAAAGCCTGCGGACGCTGAGATTCCACATAATTCAAACCTGATGTGGAAGCCCCAAGCCACAGGAGCTCTGCTGGTGGCTGGGCTGCCAAGGCGTGGGCCCAAGCCAAGGAGAGTCTGAAAGCTGATTCATGCCGAGCTGCAGCCTTGGGGACAGGCAGGAGGAAGGAGCCCTCGGAGGATGGAGCCGAGAACCGCCAGGTTTGTCCTCAAAGGGCAACGCACACCCCACACGGGCGCAGCAGAAATCCCAGAAGGCCCTGAGGCTCAGATGAAGCACGGGAAGAGGAGAGCCTCCACCAGCTGGAGGCAGTTACCCTGGATGAATGCTTACTGGCTCCGCCCACTTCCCAGGGTCATGACCTCTGCAGGCCTCACACCCTGGGAGGTGCTGGGTGAAAGGCTACTGGGGCCTTGGTGGGCCCAGCCCATTTGTAGCAAAGATCCTTCTCCCCTGCATCCTTAAGGGGAAAAGTCCTTACCAAGAAAAGACTGATTCACAGGAATTGTAAATGTGAGACAGAACATGGGCAAACCAAAGGCTGGTGGAAATGCACCACCTGGGTGTGAACTTGTAGGCAATTTCCTTCTCTTTAAACATTTAGGTGTTTTCTAACTTTTCTATGATTCCCCTATCTGAAAAGGAAACCTGATTCTGCACAGCATGTCTGCCTGCTACAATGAGCAAGAAAAAATTGTATAACAATGACTTTAAAACAAAGTTTAAAAGAAGGAAACAAACCCAGTGTAACCCTCCTTTTCTGTCATCCAACCTCCCTGCAAAGCGATGCAGCGGCTACACTTGGGAGTGAAATACCTGGGGCTCTGTCCCAGCCTGGACCCTTCCCAGCTGGGTGACACTCTCCAAGCCTCAGTTTCCATGCCTGAAACGAAATGAAATGATGTAATGAAGGGGACATGCCCCCTGCTGAGCCCTGGCCCACAGCAGGTGTGTGGCCTTTTCCTTTCTTTCCTTCTTCGGACTGGCTCTCCTGGTCCCCCAACTTTTCCGTCAAACACAAATTAGACTTTTCCAGGAGGCTACAGCAGTGGGTCTTACCCCTAGATGTCCATTAGGGTCACCTGGGGAATCTGCAGACCGACTGACGCCCAGGCCACACCCCCAGACAAATGAATCACATCTAGGGAGATGGGGCAGTGGTGGGGCAGTGGTGGGGCGGTGGGTGGGTGGGGGAGCGGCAAGCATCAGCATTGTCTCAAAGCTGCCCAGGTGATTCTCACGTGCACCCAGGGCTAGGAACCCCTGGTCTCAATTCTAGAAGCTCCCAAATGGTGTAATGGTACTAAATGGAATGTTTAAGTGATCATCCATGTTTCACAAACACAGCAGTATCAGCATCAGGTGTCCGACCAGAATCAGTCGGTCATAATACAGGAAGCGGGCAAGAAAGACAGACAGGGGACAAGAGGACACTGAGTACACACCCGGACCAAGGGGGGGCGGGGAAGGGGAGTCCAGACAGGCCGGGTGACTGCCCCCCTCTTACACTGTGCGCATCTCCCCGGGCTGAGCACGACCAAGGATCACCTGGACCACACGTGAGTTGTGCCTTAGGTGCTATCTTAGAACCTAGCCACCGCCTGCCCTTAAGGTGCCACTCCACTGCGAGTGAAGCATAATTCGCCAAAATTGCCCTGAGCTGGGTGGGTCCGAGAGGTGGGGAGGGAGGCTGTGATCTACGGGCGGCCAGTGGCCAGTCAATGTTGTCACAGCCCTCCCAGCTGGGAGCCCACAGTGCAGAGAGTGAGGACGTTAACAGCGACATCTCTACGTTGCCCCTGCTGCTGCAGGCGGCGACAGAGTCTGTCCTCTGGCTCTGCGGGGAATAGAGCTGCTTAGATCTTCCTGCAGCTCTGCTTCAGGCTTGGCAAATGTTCTTACAGGAAGGGTGCTTGCTTTTCACGACACCCCTCCCTGCCCAGTGGCAGGGGTCCTGGCCCAGCGGCAGGGCGGGGCCTCACATGCAGGTGCTCAGAGAGTCCCCCTGTGCCGCAAGCCCCCACCCTGGAGCCCAGCCAGAGTCAAGGGCAGACCTTGCCAGGCTGGCAGCCACCATTAATTTCCATTCCCTACGCCCAGGAGCCAAGTGGCTCTGAGGCTTCCCCCCTCAGTCACCACCACGGACGGCCCACCAAGCTTGGGCTGGGAGCTCCACCTGGCTCCCTGCTTGGCGCAAAGTCCTGGCAGCAGCGGAGGCTTCAAGACAAGGAGACAGGAAGCAGCCCTCAAACGCCAGGAGGCGGTGTAGCTGCCAGGCCCTGGGCTGGGGAATGGTTCCCCGCCTCTAGGCCTGAACCCTACAGCTCAGAAGCAAGCCAGAGGACAGTGGGGTGGCTCCAGGAAAGGGTGCGGCCGGTCCTACCTGCAGTGGAGGGCTGGCCCCCAGCAGGTCACTTGTCCCAGCCAGGGCTCCCCTCTGATCCATCCTGACATCAGCCTGCCCTTCCAGCCCAGCTCACATGTCACCCCATCACCGCCCCCTCCTCCACGTCCCCAGTGGTTCTGGCGGGTGCTCTGTCCCGCCCACATATGTCTGTCTGTCCCTCTTCCAGATGCGAGCTTCTCCACAAGAGGACAAGTACCGATCCACAACACAGGACCAACTTCGGAACAAGGCACCTTCGGCCAACATCCTCAGGTCCAAGCCTCCAGAATGAACCCCCTTGGGCATACCACCCTTAATGAGAGTCCTCTCCCACAAAACACGCTGTGGCTTAGGGGACAGCCTCGGGACTGTGAATTATGAGGTGAGAAAATATAAGCACTCAACGAGGCCTCTTTGGGCTGGAGGAGCTAATTCAGAGTGTGGGCTCCTGCCAACCTCAAGGGGCGGAAATTAACTTCTGCTGTGGGGCGGGGTGGCCTGGGGGGACGAATGTTTTCTGGACAGATCAAAGGTATAAATATTTGGCTGGCTTAAAAGCAAAAACTGACAAAGGGCTTCAAGCAAGCGTTGGGAACAGGGTTTGCATTCAGACCGACCAGGTCCTAACAAACACTCCCACATTCAGAGGTTTCTCTAAAAGGGCCTGATCTACTGCCCCCTCAGCCATGTTATGGAAAGAAGAAGAAAAGGAGAGTGCAGGGTTTTAATGTTCCATGTCAAGTGATGTGTGCATAACGGCAACCCACTGCCCTGCGAAATTCTGAAAATGGATAAAACAGCGGCAATGGCGACTTGGAGCTGAGATGCACCAGGAGGTTTCGTTTGAGCTTCAAATCCTGCTCACTGGGAGGTTGGCATTTGTTTTCTCTGAACAGGTCTCCCAGTCTTCAGGAGGACAACGACACGCAGAAGTTGAGCTGTCCACCCTTGCAAGGGAAGCCTCGTAAACACCTCCACTCGGCACCCAGGCCCAAGGACTCCCAGGACGCCCCCCACGAGGCAACCGATGGACCAATCCCTTCAGTGTTTGCGCTCTGAAGTCGTTGCCATGGCCACCGAGGCCCTGGCCGTTACAGGGTTTAGGACCTCGAGGAACGATTCCCGTCTACTAACTCAGGAGAAGCTGTGTGGGATTGTGGGGGGAGCACGGGACTGGGAGTCAGGGACCTGGACCCCACTGGCCCTGACAGTCGCCCACTGCGTGACCCTGGGTGAGTCTTTTCCCTTCCCTGAGCCTCAGCTTCCTTGTCTGGAAAAGTGAGAAGGGGACCGAGAGGCCCCCAAAGCCTCTTCCAGTCAGAGCTGAGTTAGGGTGAACTTTGGCAGTGATGCTGAGCTGAGATTCACTGCCGGAGGTGTTCATAACAGGAGGGTTATTTGTGCTGATACGGAGCTCCCTGGAGCTGCCAGGGATGAGGCAGCCTCTACAAATATTACTGCTACTGTTCTTCTTGTTGTTGTTCTTGTTGTTTCTAAGGCTTTATAGGCAGGAAAAGGCCCACATGCTGAAAACAGAAGGCCGGGCCTGGCGGATGATTTGGGAACTTTCCACTGCAGGGTCCGGGGAATGCGGAAATTCCCCAGGTCCTCACCAAAAGCCCAGCCCTGGGCCTGGACCACACTGAGGCTGGAAGGCAAGTGGAAGGCAAGCACAGCCCCCACCCCACTCACCAGCCCACGGAGCAGCCCAGAGGTCACCCTCCCTCCAGCCAGCCCGAAGATGCCAGGGAAGTAAAATAAAACCAGCCCCTAGACCAGCCCTCCCTGGAATGGGAGGCCGGCTCTGCACGGAAGGAGCGGCAGTGAGGTGATGTCTGGCTTCTATTCCATATCATAAATAAGTTATTAACCCAGAGCAGACAGCAAGGCACAACCGTGGGGAAACTAGGGAAGTGAAACTGCAAGATCAGACCGCCTCGAAGACTGGAAAACCACCCAGGATCCAGACCCTGGGCCACTCAGACAGAGGACCTGCTGGGATGGGGCCTTCTGGGAAGCAAGAGCACTAGAATGGGCGTCCAGGGGTCTGGAAACAAACCCACTGTGGAACCTGCCTCAGTTTCTATGTTTATTCCAAGAGATCAACAATAATAACAGCAAATGCTACCATTCATTGTTCTGGACCCTGTGGCGGCACTTGTAAGTGCCTGATTTCTAATCAACAAAACTACAAGGTAGGAACACCCACTTTACAGATACAGAAACTGAGGCTCAGAGAGGTCGAGCCACTTGCCTAGGGTCAGTGTGGGAGAACGATTGCAAAGATGGCTGCAACAATGCCTCCTGTCTCTGCTCCCATGCCTCTTTGAAATGAGGTAGGGTCCATTCCTCCACTCTTGGAAAATCTAGTCTGGCCTTGTGGCTTGCTTTGACCAACAGAATGCACAGAAGCAACATTATGCAACTTCCAAGACTAGAAGATCTTCCTTACGAGGTCTTGCAGCTTCCACTTTTACCCTCTTGGAATGCTACCCTGAGACTGCCATGAAAGAAGCCGGTCTCACCTACTGGAGGATGTGAGGCCACAGACAGGAGAACTGAGGCTGCCTAGCCAACAGCCAGCGCCAATGCCGGATGTGTGAATGAGGTCAGCCTGGACCTTCCAGCCTTGCCAGCTGTCCGGGAAGCAACCGGCAGAGGAATCACCCAGCCAACCAACAGAATTGTGGAAAGAATATGCCGTTGTTTCAAGGTCAGCGGTTTTAGGCTGGTCTGTCTCACAGCTGTGGATAACTGATACAGTCACTCAGTTTCCCCACACTGCCTATCTCCCCAGGAAAACCTGTGCTCCCGCCTCCTGGGATTTGGTTGGGGTCAAGTCACCACATGCTGACTGCTGCCCATGCCTGCAGCCCCCAGACCACAGCCCCACAAGCAGGAAGTGACCACGGGAGACATACTCTATGAAGTGTAAGAAGGGCTGCAGGACACTTTCTACCTAAAGACCCACAGTCACCCTGATGTGGCAGGTCAGAAGCTCCCTTTCTCTCTAAAAAGACAATTTCTTGTTTTTGTTATAGAAACATAAATTCTACAAAGGACTGAGGGCTTCTCAGGGAACTGTGTTACCTGAAGAGCAAACGTGATGAAGCAGGTTGCACCCTCGCAGAGGATGCGAGCTCTGGAGACAGAAACTCGCCGGTAAACGGCACACCGAGGGCAGGAAAGCAAACAGTCTCGCCTCACCCACTGGCTCAGGCCCACGGGGCATGGGTGCCTGGAGCACACACTGGGACACGCACTCAGGGGCAGCGTGCACAGTTGACCTGCAGGGCTTGCCGGGAGTGCAGGAGGCCAAGTGGCACTGCGAGTGCCACGTGTCATCCATCGCTGGCCTAGGAGCAGACAGACAGCCACAGAGAGGAGGACAGGCCTGCTGTCCCTCCCCATCTGACAGAGGTGAGAAGATGCCAACATGAGCTTTATGCCGCCTCTGAAAGGGAGCCCGCCACGTTCCCTCTCCCGGTCCGTCAGCTCACTCAACATCCACTGAGGGCCTGCCCTGTGGCAGGTGCCGGGGTCATAGAGACACACAGGTGACTAAGCTCAGACCCTGCCCTTTGAGAGCCCAATGGGAATGTTCCAGGGGAAGAATGTAGACGGGGGTGAGAAGCAAGTTGCAGCCTGAGAAAACAATGAACAAGCCTGGAGGAGGTTGGGAGGAATGGTCTCTGCCTGCCCAGCTAAAGGCCCAGAGACCCCTCTGGGGTTGTAAAGCAGAAAACTGGGGTACTCTTGACTTCCTCTCCTCTTCTTTCCTGCGCCCATCCCCTCAGACCCGGTGGACTCAACCAATAAATCCACACCATTTAATAGCGACGGCTGAAGCATATCGGGTACTGTGCTAATAAAGCCCTTTGCACATATGACAACTCTTATGAAGTGACTAATATTATCCCCACTTTGCAGATGAGGAAACTGAAGCACAGAGAGGCTTAGTAATTGCCCAAGGCCACACAGCATGAAAAAGCCAAGGCTGGGATTTCAACCCAGGCAGTCTGGTTGCAGGGGTCATGCTCTCATCCCCTGCACTGCTCACTGGCAAGCTGAGGCCTCCAGCTAAAAGCCCTGCTGCATTGGGCCCACATACTGTCTTAAAAAATAGAACACTTTGCTTAAAAATCCATATTTCTGATTTCTCTCTTAAAATTCTCAAATGTGATACCAGATAGGCACTCCCTTTAAACAGGAATTTGCCGCTGTCCCACCCCTCCCCTAGTACCTGGCCCTCTTCCCTTGCGCTAATCCCTGCTCCTAGAGGCAGCTGAAGTCCCGACCTCCTGTGTACCGCGAACCCAGCCCTGTGCTAGGCATGCAGAGAAATGCAAACATTTAAGACAGTTCCTGACTTCTGGGAACTGGGTGGCCAAGATGGGGGATGCCTCAAGCAGAGGGAAGGGAAGGCACCGTGGGAGGTGTGAACAGCATGAGCAAAGGCATGGGCTCCAAAGTGAGGTGCAAACACACCAGGCTGGCTGGGGAGGGTGAGGGTCTGCAGGGCAGGATCCACCATCGGGGCTGGAGATGCAGGTGGAGCAAGGCAACGAGCTCTGCACCAATGCGGGGCCAGACATCCCCCGCCCCTCCCAGGGTTGTCGGCACAGCTGTGTAGGGGCAGGCAGCCCGCAGGCCACCATGTGTGGGGACAGGCCTGCCGGGCAGTTGGGTGAGGGCACCTCTGAAACTCCAGGCCTCCCACTCCACATCCCAGGGCAGGCACAGACAGCAAGGCAGAGCTGGGTGCTTGCCAAGGAGCTGCCAGGAAAGCCCACTCACTCCCTAGACGTCATGGAACAACCCCGGGGCAAGGACAGATATTGGCACAAAGACACCGATGAGCCCCAGGCAAATCTGCTACACTAGGACTGTGCCAGCATGCAGCTGGAAAGATTAGCATCTTCCCCACTTTTTAAGTCACTAAAGTGACTCCTGCTTACAAACCTCCCATGGCTCCCTATGGCCACAGGGGCAAATCTAAGTCCACAGTGAGGCAGAGTTTCTCCAAACTACATTTTCATCGCCCCCCTTTCCAGTGGAGAGCAGCTGAGATGACTTACCATTTCCTGAATCCTGCAAAGACGTAGGATTTCCTTCCCTGCGAATGCCTAAAATTCCTAGCTCTTGGCTTTAAAAGCTCCTATTGATGCTTTTATACCCAGGCCAAATGTCCCCTCCGCTGGGAAGCCTTCCCTGAGCACCTCTCCTTCTCAGTACTCACCTCTAGGCCACCTACCAAGCGCATTACACTTCCCTGCATTCCTACACAACACTGATGTTTAGTGTGATCAGTCTTGTTTCATGCTGTCTACTGTGCATATCAGCCTTCTTTAAACCATGGGTTCTGGAGCACAGGGAGAGAGGGGTGAGTTTCAACCCTGCATCCCCAGGAGCTAGTCAAGGGCCTGGCTGGGGGGGAAGGTGCCTACAGATTGTTAACAGAATGCTCCACTTGGCACCTCTCAGTACCCTCCTACCCTGGAAGGCATGTGGGGTTATTACAGACCAGTCGTAATACACTCCCGCGCACTGAGCAAGCACCATTCTGCAGAGAAAGCTGCCACAGCAGAGGGGAGGCAGGGCCTGGCCAACCCGGGAACCAGAGGTGGCCTCGGGCTCACATCAGAGAGCACTGATAATCTACGTACTGTTGCAGTACAAGGGACTCCAACAATACTTTTAGTATTTCTCACCATTAATGATAGCTGTAATTACTGTAGTAATTACTATAAAAAAGTAATAAATATTACTATTAATAATCCCCACTTTTTAAGGCCCCACCATATACCAGACCCTTCACTTTTTTACATTTTCTTATTTAATCCTCTGAACAGCCCTATAGACGATTGTTCTCCTCGCCTCCTTACAGATGAGGAATCCCAAGCACAGAGAGATTAAGAAACTTATTCAAGGTCACACAGCTAGTCTGTACTAGAGTAGAGAGACTCCACAATTTCTGCCACCCTAGACTGTTTCCTAATTATGACTAAAAATGCCTGTCACGGGGCTTTCTATGCGCCAGGCCCTACGGGTAACAGCTTTACTGAAACATAATTCATGTACCGTACAATTCACCCATTTAAAGTGCAGAATGTCTGTATACGTATATGTATATGTATATGTATATGTATAACTGATTCACTTTGCTGTACACCTGAAACACAACATTGTAAATCAACTCTACTCCAATAAAAACATTTCTTTTTTAAATTAAAAAAAAAAGAAAGTGCACAATGTAATGGCTTTTCGTCTCTGCATAAAGCTGTACAACCACCACCGCAATCAACTTTAGGACGTTTCATCACCCCACAGAGAAACCCCGGGCCATTTCAACTGTCAGTGTCAACACACACGCCCTCCACCTGGCATCTTAATACCATTTTAAAGACAAAAGGACTGAGGCTCAGAGAGCTGCTGGGACTTGCACACCGTTGGGCAGAGGATAGGAAGCAGAGCTGGGACACAGCCTCCCCTGCCCTCTCCCCATACCGCCTGCCAGGGGTCTACTCTGTAACCCGTTAAAAATGCACGTTCTGCAGAGGGTGGAAAACAGAACCAGATGGTGACAAATCTTACACGTGCGGCTGCTTCCACGCCAGGCCCCTGACTCACAGAGGCACTGAGAGCAAAGAGGGGGGGACGTGACGCCTCCCAGCCCCCGTGACCCCAGTGCAGGGGCAGCGAGGCCTGGGAGCCCCGGAGACAGAGGTAGAAGCGGGGCAAGTGGCCTTCAGGAGGCTGGCAGCCTGGGCTCCTGATGGTTTGCAGGGGTCCCACTCTGCTGATCTCATTCCTGCACCCCACAACCCCTCCGGGACCCACAAAGTAGTGGCCCCCCACCCAGGCCTCCATGTGCCTCTCAGGACTTCAGAACCACAACTGCTAGCAGAGAGTCTGTTCTGCACCTGGCCCCAGCCAGGGGACCTGAGATCACCCAGGCCCTCCCTGCCCACAGGCCCTGAGGTTTCGGGTCACAGGAGCATTGGGGGGACTGCCACGTTGATTGGCCGGGATCCCCAAGGGAGGCTCTGCAGAGTAGACCAGCAGGCTGCCACTGCTACCTGGGCGCACTCCCAATCTGGGACCCCAGTGTCTGACAGCTGCCCCCAACCCCAGAGGAAACACTCTGCAGGTACGACTGGGCCTCCCCACATCGCCTATTTCCTTCCCCCAAACACCCACAAGCCTGCTCTGGGTCAGCAGTTCTCTCTGCTGGCCAAGGGCCTGGCACTTTCTTTCATGTTTATAATGTCTGAACAATTTTGAGCCAATGCCACCTCCTCCAGGAGCCCTCCCTGATCCCCTAACCAAAACAAACAGGTCCTCCCGCTGCTGCCTCACACAGGATTGTAATCTGTCTGCTTTTATGTCTGGTTTCCCATTATCCTCCAGACTCATCTGGGGCAGGGGTCCTGGCTTCCTCATTCCTGGTCCCCCACCTCCGACCCCCTCCCCGACTATGACACACCAGGCCTTCCAGCAGAGCAGGTGGGAAGTGAGATAAAGTGCCCATTCCTCGGTGTCAGGCATGAATTAACCGCCCGTGCACAGAACCCGCCCAGTGTCTGTCCCGGTGTCCGTGGTGACTGACTGTGGGATGGCAGGAGACGTGGAAGAGATAATGGTCACTGCTCCCACTGCAGGTTCCAGCTGGAAAGGAAGATCGAGTCATCAGCTTAGACACAGCACTTCTCACCAGAGCAGCTGAAGTCCAAACGGCTGCAAGTCTGTCCACACAGAGGAGGGTTTGTTCCGACCGTCTTCCAACTGGAAGGTCTGCTAAGCCATGAGGGCCAAGCTCAGGATTGGTGTCTCTCCTCTCTGCACCTGCAGCCCCGCCCAGGCCTGGCAGGAGCAGACCCAGGACCCGCCAGGAAGGGGCAGTCGACTACACGTTTACAGTGGCCTGGCTTCAAGCTCCTCCAGCAAGGCCTGCCCTGTGTCACAAAGTACCAATGCCAGAGCTAGAAGATGCTCTGAGCTCATCCATTACAGGCTCCATGATACATCCAGGAGGTAAGGGAGGCCCAGAGAAGGAGGGCAGCTTGCCTAGGGTCACACAGTCATGGCTCCCAACTCCCAGCCCAGACTCTTCTCAGATAACAGGCTGCTGCTTCCCTGCCCTAGGTCCCCTCTCCTATCCTGCCCTTCCTTCAAGGTCAGACCAAGACCCACCTGCCCAGTGTCTTCTAGGATCACCTCCCCAGCCCCGTCCAGCATGGTGCTCCCTCACTGGCAAGTTCTTTCCTCTGCCCAGAACGCCCTACCCACCCTCTGGCTCCAACAAACTTCTATTCATCGTTCAAGACCCAGTTCAAATACTATCTTCTCTAAGACAAAGATAATAATCACTCCCATTTACCGAGTAGCCATCCCTGCTGTGCTACAGAAAACCAAAAAGTTACTGTGGAAACTATTTGTGGGGTACCCCCTGCTTAGCACCCAAGTTCCTTGAGGACAGAGACCTGACTCTCTGCAAAGCAGGGTTACAACAATGTCTGTGTATGCACCTCATACAACCGAAAGGCTTTATAAACTATAAAGTCCTGTGCCAATAGAAGCTATATGTATTGATATTATCTTCACACCTCCTCCCCATGACTCAGTTTCCCCACTTACACGATGGATGAAGTTAATGAGTGCGCATGACAGTACGTGTGCTGTGCCTGGGCTGTGGCTATGGCTCATGACTGCTGCTGTGATTATTCGTGTCACTTTCACTTTCTCACATCTCCGTGTGGACCCTGCCCATGGCCAGTGCTCAGTACGTATTTTTTTGGACTGAATGACTTCAGCATTTGAGACATGGAAGAAGATGGGGTTAAAACCCAGAGTCTACATAAAGATGCAGAGTGAAATCTTATCATCAGAAGGGCTGCACTGTGGCCTTGGAATCCAAAGGTGGCTCAGCTGGGTGACAGTGAACAGCCCTTGCTCTCACGGGACACAGGGCCGTTTTCTGGAGTGGGCTGGAGGTGAGGAAATCCCTGCCCTGGACAGGGAGCCTCTGTGCTGTGCTGTGGTCCCTGTCAGGGACCAGGTCAGGGAGACCCCTGAGAACTAGCCTTAGGGTCTGGACTCTGGAGCCCAGGGCACAAGCAGGGGCCCAGCCCAGGAGGTCCAGTTCTGCCTCTCACCAAACGCAGGGACCAGGCAAGCCACTCCCGGAGCCTCAGTTCCACCACAGAACAGGCTTCCAGAAGCTCATCCATGGAGCCTCCGAGACCTGACCCAGCTTCTGCAAATGTCACATAGAATAGAGTTCTGTCTGCCAGGGAGGCGTGAGTGCAGCCCCTCCTTGGATAAATGAGAAGAGTAAAGCCCAGAGAGGGGAAGTGACTTGCCCAGGTCACATAGCCAATAAGAACGTTTCCTCAGAGGCCACCAAAAGTCAGCAACGTCAGCTGAGCATCCAGTGACCACCTGTCGATGTCTGCTGAGCTGGTTCAATGATAAGAAGGTTTCCAGGGTGCAAAGGGTGTGGGCAGTTACATGTTAATGGCGATGATCATCCATTCATGCCTCTGTTTAGGTGCCCGTGGACATGGATGGAGGTTGTCAAGGAATGTCACTGAACAGCTTACGGCCCATTCGGCTGATGACTTCAGGTCACCATGTCATTCAGCCCAAGCCACTGACAGGCACTGGTGCTTTCTATCTCTCCATCTGCACAGACACTTTATCTCCAGGTGATTCCTCACGTCACTTTGGATTTTCAACCAAAACCTGTGGCCACAGCATAGCGCTAGCCGCAGGCTGAGGAGAGTCCCAGGACTGCTGAGCCAGGGCGGGATGGCGGCCAAGGCTCACCCTGGCACCAGGACAAGGTCTCAGCCTTCTCCAGCTACCCTTACAATCTCTGTTCCTCAAAGTCCGCTCCACAGAACCCTCGCATTCCAGGTGATTCTGGTGCACACTCAACTCTGAAAACCAACCACTGCCTAGACCGTGCCTCTCGAGGGGGGCTCTAGTGCCTCCAATGGGGCAAAAATTGGTTATTTGGGAGGCAGAAGATTTACTCTTTTCATATATAAAGCACAGATACACATAGAGTTTAAAAACAGATATTCAGCATAGCTGTGGTATTAAGGTTTCACTGGGGAGAAATTAGGGGAAAAATGTCTAAAAGGCTCCTCAGGGGGATGATAATGAAAAAAAGATTGAGAAACCCTGGTCTAGAGAAAGGCAGCCACGACATTCAGCAGGAAGATACCTCGTAAGGATGGGAAGATGGTAAGAAGTGTTCCCAGCCCTGCCAGTAAGGAAAGACTCCTGCCCTTACCATCCCCGCACCTGACTCATCCCTCTCTTAAAGCTCAAAGGCAGACGGGCAAGCAGGTCCTTTCCTGGACATATCAGCTCGTGCCTGGCAAAGCGGAGACCATGAAAACAGTGCCCATCAAGGCCCTGGAGCTGCCACGCAGGCTCACGAGGGCCTGATATACAGCAGACGGGGCAGCAAGGGGAATGGGATCCAGCCTGAGTTGAGCACAAGAAGGAGAGAAGCCACCTGTGGCTTTCTGGTTTGCAACATGGAACCAACTAGCAGGGGGTTCCCTGTGCCTGGGAGGAGGGAGCAGGTCCTGAGAAAGGGAACTCACATCAGAGAGCCACGGAAGAGCAGGCTAGCTTCGGGACCAGAGACAGTGGGGCACGAGGAAGGACACAGCAGTAAAAATAATAACAGCGGGCTTCTCTGGTGGCGCAGTGGTTGAGAGTCCGCCTGCCGATGCAGGGGACGCGGGTTCGTGCCCCAGTCCGGGAAGATCCCACATGCCGCGGAGCGGCTGGGCCCGTGAGCCATGGCCGCTGAGCCTGCGCGTCCGGAGCCTGTGCTCCGCAGCGGGAGAGGCCACAACAGTGAGAGGCCCGCGTACCACACACAAAAAAAAATAATAATAATAACAGCAGCTGATACTGACAGCCCTGACCATGTGCCAAGCAGGTGCCAACCACTGGCCGTGCTGCCTGGTGAGGTAGGTCATATTTTCATCAACAGCACATCAGCTCCAGGAGGGCAAGGGGCTGTGTCTGTCTCAGGCACTGCCGTATCCCCAGCACCCGATTGGCACGTGGAGCGCGCGGTAAATATATGCAGAATGAATAAATCCCACTTCACGGGTAAGGGAAAGGACCACAGAGGGCAAGTAACTTATCCAAAGTGACAGGGCCAGTGAGCGGCACAGCCAGGACTCAACGCCAGCAGAGCCTGCCCGCCTCACGCCTGCGTGTGTCTGCTCTCAGACCCCCGACAGGTGAGCTGCGGTCCCGGTGTGTCCGTAGATGGTGAGGGGATGGACAGGATAAGGTACCATCCTATCTCGGCCACTTTACAGCTGGCACAGCATGAACCTGGTGGCCAAAGGGGCACGCGGGGCTCTCTCTGGAAAGCGGCGCAGCCCCTGACTTGGCCCAGACTGCAGGCTGTGCCCACAGGAATCCCGAACACACGGGAGCCAAGGAGAAAACCATGTCGGTCTGGCTCGGTGAGGGGGACGGAGAGGAAAGGGGGAGGGTGGGGGGTGCTGCTTGATGAAAGCCTTGTCCCTTACCAATCCGTCGCAGTTGCTGATGGCGACAGCTGCCCCTGGCATGCCCGTGACACCCCCGGTGTAGACACACTCCCTCTGCAAGGGCTGACGGAACAGCTCCCGAAAATCCTCCTGCCACTCCACCGAGGCTCCGGGTACCACCAGCCGCCGGTTGGGCCGCAGGTGTAAGTGCAGTTCCTCCCCAGAAACAGTGACGTTGAAGTAGAGGGAGGAGCGCCCCCCGCTGCCAGGCTGCAAGGTCACTCCTTTGGGGCGCAGTGGGCTTCGAGCCACCCGCAGGTGACCGGAGCGTGACAGTGGTGCGGGTGGTCTGTCCACCTCTGTACTCCCTGAGGAGGCTGCTGGTGGCCCGGATACCACGTGGGAGAGGAAGCGTCCCTGAGAATCTGTGCTGCAGGGCACTGTCACACCATAGTCGCTGAGCTTTCTTGAGAAGCGCAACTCTGTTGGAAATGAAGAAAGAGTTACTTCGGTGCCGTCTGGGCAGAGCTAAGCGGGAGAAGCTGGAAATCCCATGGGGGCGGGAAGGGCTCTGCAACCTTGACCGTCACCTTGGAGGAACCCCTTAGCCCAATTTCATCTATTTCTCATCCAGCGCTTCCAGAGCCCTTGGATCTTTGCACTTGGATGATCGGTGTTCAAGTTCGTAAACTGCTAGACACACGCTGCTCCCCATAGCCCCCAGGCCCTTGTTACAGCTGGCGGAGGGAAACAAATGATGCCAAAGAGTCCTGTCACTCTAGCAACAAACCTTCCAACCTTGGGCACTACAGAGGAAATTCCCCGAAAGCCCCCAGGGCAAAGAGGGATGGCTGGATGTGCCCAAACTCCCCAGGGCCCTGAAGTCACCAGCCCACCCCGGGGTAGGTAGGGCCCTCGTCGCCAAGCTCCCGGAACACAGCTGGCAAAACAAACACACCTAGAAACTCAGGGCCTCCTGGGCACGTGTCAAGGAGAAAAGAGGAGCTGGAGAGGGAAGGGAGGGAATACAGGTTCCACATTTTTCCAGGTTTAGAAAGAAAACTTTTTTAAGCAGCAGTGGCTGCCGAGATTTTTACATGGCCCAGCCCCAAGCTGGGTAAATATAGATCTTCAAAAATAAAAGTAGACACAGGGGTGACCTGCCCACTCGGACTGAATTAAGTGTGAGGTCATGGCCCCATGCTCCAGGCTGCAGGCCAGCAGCCCGTCCTCACACAGCTCTCGCTAAGCCGAGCCAGGCTGGGCAGGAATGACAGCTCCCTGGCTTCTAGGCCTAGTGATTCATGGATAGGACTTAGGGAGGAATTTTCATTTCCACACAGCTCTATCTCGTGTCCCCAGCCCCCTTCACGGCACTGATAAAACCTAGAAAATGATGTGCCCTGAAAATCCCTCCTGCCCAAGGCAGTTATTGGAGGGCGGGGAGGGAGATGACGAACTTTCCTCTGGTTTTACCCTTTGCAGCAGAACACCCCCAAGACTTCAGCTAGGGGGATCCTGTTTGGTACGTGAACGGAGCTCAGAGACAAGCAGGGACCCTGCCTGGAACTGACCAGAGCCCCCTCCCCATGCTCAGAGCCACCAGGAGGGCACCTCACACTGCAAAGTGAGGGTGGAGTGTGTCTGATCTGCATGTGAGAGGCTGTCTGCACAGCACAGAGTGTGAGAATGCTGGGGGAGAGGGATGTATGTGTATTTCTGTGCAGCAGTGTGAGTGCCTGGTGTTCACTGGGGTGTGGGGCAACCACCTGCCAGCCTGATTCTGTGTGTGTGACAGTCAGACATTTGCACATACGTACACACATATGTGCACACATGCATACAAGCTGGAGACAGAGAAGACACTGAGAGAAAGACACACAGGAGCGAGAGACAGAGAGTGAGAGAGAAACACAGAGACCAAGAGACAGATACACAACCCCTAAGAAAAGGCTCCTATCCTCGAGTGCTCTCCTGGAGTCTCTCCCTAGTCTTGTGCCAGAAAGGGACAGAAATCCCCGGACACCGTCGGTGGCACTGGGGTAAGAAAAGAGAGCTCAGACCCAGCGTGTGCACAGCCTCCCACCCGCTCGAAAGCTGCCGGGCTCCTCGGGCACCCTCGGGCCACCCTGACCCGCGTGCACCCCGGACCCCGCGCGCCCCTGCGCGCCCTACCCGCACGCACCTGGGGTCCTGCTGCCCGCGTTGGCGCAGAGCGCACAGTGCAAGAGCAGCAGGCAGGACAGCCGCGCGCGGAGAGGAGCCATGTGGCCGCGCGGGCACGCGGGCCGGGAGGGCGCCGAGCCCCGAGCTCCGGGCTGCGAGCGAGACTGGGGCGCGCTCGGGGCTCCGGCCGGCCTCCGCCTCCTCCGCCGCCTCCCGCCTCGCAGCCTCCAGCCGCCCGATCCCGGCCCCCCGCGCGGCGCCGCCGTCTGGACCGCTGGCTCCGGGAGCCCGAGGTTGCCGGCGGGAGAGCGGAGCGGCCGACGCGCCAGCGCCCCCACTGCCAACTGCTGGCGGGTCAATCCGCCAGCGCCTTGACGCTCCGGGACGCTGCGGGAGCCGGGCAAGTGGACCGCGGGGCGGGCCGGGGGTGGGCACACTGGCGGGGCGGGGCCGGGCGCGGGTCGGAGCTGGGGGCTCAGAGCGCCCGTGGGCGGGGCGCAGGGCGCGGATCGGAAGTGCCACGCGGAGCCCGAGCTGGGACTTCGGGCTCCCTGGGCGAGTGTCCCCTCAGGCTCATGGGCTCCCCGGGAGTGATGGCCCTTACTTTCCTAGGCTCCTCCGCCCCACCACCCTTTACTTGACTGCAGGGCCCAGTTTCCAGAGCTCCTGGGCCGATGGGATGTCCCACTGCCTTTGGATGGCGCGATGGTGAGCACCACCCCACCCCCACCCCCCGCCCCAAGAGAGTGTCTCCTTTCTCTCCTAATGGTCTTGATGCCCCCAGTAATCTTCCGCCCCTTGAATCTACCCATTTTGCAGACTACAGCTCCCTGGGCCCCCTAGTGCAGTGACTGATCTGTGTCTTAGTCAAGAGCAGGGCTGAGCAAGGTGAGCCGAGAGCCCTGGCGTTACAGTCAGCCAGACCTGATTGAAATCCTAGCTCCGAGCCTCGGTTTCCTCGTCTGTGAAATGGGTGTTAATTATAGCACATAGTAAGGTTCAATAAATAACCACTCTCTGCTTCCACACCTGGCACCAATGTACCCACCACACAGCCTAAGGTGGGAAAAACTGAGTCTAAGAGATAAGAGTGGCTGCTGGTTTTGCAATGCTGCTGAGACCCGTTCAGTAGTCAGGCAAACAGGCCAACTCCTGCTTTCCTTTCCTGCTTTACTCTGTGAATGTGTTCCTAACAATTTTCGAATGCACCGTAAGTCCAGAGGTGGGAATTGGAGAAAGGAGTTTTGTTATTTTTGGTTTGTTTTGTTTTGTTTTTAAGGACCGCAGAGTAAAGAACCTTTCTGTGAAGTGTATAAAGACCCCTAATCTTTCTTTTGAGTTCAGACATTTTGTTGAGGGCTTTCTTAAAGGGTGGCCAACTTGTGGATGCAAATTCTCTGACCAGACTTCTCTTGGGAATCCCTGGGTCCCCTGAAAGAGAACTTGGGTTCCTGCCCTCTTCTCTCCACGTGAGGTTTCCCAGTCCACACCCTCCCTGGGCTCTGAATACGGTCCCACTTTGTGGGCAAAGAGCTGGAATCTTCATCCTCACGGCTCCAGGACCTGACTCAGGGCCTCCTGGAAAGCAGCACTTGTGGAATGAATGAAATGACATCAGGGTTTTGGAGGGCCAGTACATTTATGAAGGAGGTTCAGAGAGCTGAGGTGACATGTCCCAGGTCACACAGCTCATTTGCAGCAGAGCTGGCATCAGGACCCAGAATCTAGTGCTGAGCAGGAGAGAGAGACAAGGGTAGGGGTCAGAAGGCTGTTGTAGGCTAGACTGCCAGTACAGACCAAGTGACCAAGGGCAAGTCATTTCCCCCTTTGGGCTGCAGTACCTCATCTGTCAAAGGGGAAATGGTGAGGATCACAGGAGTCACAGACGTAAACTTTAAAGTCCTGTGGAAATGCAGAGTGTGTTCTATTCCAAGCAACATCAGAGCATCCAATTATTTGAAATGGCACCACCAAACAGATCTATATTAAGTTTGGGAAGAACGGAGTTCTCTTTCTCCTCTTTCTGGTTCTTTAAGATCTGTGAAGTCAAGGGCCAGACTGTGGTTTTGCATGTGAGAGCTGATGAAGCAAGAGTGTGAGGTGTCCACGTGTCAGTGGGAACTTGCAGGAGAAGCAGTGAACCGTCTCCATTCTGGCCCTCCGCAAACCCACCAGATGAGCTCAGCATTAAATGGCCTGCCTCCCTTCTCAGGGGCTCAGTTTTCCCAGCTGCAGAGTGGGGGCCCTGTGGCGACAGAAGGGAAAAGTCGTGGCATGTGATTGCTAATTTCCTCCCTCTGCAGGGCCATCCCAGAGGAACTTGCAGTGCTCTCCCTGGACTCCACCCCATACTTCCTGCCTTAGACTTGGTAAGTCAAGAGGGAGAGACTACAGCTGGGACCCCAGCAGCCTGACTCATGAACTGTGGGCTGAGGCCTTCCCTGGAGCCAGTCTCGGCAAGCAGAGAGCAAAACCTTTCCCTGGCTCTCTACCCCAACCCCCTTCCCTGGGGCTACAATGGTTGCTTTTGTTGGCAAATATTGTATGTCCAAGCTCTTTTCTACTGAGGAAGCCTTTGTTAGGAAGAGGGGACATGGGAGCAGAGCTCAGAGCCTGGGCCAGAAGGTGGAGGAAATGGTTGCGTGGCCAGCCCTGTTTCTGGAGATGATCGGAGCCAAAGCAAAGAAATCTCCTAGCATCTGCTGGAACCCTCCAAGGACGGCAGGTTCTGGGTTCCCAGTCTCTCACCTGAGATGCTGCTTGGATGTTTCTCTTGCTCACAGCCCTCCAACACTTGTCCAACACTCCTCCCGTCCAAAGCCCTGGCAGGAGATGGGGAGATGCAAACAGCTTGCACTGCACACAGTCGGCAACCACCTGGAAGACACGACAGGTGCAAGAGAAAGCCTGACAACCAGGAGAGACAGGGACGGAGAAGAGTGCACCAGATGTGGATGTGGGAGGAGGGTCACCCGTGAGCACCCCCTGAGGAGGAAGACAGCCCCAACCACTGGCACATTCTCCTTTGAGCACAGACAAAACCCTAGAGACTGGAGCTGGAGGTGCCCTGAGACAGTCTCCAAGCCAGTGCCCCAACCCCATTTTACAGGTTCTGTCTAGAGAGGGAGGGGGCTCGCCTCTGGTCACACAGCTAGTTTAGAGTGAGACTAAACCCCTGGCTTCAGAACCCAGGTACCTGCTCTCTCACCTGCAGGAGCACAGCCTCTCTCCCAGGCACCAGCTCTTTCCCTCCCCTGCTCCACCTTCCAAGAGGAGGAAGAGGGGGTTTGAGGTTGAGACAGCAAAATCTCCCCAACTCAGGGGGAGTCACAGACACCCCTAAGGAAGTAAGAGTCTCAGCCTGAGACAGGTCTCTGCAGCAAGAAGCCAGGAGGTCCCTGGCAGGATGTGGATGGGGGAGACGACACAGTAGTGGTATAGGTTTGTCACAGCTTGGGGGCCCAGCAGGTGGCTGTCATTTGTTGAGTGCCAGCTGCTGTGCTTTACATGTTACCCTGAAACACACACAGAGCGGCCCTTTCTTGTATCTCCTGATGTGACCAGTGACCCTCTGGGCTCTGACGTACTCAGGCGAGGAGAAAGGGATTCCCCCCTAGCTCAGTGACAGCCACACCATCCACCCAGTTAGGAAGCCAGACAGCCAGGCCACCCTAGTCACCAGCTCACCTCCAAGCCCTATGTGCTCAACTCCAAAGGACCCCCAAATACAGCTACTTCCATCTCAAATGCGTCCCCTGCCCCACCAGGTCACCGGCGTCCCTTCAATGGCCACTGCCATAAGTTTGTCCTAACAGATCCTCCTCCCAGCTCTGGCCCCTGACACCTCTTCTCCAACTGCATCCGAGGACATATTTGAATCACACCTTAGATCATGTATCTGCCTTTGCTATAAAACCTCCAAAGGCTCTGTTACTCTTGGGATAAAGACCAGACTCCCTAACACAGCCTATGAGGCTCTGCACAGGGTGGTCCTGCTGTCCTTCCTGCCTCCGTGTCCCCCCCTCACAGCCCTCCAGGCTAGCTCCTTGTATGCACCATGCTCATCTTGCCTCAGGGCCTTTGCACAGGCTGTCCACTCTGCCCTGAATGCTCTATCCTGCCTCTTTGCCCAGTCAGTCCCTGCTCACCCTTTGGACAGCCTTCTAGTCGTCACTACCTGAAGCCTGTCCGGCCCGCCCAACCAGGGACACCATCTCTGTCCATCTCCTTCACAGTACTTCTCACTGTTGAGTTTCACCTGATTTTGTGTGATTCACAGATTAACATCTGCTTCCCCCGCTGGACCACAAGTTCCACAGGGAGCAGGAACCCTGTTTGGATTTTTTTCCAAATTGTATCCCCAGTGCCTGTCCTGTGTTTGGCACCTAGTGGGCCCTCAATGAATATTAGTTAAATTAATAATCAAATGAATGGAAGCTGGAGAAGGAAAAGTTCATGGAAAATTTGGGGAGTTAACCATTTATAAAAACCGCCTAGCATAGGTAAATCTATAGAGATACTAATTAGGTTACTGGCTGCCACGGCTTGGGGAGGAAAGGAATAGGGAGTGAGTGCTAATGGCTGTGGGGCTTCGATCTAAATTCAGATAGTAGTGATGCCCGCATATATTTAGTATATATGTGACTATACTAAAAACACTGAATTGTACACTTTGGAAGAATGAATTTTATGGTATGTGAATTACATCTCAATAAGGCTGTTAAAAAAAAAGAAAAAAATTGGGTACAACCATTATGGAGAACAGTATGGAGCTTCCTTAAAAAACTAAAAATAGAATTACCATATGACCCAGCAATCCCACGACTGGGCATATACCCTGAGAAAATCATAATTCAAAAGGACACATGCACCCCAGTGTTCACTGCAGCACTATTTACAATAGCCAGGAACTGGAAGCAAGCTAAGTGTCCATTGACAGATGAATGGATAAAGAAGACGTGGTACATATATACAATGGAATATTACTCAGCCATAAAAAGGAACGAAATTGGGTCATCTGCTGCAAAATGGATGGACCTAGACATCGTCATACTGAGTGAAGTAAGTCAGACAGAGAAAGACAAATATCATATGATATTGCTTATGTGGAATCTAAAAAAATGATACAAATGAACTTATTTACAAAACAGAAATAGAGTCACAGATGTAGAAAACAAACTTATGGTTACCAAGGGGGAAAAGGTGGAGAGGAGGGATAAACTGGGAGACTGGGATTGACATACACACACTACTATATATAGATAGATAAGGATAGATAACTATTATAAGGACCTACTGTATAGCACAGGGAACCCTTCTGAATACTCTGTAATGACCAGAAAAGAGTGGATACATGTATATGCATAACTATTCACTTTGCTGTACAGCAGAAACTAACAAAACATTGTAAATCAACTATACTCCAATAAAAATTAAAAAAAAGAAAGAAGGAAGGAAGGGAAGGAGGGAGTGAGGAAGAAAGAAAGGAAGAAAGAAAATTTGGGGAGTTAAGCATTTCCCAGAATAATCGTTCCAGGGGAAAGCCTGAGACATATACTTGCAAGTTCTGATTCCATCATCAACAAGAAGGTCCCCAGGCTCCACAGTCAGGCAGAGATGGGGGGAGAACAGTCGCCTTTGTGTCCCCCGCAACCCTTGAAGAGATACTGAAAATAACAAAGCAATCATCATAGCAGCCACCTACTGACCAGGCACTGGGCATATCTGCATCAGTTCCCGCAACAGCCCTAGGCATGAGTACCCTCATCCCCCTTCCAGGCTCTGCAAGGTTAGGCGATTGCCTCAGGCAGTACTTGCAGCTACTTAATATCAGGCATATTGACTCCCAAGTTGGATGCCAGCCCACAAGCTTCTGAGTGCACCGTGGTGCCTGCATGAGATTCCCCCACCCTCATCCCCTTAGAGGTCACCTAGTTCATTTTGTCTTCCTTTTTATTTTCAGAAAACCTTTTTGTTGTGAAAACTATAACACATACAGAAAAGTGCCATCTGCTCATTTTATAAAGGGCTAAACTGAGGCCCAGAGAGCAGAGGTGACCTTTTCAAGGCCACACAGTGAGATCACTCAGGAGCAAAATAATACCCCAAGACTCCCAGTTCCTGGTCAGGTGATCTTAGAGCATCACCACTCTAGGCTCCTCCCACCCAGGACCAGGCCCCTCTGGCCGTTCATCATTGGTTCCCACCTCAGCCCAAAGTGAAGATGAAGAAAAGTTTAGATCTCTTCTTCCTGATACCTGAGAGCCACTGTCCTGCCAAGAAGTTCTAGGCCAGTCGTTCTCAAATCAGGGTTTCCAGGAGCAACAGAATATCGGCATCACTTCAGTGTCTGTCATCAATGCAGATTCTCAGGCCCCACCCCAGGCCTGCTTAATCAGGAACTCAGAGGAGGGGCCCAGTAATCTGTATTTTAACAAGTCCTCCAGGGCATTCTGATGCATGTTCCTATTTAAGAATCATTATTGTAAGCATAGCCTTGAAAATAGGGGCAAAAGTGGGACTGAGAACAAACTCACTGAGGATTTGTGACCTGTTCCTTATTGATGGCTGCCCCCCACCCCTCACCTCCCATCCCATCTCCAAAACCTGAGCTTGAGTTTATGTGAACTCTGAGTCCTTGGCAGAGCTCCGGGACATACAGAGGAACCAGGCCCTTCTCCACATCACCCTTCTCCCTTTTTCCCCCAGCATTCCCTCTGCACATTTTTTGGCAAATGTCTAATGACCGTATCTAGGAGACCCGGATGGGCTAAGTTAACCACAGTGATTTGTCATGCATTACAGAACAGCTGATACCCCCGGGACCAGCTGAACCATGAGATCAGTTAGAAACAATGCTGTCGTGCCCTGTGTGTAGACCTTCTGTGGTTGTGGTTACTGTGTGTTGAGGGTTCAGGGAGAGGAGGTTTCCCTGTCCTTGTAAGGAAGGATGCCAGAAAGGCCAGCTGTCCTTCAGGAACTCTCCTTCTGCCATTTCCTCTCCCCAAACTGTCGGTCTACAGTTACAATACCAGCATCCCTCTAGCCAAAGTCCAGTGCAGCCCCTGACACTGGCCCTTTGGGGTTCAAGAGAGGTAGTGAAACTGAGCAGGACCCTGTGTCCCCTGTCTCTTGTTTGTAGGGAATAGGCTTCAGCCTCCAGGACCTTCCCTGAGTTCCAAAGGGCAGGTTCAACAGGTTGCTAATCAGGGAAGTGAGGGGATGCAGAGACAAGGAAGGAGCAATCAAGAAACAATAGTGCAGGGCTTCCCTGGTGGCGCGGTGGTTAAGAATCCGCCTGCCGATGCAGGGGACACGGGTTCGTACCCCGGTCCAGGAAGATCCCACATGCTGCAGAGCAACTAAGCCCGTGCACCACAACTACTGAGCCTGTGCTCTAGAGCCCACGAGCCACAACTACTGAGCCCACGTGCCACAACTACTGAAGCCCACATGCCTAGAGCCCGTGCTCTGCGACAAGAGAAGCCACCGCAAGGAGAAGCCCAGGCACCGCAAGGAAGAGTAGCCCCCACTCGCCACAACTAGAGAAAGCCCGCGCACTGCAACAAAGACCCAATGCAGCCAAAAAATAAAAGTAATTAATTTTTAAAAATATTAAAGAAAAAAAGGAAGAAACAATAGTGCAGCCTTAGGGCAGGGTCCTGGTTCCACCTCAAAGGATACACATAACAATATCTTTGAGCTCTTCTGCAGAACTAAAACCCCCAACAAATGGAAGATGTTAACTACAGTACTTGATGAAGCATTCTTCATTCCAGAGAGGTCACAGTTTGATAACCTCGAGAACCACAGAAGCTCATCAGGAGACCACCTGAGTTCAGATTAAAGGAGCGCAGGCCCTGCACACACCCTGATCCTTAGCAGCAACCCCACCTTTGAACCAGTGCTATAAAACTCCGCACCAAATCCCCCAGGTTGGGACACACAGATTTTGAGGGTATGAGCCCGCTGTGTCCCCCTTTGCCTGTCAAAGCAATAAACCTATTCTTTTCTACTTCACCCAAAACTCTGTCTCTGAGATTTGATTTGGCACCAGTGCACAGAAGCCAAGTTTTCGGCATCACTAGGCAGAAAGCAGAGACCACTCCCATTTCATGGAGCCCCTTGGGTATGACAGAAGGACTTGGAGAGATTTGGCAAGGACCCATTTCTCACAAGCCTTTCTTCCAATCCTGGTGTCCCCTCAGATGCCATGGTGGCAGCCTGCAGCAGAGAAGAGCCAGGCCTCCATTCTGTTCCTTTCTCCAGATCAGTTGAGTTACATGTAACAACAACAAAATTAAATATAGCTTAATTTATTGCCCCATGTAATATGGAATACTGAAGCAGGCCCATTCCGGCCTGGTTAATTTGGCGACCCAAAAGAATCATCCGACACCCCAGCTCCTTCCTCTTTCCACTCTGCCATGTTTGGTGGTTAGTCTCATCCTCAGGCTTGTCCCTTCTGAGTCACAAGATGGCTGCATTAGTGCCAGGCAACATGTGTTCACCAGATGCGAAGATCACCAGAGGCAATGGAAGAGGGAGTTCTTTCTTGTCCCCACTTTAAAAAAATTTTACTATGCAAATTTTCAAACATACACAAAAGATGACAGAATAGTATGAAGACCCGCCTCTCCCCACTTTCACCCATAACCCAGCTTCAATCATTAGCAGCCCATGGCCAATCATGTTTTCTTTACTTCCTCCCCTCCACACCCTGGGTTATTTGAAAGCAAATCTCAGGCATTATCTCCCATTTAGTATCAGTAGTTAATAGATAAAGACTCTCTCTTCTTTAATAACAAAACAACATCAACAACAAAAACCATAATGTCTCTGTCACACCTAACAACACACCTAACCACAATTCCTTCAAATCATCTTATATCCCATCATTGTTAAAATTGCCCCAACTGGCACAACTTTTTTTGTTTTGTTTAGGTTTGTTTTTAAGACTTGGTTTGTTCGAATCAGGGTCCAAACAAAGTCCACACATTGCATTTGGCTGATGTGTCACAGAAGAGTCTTTTCATCTAAACCAGGGGTGGGCAAACTACACCTAGGGCCAAATCCCGCCACCGCCCTGTAAACACTCCCCACCCACGTCCACTTGTTTACATGTTCTTTGGCTCATTTCTTGCTACAAAGAGAGTGGAGTAGTTTCTCCAGAGCCAGCATGGCCCGCAAAGACTGAAATATTTATTACTTGGTCTTTCCAGAGAAGGTTTGCTGACCCCTAATCTAAACAATTTCCTCCTCTTTTTTTCTCTCCATTTTTTGATTGAAGAAACCAGGACATTTGTCCTACAGAATTCTGCTGCATTTTCTTGTGCCCATTTTGATGAACAAGGTAAAGGCTTCCAGAGGCCCCCTTGCAGCAGTTTGCCCTCAGAGTCCAGAATTGCCCTCAGCCCATTCCTCAACCAGTCTCCAACAAGGGCCAAGGCCCTCCTATGCAACCATAGCTGCTCTGAAGAAGATGAACAAATCATGTTTCTATGAAAAAGGAGGGAGGGCAGTGAATGGTTACTATGTGGGAAGCCCAGATTGATTCCAACTTTCCAAAATGAGCCAACTCAGCAAAATGCCACAGCTGGTCCTGTCTCCCTCTGCGGCTCTAATGGTCAGGGTGGCCTCCTCACTCCCAGGACACAGATTCTCCCTGCTCTGGCTTCCAACTCGTGGCCAACATCTAACAAACTCCTGGCATGCCCCCGTCGCAGCTCTGTGCTGGACACCGGGAGTCAGAGGCGACCGTGGCAGACCAGTCTGTGTGTTCTGAACTCACCGTCTAGTTGAAACAGGAGGGAAGGGGGCAGGGCACAACCTTTAAAAGAATGAAAGAATGACATAGCCCGAGGACACGACATAAACTGATTAGAACCAAGTAGGTCGGGTTCCCCTGGTGGCACAGTGGTTAAGAATCCGCCTGCCAGTGCAGGGGACATGGGTTTGATCCCTGGTCTGCGAAGATCCCACATGCCACGGAGCAACTAAGCCCACGCGCCACAACTACTGAGCCTGCGTTCTAGAGCCCCCGAGCCACAACACAGTTGCAGCCTGTGTGCTGCAACTACTGAAGCCCGTGTGCCTAGAGCCCATGCCCTGCAACAAGAGAAGCCACCGCAATGAGAAGCCCGCGCACCGCAACGAAGAGTAACCCCTGCTCGACGCAACGAAAGAAAGCCCGTGTGCAGCAATGAAGACCGAACGCAGCCAAAAATAAATTAATTAATTAATTTAAAAAAAAAAAAAAAAAGAAAGAACCAAATAGGTCCAAGATGGCAGATGAGTCGACTTCCACTACACCTTGAGCCTCAGGACACGCTCACTGTAACACATCAGCAAGCTAAATGACACGCCCACAGGTGCCATGACAGTCCCAAGGCCAGCCATAAAGGTCAAAAAGTGGGTGGTGGCCCAATTTCTGGAAATCTCCACCCCTTCCCCAAAATAGCTGGAATACTCCCCCCACTCATTAGCCTATGAAATTACCCACCCCTATAAACACTGACAACCCCGTACCCTGGTGCCACTCTCGCCTTCTTAGATGGCCCACACTCTGTCCATGGAGTGTGTATCTCCCTAAATAAACCCTCCTTCACTTTACTATGGCTCGTTCTTGAATTCTTTCCTGCGCAAAGCCAAGGACCCACACTTGGTGGCTGTCCCAGGGACTCGTCTGAGACCTGGGACGTGACCATCCTCTTGAGCCTCACTCTATTTCCTGCAACATAGTGAGGGTCACAGACAAGGGGGCTCTGTTGGGGGCGGGGGTGACCTGCTGGGAGGGGCGTAGGCACAGGTGCTTGAGGGCACAGAGCAGGGACTCCAAACCTATAGGTGAACCGATGGAAGATGCTTCCTGGAGGACATGCCCTGTGGCTGATGGAGAGAAGTGGGCAGGGATCTGACCCTGAGGTGCCTAAAAGGCCATGTCCAGGGCTCTGGCCCATCCAGAGGGCTCCAGCAGCCACCAGAAGCTTCTATGAGTGGGCAGGAGCAGTGTTAGGATTTGGAAAGCTAGTGAGATGTAAAAACTGCTCTCAAATTCCTCACTCACACTGATGTACTGGGTACTCGAGGATTTAGAGCCTGAAGGGGTGAAAATGTTAAGATATAGTGGGAGAGGGTGCTTATCACAGGATTGTCTGTCTTTCTGAAATACAGCAGATATACACATATTAAGATGTAGATCTTTGTGTTATAGTTTATATTTAAATATATAATTTATATAATACATACTATAAAATGTATATTATAAATATTATATATAATGTATATAAATAAATGTATAATATATTATATATTATGATATATAAATGTATAACATATTTAATATATAATACAATACATACTTTAGTAACTATATAATGTGTTATATAATTATGTATCGATATAAACTATAATATAAAGATATATACCTTTGGGACTCCCCTGGTTGCCCAGTGGTAAAGAATCTGCCTTCCAATTCAGGGGACACGGGTTCGATCCCTGGTCAGGGAACTAAGATCTCACATGCCATGGGGCAACTGAGCCCGCATGCCACAACCACTGAGCTCCCGCACCTCAACTAGAGAGCCCGCGTGCCGCAAACTACAGAGCCCACATGCCGCAAACTACAGAGCCCACTCACTCTGGAACCCGCGTGCCACAACTAGAGAAGAGAAAAACCCACATGCAGCAATGAAAGATCCCGCATGCCTCAATGAAGATCCCACGTACCACAACTAAGACACAACGCAGCCAATAAATAAATAAATAATAACTCTTCCAGAAAAAGATATTTGCCTTATATATATATTTGATATACTTCAGAAGGACAGAGAATACTACTTTGTTTCTATATATTGTCAACACGGTGGAGTAGCAGTCTGGTGGTGAAATTGAGTCTCTGAAATGCAATTCAGGTGGTGGTGACTTCTCTTTACTCAAGGCCAACTTTGCTCCAATAGGTTGCCCTGGGCTGTGCCCCTCTTTGAGCCTCAGTTTTCTAAATCTGGATAATGAGACTACAAATATCTGCCTCCCATCAAGAACAGACACAAACCACACCAGCCATGTCTGAAAGCTCTTTAAGAACCAGCACAGAGAAGGCATAATATTATTGGCACTTCTGCTTCCTTCTTAGCCCCTAAAACTGAAAGCCCTGAGTGACTCAGAAGACCCTGCCCTCTGCACCACTCAAAGGACAGAGTGGTTGGAGGTGAATCTACGTTCACTCATTTCCAGGATGACCTGCCCCTTTTCAAACTGAGGACAACCCAGGTGCTCACGCTTTGCCTGTGAAATTCTAGCCTTCCAGCGCACAGAGCTTTCATAAGCCCTAGCTTCAAGTCATCACGAGTCGAAAACTGTCATGTGTGCAACCTCCAAAAGAGGGAGAGGCTGTCACCCGCCATCCAGCCATGGAGAAGGCTGCATACGTTTATTGAGCATCAACTCTGTACTGGGCATGGTGGAAAGCACTGCAGAGACCCCAGCTCTGACCCCAGTCAGCCCCTCCAGCTCTGCTCTCCATTTACAAACTTTGAGCTAAATTCAGATGACCTGAATGCATACCTGCTTGCGATTCAAGTGGGAAGATGATGTTTCGTGTCATGTCTAGCATTTGCTCAGCAAGAAAAGAAACTTGGTTGGGAAGTGAGGAGGCCAGGCTCTGGTCAGAACTCTGCTGCTGACTGACTGGGTAGTTCTGGGCAGTCCCTGCTGCCCTCTGCACCAGGAGTGGGTAGATGAGATCATCTCTGTGGTGCCTCTAAGCCCCGACCATCCATGACTCAGCCCCCAGGGCTTTGCACCCCTCAGCCCGGGTGCCTCTGCCCCACGCCTCCATCCAGCAGGCCAATACCCTTCCTTCAAATCCTTTGTCAGTGGTCACCTCCTCCATGAAACGCTCCGAGACATAGAACTACTCCCACTCTCCCAGCCAGCAAATCATCCAATCACACCCTCTTCTGCTCCACGTCTATACCTTGGACAAGTCCGTAGGACTTCCTGTGCTGAAATCATCCATCTGTTTAATAACTGTGAACTAAAGATCTCATTCCACCTTTACTTACTGCCTAGCATATAGTCTGGAACACAGTAAATGCTTTGTAAATGTTGGATGAATCAACGAACGAATGCATCAATTAATCATTTGTGGTTTCTTAAGTCTGCTGCAGTGTTAGGAGATTCCTGTTGTGGTCCGGAGAAAGACACATATTTCCTGTTGAAGCATTTCTTATCAACTTCTTAAGGACAGGGGCCATTCTTGGCTCAGGTTTTGTCTCACCAGAGCTTGGCACCCAGTAGGTGCTCAATGGATGTGTGTTTTGTGGACCAGCATCAAGGTCCCCTCCCCTCAGCCCTCCACACTGGGTGAGCCACTCTCTCCAGGGGGCTCAATGATTCCTCTAAGAGTTTGAACTCATTGCCATGAAGGGCGTGTGGATTAGGGATTAGATTAGGATAGAAAATGTCTACGCTGGCACCAGTGTGGGAAGCTGCAGGTCAGGCTCCCATTGGCAGGGTGGTAATCGCAAAGAAAAGCCCGCCAGCTCCTACAGCGTGCCCAAGATGACCATCACCACCATAGTTTACCGACCCGGGCTTAAGTAAAAAGTCACCAAGGGGGCTTCCCTGGTGGCGCGGTGATTGGGAGTCCGCCTGCCGATGCAGGGGACACGGGTTCGTGCCCCGGTCCGGGAAGATCCCACATGCCGCGGAGCGGCTGGGCCCGTAAGCCACGGCCGCTGAGCCTGCGCGTCCAGAGCCTGTGCTCCGCAACGGGAGAGGCCACAACAGTGAGAGGCCCGTGTACCGCAAAAAAAAAAAAAAAAGTCACCAGGAGAGAAACTCTCCTATCTCCTGTTACTAAATAATAGTGATAATGGTACATTTGTGGAGCGAAGTGCAGGTACCACAGACTGCTGTTAGGACTGGTCTAGGCCAGCTCAGCCTTCGGCCAGGGGCGGGGGCAGGGAGGGTTGGATGTCCTAAGTGTGACCCAGCCAAGGATAACGTCTCCTTCCCTTAGGACCCAATGTCAAGTTAAAATTGATTTTACCATCTTGATTCATTTAACCTCCGTGGGTTAGGGATTGTCCCCATTTACAGATGAGACAAACTGAGGTCCAGAGAAGTTAATAACCAGCCCAAGTAAGCAGCAGAGTTGGGACTTGGAGTTGGCTCATAGACTCCAAAATCCACGCTCTCCAAGCTCCTGGAGGGTCTGCAAGCACAGCATTTGTCACCAAATTGTTAGCTTCCTAATGGTTCCTCATAGCACGTGGCTCCCCATGGTGCCTGGAGCTGGGCTGGATCCACAGCCAGCTCTCAGGAGACTGCAGGGTACTGATCAAGTTCTGTGCCTGATTGAGTTCTGTGCACTGATTAAGCTCTTGATAGAAACAGTCCCTGCAGGCCCAGCTGGAAGGTGAGAAAGGCTATCAGGCTCCAGGGATACTCAGGCCTTGGGAACTCAGTGAGGCTGGATACACACCATCTCACCCAACAGCTGATGGCATCACCCCCAGTGGTCACCATTAGTCACCCAACCGCCACCAGCACTTCTGTTCTTTTTATAACTCCAAGCAGCTGAGGCCAGCTGAGCCCTACAGCCAGCCGTGCACATTTACGCTCCACAAGCCTCCAGAATACGATTTTTGGCAAGGCCTCCAGATCAATTAGCCAAGTCAGCCTTGGAAACTGGGAGGCTTGTGTGGGTGGGAAGCAGGGCAGAAATCCCTCCCAGGGCCCCTGACTCAGTCACCGAATGGTTACTTAGGGTCAGCGGAGCTGAGCCTCGGGCAGAGCGGTAGAGAGCCACAGAACACAAGGTCATGGAGAGAGCAAAGTGCAGGGAGAATTGAGGTACACAGTGAAGACCCAAATGTGAAATAGGCTAAGACTGCACAGTACAAACTAGACTGCACAGTACAAGCTGCAGAACCAGGGCTCCTGAGCCGTGTGCTTCCCTGAGTCCGCTCCAGCTGGCCCAGGGGAAGCGTCCTCCTACTCGGAAGCAAGCGACCTCCACTGAGTGATCAAAGTAGGTCCACATACCCCTGCAGCCCCATGGCCCGGAGAGCAGCTGAGAGATGAGCCCTCTCTGGAGGCAGCCACACCCGGTGACCTAACTGCCTTACCCGGGGCGGGGGGAGCCCTCCCTCAGTCCCGAGGGAGCGGCTTTTGGAAGGTGCACCGCTGTCAAGGGGCAAATGGCCCAGAAAGCAGGTGGATTTAGCCGTCACCGGAAGAAATGTCCACAGCTGCGGTCCATCCTGCGCTCTGGGTTTCAAGCAGCACTGCCAACAGCCTGGACTCAGATTGGATCCACCCAGCGCTGTCTGTCAGCCTCCGGGACGCCTGGTCCTTCCTCCTCCTCCTGGCTGCAGCAGTGCAAACAGCAGCCGAAGTGACAGGCGGGCAGCGCACTTCCCTCCTCCCTCGAGCCCCACAGCCTCATTACCAGGAAGGACAGTGGGGAACATTTATGCCCCAAAAACCCCTTGGGTGAGAGCCTTTGCTACCACGTCTGTGGGGTATATATCCCCCCCGCCCCCTACAGCTGCCTCTGTCGGGCTCTTATCCTCTCCTCTTCCAGGAAGATACGTCTCCATCAGCACCCATCCTTGTCACCAAACCTGTGAAGCTGCGAAGGGTCTGAGATGTCACCCTACTTGTACGCCAATCCCCAGTTCCCTGACAGAAGACACTAAACTCCCGGGTCAGAGATCAAGGACCTTTTGGCTCACAGCATTCTTAGCTGCATGAGCTTCACATTCCCTTGCCCCCAAGTTCCACCAAGTTGGAGGCGGGCCTGGGTGGATGCCATGCCCTCGGTGGGTTTGGGTCACAGCTGAGGAACCCTGAGTTTAGGAAATTCCAATCTTACAAGGGGCTACTAGCAAGCCTGCCCATTCATTGCCTTGGGGGCACAGCAAAAAAATCTGCCCTCTGCCCTGGGGAGAGATAAGATCTTCACCTTGCAGGGCCATTTGTTATGCAAAAATCCTCAAAGAGATAGTTCCGTACAGAAAGCCATAGACATCTCCCAAAAGATACTGTGGGGGCAATGCAAGCCTGTAAGCTAAGCAGGAGAGGCTACCTGCCTCCATAAATACAAGGGCGAGCTGTGAGCCACATCCTTTTCTTCCCTTGGCCGAGCTCTGCCTTGGACTAGAGCATCTAGAAGCAGAATCCAAGACAACACAGGTGAGGGCTGGTGGTAGAGCCAGGTAACTGGAGTCCAGGAGAGGGAAGGAGGCTGGGGACAGGGTGGGGACTTCCAGGACCACATCAAACTGATAAGGAGGTCCCCCTGGGGTGCAGCCTCTGACTCAGATGTGACTGCTCACAGAGGACCCCAACCCTTGGGATTTCTTCCTGCTTGATCCATGTTACTTCCCCGACCCTAACAAGACAGAAAGCCCCAGTGGAACCCAGATCTCATCCAGATGGTAGGAACCTGAGGGCTCTACAAATTTAGCCCAGAGGTTAAAGCTCTGGGCTCTGGAACCAGACTAGCCCAGGTTCAAGCCCAGTACACCAGGTTCAAGTCCAGGTCCAAGCCTAACCAACCACCTGAGTGACCTGGTCCAAGTCACTTCACCTCTCAAGTGTCTCACTTTCCTTCTCCGTAAAATGAAAAGAAAAAAGGTACCCACTCATGAGGGATCTTGCAAAGATGAACCCGATAACCCATGGGAAAGGCTAAGCTATCACAAAGTAGCAATGCTGTGAATGATGACCACTAGTATGCCAACAATTTCTCTGGTGGGAAAACTGAAGGCAGAAAGTGTAGGTGAATTGGCCAAAGTCACACTGCAGGAGAACACAAGCTCTTAATATTCCAACCCAGGTTCCCCAACATCCTGCCCAGGGCACCCTCCCCAACAGGGGGTGCCCTATCGACCAACTCTACCTCCTTCTTTCCATCGTCTCTCCAACTTCAGCAGCCTGATACCCCCAACTCGGGCAGTAGATACTGTGGCAGGGGGATTCCATGCACTGCTCCTGGTTTGCAGGATCCCAAAGGGCTTAAGGAAAATAAGCAACGCTGGCTCGCCACTTACCAGCTCTGTGATTTACAGAATGTTTCTTAAACAACCGCCCCACCAAGTCTCAGTTTCCCCATCTGTATAGTGGGAAAATCACAGCTGGTTTATCAGACTGTTACTGTATACAAAGTACTTAGCAGAGTGCCGGGCACATCGTAAGAACTCGACAAATGTCAGCTGTTATTCTGACTGCATTTAGTATTCTTGCTCTAAATGAGGATGACAAAATACTCAGACACACAGGTCTGGGGGCTTTGGTATATTCTGTGCTCTGTAAATGAGAAATTGAGAAATTACCAAATAAGACTGTGCATGGATGTGAAAGCCCTTTTAAACTATACTAAGCTGTGCAGGTGAGAGAGGCAATGATTAAATGGCCCAGAAACGTGCTTCCATCAGAAAGGCCTGGAAGCAGAGCAAGTACATAGAGCTGCAGCAGGGTGAGGACATGGTGACCACAGGCTGGGCTCAGTTTTCTAAGCTCCCTACGCTAGAATGAGAACAGGGGTGAAGATGACCACAATGCCAGCAGCCGCCTGTCAGAAGTCCCCACTAGGTCCTTTCATATCCACAACGATCCTGTGTGCTTCGCTGGGCAAGTGGGTATCAATACTCCTGTTTATAGATGTGAAAACAGAGGCTCTGGCCCATGGTCACAGAGCCAGCACTGGAACCCATTCAACAGAACACCCAAGGTCCCAAAGATGTAGGGACCACAGTGGGGCCAGAGCTGGGTGGGTCTACAGCATCTAGAGGGCCTCTGTCCTATTTCTCACAGGTCAGATTAAGCATTGGCTGGGTGCGTGACAAGGGTGAGCAACTCATCCTGGTTTGCCCAGGACTTTTCCAGTTGTAGCATTCAAAGTCCCTGTTAGGCAAACTGCGATGGTTGGTCATGAAATCGAGCAGGCCCTGAGGGCACCTTCCTGGGTCAGACCTCCCATGTCCCCCGCTTCTTGCTTATATTTTGAAAAGTTTTAGCCTCCTAGGAATTCCCCAGTTCCAAAGAGCAAACGTAATCAGTTAATAATTAGAGGAAAACAAAGGAAAGCAGTGAAACAAAACAAAATAATAATAGCTTAGCCATAAAACAAAGTCAAGGACACTTAGTTCCTCCTCAAGGGCTACAGATAATATCCTAACACATATCCTTGAGTTGTTTTGCAGAAACTAAGACCCGCGCCCCCACCAGGTAGAAGAAGTTAACTGCGTGATGACCACCAGAACATAGACCCCAGACAGGTTGGAACGAGAAAATTGATGACTGAGATTCCTGAAATACCACCCTGTTATCTCACCACCAACCAATCAGAAGAATGTCCACAAGCTGATCACATACCCTGCAACCCTCACCCCTAATGTGCCCGTAGAAACCCTTGCCTGAAAGCCATCAGGTAGTTGGGTCTTTTGAGCATTAGCTGCCCATTCTCCTTGCTTGGCACTCTGCAACAAACACTGTGCTTTCCTTCACCACAACCCAGGGTCAGCAGATTGTCGGGCGAGCAGACCCAAGTTCAGTTCAGTTAACAGTGACCGGGAGCCCCTGGCTTCAGAATGGGGCCTATTCCCTTCCAGAGAGCCCCTGAGTACACTCAGAGAAGCCATTCTCAGCTCCTGCTTCACACCCCACACTCACTCCACTGTTGCCAAGGAGACCTGCCCGTGCTGGAGGTGGAGGTGCTAGAAAGAGGGCAGGTGTGGCTGAGTCAGCGGTGCAGTGCGTGGAGAGGCTGAGGAGGGAAGGAGGTGAGAAGCTGCAGAGACCTTATACTTATATACTTATATGCTCTTATACTTCCTTCTCGGGCTCAGCTCCACGTGAGCTGATGCTCCTGTCTCCACAGCTCCTCCCAGGCATCCCTCCTCCTACTGCGGCCCACTTGCCCTGCTTGTGGCCGGCGGGGGAGCCCATGGATGTGACCAGCCTATGGCACTTGGGATCCTTCCTGGAGGACACATAGCACTTTCTGTGGCCCAACGGCACTTGCACCCTCTGACACGATGCCTGCAGTGGGGCTCTCTCCAGCACCTGCCCTTGGCCCCCACCAACTGGCCCACCTAGAGCTCCAGCTCCCAGTGTTACCTGGCCAGGGCCAAATCCAGCTCTCCCGCACTCCCGAGGAAGTTGGGCAATGTTCCAGAACCAGTACAGCTTCAGCAGAAACTTGGTGGAGCGTTGCTTCTTGCAGGGGTGAGGCCTGCTGGGTGGGGGAAAGGTCAAGGAGAATGTAATGCTGGGAAGGAGGAAGAAGTAGCAATGTTCTATTTGCAATGAGAAGCATAGAGACGGAGACAGGGGGATGAGCAGGGGCCACTCAGGATGCCTCACGGGAGCCTTCCTGGGATAGGACGGATCCAGCAGTGCTAGTTTACTAACAGGGGGGTCAGTGATGTGGTTGGTGGTACTGATGGAGAATTAGGCTGAGAGAGCATTTACTATGTTATTTAAATGATTTTTCTGTACATTCCAAACTTTCAACATGAGGAAGTATTGCTTTCATAATCGGGGGCAACATTAAACAAAATCAAACCTATAGGCTCATCCATATCCGTTTTCTATGTGGCTTCCACAAAGTTTTTCCTGGCTCCTTGGAGGGACAGTGAAAGAGCCCCTGTGACCTGTGCCAGTGCATGTGCCATGGCTCGGCGGCCACCAACCAGGACTGCTGTCCCAGCAGAAGGGGCTGGCCAGCCTGGAGGTCATGAACATCCTGGTGACAGGTCTGTGGAGAGACTGGACCACTGCCACGGACGCCTACCCGAAGGTCTTTTTTGGCGGCCAGGAGTTGAGGACCGGCATGGTGTGGTACAACGATCACCCCAGGTGGACGACACGCCCTGCCCACGGGGTGGGGGGACCTGAGGGTGCAGGACTCTGGCTGGGACGATGACTACCTTGGCTCTTGTGACCCCAAACTTACTGCACAGAAGTCGGATGTCAAAGACACCTGTTCCCTCAGTGAAGGGACCCTGGAGTTCGTGTGCAAGGTGACTGGCGCCCCACACCTGAGAGGAGCCGGGTGCCTGCACTACAGCCCTCAGGAAGTCTTGGGGGAGCTCTCAGGAACTGCAGTGGGGCTTGTGGGAAGGGCTCATCCCACCCAAAGGCTGGGCCTGCTGCCTTCCCCAAGAGCAACCAGAGACATCTGGGTTCCCAGGAAGCTGAAATGCAAGGGACATAGCTCTGCTGAGGCCCTTCGTCCAGGGAAATAAAGGGATAGGAGGTGGCTGACAGGGCAGATCAAGGGCTACTGGGAGGAGGTGGGATGGGGATGGGATCTCCCCTGCTTTTTATTCCACCAGGTGCTCTGTAAAGCTGTCTTCCCCAGATGCCCTGGCTGGGCAATGAATTCACGAATCCTTATACAACCCGTAACTGGTCCCTCCAATGCTGTGCTGGGCACTGAGAACCATGGGGTTTATTCTTAGAGCTGCTGGGCTCTAAGAATGAGGACAGCCTGCTGCTAATTATCTGGATCCTGTGATGTGGGCTTTGGGTGGCTCTCAGCCCCAGCCTGTCCTGCTCAGAGCCCCTTGCTGTCCAGGGAGTGAAGGGGCTGCAATGAACTTGACTTTGCTCTAACCCCAAATCTCCTGAGACCACTTAGGGGCCTTCCTTCCATCCTCCCCATCCTGCACTGGGAACCAAACAGAGCTGTCCTGGCCTCCCTGTCACCCACCTCAGTCCTCATAATCCTCTCCGGGTGGGTCTACTCATGGAAAAGTTCCGGGTCCCTCTGAAATTAGTAAGCTGCTCTGGGGTTCCAAGGAACAACAAAAATGCCTGTCGTGAGTTTATTTCTCTCTTGGTGGAAACGGAAGAAAGAGGTGTACCAGCCACTGGAATACGACATTCAACAAAAACCTTCCTATAATCCTCAAGAGGGCCTTATGCCACAGCAAAGAACGCTTTCAGCGGGACCCTGGATCTGAAGCCCGTGGAGTCTGCTGGCGGCCCACCTCTACAGAGGCTCCTGACTCGGTATCCCCAGATGTCCTCCGCTTGCTGACATGTTGCATGTTACCCACCCTGCGTGGGACAGGAGACAATCACACTCCCCACTCCACCCCCAGAGGCCAGGCCTTGAAGACTCTTGTGGGACCCAGTCACAGGGAAGACAATTCTGTCCCTCACCGCCCACCTCAGACCCACAGGCCTGACCCCAAGGTCCCTCAGGATCTGGTCTATTCTCTTCCTTTTCTCCAAAGGCCCATTTTAAAGTGGATTTTTTGGTTTTTGGTTTTTGTTTTTTTTTGCGGTACGCGGGCCTCTCACTGTTGTGGCCTCTCCCGTTGCGGAGCACGGGCTCCGGACGCACAGGCTCAGCGGCCATGGCTCATGGGCCCAGCCGCTCCGCGGCACGTGGGATCTTCCCGGACCGGGGCACAAACCCATGTCCCCTGCATCGGCAGGCGGACTCTCAACCACTGCGCCACCAGGGAAGCCCAAAAGTGGTTTTTATTTTTAACCAAAGCTCCATCTTTAACCCAAAGATAAATTCTATCTTTTAGCTCTTCCCCAAACCAAATGAAGACAAACAAAAAAATATGCTGGTACACACCGATCAGAACAGCTATCATCAAAAAGTCTACAAATAATAAATGCTGGAGGGGGTGTGGAGAAAAGGGAACCCTCCTACACTGTTGGTGGGACTGTAAATTGGTGCAGCCACTATGGAAGACAGTACAGACATTGTTTAAAAAACTAAAAATGGAGTTACCATATGATCCTGCAACCCCACTCCTGGGCCCATATCCTGAAAAACTGGAAACTCTAATTCAAAGATACGTGTACCTCAATGTTCATTGCAGCACTATTTACGATAGCCAAGACGTGGAAGCAACCTAAGTGTCCATCGACAGAGGAATGGATAAAGAAGATGTGGTACCTATAGGCAATGGAATATTAGCCATAAAAAAGAACACAGTAATGCAGTTTGCAGCAACGTGGATGGACCTAGAGATTATCGTACTAAGTGAAGTCAGACAGAGAAACACAAACATCATATGATATCACTTATATGTGGAATCTAAAAAAAAATGATACAAATGAACTCATTTACAAAACAGAAATGGACTCACACACACATAGAAAATAAAAACTTATGGTTACCAAAGGGGAAAGGGGCAGGGGGGAAGATAAATTAGGAGTTTGGGATTAACACATACACACCGCCATATATAAAACAGATAAACAATAAGGACCTCCTGTATAGCACAGGGAACTAAGTTCAATATCTTGTAATAACCCATAATGTAAAAGAATCTGAAAAAATATACATATGTATAACTAAATCACCTTGCTGTGCACCTGGGACACTGTAAATCAACTATTCGTCCATTTTTAAAATCCGCTGGTCAACCTAAAACAGCATTTTCCCCACTTGTTGACAATAAACTTTCAAATATAGTAGGGTCTACTCTCAGAACTCCATTTGCATTGAGAAGCACAGCCTCTCCGAAAGATAGAATCTCCATATGAACTGGTCTCAGAACTGAGATGACTCATCTCCTGTCTCCACCAGTGCACACCCTCCAGCAGCTGCTTGCCCCTCCCCAGGGGTGGGCGCTCACTACCTCTGAAGGATGCTTATTTCATAACAGGATGATTCTGTTAAGGATGACTCGTTAACAGTTGTTTTCTCACCTTCAGCTCAAGCCTGACCCTCCTCCCTCATGGTCTAGTCTTTTCTCCGGGCACCCAGACACGCTCCTCCCTCAGCATCGCTGGACAGCAGTAAGGACCCCTGAGGTTTGCTCACCGGCCTTTCTTCACGCACAGCATGCTTCCGGTCCCTAGAGCACCTGACCGGCTCTAGCTCCTTGGGCCTCGCAAGAGCCTCGCAACAGTAGGCAGGGCTAGTCTGGGCACGGATGGAGAGGCGGACACTCAGGACACTTTCCCATCACCTCCAGTTCATGCATAAACAAGTGCACCAACCTGGAAGCCAGGCCTCCCCACTCCTCGGTCAGTGCCACGTTCGTCATGTTGGATCACACTCCCAGGAAGCTCTGAGGTCGGATGGTCTGTGTCAGTCCCAGCTCTGCTTCCCGCTGGCTGAGGGACCGCTCAGCCTCACTTTCCTCATCTGCAAAATGAGAAGCAGGACAAGAAAATGCGGGGTAAGAGGGCGAGAGATTGTTCAGGCAAGGATTGCTCTCCTCCTTGGCACTTTACCCCCACTACCGACGTGCAGGACTGGCTGCCGGCAACATTGCAAAGAAGCCATCTGGTGGTTAAGTGCAGGAGTTCTGGACTGAGCCCACCTGGGTTCAAACCCCAGATCTGCTGCCTACTACGTGACCTTGCGTAAGGATTAAATGAGATAATGCACATTAAGTGCTTAACACAGTGTCTGCCCCAATAGATGCTCAAAACAATACTTTTAAATTTGAACTTTAATCCTCCAATATCCACAGTATGCACCCTCCCCTCACTGCCAGCTCCTTTGCTTGCATGATTCTATACCCTCCAGATGCCTAGCTCCTACTTGGCTCCCTTCCCAAGTTGGATGTTTATCCCTTAGTTGATAGGGAGGCACGGAAGGTGGTTGGACAGGGAATGAACCTGTTCTACAGGAGAGGATCTGAGCACATGAGGCTCTGTGCAACAGGCCATGGGTGACATGAGGAGGTCTGACCCTACCGGCTGCAGGTCTAGGAAAGGGTACGCAAACCCAAGAGGTTGAATGAATATACACAGCTGTTGATGGATTGAGGGAAGGGGCTGGAGGGACGAGGAGCAAATAAAGATGATCCCACTGGTTCTTGTCTTGGTAACCGGGAGCAGGTGGGAATCACCCCCTGAAATGGGGAAGAGAAGTTCAGAAGGGAAAGGGAAGAGTTTCTTGGAACAAGGTTTGAGGTTTCTGGAACTCAGCCCATGGAACCCACCCCAGATCCCTGGGCTGGGGAGAAATCCGAGTATCGTCAGCCTCTGGGGTGGCAATGGAAGCCACAGGAGAGGATAAGTTGACTCCAAGGCCAGTGCATGCAGACAGAAGAGAAGCTTGATGGTGGAAATAAAACACTCCTGGTAACTAGAGGTCTTGCCCCTTCAGAATGACCTTCATAAGGTTCTTATGTGTGGCATAAGATAGAGGTATATCAGTGAAATAAAACTGAGGACCCAGAAATAAATGCATGCCTTTTTGGCCACGCTCTGCAGCATGCAGGATCTTAGTTCCCTGATCTGGGATTGAACCCACACCCTCGTCAATGAAAGCCCGGAGTCCTAACCACAGGACTGCCAGGGAATTCCCTAAACACGTGCTTTTATAGCCAATTGATTTTCAACAAGTGTGCCAAGACCATTCAGTGGGGAAAAATTCGTCTTTTCAACAAATGGTCTGGGAATACATACTTGCTATACATACAGGGAAAAATAATGAAGTTGGACCTTCACTTCACATCATATATAAAATTAACTCAAAATGTATCAAAGGATGTGAACTACACTTACTGTGGTAATCATTTCACAACATAGGTAAGTCAAATCATGTGGTACATACACCTTAAACTTACAAGGTATGTCAATTATTTCTCAATAAAGTTGAAAGGAAAAAATAATAGCAAGCAGGAATTCTATTTATTCCACCATTACAACTTCACTCAGACTGTACTCTGTATGCTTTAGGAGTAGATTTTCCATATCCATACTGATGTCTTCTCATGATAATGTTTATCATTGATAGCAGTTGTGTTTTTCTTTCTAATATTGGAGATTTTCTTAGGATATTTTTAAAAAATTAATTTATCACCTGAAAAAAAAAGTGGATCAAAGACCTAAAGCTAAAATCTAATATTACAAAACTCGTAGAAGAAAATTTAGGTATAAATCCTCATGGATTAGGCAATCCTGCCTTGTGTTAGGCTATTGTTTCTTAGATTTGACACCAAAAACATAAGCAACAAAAGAAAAAAATAAACTGAAATTTATCAAAATTAAAAACTTTTGTGCTTCAAAGAACAATATCAAGAAAGTGAAAAAGGGCTTCCCTGGTGGCGCAGTGGCTGAGAGTCCGCCTGCCAATGCAGGGGACACGGGTTCGTGCCCCAGTCCGGGAAGATCCCACATGCCTCAGAGTGGCTGGGCCCGTGAGCCATGGCCGCTGGGCCTGCGCGTCCGGAGCCTGTGTTCCGCAACGGGAGAGGCCACAACAGTGAGAGGCCCGCATACCACAAAAAAAAAAAAAGAAAAGAAAAGAAAGTGAAAAAGACAACCCGCAGAGCAGGGGTAAATTTTTGCAAATCATATATCTGAAAAGGGTCTAATATCCAGCATATATAAAAGAAATTTACAACTCAACAGTAAGACAAGTGACTCAATTTTTAAATGGGCAAAGTATCTGAATAGACATTACTCCACAGAAGATATACAAAATGACCAATAAACACATGAAAAGATGTTCAACATCATTAGTCCTTAGGGAAATGCAAATCAGAACCACAACGAGATGCCACTTCCCACATGCAGATGGCAATTTCTCAAAAAGTTAAACCTAGAGTCACCACGTGACCCAGCAATTCCACTCCTAGGTATATACCTCAAAGAAATGAAAATGTATGTCCGCGCAAAAACTTGTGTATGAATACTCATAGCCCCGTCGTGCATGATAGTCAAAAAGTGGAAACAACCCATCCCCTGATAATTGGTAAACAAAATGTGGTATAACTATACAATGGAATATTATTCAGAGATGAAAAGAATAGAGTACTGATAAATGCTACAACATGGATAAATTTTGAAAGCCTTATGCTAAGTGAAGGCGTCCAGACACACAAGGTCACATATATATATCATATGATTCCATGTATATGCAATTTCCAGAATAGGCAAACCCATAGAGAGAAAAAGTGGATTAGTTGCTGGATATGGGCTTCTTTTGGGGGTAAGGAGAATGTTCTAGAACTGATAGTGGTAATGGTTGCACTACAGTATGCATGTACTTAATGCCACTAAATTTTACACTTTAAAAGGGTGACTTTTATGGTACACAAATCTTAATTTTAAAAAGGAAAAGCGTTTATTTTTAGGTATGGGCTTATTCTGATTTTTTCTTTCTTTCCATGTTAGTTTCGGTAAGCTATGGCTTTAAGAAAATATTGATTTTACCTAAATTGTCAAAATTATTGGCATGAAATTGTCCATAATATCTTATGATCTTTTTAATGTTTGTAGGCTCTGTACTGATATCACCTTTTTCATTCCTGATCTTTTTTTTTTCCCTGATCTTTTTAATTTGTGCCTTCTCTCTCTTTTTCTATATGTCTTGCTAAAGGTTAATAAATTTTATTTGTCATTAAAAAAAAACAACTATGGCTATTGATTTTTCTTTATGGTATATCTGCTTTCTGTTTCATTAATTTCTTCTCTTTATTATTTCCTTCCTACACTGTTCGGATTTAATCTGTTGCCCTTTTTTGCATCTTAAGATAGATACTTTAGTTATTGATAGTAAATCTTTCTCCTTTTCTAATATATGCATTTATGACTATAAATTTCCCTCGAAGCTTGACTTTCGTCACATCCCACATATTTTAGCATTTTATATTTTTATTATCATCCAGTTCAAAGTATTTTCTAATTTACTCTTTGTCTTAGGGTCATATTGAAAGATATTGGCTGATTTCCAAACATCTGGGATTTTCTTTTGTTTTTTGTTCTTGTTATTGATTTCTAGCTAAATCCATTAGATAACAGAGCATTCTCTGTAAACTTTCAATCCATTGAAATTGATTCCACTTTTGAGACTTATTTTATGGCCCAATAGATAAACAATTTAGAGAAATGTTCCATGTGCCCTTAAAAAAAGATGCTCTTTTATATAGAGGCTGGATCTTCTCTTCCATACCTATCATTTTCTCTCATATCTTTTCTCCCCCCATTCTCCAGTTTATTTTTATTTCTTTTTCCTTCTTTTCATCTTCTATTTCTCTTATGATATTATTTATGTTATTTATTCACTCTGGTATTCACTCTAGTTTTCATTTCTAAGACAGTTTTTCTTTTTAGAAAAGAAAAATAGTTTCTCCTTACTAAATTCTACGTGAACTCTTTTCAAGTCTTCCTTTTGTCCAATTATCTCATTTATGAATTTTTTTTTTTTTTTTTTTGCGGTACGCGGGCCTCTCACTGTTGTGGCCTCTCCCGTTGCGGGGCAAAGGCCCCGGACGCGCAGACTCAGCAGCCATGGCTCACGGGCCCAGCCGCTCCGTGGCATGTGGGATCTTCCCGGACCAGGGCACGAACCTGTGTCCCCTGCATCAGCAGGCGGATTCTCAACCACTGCGCCACCAGGGAAGCCCCTCATTTATGAATTTTTATGTTCCTGTGTTATGCTTTAATTTCATACCTTCAGTCATTTTTCAAAAAAATTCTTTTAGCTCATTTTGAAATGTTGAAGTAAAAATGTCATTTGTTTTGTAGGCATGCCTTTCCAGAGAACCTCATTGTCTGAGGACCTGTTTATGCTCATTAGTTCCTTTTCTTATTAGAACCCTGAGTGGGGCTGGGTTCCTTCCCTCAGCTCTTTTCTGTTGCCCGTGTTTAAGTGAGGTAGGTTTCCCTGTACTCCTGAATGGGAAGAATGGGCAGATTTCTTGGCCAAGATTCATGGCTCTAGGGCTCCCCCTTCTGTTGTACTGGAAAATGGCTTTAAGATGTGGCTTCGGAGGAGTTTGAGAACTGCTTCCTGTTACACTCCCCTACTTTCATCTGGATCTTCTCTTTACTTGGTTTCTCACTGTCCTGTCTGGTTTGGATTCCACTCCCAGCCACTTCTCCTCAGTGTAGGGCTTTGTCCTAAAAGGGATATTTGGCTGGCAACTTTCAACGTTTCATGGGGAGATTTCATGTGCTACCGGGAGGATTAATTTACATCATAATTTTAAAGCACTTCTCAGGGTGCCTGGCAGATAGTGTTAAATATGGGATATTTATAATAATTATAATCATTAATACCTACCCATTTTTCCTACATACTAGTCCTACTCATAAACACAAGCTATTTCCTTGATGTGGGTCTCTCTCTTTCCTGCCTCCATGCCATTGCTCCTGCTATCCTGCCCCCTGAAAACCATGTCTGCCACCTACCAATCCGTCAAGAGCGTCTGAGTCCTGTGACATCAGTGGGTTAACTGAACCTAAAACCACCACTCTGGACCACTGAAGCTCCTCATTTCTAAGCCACATATCCCAAACCCCCTTTAAAATTTTATGCCAATGACCTACCTTTTATTTAGATCTTTTACTCTGTGCTAAGCCCTGTACATACATTACCTTTCAATCTCCACAGCAATACTTTGAGTTATAGGCATAGTGGGATAGGTACAATTATTGGCCTTATTTTACATATGAGGACACTGAGGCTTAAAGAGATTAGATACTTATCCAAGGTTGACTGTTAGTTGGCATACAGCAGTGATTTTGACCAGGCAGTCTGGCTCCCAAGACTATAAACTCAGCCACGGTGCTAAAACTTCTCCGGACTGTTGTCCCCATTAAAGATAGAATCCTATCATGTGTGGCTCTGTAATCATCAGCACCTAGCATATAGTAGGTGGTCAGTAAAGACTTCATGGGTGAGTTACAATAGATGAATGTGCACGGTACTTTGTGCTGGTCAAATGCATAAGGCTTCAGGGTTTTAAGACAAAACTTTTCTAGCTGAAAGGCACATGGAAAAGTCTCTGACACTGCTCTATTTCTTCCAAAGAGCCATTAGTCAGACTCTTACTCAGAGCTTCTTTTTTTTTTTTTCCATTCAGCTTTAAGCTCAGTGAGACGTTTAAATTTTCACAAGCCCTTGGCCACTAGTAACCCATTACAAAACTCCCAGACATGACCAAGCATGGCCCTCAAGACATTCACAAAACCCACATCAATTTTCTAAACTCTATAATCTGAGGCCACCACTCTCACAGAGAAATCCCAGACCTACTGTTCTTTAATAGAAATATCAGAAAATTGGGAGCTCACTGATCAGTTAGAAATCCAATTTTTCCAGACGTTGGAATTTCACTTGGATGTGGACTTACTAGGCAGCTGTATGTGAACTGGGCTTCTGAGAAAGACCCAGCCTTGAGCCAGAAAACCTGGGTTTGGTCCCTGCTCTGTCACTTGTTGGCTGTGTAATGCTGGGCAAGTACTTCTTGCTGGGTCTCAGTCTTTCATTAAATAAAATAATTAGGAATAACAACATTCTGCTTATGTCACAACATTGTTAGGGGTACATTCAATAACGTATGTGACAGTCTTTGTAAACTGTAAAGTCCATGCTATACAAAATCAAAAGAGTGAGCCATGGGAGCCAACTGGGAAGGCTGGGCTGCCATGTTTAAACAGCCATGAAGGGACCATTGAAGCAAATGAGTGACCCAGGAAGGCACCTAGTGAAAAGTGAAGAACGGAGCAGAGAAAGAAGAGGAGATGAAAGACTGCAAAGTCTGAAAGAGAAATACAGAAAGGACAGGAGAGAGGGAGGAGCCTGATGTCTTTGTAGTTCCAGCATTCTGAAAGATTCCCACAGTAATATATCCTTACAGCGACCCTCATTATCTCTATTGATAAAAAAAAAAAAGCAGGAGATTCTACTTCTACTACTCATTTCTATGATATACACATTAGCACTCTAGATTCCTGTTTTATTAATAGAGACTTCTCAGTAGATATTAATGTGGTGGGGTGAACCTCAAAGCAAGGGTGTTACAAATGCCCTCTCAGTGCTGTCCAAGTTGGGTTGATTTCACATGAAAATGTCAGCATCCACCATGCTTAGATCTCTTTGTTAAAACAGGAAAAACTTTCCATTACTTTAATGCTGTATGAATTCGCTGGCGGTTGCTATACTTATCAGAGGCTTTTGAATCTTTTGGAATAAAATAGAAAAAATAGAATAAAATAGTCTAGCACATAGTAGGTGCTATTTTATTTGAATAATAGGAATATTTGAATAAATATGAATAAAACATTTATTGAATGAATAATATTTGTGAGATCAAATACTATAGAATAATTATCCTTAAAATCTCCCCTGCTGCAAAACACCTAGAAAGGTCAAATTAAATATAGTGACATGTATCAGAAAACATAGATGAGATTTAAAATAAGTAAGAGAAATCCCAAGGAGCCAAAACCAAAGAAGTAATAACTAGGGAGAAAAGCAGGCAGACCAGCCATGGATGCCCTGAGGGCATGTGCCTCTCCAGGAAAACCAGAGCCCAAGTTGTAATGACCAGAGGAGTAAAAGGCAATCATGTCTTAAGGACGGGGGTGGGGTAGGGGAAATGAAGCTGAGATCATCCCACATAAAACCTAAATAAATGCTCAAAGGGCTAATAATGTCAATGAAAGGGGAGACTAGAAAAAGAAAGTATTTATTGGGAAAGGGAGTCAAGAAAGATATTTGTTTGTCTCACTCTCAAATCTGAGTGGAAGGACAAAATCGCTCCTAAAACATCATAACCACAGACCTACCCCTCCCCCTTCATTTGAGGTTCAAATTTACACCACGTGTATGGGTTAGAATATGCCAAGCCAAAAAATTAATACAAATAGATGGGTTGGTAAAACTGGGAGGTGCCTCATAAAACCAAAGCAAACCTACTTTGGAGGAATTTCTCAACCCAGGCTTTGTGGGATTCCCACAGATAAAGGCAATCAAGCATGAGCTCACAATCTAAACTTACAAACAAAACGCTCAAGGATACAAGCCACTAAGAGGGGAGAGTCAGCTGATATAACAACATAAAGGATTTGATACACCAAGGGTTACAGGTATTGGCATGACTAGACATAAAATTTTAAATGAGTATGTTTGAATGTTTTTAAACTTTTTTAAAGGAATAGAAAACATAATCACAAAAGTTGGAACAGAATGAAACAGAGAGCTTATAAGTAAATAATAAGTCATTGGAAGTAAAAATGAACTAGACAAAAATCTGGAAGTTTGACCACATACTCCGTAGATAAGGCTAAGGAAAACAGGTCCACTCATGCATTGCTGTAGGAGTGAAAACGGATGCCAGCCCTATGGAGGGTATATATATATATGTATATATGTACATATGTATGTATATATATATTCTATATGTATATGTGTAACATATGTGTGTATATATATGTATATGTGTATGCATGTGTGCATGTATACATGTAGTTTATAACAAAATTGAACATATATAAGGTTCTGACCCAGCAATTCAACCTCTGGAAATTTATACACAGATACACCTGCACATATCCAAAATAAGATATGTACAAGGTTATTCACTGCAGCATTGTTTGTAAGAGAAAAAGACTGTAAACAACACAAATGCTCATCAATAGGAGGCTGGTCAAATAAGTTATTGTTCATCCATATAATAAAATACTATGCAAGTGTTTAAAAATAAAAGAATGAGGAAACTATGTGCTGATATGTAAATATCTCCAAACTATACTATTTAATAACAAAATCAAAGTACAAAGCAAGACGTATAACATGCTTCCTTTTGTGTGAGAAAGGGAGAAAATAAGAAAACATTTCTACTAGTATTTGCTTGTATCAGTGTGAAAAAATTCTGAGAAGACACCAAAGAAACTAAAAATAAGAAAAAAGAAAAGGAAAAAAGTGGCACCTGTGGAGGTAAGTTAGAGCGGGGGCAGGTGGGTAAAGGAGCAGGAAGGGGTTTAATCACTATATATCTTTTTATATTGTTTTGATTTTTGAATCTTGGTAAATGTATTACCTAATTTAAAAACTCAATGGATGGATTAAATAGCACATTAGACAAAGCTAAAGCAAGAATCAGTGAACTGAAACAAAGAACTAGAGAAAAATAATGAGAACACAGTACAGAGAGACAAAAAGTAGACAAGAAAGAGTATAACAGACCAGGAAGAGAGAGTGAGAAGGCCTATTATATTGCTAATTGCAAAAGTCAAAAATAGAGAGAATGGGGGCTTCCCTGGTGGCACAGTGGTTGAGAGTCCTCCTGCCGATGCAAGGGACACGGGTTTGTGCCCCAGTCTGGGAAGATCCCACATGCCGCGAAGCGGCTGGGCCCGTGAGCCATGGCCGCTGAGCCTGCGTGTCCGGAGCCTTTGCTCCGCAACGGAAGAGGCCACAACAGTGAGAGACCCGCGTACCGCAAAAAAAAAAAAAAAAAGAGAGAGAGAGAGAATGAGGGAGATGGAATATATGAAGGGATAATGGCCAAGATGTTTTCATCATTTTCCAGAATGATGAAAGATGTGAATCCTCAGGTACAGGAAGAACAAATCCCAAACAAGATCAATTAAAAGCAATTCATATCTGGATACATACTTTGTTGTACAATTTCAGAAAATCAAAAATGAAAAGATCTTAAAAACAGTGCTTCCCCAACCCAAAACCACAAATTCTCAATAAAAGTAATGACAATTAAACAACAGCAACAATGGAAGCCAGAAACAGTGGAGTAACTTCAGAGTGTTGAGAGATGTCAACCAGCAATAACTTCAAAGTGTCAGTCAGCTGAAATTATGATTCAAAAACAAGGGCGCAACAAAGACGTTTCAGGCAAACAGAAACTGAGAGTGTATGCCACCAGAGACACCCACTGATGCCCTTCTAATGCGTGCACCTTAAGAAAAAGGAGAATTATCCCCAAAGGAAGCCCAGAGAATAATGAGAAAAGAAATTGGTAAATGTGTAGGTAAATATAAACAAACTGACGGTATCAAGTAATAGTACCAATGACTAATTTAGTAGAGGAAAAGTAAGCTAGAACTAAAATACCAGAAAAAATAACCCTCAGAAAGAGAAAGGGTGATTTTAGATAACAGCATACTAAGTATCCCTGGAAAGGAGAATAACAGTAAAGAATGTTAGATCTTGAGAAGAATGCGTGTTAGCATTTTTATGGGTAACCACTAGAGAATCAGAAAGATTCTAAGATCTAAGCCATGAGAGGGAAAAGAATGTACTTTTTAAAAAGTTTAGTCAATCTACCATAAAAGAAGGCAGGAAAGGAGTGCAGAAAGGGAAGCAAAGAAGAAGCAGGACAATGAAAAAACAAAACACATGATGGCAGAAATAAACACTAACAGAACAATAATCACAATAAATGTAAATGGACTTAATGCAGTCATGTAGTTACTCAGATTGGATGACAAAACAAAATCTAATTATGTTTAACAGAGACCCACTTAAAACATAAGAACACAAGGAGTTTGAAAGTAAGATAGATCCCCACAGTGAGTACTAATCAAAAGAAAGTCGGTACCGTTAAAAATGATTAAGATAGTAAATTTTATGTTATGTGTAATCTACCACAGTCTAAAATAGCAATAGTAAAAAAAAAAGTTGGGATAGCTCTATTAATATGAGACAAAATTGATACTGTGGCTAAAAACATTACTAGGAATTAAAAGGGTCACTACACAAACAGTTCAATTCACCAAGAAGGCAAAATGATACTACACTTGTTTCATAAAACAGCCTCAAAACCTAAAGCAGGGCTTCCCTGGTGGCGCAGTGATTGAGAGTCTGCCTGCTAATGCAGGGGACATGGGTTCGTGCCCCGGTCCGGGAGGATCCCAAGTGCCGCGGAGCGGCTGGGCCCGTGAGCCATGGCTGCTGAGCCTGTGCGTCTGGAGAGACCACAGCAGTAAGAGGCCCGCGTACCGCAAAAAAAAAAAAAAAAAAAAAACCTAAAGCAAAAGTTGACAGAACTCTAGCTGCAGGGAGAAATCTACAGATGTTGAATGTCTTCACAGTGGGAGATTTTAATGATTCTCTCAGTAATTAATATATCGACAAACCATAGATTTGAACATAGAACCCTGCAACCAAAAATTAGCAAATAGGTATTCTTCTCAAATACATAGGAACGTTTACAAAAACTTAACATTTAGTAGACCACAGAGAAAATTTCAACAACCATCAAAGAATGGCTGTCATATAGGCAACATGTTCTGACTACAATGCAACTATGTTAGAAATCAATAACCGAAAGATAGCATTTAAAACTCCATTTTCGGACTTCCCTGGTGGTGCAATGGTTAAGAATCTGCCTGCCAATGCAGGGGACACGGGTTCGAGCCCTGGTCTGGGATGATCCCACGTGCCGCAGAGCAAATAAGCCCGTGCGCTACAACTACTGAAGCCTGTGCACCAGGAGCCCATGCTCTGCAACAAGAGAAGCCACCACAATGAGAAGCCCGCGCACTGCAAAGAAGAGTAGCCCCTGCTCACTGCAACCAGAAAGCCCACGTGCAGCAACAAAGACCCAACACAGCCAAAATTAAATAAATAAATAAAACTCCATTTTCTTCAAAATGTAAAAAGCACACTTAAAACAATAACTCAAGGGCTTCCCTGGTGGCGCAGTGGTTGAGAGTCCGCCTGCCGATGCAGGGGATGCGGGTTCGTGCCCCGGTCCGGGAAGATCCCACATGCCGCGGAGCAGCTGGGCCCGTGAGCCATGGCCGCTGAGCCTGCGCGTCCGGAGCCTGTGCTCCGCAACGGGAGAGGCCACAACAGTGAGAGGCCCGCGTACTGCAAAAAAAAAAACAAAACTCACAGGTCAAAGAAAAATCATAAGGAAATTTAGAAAATATGAAGAAACTAGGCAATAATGAAAATACTTCATACCAAAACTTTAGAGATACAGTTAGAAAGATTGTTAGAGAAATGGAGAAGCTTAAATGCTTACATTAAAAAAGAAGAAAGTCTAATCCAGTAATTCCACTTCTGGGTATTTGTCCAAAGAAAACAAAAACACTAACTTGAAAAGGTATCTGCACCCCCATGTTCATTGCAGCATTATTTACAAGAGCCAAGATACAGAAACAACCTAAGTGTCCATTGATGGATGAATGGATAAAGAAAATTAAGAAAATTATAGATAGATGATAGATATACAAACATATATATTTATCATGATTATTCAGCCATAAAGAAGAAGGAAATCTTGCCATTTGCAACAGCACGGATGGACCTTAAGGATGTTATGGTAAGTGAAATAAGTCAGACAGAGAAAGACAAATACCATACGATCTTATTTATATATGGACTCTTCTCGTTAAAAGCCAAACTCATAAATACAGAGAACAAATTGGCAGGGGTTGGGGGTCAGTGAGATGGGTGAAGGAGGCCAAAAGGTACAGACTTCCAGCCACAAATAAGTCATGGGGATGTAATCTACAGCATGGTGACTACAGTTAATCATACTGTATTGCATATCTGAAAGCTGTTAAGAGAATAGATCTTTGAAGTTCTCACTACAAGTGAAAAAAAAGATTTTGTAACTAAGTAAGGTGATGGATGTTAACTAGACTTTTTGTAGTAATAATTTCACAATATATACAAACATCAAATTGTTATGTTGTACACCAGAAACTAATAATAATGTTATACGTCAGTTATACATCAGTTCAAAAAAGAAGAGTGAAAGTTAATGAACTAAGGATTCATCTCAAGACATTAGAAAAAGAACAATAGAAGAAACCCAAAGAATACAGGAAAAAGGAAGGAAATAAAAATATAAGAATGAAATGAAAAAAATGGAAAATAATGATACAATGTAGAGGATGAATAAAGCCAAGAGCAGATTCTTTGAGAAAAGTAACAAAACTACATAAAAATCTTTAACAAGAATGATTTGGAAAAAAGAGAAAAACCATAATAAAAATGATAATCTAAAAAAGGGGTATCACTACTGATTAAGAAAAAAAAACTTTTAAGAGAAAGAGAGACTGTTGTAAATAACTTCATGACCACAAGTGTGAAATTTTACAGACAAGAAGGTTTCCTAGAAAAATGTAACTTGCCAAAACCGATACCAGAAAAACAGCTGGAGGAGAACCTGAACAGAGCTACTGAAGGCACGGACCCTGCAGTTACAAATCTACCCAACTACAAAAACTGAGCCTTCTACAAACTCTGCCACAGCAGGGAGAAAGTGGAAAAACTCTTCAACTTATTTCATGTGACTGAAGGTGATAACTCAAGAATAACTATGGATAACTCATTTGAGGGGCGAGGAAGAATCCCAAAGTTTCACAAATCTGTAAAGAAAAGGGAACAAAGAATGATCACAGGACGAAGGGAACAACGCCTGGGACTGCATTTTGGATCTCTAAAATATGCACAGTAAAAGTACAATCTAAACACAGGATTTGTTAAAGGACCTCCTTCCTTTCATTACAGTTCGTGTTTGCAGCAGGTAGAGTTTATATAAGTAGATGTCCTCAGGATCAGTATCCTTCTCATGCATTCTGTGTAGAGTATCCATGGAGCTTTTCTGTCAAGAGTAAACATTTTGTAACCTCAAAAAAATATATATCAAAACTATATCCACGTGCATAAGAATGAAGGTGGACCCCTTTCCATACACAATATAAACGCCAAGTAGATCACAGGCCTAAATGTAAGAGCTATCTATAAGGCTCTTAGAAGAAAATATAGGGTTTTTCATGACCTTGGGTTAAGCAAAGACTTTTAGATAGGACACTAAAAGTATAACCAACAAAAGAAAAAAATAGATAAATTGGGCTTCATCAAAATTAACATCATTCATGCTTCGAAGGACACCATCAAGTGAGTGAAAAAACAACTCAGAGAATAGGAGAAAATATTTGCAAATCATATACCTGATAAGGGTCTAGAATCTGAAATAAAGAACTATTATAAATCAATAAGAAGAAGACAAATAACCCAATTCAAAAATGGGCAAAGGACTCAAATAGACATTGCTCCAAAAAAGATATACAAGTGACCAATAAGCAAATGAAAAGATGCTCAACATCATTAGCCACTGGGGAATCAAATCAAAACCACAATGAGACAACACTTCACACACATAAGAATGGCTATAATCAAAAAGTCAGATAATAACAAGGATGCGGAGAACTTGGAACCTTCACGCACTTGCTGGTGGCAATGTAAAACGAGGCAGCCACGTAGGAAGACAGTTCCTAAAGAGTTACTGTAGACCCACCAATTCCACTCCTACATATAGATCCAAGAGAAATGAAAACATATGTACACACAAAGAATTTGTACACAAATGTTCATAGCAGCATTATTCACAATAGCCAGAAAGTGAAAACAACCAAAATGTCCATCAACTGATAAATGGATAAACAAATGTGGTATGTCCATACAATGGAATATTATTCAGCCATAGAAGGAATACAGTATTGATACATACTACAGCTTGGATGAACCTTGACAATATTATGTTACTTGGAATAAGCCAGATACAAAAAGTCACATCTTGTATGATTCAATTAACAGGAAAATCCATAGAGACAGAAAGTAGATTGGCGTCGGGGGAAGGAGCAGTGACTGCTAACGGGTACCCGGTTTCTTTGCGGGAGTGATGAAAACGTTCTAAAACTGATTGTGGTGCTGGTTGCACAACTCTGCGAATATACTAAAACCCACTGAACTGTACACTTTAAACGGGTGAATTGTGTGCTATGTGAATTATGTCTCAACAAAGTTGTTAATAATAAACCCTACAGACGGTGTCGGAAAATTGCATCTTACGTCTCTGCGGAAAAACTGTGATGAAAACACATTTCAAGTGCTAAGTTTCAGTCGGAGAGGACAGCTGTCATCAGCTACACAGGCCAAAATCAGTAGTTGTAAACTTCAACGTCATCACTGCTCTTTCACGGACCACCCCCCACCAGCATCTCTTGGACATTCGCCACTTCATACGCCGAGTGAAAACTACTAAATGCACATTTCAGCATTAGGATCCTTAGCAATCCCAAAGTCCTCCCTTTGGTTTTACAGATGAGGAAACGAACCTAGAAAGGGGTTAAAACTGTACTGCCAAGAGTCACAAAGCAAGTTTGCATCGAAGCTGGGATTAGAACCTGTCTCCCCTACCTCACCTTTCTCTTCCTACAGATTTTCTGCAGGGTTCCACGCCCCTCAAACTGGTCTTCTGAGCACGGTCCAAACCAAACTCCTCACAGCCTGGATATCTGACTTAGGCCGCGGGCGGGAGCTAGAAGGGGGTCAGGAGGCCGCAAATTCTAGGACAGGGAGGGGGACATTGTGGGGAGGAGATGGGGCTGGGTTTCGAGAAGACAGTTTAAACCCCAGTTCCCGTAAGAGCAGGGGACACAGTGGGGGACATAAACTCAAGGGATGAGCCATCCCATGGTGTCACATGTGGTCTGAGGCCTGTGGCTACTTCTTCCTGTCGCTAACGTGGTTAGAGGGCGAACTCACAAGAACAGTTCCCCACTTACCCAACTATCTCCACCTCAGACCAGTATGACTTTGCCCCCCGAGAAGTTGTCCTGTGAGTCACTCAACCCATGGAAACCTCATGTAAGACAAAGGTTGGAGAAGGCCCCAGGCCTCTGGCCTCACCCAAGTCTCGATTCCCCGCAGTGTCGCACAGCTGCCCGCCCACCTGCACTATGGGGTCAATCACAGACCAGGGCTAGGGAGGAGGCTGGAGACCGGCACGGCCACTGGTTCCCCTCACAAAGTGAGGAACAGGAGACCCTGTCCTGAGGTCTGCGTTTGGGGCCCAGAACTGGCCTGGGCTGGGGTGCAGGTGTGGGCAGGAAGTGGGCAAGCAGGTGTGAACAACATTTATTTTCTCCCCACTGCCCCGGGAGGAGGGAATGGTCACGTGCTTTAACACTCACAGAGGGCCAGGCACTGTTCTGAGCACTTCACACGTAGAAACTCCCCAGTTCTTCACAACCCATGGGGTTGAGATGAGGAAACTGAGGCACAGAGCGGCTAAAGAAGCTGATCAGGCCACCCAGTTAGTGCGCACCCGAGCTGGCCCAAATCCAGGCAGACTGGCTTCCCGAGAAGCAGGGAAGCTGTCCCTGCTGGCCCGTCATCAGCACCAGAGCTGAATCTCAAAGCTCTCAGCCCGCTGCGTTCTTGCTCCACCCACTAAACCTCACCTGTTGGCCCCGGGGTTCCCATGCCCCAGGCGGCTCTGCTTGGCAGATGAGCCTCTGGCCCTCTCGGCTTGCTTCCTGAGGGCTGTCAGCAGGCCGGATGAGAAGGTGAGGGCAGGGTGGGTGCTGGTGGGCGGGGCAGAGCAAAGGGGACCCATAACTAGAGCTGGGGGGCGGGGCAGGAAGCAGAAGTGATGTGAACTGTGGCCTGCGTGATGAGCTGTGATGAGCTGTGAACTGTGGCGTGGGGGGCTGCACCACCATTTCAGGAGCCTCCCGTGGGGAGAGAGGGTGTCTCTCTCGTAGGAGCATCTCAACACAGGACTCCAGGTAGGGAGGAAGCAGGGGGTCAGGGCGGCTGGGAGCCTCTGAGTGGACAGAGGGGCACAAGAGCAGGGCTGCTCTGTCTGGGGAAGAGGCTGATGGAGGAGGAAATGCTGTAGCCCATGAGGCAAAAGACTTGGGTCCAGACTGTGCCGTGTCACTAACTCGCTGGGCAGCCTCATGCCCACCCTGGGCTTCAGTTTTCTCTTATACAAAATGAAGAGGTTGGAGTACACAGTCTTTAAGGCCCCTTCAAATGCTGACAATTAAAACTAAGAAAGCTGGAAACGGGCTCCCCGGGAAATAACATGACGAGGGTCAGGATGGAGACTGAGTTCTTTAGACTAAGGTTATGAACTATGCTGGCTGCCTAAGCAAGATGATCGGAGGGCCTTCAGCAGACTCCCCTTCTCCTATTTACCTCCCTGGGGCCTGCCATTTTTGCCTAGAATTCCACCATTCAAGCCACTCCTTTAGGTAAGGCACGGAAGGTTCCAGCTGGGATACAGGGTAAGTTCCTGCTCTCCGTAATCCCCCGGGGCCTCAGACAAGCTGCTGTCCGTCCCTGGCAGGTGCCAGAGTGGAGAGGCCTCTGAGGAGCTCAATCTGGACGGGGTAGAGGGAGGAGATTCCAGATCATAAGCAGGCCCAGTGAAGCTTCAGAGCCGCCTCAAAGTGAGGAAGAACCTTTCAGCTAAGCACTGTCCGAGAGTCGGCAGTAGGCAGCTTGCAGACGCGGCCAGAATCCCGAGGAGCGTGGCAGGGAATGCCAAAGGGGAGACGAGCGAACCGAACGGCCCCTCCCCACACAGGATCTAGGGGCACAGGCGCATAGGCTGCTTTTGTTCTAGAATTCAGGCTGATGTTCTTCCATGAGCTCAGAGAGAGGGCCCCAAAGGGGAAATGGGGAGAATGAGGGTGATGTCCAACCTCATTTCTTTTCTAATTCTGTTAAGGGCTTAATGGGGGTGGGGGGAGATAATGAGAGAGGTGAGGTGGGGAAAGAAAGCATGGCTTGTCCTTGGGTCCACAATAATACCTCTCCAGAATCCAGGCTTCCCTAGAGTTCCCAGATTCCCCAGATTCCTCCCCAAATCTTCTATGGCTACTCTCCGTCCCCTCCTCTGCACGCAGAGCCCCCTCTCCACCAGCAGTAGCTGTGGTCCTGGGGACAAAACCATCCATCTGGATTCCCATTTGGACTTAAATAGTGAAATCCTAGCAAGGGTCTCCTCCTGGCTGTGTGACCTTGGGCAAGTCCACTCCCCTCTTTGGGTCCATCTGTACAATGTAGGGGGTGGACCAGGTTTGTAAAGGCCATGCCAGCTCTGACATCCAATGACTTAGGAGATATCTCATTCCCTCCCCATCCCATAAGGCCTGATAAGCTCCAGTTGGAGGGGTTGGCCCTCCTCCATGCCCCTGCCCACAGCTTCTGCCCTCTGTCTCCGCAGCTCCATGGCCTCCCGAGCGCTCCTCCCCAGCGTCCTCCTCCTGCTTCTGCCCGCACCCACCCCTGCCCCCTGCTACACGGCCGCACGCTCTGAGTGCCGGCGCAACCTCAAGTTCGTGCCCGGCTCCTGGCTGGCAGGGGAGGGCGTGGATGTGACCAGCCTCCGGCGCTCAGGCTCCTTCCCGGTGGACACACAGCGCTTCCTGCGGCCCGACGGCACCTGCACCCTCTGCCGCAACGCCCTGCAGCAGGGCGCCGTCCAGCGACTGCCCCTGGCGCTCACCGACTGGCGCGCCCAGGGCTTGGGCTGCAACCGCAAAGTGGTCAAGGGTGAGGGTCGCTCCACCGAGGAGGTGGCTGGGGCGGCGGCCAACAGCATCCGTAACGACTGGAAGGTGGGGCTGGACATGACTCCCAAGCCCAGCAGCAACGTGCACGTGACCATGGCGGGCTCACACTCCCGGGAAGCCAACTTCGCGGCCCAGAAGACTCACCAGGACCAGTACCGCTTCAGCCTGGACTCAGTGGAGTGTCGCTTCTACAGGTGAGCGCCGGGGTGGGGGGAGTGGAGGGTGGACGGGACTTGGAAAAGGCGTAGGAAACTCGGTGTGGTCTGGGAGCCCTGGAATGGCAGCGTGGGGAGCTGGAGGCCGCTTCCGCCAGGAGGAGATGGCAGTCTTGGTTCTCACGTAACCCCTTCCCTGAGGCCCTGATCTGGAAGAACCCAGGGAGAGAACAGGTGGAGGGCAAGCCAGCAAGGCTATGCTCAGAGCCCCAGGTGGTGCCAGTCTGGTCTACTGAGCACCCAACCGCCACTTCCCTGGGCTAGCTTCCTGTGGGCAGGAGGCCTGGCTGGGGCCCTCCTATCCCTGGGCCTCTTTCATCCGTTCAAGCGCTCTTCACTTCTGCCTTGCCAAGCTCTGTGCTAAGAACTCGGGCTACAGGTTGAACAAGAGCAGCCATGCCCTGAGCCCTCAGGGACCTACTCACCCTAAGAAATGCATGGGACCCAGAGTCACCCACCCTGACTTCTCTCACGGGAGGCCATGTTTCCCACACAGTGAGGCAGGGCGCTCCTGCCTGCGTGGCCAGAGTTGTCAGGAGCCCAGGTATACAAGGCCCAACCCGGGGGACAGACAGACAAAGGCCACAGGACTAGGTTCCAAAGCCAGAGAGATACCATCGGTGTCACACCATCACTTGTAAAATTAGAAAAGAAAAAGAAAAGAAAAAACTTTTTTTGAAAAACAGAGACAAAAATACCTATACGAAGTCCCTAGGTCACCAAGGGGCAACGGGCAGGGGGGGTTTCCCTGCTGGCTTGGTGGTTCAGAGCTTGAGCTTTGGAGCCAGGCCACCTGGGTCCAAGTCCTAGTTCCGCCATTTAATGGGAGCTTGGGCAATCTCACAGGAGTTATTCAGGGGAAAACACTACCCACCACTGGGTCCACCTGATGTTTTTCTCTCCCCTCAGTTTCCACCTGGTGCACACTCCCCCACTGCACCCTGAGTTCAAGAGGGCCCTCAAGTCCCTTCCCCCCCACTTCAACATCTCCACCGAGCTTCACTACCGGAGGCTCATCTCCAGCTATGGCACCCACTTCATCCGGTCCATGGAGCTGGGCGGCCGCATCTCGGCCCTCACCGCCCTGCGCACCTGCGAGCTGGCCCTGGAAGGGCTCACGGCCCAGGAGGTTGAGGACTGCCTGGCCGTCGAGGCCGAGGTCAGCATAAGAAGCCACGCCAGTGCCTCGTTGGCATTCAAGGCGTGTGAGGAGAAGAAGAAACAGCACAAGATGGGGACCTCCTTCCACCAGGCCTACCGGGAACGCTGTTCTGATGTTGTTGGCGGCCACCACACGTCCATGCATGACCTGCTGTTCGGGAACCAGGCCAGCCCCGAGCAGTTCTCAGCCTGGGTGACCTCGTTGCAGGACAGCCCCGGCCTGGTGGACTACACGCTAGAGCCTCTCCACGTGCTCCTGGACAGCCATGACCCGCGGCGGGAGGCGCTCAGGCAGGCTGTGAGCACGTACGTGACGGACAGGGCACGCTGGAGGGACTGCAGCCGCCCGTGCCCCCCGGGGCAGCGCAAGAACCCTAAGGACCCGTGCCAGTGCCTGTGCCATGGCTCGGCGGCCACCAACCAGGACTGCTGTCCCAGGAAGAGGGGCCTGGCCCGCCTGGAGGTCATGAACTTCGTGGCGACGGGTCTGTGGGGAGACTGGACCACTGCCACGGACGCCTACCTGAAGGTCTTCTTCGGCGGCCAGGAGCTGAGGACCGACACAGTGCAGAACAATAACGACCCCAGGTGGATGACACGGCTGGACTTCGGGGATGTGGTCCTGACCACAGGGGGCCCCCTGAGGGTGCAGGTCTGGGATGCAGACTATGGCTGGGACGATGACCTTCTCGGTACCTGTGACCAGACTCCAAAGTCTGGCTCACACGAGGTGAAGTGCCACCTGAAGCATGGTCACCTGAGATTCTCCTACCACGCTAAGTGCTTGCCTCACCTGGCAGGGGGGACATGCCTGGAGTATGCCCCCCAAGGGCTTCTGGGGGAGCCTCCAGGAAACCGGAGTGGGCCAGTGTGGTGAGAGCAGTGGGCCCTGAGAGGACCAGTGTGCCGAATTGGAGGGGTCTCACGAAGGGACCCAGAGGACCTATCTCCATATCCCCATTAGACAGTTGGAAAACTGAGGCTTTTTTTTTTTCAGTGAGGTGGCTGAATTTACAGGCCAGCCCTGAGTCACCCTGTCCAAACTACCTTAGCTCTTCGATATTCTCAAGCCCCAGAAATGAGCTGGAGTTGGGCCACTGCTACACAGGTCCCAGCTCAGGTCAGGAGCCAGGCAGAAGGCCAGGAGGCTGTTCCCACCAGGCTGCCTGGTGTCATTTGTACCATTCCCTTACAGCCCCTCTTCTAGCGTGGTGAATTCTTCATCATATTAGATCTAACCCCTTTGGCCCCAGCTGCTCTGTTTGCTCTGCTTCCTTTGCCCACCAAGCTTTGCCTCTCAGACAAATCCAGAGCTCTTTTGACCTGTCTCATTGTGTACACAGCCTGACAGAGGACCAATAAATGTGATGTGACGGTGAGCGTGATGGTGTTGGTTGTGACAGAGGAGAGGATGGAGACCAAACACAGCCTTGGAGATAAACTCCTACATTAGCAACCCTACCCAACAGAACGGGTGGTTGACCCCAGAGGTAGGCAAATAATGTAAATAAACTATTTTTCCACTTTGGCTGGAAATGGGGGGACCCAAAATATTTTACTTTCCTCATAACTCTCTGATTTGAGTAACAGCGGCATAAACAGTGATCAATGCCAATGGGCATTCAGCTCTGAGCCGAGAAACAAGAGGGAATGGTGAGGATTCTGGTGAACCAAAGGGCACGTCTTATCCAGGGAGGGGGTGGGGGATGGACAGCTCTGCACCAGCCAAACATTCCCAGGCAGGAGTGTGAGCCCGGTGCTGCCAGGTTTTCTAATTTCTTAAAGTAACCAGAAATCCCAGCGTGCCTTATAAGTGTTGGCAATTCATTTCACTTTGTAAAAATAAACCTATATGGGCAAGCACAGTACAAACCAAAGAGGACATGTATGCAGGCCATGACTGATCCGGAGCAACCAGTTTGGAAACTCTAATTTCGGCAGAACCCATCTGGCAGACTAACAGCTCTCCCCTGCCCCACAGTTCGAGGAGAGACGGCAGTGGTTTCAACCAGGCAGCGTCTGAGGGCTTCCTGGGCTTGGCATGCAGGAATCCCCAGAGCCTCAGGCTGTGATATAAAGTGAACTGGTCCTTGTTTCATGTGCCTGGGACACAGGCCTCAGAACACAGGCCCATGGGGTGGGTGGCAAGATTCAGGGTAGCCTCCTAGACCTGGTAGGATTCGGCTGTGAAGGGCCGTTGTCCATGGGGTTCAGAGTTGCTGATACAGCCCTCCTGACTCTCTTTGAAACTCCCCACAAATTAAGCCCTTTGAGGTCCGCGTGGACCCATAGGCTCAAAAGCCCAGCAGTGACATTGCACTGACCCTGAATCCCCAAGTTGGGCGGGGGGATTGCCAAGCTCTGGAAGCCTGGTTGAAACCACCGTTCTTACACCTTTCCCTTCACAGCCACGTGCACAAACGAGAGCACAAGAGAAATCACGGAGCTTCATGCTGTCTGCTGCACTTATTGAAAATAAACACGGGTATGGGCCATACCCTCAAGGAAAGCAGGGCCAGGGCAGGCCCGGCTCCGGAAACAACTCTGGCAAGAGAAGGCAGGCTTGTTCTAGTCCCCACGTGGTCAGTGACCTCCAGCAAGCCTCCCTGAGCCTCGGTTTCCCCAAAAGGACAATCCGTGTTTTACTCCCTTCCCAGGCTGTTTGGAAGGGGGCCATGAGCCTTTCTAGAAGGTCAGTGCTATAGAAGCAGTCCTGGAAGTTCATCTGCTTAACCCTCCTGGTTTTCCATTTAAGGAAACTGAGGCTCAGAAGGGATTTGACCGTGGCTGCCGAGGTTAGTGGCCGAGCCAGGTCTCCGTGAGTCGTGGGCACTCCACTCTGAGCACAGCTCTGGAGAGACCAGTGGGACCCCGACAGGAGGGCCCTTGGGGGAAATGGGTGGTATTACCGAGGAAAAGGAATGGCTGATGTTGAGGGGCAGCTATGGAGCTCTCAGCCCTAATGAGGTATTTTCATTGACATTTCGCTGACATTTCGTCACACTTGGGGCCCCTTGTTTGTTCGGGATGTTCCCTGCTGTGCCAGGTGACTTCCATCTGCCCTCAGGTCTCATCCGTACCCTGCCCCACCCAGCTCTGGCCCGGAGGCTGGCCGATCTGAGCCCGCCTGTCAGTGAGCATGATATGGGAGGAAGGGAGAAGGGGAGAGCACAGTTACAGGCCATGGACTCCCCTCAGTGCCTCTCAGTGAGGTGGCCTTGGGTTGACTGTGTCCCTGTATCACTGCTCCTCTCTGGGAAGTCTCTGCATGTCTCTCTCTTTCTGGGTTCCAGCCACTGCTCCCTCCTCTCATCCCTTCGGACCTAGGGATGGTAACCGCTTCACCACTACTAATCCCGAGCTATTGTACTACCCCTTCTGCTTCTCTACAGCCCCCTACACCTTTGTAAACAGGCTCTTTATAAAAATAAATAAATAAAAACCCTCCTCAAATTACCATAATTTGAATATGCCATTTAGGCTGTGGTCTCAATGTTCGTGTCTCCCCACAATTCATATATTGAAATAGTAATCCCCAGGGTGATTGTGTTAGGAGGTGAGGCCTTTGAAGGTGATTAGGTCATGAGGGTGGTGCCCTCATAATGTAGGTTACTGCCCTTATAAAAGAGGCCCCAGAGAGATCCCTGGTCCCTTCCCCTATGTGAGGACACAGTGAGAAAATGCCTTCTATGAACCAGAAAGCAGGCCCACTGAATCTGCCAGCACCTTGATCTTGGACTTCCAGCCTCTAGAACTATAAGAAATAAATTTCTGTTGTTTAAAAACCACGCATTTTGGGGCTTCCCTGGTGGCGCAGTGGTTGAGAGTCCACCTGCTAATGCAGGGGACACGGGTTTGTGCCCCGGTCCGGGAGGATCCCACATGCCGCGGAGCGGCTGGGCCCGTGAGCCATGGCCGCTGAGCCTGCGCGTCCGGAGCCTGTGCTCCGCAATGGGAGAGGCCACAGCAGTGAGAGGCCCACGTACTGCAAAAACAAAACAAAACAAAACAAAAAAGAGCCACCCAGTTTGGAGTATTTTGTTATAGCAGCCTGAACAGATTAGGACAGCTTCCTATAGGGGTGCTGATGACACAGCACCAATGAGTCTGGTGGGAAGCAGAGCCACCTCCCCTCAGAAGCTGAAAATGCCCTATTCTTGCTTCTCCAACCTCCCCTGCAACTAGGAAATGACATGTGACTGGACCTGCCAGTCAGATGCAGCTGCCCAGGCACGGGGTCCCTTCAGAAGCTGAGGCTGAGACCAGATTAGAGTACAGGTAATTATGTTGGAAGCGACCCCAGGAAGCCCACTAGGGGAGAGGGGAAGTAGGCCAGGGGAGGGAGGGTGACCCATAAAAGGGTCTTTATCCAGCAAGTCACCATATGGGCAACCAGAGCCAATGAAGAGTTATCCCAGCTGGGATGGAGGGAGCTGGGCATCCATACAGCACTTCCCATGCGTCACTGGTTAGGGCGGAATTATTTTTCTACTTATTTCATCCAGACTTGGCTTCCATTTCTGGCAACTAATAACGCTGGTGATGACACCATTCCATCTTTCCCGTTGCTGCTTCAACACCCCCATCCCCTTTCCCAACCATCCTCCCACCCCACCCTGGCGGGCCCTGTCCTTAGAGCCACCATTCAATTGCCCCCAGCACTTCCCTCCCCAGGGCATGGAGCACAGAAGGGCAGGGACCTTTCATGGGTTCCATCATTCACCGATGGTTACTGATCACCTTCTGTCAACCAGGTCCTGGTGCCAGTGAACAAGCCATGCAGAGCATCTGTCTTCTTGTGGCCTGTGTCTGATGGGAAGATGATGTGGGCCCGGAGGAGATTCAGGGAGCAGGGTGGCACTCAGGCTGTGGGCTGGGCTGGATTGCTTGTTTTTTCCTCTCTCTCTCTCTCCCCGCCCAAGTGATCTCTTCCAAGACTTCGGGCTGGGGTTGACAACAGCCCGGTTTTTGTTTTTTAAGCAGTTGCCACAGCTCCTTCATCTCCCTTCAAACACACTTCGTGGTCTCCGAGGTGTGGCCCCCAGCTGCTGTGGCGGCAGCATCAGTGTCTCTGACATGTGTGAGCGTTGGAGGATCTGCTGGAGGACAGCAGTCTGGGGGCGTAGAGAGCCTGGGGGGAGGTGCAGGGGGCCCCTTGCAGCTTTGATAGGCTGTGAGTCCTCTCTGCAGTGATCTTTGTTCCCCCACATCCGTCACCAAGGCCAGCCAGTTCAGCCTCTTCTGCTCATAACCACAGCCTCTCTGGCCCAGGCCATCAACATCTCTTGGTTGGACGAGTCTTCCTGTGGCCTCCTCACTGATCACTAGGCTCCTATCTCCCCCTCACTGTCCCTCCTACTCACAGCCACAGTGGTGCTGGCACCCTCCCCGTACCCCCTCAGCCCCGCTCCATGCTGGCCCTCCATCTCTGCCTGAGGGTCCCACGGGGAGGCCAGAAGTACTGGGGAACAGTGTCCATGCCCGACCCAGCCCAGAAGAGCCCTCAACCGATGGCTAATGGGAAGTGGTGTATAAATAGCCCAGCTCCCTCCGCCTGGGCGGTGGGGGGTAACTCTGAGGGGCATATTCTGCAGTGGCTCCCAGAGTTTCCCAACAGGGTTAAGCTCCAGTACCCACAATGGTGACCTGCTTGACCCCAAGTGCTCTCTTGGCTGTCTCCCTTCCCTGTCTCAATTCCCCACTTCCCTACTGGTATTATCTGGAATCACCTCCCACATAAACTACCTGTTTGCAAATGCCTGTCTTGAGGTCTGTCTCTGGGGAAACCAGCTAAGATGCACATCTGACCACATCATTGCCTCGCTTGAAACTCTTCATTGGTTCCTTGTGGCTCTTGGGATACAGTCCAAAGCCCCTAGTGTGATTCACACGCTGACCTCACTCTCAACTCTGCCTTTCCCGTCCCCTACCCCGCCCACCGCCCAAGCCCTGCCTCACTGAGCATGTTCATTGCTCTGTTGGCCACGCTCTCTCTAGCTCTTCACATGTGCTGCCTCCTCTTTCTGGAAGTTTTCTCCTCTACCCGGACTAAGTCCTCCTCGGCTTTCAGGCTTCAGCTTCAAAGGTGGCTTCCTCTGGGAAGTCTTCCCTGGCTCGCAGGTCTAGGTCATGGCCCCCCGTACCCTGCTCCCACAGTCCTCATTATTTCCCCATCACAGTGCCATGAGGCCAAGGGCCATTTCTATCTTGTTCACAGTTGAATCAACTAGTCCAGCACCCAACATAAGTTTGATCCTTGAAAAATATTGGATGGGTGATTAGATGGATAAATGAATGAATGAATAAAACCTACCAAAGAATCTTCCAGCCTCTGCTTGAGCTCTCCCAGAGACAGAGAACTCATTACCTCCAAAGGTAGCTGTTCTACACAGAAGGAAGAAGGTTCTAACCATGAACCATCATGTGACACAGAAACCGACCTCTTTATAACGTCCAGTCCTGTCGTGGATCGGGGATTCTGTGTCTAGATCTCTGGTTCTGACTTGGTTGGGGTGAAGCACCACTAAGCCGATTCCAGTCCAGGCAATGGCTGTCCCTCACTCCTCTTTGTGTGAAGGAGCCACGGAAGGGCCACACACTGCCTGGGTCAAGGTGGACATAGGACTGGGTCAGCCACCCTCCTCTCTGTTACTGACAGTAGAAGCAAGAATCTCTCATGGGAAGGAGACCTTCAAGATGGTGGAGGAGTGAGACATGGAGATCGCCTTCCTCCCCACAAATACATCAGAAATACATGTACATGTGGAACAACTCCTACAGAACACCTACTGAATGCTAGCAGAAGACCTCAGACCTCCCAAGAGGCAAGAAACTCCCCACATACCTGGGTAGGGCAAAAGAAAATAGAAAAAACAGAAACAAAAGAATAGGGATGGGACCTGTACCAGTGGGAGGGAGCTGTGAAGGAGGAAAGGTTTCCACACATTAGGAAGCCCCTTCGTGGGCAGAGACTCCGGTGGCGGAGTGGGGAAGCTTCGGAGCCGCAGAGGAGAACACAGCAACAGGGGTGCGGAGGGCAAAGCAGAGAGATTCCCACACAGAGGATTGGTGCCGACCAGCACTCACCAGCCGGAGAGGCTCGTCTGCTCACCCGCCGGGGCGGGCGGGGCTGGGAGCTGAGGATCAGGCTTCGGAGGTCAGATCCCAGGGCGAGGACTGGGGTTGGCCACGTGAACACAGCCTGAAGGGGGATAGTGCACCCCAGCTAGCCAGGAGGGAGTCGGGGAAAAAGTCTGCACCTCCCTAAGAGGCAAGAGACCATTGTTTCGGGTTGTGCGAGGTGAGGGGATTCAGAGCACCGCCTAACCGAGCTCCAGAGAAGGGCGCAAGCCGCGGCTATCAGCGCAGACCCCAGAGACGGGCAGGAGACGCTAAGGCTGCTGCTGCCGCCACCAAGAAGCCTGTGTGCGAGCAAAGGTCACGATCCACACCTCTCCTCCTAGAAGCCTGTGCAGCCCGCCATTGCCAGGGTCCCGTGATCCAGGGACAACTTCCCCGGGAGAACACACGGCACACCTCAGGCTGGTGCAACGTCACGCTGGCCTCTGCCACCGCAGGGTAGCCCCGCACTCCGTACACCTCCCTCCCCCGGGCCTGAGTGAGCCAGAGCCCCCGGAATCAGCTGCTCCTTTAACCCCACCCTGTCTGGGCGGGAACAGACACCCTCAGGCGACCTACACGCAGAGGCAGGGCCACATCCAAAGCTGAACCCCAGGAGCTGTGTGAACAAAGAAAAGAAAGGGGAATTGCTCCCAGCAGCCTCGGGAGCAGTGGATTGAATCTCCACAATCAACTTGATGAACCCTGCATCTGTGGAATACCTGATTAGACAACAAATCATCCCAAAATTGAGGAGGTGGACTTTGGGAGCAACGATATATATTTTCTTTTCCTTTTTCTCTTTTTCTCTTTATTTATTTATTTTTATTTTTTTGCGGTACGTGGACCTCTCACTGTTGTGGCCTCTCCCGTTGCGGAGCACAGACTCCGGACGCGCAGGCTCAGCGGCCATGGCCCACAGGCCCAGCCGCTCTGCGGCATGTGGAATCCTCCCGGACCGGGGCACGAACCCGTGTCCCCTGCATCGGCAGGCGGGCTCTCAACCACTGCGCCACCAGGGAAGCCCCTTTTTCTCTTTTCGTGAGTGTGTATGTGTGTGCTTCTTTATGTGATTTTTATCTGTATAGCTTTCCTTTGGCCATTTGTCCTAGGGTTCTGTCCGTCCGTTTTCTTTTTGTTGATGTTTTGCTTTTTGGGTTTTTTTAGTATAGTTTTTAGTGATTGTTATCATTGGTGGATTTGTTTTTGGTTTGGATGCTCTCTTCGTTTTCCCTTTCTATTTATTATTTTTAATTTTTTAAATAATTGTTTTTATTTTAATAACTTTATTTTATTTTATTTGTTTATTTATTTTATTTCTCCCTTTTCTTTTGAGCCGTGTGGCTGACACAGTCTTTGTGCTCTGGCCGGGTGTCAGGCCTGTGCCTCTGAGGTGGGAGAGCCGAGTTCAGTACACTGGTCCATCAGAGACCTCCCAGCACCATGTAATATTAAACAGTGAGAGCTCTCCCAGAGACCTCCATCTCAACGCAAACACCCAGCTCCACTCAACAACTAGCAAATTCCAGTGCTGGACATCCTATGACAAACAACTAGCAAGACAGGAACACAACCCCACCCATTAGCAGAGAGGCCGCCTAAAATCATAATAAGGTCACAGACACCCCAAAACACACCACCAGACATGGACCTGCCCACCAGAAAGACAAGATCCAGCCTCATCCTCCAGAACACTGGCACCAGTCCCCTCCACCAGGAAGCCTACAAAAGCCACTGAACCAACGTTACCCACTGGGGGCAGACACCATAAACTATGGGAATTATGAACCTGCAGCCTGCGAGAAGGAGACCCCAAACACAGTAAATTAAGCCAAATGAGAAGACAGAGAAATACACAGCAGATGAAGGAACAAGGCAAAAACCCACCAGACCAAACAAAGGAAGAGGAAATAGGCAGTCTACCTGAAAAAGAATTCAGAATAATGATAGAAAAGATGATCCAAATCTTGGAAATAGAATGGAGAAGATACAAGATGCATTAAACAAGGACCTAGAAGAACTAAAGAGCAAATAAACAATGTCAAATAACACAATAAATGAAATTAAAAATTCTCTAGAAAGAATCAATAGCAGAATAACTGAGGCAGAAGAACGGATAAGGGACCTGGAAGATAAAATAGTGGAAATAACTACTGCAGAGCAGAATACAGAAGAAAGAATGAAAAGAATTAAGGACAGTCTCAGAGACCTCGGGGACAACATTAAACACACCAACATTCAATTATAGGGGTCCCAGAATAAGAAGAGAAAAAGAAAGGGACTGAGAAAATATTTGAAGAGATTATAGCTGAAAACTTCCCTAATATGGGAAAGGAAATAGTTAATCAAGTCCAGGAAGCACAGAGAGTCCCATACAGGATAAACCCAAGGAGAAACATGCCAAGACACATATCAATCAAAAGAACAAAAATTAAATACAAAGAAAAAGTATTAAAAGCAGCAAGGGAAAACAAACAAATGACATAGAAGGGAATCCCCATAAGGTTAACAGCTGATCTTTCAGCAGAAACTCTGCAAGCCATAAGGGAGAGGCAGGACATATTTAAAGTGATGAAAGGGGAAAACCTACAAACAAGATTATGCTACAAAGCAAGGATCTCATTCAGATTCGATGGAGAAATTAAAACCTTTACTGATAAGCAAAAGCTAAGAGAATTCAGCACCACCAAACTAGCTTTACAATAAATGCTAAAGGAACTTCTCTAGGCAGGAAACACAAGAGAAGGAAGAGACCTACAAAAACAAACCCCAAACAATTAAGAAAATGGTAATAGGAGCATACATATCAATAATTACCTTAAATGTAAATGGATTAAATGCTCCAACCAAATGACACAGACTGGCTGAATGGATACAAAAACAAGATCCATATATATGCTGTCTATAACGGACCCACTTCAGACCTAGGGACACATACAGATTAAAAGTGAGGGGATGGAAAAAGATATTCCATGCAAATGGAAATCAAAAGAAAGCTGGAGTAGCAATTCTCATATCAGACAAAATAGACTTTAAAATGAAGACTATCAACAAGAGACAAAGAAGGATACTACATAAGGATCAAGGGATCAATCCAAGATGAACATATAACAATTGTAAATATTTACGCACCCAACATAGGAGCACCTCAATACATAAGGCAAATGGTAACAGCCACAAAATGGGAAATCGACAGTAACACAAGCATAGGAGGGGACTTGAACACTCCACTTTCACCAATGCACAGGTCATCAAGATGAAAATAAATAAGGAAACACAAGCGTTAACTGACACATTAAACAAGATGGACTTAATTGATATTTATAGGACATTCCATCCGAAAACAACAGAATACACTTTCTTCTCAAGTGCTCATGGAACATTCTCCAGGATAGATCACATGTTGGGTCACAAATCAAGCCTTGGTAAATTTAAGAAAATGAAATCGTGTCAAGTATCTTTTCCGACCACAATGGTATGAGAGTAGATATCAATTACAGGAAAAAATCTGTAAAAAATACAAATACATGGAGGTTAAACCATACACTACTTCATAACCAAGAGATCACTGAAGAAATCAAAGAGGAAATCAAAAAATACCTAGAAACAAATGACAACGAAAACACGACAAACCAAAACCTATGGGATGCAGCAAAAGCACTTCTAAGATGGAAGTTTACAGCAATACAATCCTACCTCAAGAAACAAGAAAAATCTCAAATAAACAACCTAACCTTACACCTAAAGCAATTAGAGAAAGAAGAACAAAAAAGCCCCAAAGTTAGCAGAAGGAAAGAAATCATAAAGATCAGATCAGAAATAAATAAAAAGAAATGAAGGAAACAGTAGCAAAGATCAATAAAACTAAAAGCTGGTTCTTTGAGAAGATATAAAAATTGATAAGCCATTAGCAAGACTCATCAAGAAAAAAATGGAGAAGACTCAAATCAACAGATTTAGAAATACAAAAGAGAAGTAACAACTGACAGTGCAGAAATACAGAGGATCATGAGAGATTACTACAAGCAACTCTATGCCAATAAAATGGACAACCTGTAAGAAATGGACACATTCTCAGAGAAGCACAACCTTCCAAGACTGAAGCAGGAAGAAATAGAAAATATAAACAGACCAATTACAAGCACTGAAATTGAGACTGTGATTAAAAATCTTCCAACAGACAAAACCCCTGGACCAGATGGCTTCACAAGCAAATTCTATCAAACATTTAGAGAAGACCTAACACCTATCCTTCTCAAACTCTTCCAAAATATAGCAGAGGGAGGACCACTCCCAAACTCATTCTACGAGGCCACCATCACCCTGATACCAAAACCAGACAAAGATTCTACAAAAAAGGAAAACTATAGGCCAATATCACTGATAAAAATACATGCAAAAATCCTCAACAAAATACTAGCAAACAGAATGCAACAGCACATTAAAAGGATCATACACCATGATCAAGTGGGATTTATCCCAGGAATGCAAGGATTCTTCAATATACACAAGTCAGTCAATGTGATACACCATATTAACAAATTGAAGGATAAAAACCATATGATCATCTCAGTAGATGCAGGAAAAGCTTTCGACAAGATTCAACACCCATTTATGACAAAAACCCTCCAGAAAGTAGGCATAGAGGGAACTTCTCTCAACATAATAAAGGCCATATATGACAATCCCACAGCCAACATCGTTCTCAGTGGTGAAAAACTGATACCACTTCAACAAAGATCAGGAACAAGACAAGGTTGCCCACTCTCACCACTATTATTCAACATAGTTTTGGAAGTTTTAGTCACAGCAATCAGAGAAGAAAAAGAAATAAAAGGAATCCAAATCGGAAAAGAAGAAGTAAAGCTGTCACTGTTTGCAGATGACATGATACTATACATAGAGAATCCTAAAGATGCTACCAGAAAACTACTAGAGCTAATCAATGAATCTGGTAAAGTAGCAGGATACAAAATTAATGCACAGAAATCTCTGGCATTCCTATACACTAATGATGAAAAATCTGAGAGTGAAATTAAGAAAACACTCCCATCTACCATTGCAACAAAAAGAATAAAGTATCTATGAATAAACCTACCTAAGGAGACAAAAGACCTGTATGCAGAAAATTATAAGACACTGATGAAAGAAATTAAAGATGATACAGGGCTTCCCTGGTGGCGCAGTGGTTGAGAGTCCGCCTGCCGATGCAGGGGACACGGGTTCGTGCCCTGGTCCGGGAGGATCCCACATGCCGCGGAGCGGCTGGGATCGTGAGCCATGGCCGCTGAGCCTGTGCGTCCGGCCACAAAAAAAAAAAAAAAAAAAGATGATACAAACAGATGGAGAAACGTACCACATTCTTGGATTGGAAGAATCAACATTGTGAAAAGGACTATACTACCCAAAGCCATCTACAGATTCATGAAGTCCCTATCAAAGTACCAATGGCATTTTTCACGGAACTAGAACAAGAAATTTCACAATCTGTATGGAAACAGAAAAGACCCCGAATAGCCAAAGCAATCTTGAGAAAGAAAGATGGAGCTGGAGAAATCAGGCTCCCAGACTTCAGACTATACTAAAAATCTACAGTAATTAAGACAGTATGGTACTGGCACAAAAACAGAAATATAGATCAATGGAGCAGGATAGATGGCCCAGAGATAAACCCATGCACATATGGTCACCTTATCTTTGATAAAGGAGGCAAGAATATACAGTGGAGAAAAGACAGCCTCTTCAATAAGTGGTGCTGGGAAAACTGGACAGCTACATGTAAAAGAATGAAATTAGAACACTCCCTAACACCATACACAGAAATAAACTCAAAATGGATTAACGACCTAAATGTAAGGCCAGACACTATAAAACTCTTAGAGGAAAACATAGGCAGAACACTCTATGACATAAATCACAGCAAGATTCTTTTGACCCACCTCTTAGAGAAATGGAAATAAAAACAAAAATAAACAAGTGGGACCTAATGAAACTTAAAAGCTTTTGCACAGCAAAGGAAACCATAAACGAGATGAAAAGACAACACTCATAATGGGAGAAAATATTTTCAAATGGAGCAACTGACAAAGGATTAATCTCCAAAATATACAAGTAGCTCACGCAGCTCAATATCAAAAAAACAAACAACCCAATCCAAAAATAGGCAGGAAACCTAAATAGATATTTCTCCAAAGAAGATATACAGATTGCCAACAAACACATGAAAGGATGCTCAACATCACTGATCTTTAGAGAAATGCAAACCAAAACTACAATGAGGTATCACCTCACACCAGTCAGAATGGCCATCATCAAAAAATCTACAAACAATAAATGCTGGAGAGGGCGTGGAGAAAAGGAAACCCTCTTGCACTGTTGGTGGGAATGTAAATTGATACAGCCACTATGCAGAACAGTATGGAGGTTCCTTAAAAAACTAAAAATAGAACTACCATACGACCCAGCAATCCCACTACTGGGCATATACCCTGAGAAAACCATAATTCAAAAAGAGTCATGTACCCCAATGTTCACTGCAGCTCTATTTACAATAGCCAGGACATGGAAGCAATCTAAATGTCCATCAACAGATGAATGGTTAAAGAAGATGTGGCACATATATACACTGGAATATTATTCAGCCATAAAAAGAAACGAAATTGAGTTATTTGTAGTGAGGTGGATAGACCTAGAGTGTGTCATACAGAGTGAAGTAAGTCAGAAAGAGAAAAACAAATACCGCATGCTAACACCTATATATGGACTCTAAAAAAAATTTTTAAATGGTTATGAAGAACCTAGGGGCAGGACAGGAATAAAGACGCAGATGTAGAGAATGGACTTGAGGACACGGGGAGGGGGAAGGGTAAGCTGGGACGAAGTGTGAGGGTGACATGGACATACATACACTACCAAATGTAAAATAGATAGTGGGAAGCAGCCGCATAGCACAGGGAGATCAGCTCGGTGCTTTGTGACCACCTAGAGGGGTGGGATAGGGAGGGTGGGAGGGAGACACAGGAGGGAGGAGATATGGGGATGTATAGCTAATTCATTTTGCTATAAAGCAGAAACTAACACACCATTGTAAAGCAATTATAGTCCAATAAAGATGTTTTTAAAAAAAATACTGGGCTTCCCTGGTGGCGCAGTGGTTGAGAGTCCGCCTGCCGATGCAGGGGACGCGGGTTCGTGCCCTGGTCTGGGAGGATCCCACATGCCGCGGAGCGGCTGGGCCCATGGGCCATGACTGCTGGGCCTTCACTTCCAGAGCCTGTGCCCCGCAACGGGAGAGGCCACAGCAGTGAGAGGCACACGTACCTCAAAAAAAAAAAAAAAAAAAAAAATACAATGGGAAAGTAGAACGAACATATGATGTATCTAAAGCTGTATATTCAAACTCAGATAACAACAAACTACTGAGCTTTATACGGGGATTCAATTTGCAAAATACCATTAGAACACTTTGAATTGAGGGTCAAACAGTTTCAGTATAATTGAAATCTTCTCAATATGCATTTATGCATAATAATGGATCTCTAAATCCCCAAGTATTTCTTACTGTGAAGACTTTAAGTATGTAAATTATAGTCTAATATAATTTAGCAGTTCAGTCAAATGAATAAATAATTGATAAATTAACATGTTCAGTTTTCAGGGTTCCAGTGGAATGTCTGTAACTCTTAGTTTTCAAACTGCCTGATTCTTTCTCCCCGACAGTTCCAAATTATTGTTGTTGTTCTTTAGTTTGAAGATCTATTTGACCAATTTAAGTAGTATAATTTCAGTTTAAGTGTATACATCTAAAATTATAAACCAGAAACCAAAGATAATTTCTTATAAGAGTTGTTGAAATGTGTTTGTAGCCTGTGCTATGACCACAGCAGAAACTCAATCAAAATCTATTTGCTATGGGCTTCCCTGGTGGCGCAGTGGTTGAGAATCTGCCTGCCAATGCAGGGGACACGGGTTCAAAGCCCTGGTCTGGGAAGATCCCACATGCCGCGGAGCAACCCGTGAGCCACAACTACTGAGCCTGTGCTCCTGGAGCTTGTGCTCTGCAACAATAGAGGCCGTGACAGTAAGAGGCCCATGCCACGATGAAGAGTGGCCCCCGCTCGCCGCAACTAGAGAAAGCCCACGCACAGAAACGAAGACCCAACACATTCAAAAATAAATAAATGAATAATTTTTTAAAAAATATCTGTTTGCTACGGCTTCCCTGGTGGCACAGTGGTTAAGAATCCGCCTGCCAATGCAGGGGACACAGGTTCGAGCCCTGGTCCGGGAAGATTTCCACATGCCGTGGAGCAACTAAGCCTGTGTGCCACAACTACTGAGCCCATGTGCCACAACTACTGAAGCCTGAGCGCCTAGAGCCCATGCTCCGCAACAAGAGAAGCCACGTCAATGAGAAGCCCGTGCACCACAATGAAGAGTAGCCCCCACTCGCTGCAACTAGAGAAAGCCCGCGCACAGCAACGAAGACCCAACACAGCCAGAAATTAATTAATTAATTAATTTTTTAAAAATCTGTTTGCTAAATAAATGAATAAATAAATGAGTAAATCTGAAAGAAAAAAAAAAAAGAACCTCTCATGGAAGGCGAGGGATGGCTCTTGATTGTTACCTACCCAGACCTGTTGTTTCACAGTGGGCTCAGTCACCAACTGAATCAGTTCCAGCTGGGGCAGCTCTTTCTCTGGGCACAGCTGGTATCCACTTGGCCTAGGCAAGTTGTGACCCCAAAAGGGCCAGGCCTACCACCCTAACCTGTTCATGGGGCTCCCCTCGCCCACCCACCGCCTGCCAGACAAGATCCTTTCCAGCCAAGACTTCCACAGCCCAGGCGGCCAAACACCAGGCAGGGGCAGACTGGGCATCTGCCTGGCTTTTATCTTTTAGGGAGGGGGTGATGGGGTGGCAGGTTGGTCTGGTACAGCTAAGACCAGGGTCACTGGTGAGATTCTCATGGGGTGGTTAGGGTTACCGCCACACAGAAAGAGACCAACCTCCGTCACAGACAGGACCCTCAAAAGCAGCTAAGGACTGACAGCCAACCCAGGCCACAGATGAAATGACCATGGCCACACGCTCACCCCAGACTAGCCACAGAGACTTACCACATGAACCTTGACTTTGATCCAAGACTGAGCTCAAACCCCAACCAGTTCTCTTTAGTACGTCACAATCACATAAAACTCCCTGCAGACCCTGGGCTGTAAAAGGAGGAGCTAGAACAATGACATCTGCATGCCCTTTCAGCTGAGAGGGACTGGGCCCTGATTCCTCAAGCCGGCTGGTCCCTGACACTCAGTGGATGGACATGGCCGAAGGACCTGACAGCCCTGTCACCCCAAATCTGCTGGGTGGGCAAACCCCAGAAGCACCACTCTCCCAATGCTTGGAAGACGTCCTGCTCCACGAGCCCTTCTCTTCCCAAAAGCCAGATACGCAACGCCGGATGGCCAGAACTAGAACAGCTGCTATTGCTTTACAGGCTATAATGGCGATTTGTTTACTCTGGGGCTCAACTGCACATCTGGGCTCACAGTTAGTCTCCACAACAGCTGGTTCCCTGCTTCTTCTGAAAAGGGCCATGACGTCAACCTGCTGGCAGGACACTGACTTTTCCCCTGGGAAACCCAAACACCCCATGAGATCAACCAGCATGAAAGGAAAACATCTTTGTCTCCATCTCCTTTTTTTTAAACATCTTTATTGGAGTATAATTGCTTTATAATGTGTTAGTTTCTTCTGTATAACAAAGTGAATCAGCTATATGTATATATATATCCCCATATCCCCTCCCTCTTGCGTCTCCCTCCCACCCTCCCTATCCCACCCCTCTAGGTGGTCACAAAGCACAGAGCTGATCTCCCTGTGCTATGCAGCAGCTTCCACTAGCTATCTATTTTACATCTGGTAGTGTATGTATGTCCGGCCACTCTCTCACTTCGTCCCAGCTTACCCTTCCCCCTTCACATGTCCTCAAGTCCATTCTCTACATCTGCATCTTTATTGCTCTCCTGCCCCTAGGTTCTTCAGAACCATTATTATTTTTTTTTAGATTCCATATATATGTGTCAGCGTACAGTATTTGTTTTTCTCTTTCTGACATACTTCACTCTGTATGACAGTCTCTAGGTCCATCTACCTCACTACAAATAACTCAATTTCGTTTGATGGTTAAGTAATATTCCATTGTATATATGTGCCACATCTTCTTTATCCATTCGTCTGTCGATGGACACTTAGGTTGCTTCCATGTCCTGGCTATTGTAAATAGTGCTGCAGTGAACATTGGGGTACATGACTCTTTTTGAATTACGGTTTTCTCAGGGTATATGCCCAGTACTGGGATTGCTGGGTCATATGGTAGTTCTATTTTTAGTTTTTTAAGGAACCTCCATACTGTTCTCCATAGTGGCTGTATCAATTTACATTCCCACTAACAGTGCAAGAGGGTTCCCTTTTCTCCACACCCTCTCCAGCATTTATTGTTTGTAGATTTTTTGATGATGGCCATTCTGACCGGTGTGAGGTGATACCTCATTGTGGTTTTGATTTGCATTTCTCTAATGATTAGTGATGTTGAGCATCCTTTCACGTGTTTCTTGGCAATCTGTATATCTTCTTTGGGGAAATGTCTATTTAGGTCTTCTGCCCATTTTTGGATTGGATTGTTTGTTTTTTTCATATTGAGCTGCATAAGCTACTAGTATATTTTATACATTAAGCCTTTGTCAGTTGCTTCGTTTGCAAATATTTTCTCCCATGCTGAGGGCTGTGCTTTCGTCTCATTTACGGTTTCCTTCGCTGTGCAAAAGCTTTTAAGTTTCATTAAGTTCCCTTTGTTTACTTTTGTTTTTATTTCCATTTCTCTAGGAGGTGGGTCAAAAAAGATCTTGCTGTGATTCATGTCATAGAGTGTTCTGCCTATGTTTTCCTCTAAGAGTTTTATAGTGTCTGGCCTTACATTTAGGTCGTTAATCCATTTTGAGCTTTTTTTGGGTATGGTGTTAGGGAGTGTTCTAACTTCATTCTTTTACATGTAGCTGTCCAGTTTTCCCAGCACCACTTATGGAAGAGGCTGTCTTTTCTCCATTGTATATTCTTGCCTCCTTTATCAGGTGACCTCCTTTATAAGGTGACCATATGTGCATGGGCTTATCTCTGGGCTTTCTATCCTGTTCTGTTTCTATCCTGTTCCACTGATCTATATTTCTGTTTATGTGCCAGTACCATATTGTCTTGATTACTGTAGCTTTTTAGCACAGTACAGATTACTTTAGTCTGAAGTCTGGGACCCTGATTCCTCCAGCTCTGTTTTTCTTTCTCTAGATTGCTTTGGCTATTCGGGGTCTTTTCTGTTTCCACACAGATTGTGAAATTTCTTGTTCTAGTTCTGTGAAAAATGCCATTGGTAGTTTGATAGGGATTGCATGAATCTGTAGACTGCTTTGGGTATTATACTCCTTTTCACAATGTTGATTCTTCCAATCCAAGAACGTGGTATATTTCTCCATCTGTTTGTATCATCTTTAATTTCTTTCATCAGTGTCTTACACTTTTCTGCATATAGGCCTTTTGTCTCCTTAGGTAGGTTTATTCCTAGATATTTTATTCTTTTTCTTGCAGTGGTATATGGGAGTGTTTCCTTAATTTCTCTTTCAGATTTTTCATCATTAGTGTATAGGAATGCAACAGATTTCTGTGCATTAATTTTGTATCCTGCTACTTTACCAGATTCATTGATTAGCTCTAGTAGTTTTCTGGTAGCATCTTTAGGATTCTCTATGTATAGTATCATGTCATCTGCAAACAGTGACAGCGTTACTTCTTCTTTTCCAATTTGGATTCCTTTTATTTCTTTTTCTTCTCTGATTGCTGTGGCTAAAACTTCCAAAACTATGTTGAATAACAGTGGTGAGAGTGGGCAACCTTGTCTTGTGCCTGATCTTAGTGGAAACAGTTTCAGTTTTTCACCATTGAGAACGATGTTGGCTGTGGGTTTGTCATATATGGCCTTTATTATGTTGAGGGAAGTTCCCTCTATGCCTACTTTCTGGAGGGTTTTTGTCATAAGTGGGCGTTGAATCTTGGCGAAAGCTTTTTCTGCATCTATTGAGATGATCATATGGTTTTTATCCTTCAATTTATTAATACGGTGTATCACATTGACTGACTTGTATATATTGAAGAATCCTTGCATTCCTGGGATAAATCCCACTTGATCATGGTGTATGATCCTTTTAATGTGCTGTTGGATTCTGTTTGCTAGTATTTTGTTGAGGATTTTGGCTTCTATGTTTATCAGTGATATTGGCCTGTAGTTTTCTTTTTTTGTAACATATTTGTCTGGTTTTGGTATCAGGGTGATGGTGGCCTCGTAGAATGAATTTGGGAGTGGTCCTCCCTCTGCTATATTTTGGAAGAGTTTGAGAAGGATAGGTGTTAGGTCTTCTCTAAATGTTTGATAGAATTTGCCTGTGAAGCCATCTGGTCCTGGCCTTTTGTTGTTTGGAAGATTTTTAAAACAGTCTCAATTTCAATGCTTGTGATTGGTCTGCTTATATTTTCTATTTCTTCCTGCTTCAGTCTCGGAAGGTTGCGCTTCTCTGAGAATGTGTCCATTTCTTCCAGGTTGTCCATTTTATTGGTACATATTTGCTTGTAGTAATCTCTCATGATCCTCTCTATTTCTGCAGTGTCAGTTACATCTCCTTTTTCATTTCTAATTCTGTTGATTTGAGTCTTCTCCATTTTTTTCTTGATGAGTCTGGCTAATGGTTTCTCAATTTTGTTTATCTTCTCAAAGAACCAGCTTTTAGTTTTATTGATCTTTGCTACTGTTTCCTTCATTTCTTTTTATTTATTTCTGATCTGATCTTTATGATTTCTCTCCTTCTGCTAACTTTGGGGCTTTTTTGTTCTTCTTTCTCTAATTGCTTTAGGTGTAAGGTTAGGTTGTTTATTTGAGATTTTTCTTGTTTCTTGAGGTAGGATTGTATTGCTGTAAACTTCCATCTTAGAAGTGCTTTTGCTGCATCCCATAGGTTTTGGTTCGTCGTATTTTCGTTGTTATTTGTTTCTAGGTATTTTTTGATTTCTTCAGTGATCTCTTGGTTATTAAGTAGTGTATTGTTTAACCTCCATGTATTTGTATTTTTTACAGATTTTTTTCCTGTAATTGATATCTAGTCTCATACCGTTGTGGTCGGAAAAGATACTTGATATGATTTCATTTTCTTAAATTTACCAAGGCTTGATTTGTGACCCAACATGTGATCTATCCTGGAGAATGTTCCATGAGCACTTGAGAAGAAAGTGTATTCTGTTGTTTTCAGATGGAATGTCCTATAAATATCAATTAAGTCCATCTTGTTTAATGTGTCATTTAATGCTTGTGTTTCCCTGTTTATTTTCATCTTGATGATCTGTGCATTGGTGAAAGTGGGGTGTTAAAAGTCCCCTCCTATGCTTGTGTTACTGTCGATTTCCCCTTTTGTGGCTGTTACCATTTGCCTTATGTATTGAGGTGCTCCTATGTTGGGTGCGTAAATATTTACAATTGTTATATGTTCTTCTCTGATTGATCTCTTGATCCTTATGTAGTATCCTTCTTTGCCTCTTGTTAATAGTCTTCATTTTAAAGTCTATTTTGTCTGATATGAGAATTGCTACTCCAGCTTTCTTTTGATTTCCATTTGCATGGAATATCTTTTTCCATTCCCTCACTTTTAGTCTGTGTGTGTCCCTAGGTCTGAAGTGGGTCCCTTGTAGACAGCATATATACGGGTCTTGTTTTTGTATCCATTCAGCCAGTCTGTGTCTTTTGGTTGGAGCATTTAATCCATTTACATTTAAGGTAATTATTGATATGTATGCTCCTATTACCATTTTCTTAATTGTTTGGGGTTTGTTTTTGTAGGTCTCTTCCTTCTCTTGTGTTTCCTGCCTAGAGAAGTTCCTTTAGCATTTATTGTAAAGCTAGTTTGGTGGTGCTGAATTCTCTTAGCTTTTGCTTGTCTGTAAAGGTTTTAATTTCTCCATCGAATCTGAATGAGATCCTTGCTGGGTAGCATAATCTTGGTTGTGGGTTTTTCCCTTTCATCACTTTAAATGACTCTTCCTTCTGGCTTGCAGAGTATCTGCTGGAAGATCAGCTGTTAGCCTTATAGGGATTCCCTTCTATGTCATTTGTTTGTTTTCCCTTGCTGCTTTTAATATTTTTTCTTTGTATTTAATTTTTGTTAGATTAATATGTGCCTTGGCGTGTTTCTCCTTGGATTTATCCTGTATGGGACTCTCTGTGCTTCCTGGACTTGATTAACTATTTCCTTTCCCATATTAGGGAAGTTTTCAGCTATAATCTCTTCAAATATTTTCTCAGTTCCTTTCTTTTTCTCTTCTTATTCTGGGACCCCTATAATTGAATGTTGGTGTGTTTAATGCTGTCCCCAAGGTCTCTGAGACTGTCCTCAATTCTTTTCATTCGTTTTTCTTTGTTCTGCTCTGCAGTAGTTATTTCCACTATTTTATCTTCCAGGTCCCTTATCCGTTCTTCTGCCTCAGTTATTCTGCTATTGATTCTTTCTAGAGAATTTTTAATTTCATTTATTGTATTGTTTGACATTGTTTATTTGCTCTTTAGTTCTTCTAGGTCCTTTTTTAATGCTTCTTGTATCTTCTCCATTCTATTTCCAAGATTTGGATCATCTTTTCTATCATTATTCTGAATTCTTTTTCAGGTAGACTGCCTATTTCCTCTTCCTTTGTTTGGTCTGGTGGGTTTTTGCCTTGCTCCTTCATCTGCTGTGTATTTCTCTGTCTTCTCATTTGGCTTAATTTACTGTGTTTGGGGTCTCCTTTTCGCAGGCTGCAGGTTCATAATTCCCATAGTTTATGGTGTCTGCCCCCAGTGGGTAACGTTGGTTCAGTGGCTTTTGTAGGCTTCCTGGTGGAGGGGACTGGTGCTTGTGTTGTGGTGGATGAGGCTGGATCTTGTCTTTCTGGTAGGCAGGAATGCGTCCAGTGGTGTGTTTTGGGGTGTCTGTGAACTTAGTATGATTTTAGGCAGCCTGTCTGCTAATGGGTGGGGTTGTGTTCCTGTCTTGCTAGTTGTTTGGCATGGGGTGTCCAGCTGTGGAGCTTTCTGGTTGTTGAGTGGAACTGGGCCTTAGCGTTGAGATGGAGAGCTCTGGGACAGCTCTTGCTGATTGATATTACATGGAGCCGGGAGGTCACTGGTGGACCAGTGTCCTGAACTGGGCTCTCCCACCTCTGAGGCTCAGGCCTGACACCTGGCTGGAGTACCAAGACCCTGTCAGCCACACAGTTCAGAAGAAAAGGGAGAAAAAAAAAGAAAGGAAGAGAAAATAAAATAAAATGAAATAAAGTTATTAAAATAAAAAAATTTTAATATATTATTAAAATTAAAAAATTTTTAAAGTAATAAAAAAAGAAGAGAGCAACCAAACCAATAAACAAATCCACCAGTGATAACAAGCACTAAAAACTATACTACAATAAACATAAAAATCAGAAACTAGGGCTTCCCTGGTGGTGCAGTTGTTGAGAGTCTGCCTGCCGATGCAGGGGATACGGGTTCGTGCGCTGGTCCGGGAAGATCCCACATGCCGCAGAGTGGCTGGTCCCGTGAGCCATGGCCGCTGAGCCTGCGCGGCCAGAGCCTGTGCTCTGCAACGGGAGAGGCTGCAACAGTGAGAGGCCCGTGTACCACAAAAAAAAAAAAAAAAAAATCAGAAACTAGTCCGTCGCAGACAGCAAACTCCAAGTCTACAGTTGCTTCCAAAGTCTACCACCTCAGTTTTGGGATGATGTGTTGTCTATTCAGGTATTCCACAGATGCAGGGTACATCAAGTTGATTGTGGAGATTTAATCCACTGCTCCTGAGGCTGCTGGAAGAAGTTTCCCTTTCTCTTCTTTGTTTGCACAGCTCCCGGGGCTCAGCTTTGGATTTGGCCCCGCCTCTGCGTGCAGGTTGCCCTCCGGTGTCTGTTCTTCGCTCAGACAGGAGGGGTTGAAGGAGAAGCTGATTAGGGGGCTCTGGCTCACTCAGGCCAGGGGGTGGGAGCGGTTCGGAATGCGGGGCCAGCCTGTGGTGCGAGAGGCCAGTGTGACGTTGCACCAGCCTGAGGCGCGCCGTGTGTTCTCCCGGGGAAGTTGTCCCTGGATCACGGGACCCTGGCAGTGGCAGGCTGCACAGGCTCCCAGGAGGGGAGGTGTGGATAGTGACCTGTGCTTGCACACAGGCTTCTTGGCTGAAGCAGCAGCCTTAGCGTTTCATGCCCATCTCGTGTCTGCACTGATAGCTGCGGCTCACGCCCGTCTCTGAAGCTCTTTTAGGCGGTGCTCCGCCTTCTGTGGGCAGACAGGGAAGGAATCACCTCTCCTCATGCACCTCTTAGGCAGGTGCAGACTTTTTCCTGGACTCCCTCCCGGCTAGCTGGGGCGCACTAGCCCCCTTCAGGCTGTGTTCACGCGGCCCACCCCAGTCCCCTCCCTGGGATCCGACCTCCGAAGCCCAAGCCTCAGCTCCCAGCCCCGTCCCCCCCGGCGGGTGAGCAGACAAGCCTCTCGGGCTGGTGAATGCCGGTCGGCACCGATCCTCTGTGCAGGAAGCTCTCCACTCTGCCCTCTGCACCACTGTTGCTGTGCTCTCCTCCGCGGCTCCGAAGCTTCCCCTCTCACCACCCCATCTCCGTCAGTGAAGGGCCTTCCTAGTGTGTAGAAACTTTTCCTCCTTCACAGCTCCCTCGCACTGGTGCAGGTCCCATCCCTATTCTTTTGTGTCTGTTTTTTCTTTTTTCTTTTGCCCTACCCAGGTACGTGGGGAGTTTCTTGCCTTTTGGGAGGTCTGAGGTCTTCGGCCAGCGTTCAGTAGGTGTTCTGTAGTTGTTGTTCCACGTGTAGACGTATTTCTGATATATCTGTGGGGAGGAAGGCGATCTCCATGTCTCACTCGTCCGCCATCTTGAAGGTCCCCCCATCTCCCTGTCCTTTTTATTCACAGGAGTCATCGCCTGGAGGGCTGGGACCTTCACCCAAGGTCCTGCCTCCACTGGGAGGCAGTCAGTGAGGATGTCATTCCCACCTCCACCAGATCCCTGTCTCTTGGGAATGTGGGGCTTCATGGGACTTCATTTCATAAGGCATTTTTCCAAGTTGCAGTAATTCAGAGACCTCACTGCCTCTCCTTTGTCTCTTCACTCCCCTTACTTTTCTCTCACTAACATCACAAGTGAAATACTAATAAATAACATTTCTTGAGTGCTTACTGCAGTGTTTTGAAGGCTGTACATGCATCGTCCCAGCAGCCCTACGTGGTGGATGTACTCATCCCTGCTTTAGAAATGAGGTCTCCAAAAAGCCGAGGAGCTTGTTTCTCCAGCCGTCCCACGGGGTGACCCCTGAGGTGTCGAGAGTGTATTTTGCACCTTCTCCCCTAGTGTCTTGTCTGCATAGTCTCCCCAACCATCTCAACACAAAGCCCTAGAGTGGCTGAAGAGGACCTGCTTTAGGGGGGTGTTCTCAGGAAGAGCAATCTCCTCATGTCACCTGCCACTCGCCTTTTTTTAAATTTGATAAGAACATACAGAGCATAATATTTATCATTTTAACCATTTGAAAGCATACAGTTCAGTAGCATTAAATACATTCACAGTGTTGTGTAAGCATCACCCCTAACTATACCTGAATCTTTTTCATCTTCTCCAACAAAAACTCTGTACCCGTTAACAATAAACACCCCCCACCCAGCCTCTGGTAACCTCTATTCTATTTTCTGTCTCTGAATTTGCCTACTCTAGGTAGGCGAGTGGAATCGTAACAGTATTTGTCCTATGTGTCTTGCTTCTTTCACTCCACATAGTGTTTTCAAGGTCCATTCATGTTGTCGGATGTGTCAGGACTTTATTCATTCTATGGCTGAATAATATTCCACTGTATGGATTTATCACTTTGTTTATCCATTCGTCCATAGATGGACACTTGCATTGTTTCTACCTTTTGGCTATGGTAAATAATGCTGCTATGAACATTGGGGCACACGTTTCTGCTTGAGTCCCTGCTTGCACTTCTTTTAGATAAACACCGAGGAGTGGAATTTCTGGGTCATACGGTGGTTCTATGTATAACCTCTTGAGAAACCACCAAATTGTTTCCTGCAGCCTGCCACTGGCTTCTAGGCTAGCCTCTGCCTTGACCTTCCTGTGCCTATCTTCCTACCTGTCAAATCAGGACTTAAACAAGATGCAGCCCAGCTCTCCAGAACTGGAGAGACCAACCTCACACTTATGACAGGGCCATGGCGACTCCAAGCCCTCTCGGCCCCAAGGAACTAGACCTGCCCACCACTCCGCCCTCCCCCTAGAGCTCCCCACTACAGCAGTGGCCCTGGGGTGGGGTGGGGGGCAGTGAAGAAAGCCAAATAGGTGGGCACCGTCACTAGGCCTCAGGATTCTCTTGCCTGGAACTGTCCCATTCTGTCTTGATCATCACGGCCTCCATGCCCCTAGCAAGACCTGGCACGTAGCAGGTGCTCCAAAAACACTGTTGAATGAATGAATGTTGGCAGACATTTCCTCCTGCCTCACAGGACGATGAGCTTGTCGGGTGAGGGGGAGACAAGGAGACTGGGGAGGGTGGGAGAGCAAGCACTGGAGCTGGGAAGAAGAGCCGAGGCTAGGCTGCAGGGAAGGCCTCAGCTCCTGCCTCCCCACTGCCCCCCACGGCCCTGCCCCCCACGGCCCTGCCCCCACCCAGAAAGGCCAACTCTTCCCCCTTTCACCTTGAAACAGTTTGAGACCCAGTGTGGGGAGCCACTATTTGGGAGGAAGGGACTTCCAACCAGAGCCAACCAAGGTGGCCCTGCCCTCATGCACAGGTGCACAAACTCATGATAGATGCCAAGAGGAGGATGAGATCTCAAGGTTTCTAGTTTGTTTTTACCTTTAACACCCATTTCTTAAGTGCCTACTGTGAGACATGCCCTGTGTAAATATGCATGATTTCATTTACTTTTCCTAAGAGCCCTACTTTGTAAGTGAGGAAACTGAGGCTAAGAAAGGTTTGATGACTAGTCCAAAGTCTCCCAGTTACTCAGTGCTGGGAAAGGTAAGATTCGAACCAGGGGTTCTGCTGCCAATGGCCCCGGGTATGTCCTGCTCCTGCCTCCAGTCCACACCCCACCCCACCTGTCTTCCCTGGGCATCCACCCCTCAGCTACTGCAGACCTGGGGCGGTGCCCAGGCGCCCTCAGTCACTCTTCCTGTCCTGGCCAGGCCACAGGGCTCTCACTAGGGCTCCCTCCCCTCTGGTTCCTCGCTCCTCCACTCTGGTCCACCTTGCACTGGAGGCTCCTAGCCCACCCTGGCTGTCCCACTCTGTCCTCCTCAACATTGGGAAATGACTCCTGCAGGTTGTACATCGTTCTCCAGGGGCTAGAATGAGGGGTGCACTTGGTTCCCCTCCCTGGGACACTCACTGAGCCCAGCTCCCATGCCCACCCTCTGGACCAGAAGAGGGTGGGGAAGGCTGGCTGGGAATTCCAGGGAGCCTGAAGGGAAAGTAGAGGGCACACATTTACTGGGCATCCCTGACACATTTACTGGTGTCAGGCAGCACGCTTCTCTGTCACTCTAACCCCCTCAGCCGCCAGGCAAGGACCCCACAGGCAGGACAGGAGGGGCACTGGCTCAAGGCCATGCAGACTGGCCCCGAAGGACCCATTCCTTAGCAGCCGCTCCCTTCCGTCCCCAAGGGCCCTCTCCTCTCTCAGGAGGCCGGCTGCTAAGTGAGCAGCCCGTTGCTGGAGGCAGCTCAGGGGAGGGGCCCAGGGACAGGACTCCAGCCTGGCCAGAACCCCTCCCTGCCCCTTAAAGAGCAAACTGGGAAGAGGAGAGACAGAAAGCCTGTGTTTAAGCTGGAGTCGGCAGCCTAAACATAAACATCTGTTTCTCATTTCAAAAACAAAACAGAAGTATGGTTTGCTGAACCAGTTCACAGGGCAAATGACATGGCAGGGGATTCTATAACTTTGTGAAGAACCCAAACTGCTTTCAAGTCCTTTGGAAACCATTAAGACCACGCAAATGTGCTTATTAAGCAAACCGTGCAAATTAGCTTATAAACCATGAGCAATCCCTCATGCTTCTGATCTGGTATGTAAGCAGGTGCTGCAGGGGCCGCCACTGGGCCCAGAAGGTGCCTTACTCTTGGTTTTCTTCTATAGTGTATCTGAAAATAATACTAGGGCTTTCCTTGAAAAGATTCAGTGATGTAGACGTTCTGGTCAATTCTTCCCTAATTATGTCCCCCAACTGTTTCCAAAAAGCAGTTGTTTGTTTATTGTTTGGTTGTATCAACAAACTGAGCAAAAGGGCCTTTATTGGTACCATCTGGAATGAAGAGCATTCCCACAGCCCTCCCAGACCAGATGTGTGCAGTGGGCTACGCCCTTGCTTGCTACGTGACCTAGAGCAAATGGGTTCCCCTCCGAGTCCTCTGTTCCTCACATCGCCTGGACACACTAACACCTCAGTCAGAGTTTAAGATCACACGTGGGCTCCTGTGTGGTAAAGGACCGGATGCGGAAGCACCTACAAACACGCCAGGTGCAGCGGCGTTGGGAAGGGGCCCCACTTAATGGGTTGATGCCTGTCCTGCCCCAGATCCCGTAGACGGCTGGGGAATCCTGCCTGCACTGCAGGATGGGGTCTGGGCCGGGAGAGCATTGTCAGCTCCTTTTAGAGATGTAGAAACCGGGGCTGGGAGAGTTGCAGCAATTTGTCAGGCACATGTTAGATGCTCAGAAGTACCTGTCACTCAAGAAACACTCACGGAGATGTTACTGTGTGCAGAACCACAAAGACACGCCAGCCACAGCCTGCTGTGCTGGTCTGCTGCTCTCACCTCCCCACCCAGAGACCCGCTCCCTGCTGGGGCCAACGCCCCTCCTCAGCAAACCTTCCCTGGCAAACCTCTTTACAAAGCTGCGATCCTGCCTGTCCTCAGCCAAGGAGAGGGTGGGCCTAGCCAGACAGAGAGAATGCCAGCCAGTGCCCCGACGGGGGAATCCAAGGCAGGAAGGACAAGGGCCTGTCTCCTGCATTGGCAGGAGAGAGGGACGCAGTGATCTGGGCAACCCAAAGGGAGTGGGGTCATCTCACACGGCCACAGCTCCCCTCCACCCAGTGCCTTCATGGTCCCCACAGCCCTGCACCCCCAGGGCTCCCACAGACGCCCACCACGCAGTGCTTCCTTTCCATGGGAGTTGGGGACGGCAGGTTGCTTTGGCCACTCAGAGCCTGGATTCTTCAGATTCTCGCCCAAAACCCTCGTGAGGAAACTTAAGCCAATGGACAATGGTATAACCTCCCCATGTGACCAAAGTTCATGCCCAGTTACTGGCAGCCACCCTGGTGGAAATGGCACCCAGGGATCCAACAGAACCCACGCGCAGCCACCTCCACAGGGGGCACCTTTCAAGAGAACTCTCCACAGAGAGTTCTCACACAGGACACAGCTCTAAGCAGAAGCTTCTCCATGGAGAGCAAGGCTCCCAAAGGCTGGTCCACACTAACATTTTCAGTCAAAAGCAAAGTGAGCAAAATAAGGACCGTGTAGCATGTTAAAGCTATTTCACCTAATTGGAAAGCCTGTCACTTTTATCCCCCAGAGAATTTGTCCTTCTTGTTTGGAGGGGTTAAAAATATCCTTTTATGATACGATAGCATTGTAAGGGGGGGGTTCATTTCTTTTTAATGGGCCAACTTCGCAAAAATCTGCATCCTAATATTCTTTTAAAAATTCTGTTTGTGGGCCTCCCTGGTGGCGCAGTGGTTGAGAGTCCACCTGCCGATGCAGGGGACACGGGTTCGTGCCCCGGTCCGGGAGGATCCCACATGCCGCGGAGCGGCTGGGCCCGTGAGCCATGGCCGCTGAGCCTGCGCGTCCGGAGCCTGTGCTCTGCAGCGGGAGAGGCCACAGCAGTGAGAGGCCCACGTACCACAAAAAAAAAATTCTGTCTGTCTGCACAATCAAGAATTTGGGGAACCACTGGAGAGAACACATAAAGGAGCCCTCACCCACTTTGGGGGGGGGTCACGGTTTCTGTATTTGTTTTGAGAGCCTGATGCAAACACTGCATGCTCTCCTGAGCAGAGTATATAAACACAATTTCACACACAACTTCAAGCGTCTGAAGCCCATGGCACCCTCAGTGAAGAAGAAGGAAGACGGGCACCATGAGCTAGTGCTTGGGCAGGCACCCACCCACACAGCCTTAGAAAACGTGGTTTGTGTGGGTCTCCAGGCTCTGGGTTAGTGACTGGTACCAATCCGGATGCTCGGATGGATCTGAAGAGGAAGGGAAAAGAAAGAGCGCTGGGCAGGAAGTCAGCACACGGAGTCTGCCCTTGGCTCCCTGCATGACCTTGGATGTCATTGCCCCTCCAGCCTCAGATCCCTCCTTTGCTTAGTGAAGAGGTGTATGAGCTCCCTTCGGGTATCATATTCCCGTAGTGAATGAATTTCCAGCAGTGAATGCCATATTCCAGTAGTATGGAAATACTCACTAAAGGTTCATTCACTCATTCTTGCCAAAAGTATTTATTGTACCTGCTAGTTGTGAGATCCTGGGACATTCAGAAATGCATAAAGCACAGTCCCCAGCACCCAGTAGCCTCCAGCCTACAGAGAAGGCACTGGGTCACCAGCATGGGTTTGAGGGCAGCTTGACGATCTGAATCCCAGATCCCTTAGGGATACAATGTGAGCCTTGAGTAAATTATGAAACTTCTCTTGGTCTTGTAAAAGAGAGATCATAATCCCAGACTCATCTGACCTGCAAGGCTTTGGTGAAATAATGAACGCAATGCCCCACACAATCTATGAAAACCACCCGCAGGCACTCAAGAAATAAAACTCTCCTTCTCCTTTCCTGGGAAACACCAAATGCCTTGTGAATTACCAAGTCATCAAACATTTACTGACTGCATTCTGTGTGCCAGGCCACCACAGACCCTGAGATGCAAAGACTGATGACTGGTAGCCCTTCCTTTAAGGAATTCACAAGTTAGTGGAGGTCTAGAGAAGTCGATGGACAATAGTGTGAAAGTGTTTTTGAGAAGTGGGCCCCGGAGTATTGGGCTGTTCTTCATACAATACTTCCAACCTTCCTGTAGTTTTGAAATTTTCATAATGAAATGCTGGAGGAAATGTGGGCACAGCATCTTGAGAAGTCAGAACCCTTTCTTAAGTATCTTGAGGACACTTAGATCGCAGTGGTGAGGAGACCTGAATCAAGCTGAACTTGAAGCACAGGAGCAGTGGGCTAGGGAGGGAGGGAAGGCACACCAGGCAGAGGGAGGAACAGAGGGAAATTCTGGAGGTGTCACTGGATCAAGGTGCCTGGGCTTCCTCCTTTGTAAAATAAGGAGAACAGGCCTACCTCGTCGGGCTGTCGTGGAACTACTGGAGGTGATGACATACATGAAGCACCTGGGAGAAGGCTGTGCTGGTTATCCTGTTTGTCTCTCTCTCCGTTCCCCATCTCCGGAGGCGGACCCACCCCGTGGACCATGTTGCTGGCACCTCCTGCAATCAAAGGGAGGCACTGACGGGAGATCAGAGGACAAGACGAGGGAGGAGTCGAGGCATTTGCTCCTCCTCCCTCAGCCCCAGGCTCAGCGATGCTGCTCTGGCCACGGTTACCCCCTTCTCAACTCAGTTTCTGCTGGATGGTCCCCAGAGTCCCCTGAAGATACCTGTGGCAGGCTCAGGTAACACTGTGTTGTCCCCTTGCCCCCTCAAATCTAGGGGAGGTTACTGCTTCCCCCTGTAACTAGTTCCTGAGTGCCTCTCACCATTCCAAGCTGGTTCCCTTAACCCTGCCCACACCTCTGCAAATGGTCCTTTCATTAAATTGTCTTTGAACTTGGAGCTAAGGCTGCCATCCGTTCTTTGCCAGGATCCTAACTGCTACAGGGCCTAGTGCATAGTATGGGCTATTTTCATATACAAATTATGATTAAGCATATGCTCTAGTTTCCCCTTCCCAACCCACAGCCCTCAAAATGTATTTATTTTTAAAATTCTATGCCAGTGCTAGAATAACAAGAGGTCAGAAATTGTGAGGAATCCCTGAAAGACAGAGCTTGATGGAACTGGATGGACAGGGGAAATGACAGCCCACAAGCCACGCAGCTGAAAGCCTCTGAGAGAGGAGGGACCAGCTTTAAGGAAGCTTTCAACTCACAGATGCCAAGTCAGGAGGCAGGAGGAAGCCTGGACCCCCATCAGGACGAGGCTGGAGAATTCCAGCAGAAGCAGCTGGAGAACGTGGCTCTCCCCGTGCCCCCCTCAGCAGCACAGGTCAAGTCTGGGTAGCAGTGGAGTCTGCCAGGTAGTAGCAGCGAGTGGGGCACTTGGGGCAGCATCCTAGGGCTGATATCCACCTAGCGGCGAGGGGGCACCCTCATCCAGAAGGGCAGCCACCGGCACGCGCCGTCGCAAGTCCCACCCCTCGCCAGTAGTCACCAGTCCAGGCTATGTGCAACAGTCACAAGCCTTACCAACAGGATAACCTGAAATCTCAAGACAAAGTTGAGCGCACAGCCAAATTCACCAACCACTGAGGAAAACCAACAATGTGAAAAACAAACACCAAATTCAATAAAGAGAAGAACTAACAACCACGGAAACAGAGCTAACTGAATAAGCCCTCAAATAATGAATATCTTCAAAGAGACGAGCCTTCTAACGCTTTTAGGCTTGCCCTAACAAAGACTGAACTGGAAATCTTATCAACTAAAAATGTGACCTGGGAGGGTGGTGGTAGGAAATACCTCCACTACACACCAATTAGAATGGCTAAAGTCAAAAAAGATCGACAATTCCAAGGCTGGTAAGAATGTGGAGGGACTAGAACTCCCATAAGCTGCTGGTGGGGATGAAACCATCTGGAAAATAGTTGGGCAGTTTCTTAAAAATTTAGACATACACATACCACACCGTGCAGCCATTCTCCTCCTAGGTATTTATCCAAAAGAAATGAAAACATATGTCCATACGAAGACTTGTACGTGTTCATAACAGTTTTATTTGGAATAGCCAAAACTTGGAAACAACCCAAATATCCAGTAACAATTTGGATTAACCAACGGAGGGTATAGCCGTACGATGGAACACCACTCAGCAAGACAAAGGAATGACCAACTGATGTACATTAAACATGGATGACCTGGAAATAAATATGCTGAGTGAAAGAAGCCAGAAAATAAAGAGTACACAGTGATGATTCCAGTTATATAAAACCCTAGAAAATGCAAACGAATCTATGATGACAAAAAGCAGATCAAAGTGTCCCTGCGGAGAGGGATGGGGGAGGGAAGGTCAGGAAGGAGAAATTATAAAGCGATATAAGCAAACTTTCAGAGATGATGGATATGGTCATTATCTTGATTACGATAATTTCACAGGTGTATACCTATGTCAAAACTTAACAAATTATACATTTCAAATATGTACAGTTTATTGTATGTCAATTATACCTCAATAAAGTTGTTTTTAAAAAACTTTTTGGAACTGTAAAAAAAAGAAAAGTTTGTATTGGAAAAGGAGAGTTAAAATGAACAATATTTTCCTCATCTATTTTTGTGCATGTTAGTTTTTACAGGGTACCTCTGAGTGATAGAGTAAGAGATATAATTAGTAGTCACTTGACAAATCTTAATAAACATTTGGGGGCATATTTTCCAGAAAGTGAGAGAGTTAATGACTCCAATATCCAGGTAATACATCCTTTTGCAATTCCAGTGTTTTCCAATTCTCAAAGCTTATAACAAAATTACACGAGTACCCACTTGACTGACAGCTAATAGAAAAAAAATTTTTAATGCTTTGATGAGAGATCATGATGTGATTTTTGGCATATTACTCAGAAGAGGTTCATAGAACCAAGCAGCATTACTATAGCAAAAAGTCACCTCTACTAGTTTATGTGATCGCAGATTCTCAATGTTTACATTTATAAGAACAAAAATAGGTTATCTGAAGATAACAAACAGAAAAACTTGCAAATGTGACCATGGAAAATATGTAAGATATTCATTAAGATTGAGAAAGAAGACAGGCACAGGAGCCTTCTAAATACTTAAGAGAATATTACAAGGTTCTCCCTGGAGTCCCAGTGGTTAGGACTCCGCCTTTCCAGTGCAGGGGGTGTATGGGTTTGATCCCTGGTCGGGGAACTAAGATCCTGCATGCCGCTGGGCGCAGCCAAAAGAGAAGAGAGAATATTACATATGATTTTACATTAATAAATTTGAAAATCTTGACAGATGCCCATGTGTTATTCTGGGAAAACGTTGGTATTTTACCAAAATTGACCCAAGGAAAACGAAAAGTCCAGAAAAGAGTAATAAAGATTTAAAAAATTAAAAATCCACTCAAGATTTTTTAAACTTAGGATGGAAAGTCAGAGATGGTTGTTGGAAGATGAATGGATGCTAGAGGCAATGGCAATCACATGTCTACTGTACGGACCCATGTACACACAGGGACCTAACATATGACAAGGGTTGCAGTTCAAGAAGTAGAGAAACTTGGCTACTCGATAAATAACACAGGCCAACTGGATATGCATTTGGAAAAAAATAAATTATATTCTCTACCACATGTCATTCACAAACATTTATTCCAGGTGAATTAAAGAAAGAAACATAAAGGACAATACTGTACAAGCAATCAAAAAAAACCAGGAAATAGATAAGTAACCTTGGGTAGAGAAGGTCTGCTGACACAAGACACAAAATATCAAAGGCAAAAATTTGACAAAATAAACTCCAAAACAATTACAGATAAACTGGAAGAAAGAACTGGCTGTATATCTATCTATCTACCTACACATGAAACAGACTGTATTAAAATTTTTACACCTATTAGTTTAAAAGAGACAACCCAGTAGAAAAATAAGCAAACATATAAGAGAGCAAATCCAAATGGCCAATAAACCTACAAAAAGATGTTTCATCTCATTAGTAATTGGGAAAATCATATTAAAATAAAAACAGAAGACTCTTTCCTAATCAGATGGGCAAAAATTAAAAGACTGGTGACTTCAAATGTTGGAGTGGGAATGGGGAAATGTGTGTTTTCATAAACTATTGATGTTTTAATTCAGGGTGAGGTGGGCAGATGGTAGGAAAAGAAAGAATATACTAAGGGGAGGCGCAAAATGAAACTCAAAAGCCCCCATCATAGATAAGCTATCAGAGTGACGCATAGGAAACAAGTACTTCTTGTGGGTGTTGAGGGGAACCTCTTGAAAGAACACAGGGGTTTGAAAAGCGTTGAGTGTAAGAACCACAAGACCTTGCAGGAGGGTTTTCAAAGTAATCATGCTTTCCCCTCACCCCGCTCCCAACCCGCCCCAGCGAAGGCACACTTCCAGAAGGATGGACATCTCTCTCTCCATCACTGAAAATGTCAGAGAGGATTCCAGTACCCAGAGCTGGCACCGACATCCACCTTTGAAATGAGCACGGGCTTGGAGTCAGACACTCTCTCGGCACATAGATCAATGGAACAGAATAGAGAGCCCAGAAATAAACCCACGCACTTACGGTCAATTAATCTTTGACAACGGAGGCAAGAATATATACAACGGAGAAAAGACAGTCTCTTCAATAACAGTATGGAGGGTCCTCAAAAAACTAGAAAGAGAACTGTCATATGATCCAGCAATTCCACTCCGGTATATCCAGAAAAAGCAAAAACACTAATTCAAAAAATGCACCCCAATGTTCACAGCAGCACTATTTACAAGAGCCAAGACATGGAAGCAACCCATTGCCCACCAGCAGACACACAGATAAAGAAGATGTGGTATTATATGTGTGTGTGTGTGTGTGTATATATATATATACACACACACACACACACACACACACACACACACACACAAACATTACTCAGCCTTAAAAAAAGAATGAAATTCTGCCATTTGCAGAAACAAGAATGGACCTAGAGAATATCATGCTTTGTGAAGTAAGTCAGAGAAAGACAAATACTGTAGGATATCACTTATATGTGGACTCTAAAAAATACAACAAACCAGTGAATACAACCAAAAAGAAGCTGACTCACAGATACAGAGAACAAATTATTGGTTACCAGTGGGGAGAGGGAAGGGGGGATGGGTAATACAGGGGTAGGGAAGTAAAAGGTACAAACTATTAGGTATAAAATAAGGTACAAGGATATACTGTACAACATGGAGAATATAGCCAATATTTTATAAGAACTATAAATGGAGTATCACCTTTAAAAACTGTGAATCACTATATTACATACCTGTAACATATACTGTATAGCAACTATACTTCAATAAAAAATAAGTAAATAAATAAAATATAAAATTAAACACATATGAGATTCTATTGTGAGCCACAAAACTAGCGAGAAGTTTTTAAAAAGTGGAATAGGCAGTGCTGGCCAGGCATGATAAACAGTGAGCTCATTAATTGCTATTTGAGACTATCTAATAGGACATTTCTGGAGGACAAATTGAAAACCTTTCTAATGCTTTACTTAGGAAATATTCCCTTTATTTAGGAAATAATCAGAGGTTGGCACTGCCATTCGCAGATTTAAGGGTATCCACCCAGATAACTCTTAAGCGCCTCAGTCCTGCCTTCCCCACCCCACCCCATCCACAGAGAAGTTGAGCAACGATTTCCTTCCACACGGGCCCCAGTCCACAGGCCCCGCAGCCCCACACTCGAGATGGAAGGGCAGGGCGGTGCGAGAGAGAGAAAGACAACTGAGTCTGGCTGGAACTGTAACATATGAAGCTGGAAACCGGGCTGATGGTGTCCCTACACAGTGCCAGAGAAGACTGCCTTAACCAGCAAGAGGGACAAGGAAGCTGCCCAGAGAGGCCAAGGAGAGGGTGAGGGTGTGTCATTCAGGTCCTCAGAGTGGCAGACACCACGATGGGATCAGATGTGCAAGAGATTTATTTGTGGAAACCCGTGAAGGATAAAGGAGGAGGTGGCAGAAGGCAGGAAGACCACGATGCGGGTCTGACGCCCATGAAAGGAGGGAGCGAGAGCCCCACGCTGCAGGGTGGGTCTGGGGAACCTCCAGCCAGACCAATGGGGAGGCCCCAGGCAAGGCTGCCACGGGTAGAAACAGCGTGGCTAGTGGCTCGAGAGCCCTGCCGGCCTCAGTCATCGTCTGGGAGAGCCTGAGCGGGGAAAGGGCTGGAGACAGAGGGCGGCCTTGGTGCGTGTTGGATCGAAGCTGCAGTGGCTGCAGTTGTGCCATCTGCTCTTGCAGCGGGTTCTCCTGAGGGGGGATTGGAGCGGCGCACCCCCGGTGATGCTGCAGAGGACGTCCAGGGCTCGCTGGACAGTATTCCAGTTGCCAGGCCTGGTCGTCCCAAGACCCTGCCGCACCTCCATCAGGGTCCCAGGAGATCCTTGTACTGATCATAGTTTTACAATCCCCTCATCCCTGGCAGAGAAGTGCTGAACCACCGCACATACGGACACACGTGCACACTGGTGTATACACCACTGCACTCACATTCAGAAGCCACACAGAGCATGCCTGGACTCTGCTGTGCTGGGAAATAACCTCAGGAGGCCTCCCCTCCAAGGCTGGGGAGGTCACCAACCCTATGCGGTCGGAGCTCTGGATTCCATTCTCACCACCCCCAGCTGACCTTGGAACTACAACCCAGAGGGTCTGATTCCCCTAATGCTGGAAGAGCTTAGAGAGAAGCCTCAGGTCAGCACTCTCTCTGCCTCACTCTCCCTACTGCCTCTTTACACACCAATTTCTCAACACAAGTGTGTTCAAGCCTTCAGGGGCCTAAAGGGACCAAGGGGAGCCTGCAGGGATAAGAAAAGGAAATAGAGGTTGAGGACCACCCTCCTTCATAGCCCTTGAAATTCCATTTTGTTCCATTTCCCTGGATGTAACAGTCCTTCACACTTTAGCGTGAATTAGCCTGTTATGTTGCCTTCTTCAGGAAGGGGCTCAGTACGTCAGCCGTGGGCATCCAGAGTGAGATGGTCAAACATGGTTGGGGATGTGAAGGAAGGAGAGAGACATCCAGGAAAATCCACCTTCTCTGAGAATCAGGTGCACTACGGGCAGATGCTCTTGGCTCTCCCTGCCCTCCCACCCTTACTCTGAAGTAGCAGGGACCCCAGCTTGCATCAGTTCTGTAACACCTGACCCACAATGAAGACATAGGCAGCCAAGCGCACTTCACATTTAGTCACTTTTAATGCTCAAAAGCTCTGTACAAAAAAAAAAAAAAAAAAAAAAAATCACGAATGAATCCTCACAACACCCCTGTGAGGTAGGTAGGCAAGTATTATTCTCCCATTTTACAGATAGGGAAACTGAGGCAGAGAGGTGATGTGACCAGCCAGTAGTCCCAGCACAGCTGAAAGTCAGGGCCAACCGTGAGAATGCAAAGGATCCCTCCCAGTTCAGCCCTGATCTCTGACCCCTCATCTAGACCTTGTCTGCAACAAAATTAACACTTTTTACTACATGCAAAAATAAAACCAAAACCAACAACAAATCTGAAAAGGTAGTGAACAGACATACAGTAGATTTGCAAAAGAATTCAGCCAAAATGGTCATAAATTTTCCAACACTAGGTAGATGTGAACAACTCTGGCCTCTTCCCCCTTTTCAAAACACCATGACCGGTGACACATCACCTGTTTCTCCGCACAAGTGCCGGTGTACAACCGAGAGAGACCCCTCTGGCCCCAACAAGCCAGGCCAGGAGGACAGCGTCCACACCACTCAGCCCCTGTGCTTCGGGGGACACCAGCCCCAAGAGGGAGAGCCGCAGACTCAGCTCAACACCGCCTGCCTCTCCGAGCAACCCTCTCACTGTCTGCACAGAGCTGGGCCCGGCAGCTGCTAATTCAGCAGCACTTGGCCCCTTCTGCCCCCACTGGAAGGCAGCTCAAGGATGCTCAGCAAGGATGGCCTGGAATCCAACTGCCCCCTCACGCCATCCTTGGCCCACTCTCACACGCCCCACTGCTCACTCAGGGTCACCCGGCAGGCTCCGGGGCTCCTGCCACAGCAGGTTGGGGCACAGGCCACTCTGGATGGCACGGCAGGGAGGCAGTGCTTCCCCAGACCTCCCACCCATGGTTCCAGAGAAATGGAGCTGGCCTCTTCCACGGGGCCGCATGCACCTTCTGGGAGCTCTTTCTTCCTCCGAGAGGGACTCCATTTCATTTTCAGCTCCCTGGAAACCTCCAAAGTCCTGCCAGCCCAGAGGAGGGGAGAGGGCAAAGGAAGGAGAGGCGGAGGCCCCTGCGGGACCCACTGGGCATGAGGTTGTCCTTCAAGTCTCCAGGTTGAGACAAGGCATGAGAGGCAAGGAAACTGGGTAAAGCTGCCTTTAGGCTAACAAATCAGCCAGCACACAGTCCACTCCCCAGGGAGCCCGGGGCCCCCAGGGCGGTGCTCAGGCAGCGAAAGAGGAGAAGCCGCGTGAGAGAGCCACGAGAGAGGGCAAGAGGGAAACCAACACTGGCTAGGGCCGCTCCGCCAGGGCCCGTCAGAGCCGCTCGGGGGAGAGCGGAGGGCGAAGCGGCGAGGGGCTTCGCTTGGCAACTTGGGGAGTGAGCTCCTTGCAGACGTCGATGCCACACCGGCCTTCCTGCAGGCCCTCCCCGCGCCTGCCATTCACAAAGTATCACTGTGCGCCAACTGTCCTATAAAAGCTCTTTCAGAAAAGGGGTCCCCACCCATGCCAGTCTCTCTGCTAAGCTGAGGGATCATTTCTCAGGGCCGCTGTCGGTGAGCAGCTCCGGCACCCCCAGTCTGTGAGGGTAGGAGGCGGCCCCGTGGGAGGCGACGGTAGCAGGGGCGGGGGAGCGCATCCTACAGGAAGTCCCATTCCTACAGGAGGTCCCCTGCGGCGGAGGGCTCGGGGCTGTGGCTCTGCTCCTGCCACCGGCAGCGCAGCCTCGAGAAGGGCTGGTCCTCCACGCTCTCAAGCTCGGGGAAGCCCAGCTGGTTGAGGATCTCGTAGATGCCGGCCTCTGCTGCCACCTGGGAAGGACAGCAGAGATGGGGGCAGAGCTCCAGGGAAGGGGGGGTAATCATTCAGGTCCCCCATCCCCCTGTGTCACACCGTCCTCCCCTCCCTGGGCTCCGCAGATACAGGCGAGTCTGGGGCCCAGCGCTGCCTCCCCCCAGCTCAGTGACCTGCACAAGTTTGCGTCTCGATTACTATTAACTGCTCTGCGCTTCCCTTCCTTATAGTGGGACTGCACAGTGTGGAGGGCGACACTGCACAGAGAGCGCCCGGCAGGTAGTGAACAAGCGGGGAGCAGCACGGGAGGCCAAGCACGCCCCATGCCTGCATAGCCCCGACGCTCCCATGGGGACCTCGGGAGCAGAGGCCAGCTGCTCCCGGTATTACAGCCAGGCCCTCAGGGAGCGCTGGGGAAGGCAGTGTGGATGCAGCAGCCAGCAAGGGCCCTTTGGCCGTGAGTTCCAGCTGTGGAGCAGGCAGGCCCACCAAGGGCCTCAGCTCAGGCGGGTTAACTGGGGCCTCCCTGGACTCAAACCACTCAACGACCAGCCTCCTTCTCTCCCCACTGTCCCAGGGGATGGAGAGGATGCAGGCTCCACTCCAAACAGAGGCCTCTGCCCTCTGTTCATCCCAAGGCTGGAACCCACGCTAGGGGGCTGGACCAGCAGTTCTCGCCCTCCTTGACGTCCCCAAACACCCACTACCCAGGTTCAGCCGGCGAGCTCCCCAGCCCCTGGTCCCCCTGATTTCAGCTCTCCGAGCAGAACCCAAGCAGAAGTGTCCTAGGTCCCCCACCACCTTCACCTCCACCTCCAAGAGGAAGCTGAGCCCAAGGCCTGCTCAAGAGGGTAGCCCCAAGGTGGCCTTGGTGTGACCCACGCCCTATCAGGACCACCCGGAAGGCTCACCTTCAGCAGAAACGCCCGGCAGCCACCACTCCCGCCACCAGGCCCTGTGGTGGCCTCCCTGCCTCTGTTCCCTCACAGCTCTGACCCCACGTGCACACAGACCTAAGCCCCCCTACCCTTCCTATACCCATCACAGACTCCCATCCTCCTGCACACCTGCCCCACGGGAGCTAATTCCAGCCCTGAGTCCAGATTAGAACTGTCAGGACAGTCTGGTGAGGTCAGTAGGGGCCAGTGTCCCGGCGGAGGGGTAATTACAGGCCCCTCTGCCAAGGAGGGAAGGAGGCCTTTCTCCTGCCCTAGAGGTTCCGAGGCAGCGGCTCTTCCTCTAAAAGCAGCCGAGCTGGGGGAAGAAACAGAAAGAAGCAAGCAGAGTGGGAGGGTGGAGGCGGCAAGAGAGGGCAGCGTCTTAGGCCAGACATGGTGGGCTTTGGAGCCAAACAACCTGCTCTAACGCTGACCGTGAACACGGCACCTAACCTCTGTGCTCAGTCTCCTCCTCTGTAGAATGGGAGCATACAGTCGCCACGTAAGGCAGACCCGCTCACACGAGCTCTGGCACATGGCACTGTATACACCTCATGGAATCCCCACCGCAGCCTCCTGAGGTGGTGCTGACGTTGTAACGCCGAGGACAGCAGCTCAGAGGGGCTAACTAACTTGTCCGAGGTCACGGTTGCAAGGCAGCAGGGGCCGAGCCACAGCGGGAAGCCAGAAGGGCACAACAGTGGGCAGGCGTGTAGCACCCAGGTGACGCTGGCCTGGGGGACGCAGGCAGGGAGCAGGGGCCCAGCCCAGCACCCGCCCTGCTGTGTCCCCAGGCGCCTCGTCTCCTCCCTCCCCCGCCTCACCCATCCACTCACTGCCTGCTGAGCGCGGAGGCCGTGCTGGGGACCCAGAGCTGAACGAGACACAATCTCAGCCACAGGGAAGCGTCCTGTACAGTGAGATGAGAACTCTGCCCGCTCAACTCTGCCCGCCTGTCCCTGGGCCCGGGGAAGACGCACAGGGTGGTCCCGGCCCCCACCCCCGCCCTCACCTCCCGCATCCAGGCGCTGAAGGGCCTCTGCCAGGAGCCGGCCTTCTCCAGGTGGAGGTACGCGTTGAAGAGCACCAGGCAGACGTAGCGTTCCAGGTACTGCAGGCTCCGCAGCTGCAGCCTCCGGGCCTCCCGCTCTGACTTGGCCGCTTTCGCCTGGAGGACGGACGGCACGGGGCGGGAGTCAGAGTGGGTGCTCACCCCCAGCCGGGGACACTCCACACACGCTCTACACACATACACCCGACTCACACACTCACAGACTCTCACAATCGTACACACCACACACACACTCACACACACCTCACTCACACACCACATGCCCTCGGTCACACACACCCCACACACAACACAGTCACATACACACAACACGCACCGCATACACACTCACACACAAACCATACACACACACACCGACACACACACATACAGACACACTCTCACACCACACACACACTCTCCAAGGCTGGGGACGGACACAGAAAGACCACAGAAGCAGGGTCAGCAACAGGGGCGGGAGCTCAGGGAGGGACAGACTGGGATGGAGGATGGGGCATCGGTCTTTTGAACGGTAATCCTGAGCACCTTCTAGGAGAACAGGCCACGCTAGGGAGGGAAGGGACAGCCAAGTGACTAAAGGTAGCTTCCCAGAGAGCACACGACGCAGCTGGGCCTTGAGGGGCCTGCGTGGACTCGGATTAAGACAGTGAACACCAGACGGGGCGGCCAGAGGTGAGGATGGTGCCCAGCAGGTAGGGAGACCGGGAAGGGGCTGGCCTGGCTGAAACAAGGGTGTGAAGGGACAAGACGGGAACCGGGTTGGCCCCCAACTGTGGAAGCCACCCTGGCGCCAAGAAGTCTACCCTCTAAGCCAGCTTCCCAACCCTGGCGTGCAGATGCCTGGGCCCCACCCCGGACCAATCAGACGGGAACCTCCGGGGGGTGGGCCTGGGCACAGGGACAGTGGAAAGTCCCCGGGGCCATTCTAGGGAGCCAGGGTTGAGCTCTGTGGCTTTAGCACCGGGGAGCCACTGAAGCTTTGAGAATAGGAGGGACCTGTTAACGGAAGACTCGCGGGAGACTAACGCTCAGAAGGAAGAGGCCTTACATGGGGTCCCCTCCAGGTCCTCCTCCGTGTCGGGCCCAGTGGGAAGGCAGGGGGACAAGGCCCAGGACACACAGAGCCAGCTCTCCCCCTGCCGGGTGTCTGCCACCATATCTGAGCGTGCTCCTCCAACCCACCGCAGATGGACCGTCGCCCTAGGGGGGAGTCCGGGGGACTGAACGCCACACCTCACCTTGCACTTGCGCCCTCCTCCTGCTCACCCACACCCACACCCACCCTGGCCTCCAGCCAGAGCCCACGGCAGCTCTCTCTGCTCCAAGAAGAGGATGTGGCATAGCGGCCATACCTTCAGGCAGCGCGAACACCCAGGGGAGGGCACAGCCAGTCCCCGGGCCTCTGGGAACCAGGAAGGGCAGTCTCCCAACAACTGGGCCACAGCTGGAAGCCCTCCCACGTAGGCACACATCAGCCTACACGAGTCTCCTCCAGGCCGCTTCAGGAAGGCTCCTGGGTGGGCCCCCGCCCCAGACATGACACGACCCACAGCCCTAAGAACCGCGAGCTGGAGTGGGCTTGCTTGTGGGACCTGGAGTCCCGCACCTCCCACTTCTGCCTCGGGTGACTCAGCCTCTGATGCCTCTGCCGTCTTTGCCCCCAGGGTCGTGGGAGTGGGCGGTTGGCCCAACACACCGTCCAGAAGGAGCTCTGGAACCTTGGGGACAGCGAACAGGGCCCAGCTGGGGCAAGGGGACCACAGCCAGCGCCCTGACTCCCTGGGAGACAAGACTGGGCTCTGGTCCCAGCTCTGCCATTTAAACTCTCGGCCCCACGCTGCTGAAGGTCACATTGCTCAGTAAAGTATGGCATGAGGAAGCACCTATAAACCCTGGGGGGCCACACGGGTCCAGCCATTCACAGAACAGGGGCCACAGCCACGGCACAAAGGTGGGGCACACGCAGGCCCTGCCCGCAGACACTCATGGTCTGGGGGAGACAGGGGACAAACACCCTGTGTTTGCACTGGGGCCAAACACCCAGTGCAGCCGGACCACGGGATCAAGATAAGGCAGGTAGTGGACGAGGGAGGGCCTCCAAGACGAGGAGGATTTGAGGTGCCCTGACAGGGGGAGGAAAGGGTCAAAGAGGGAGGTGGGTCCAAGGGAGGCAGAGGGGGAGGGGCTTGTAGCAGCAGGGGGCCCAGAGCCAGGCAAGCCCTGACCCTACAGACAAAGGGGCCAGCAGGGCTTCTGGATGTGAGGGTAGGAATGGCCCCAAGGCCACTGGTGCGGGAAGTTGACTGGGGCTGGTAGGGGCAGGACGCCTACTGTTTTAAGGACGGCTCAACCAACCAACTGCTCAAAGAAAAGCAGTTTTGCTTAGAAATTAGGCAGTGGACCCAAAAACAAACAAAAAAAATTTTACCTAAATACAAACTGCGGCCAATACAGCATGACTCTGCCTGTCTCTAAGGGTGACTATTTCATGCCGCGTGGCGCTGGGCATTCACCACCCGATCCCTTACACTGCTCCCCAGTCTCCATCCAAAGGCTGGGAGCCTAGTTAAACACATTTTCTTAGAAAGAAGGAAAGGAATTCACCCACAGTGCCACCAGGCAGAGTCATTTTAAACTACTTTCAAGAGCTCAGAAGTAACTTCCTGTTGGGTGTGAAGAGGCCTCAGCTCGGGACTTGGCCCCGGGGGCAGAGCCGCGGCAGCTCTATCTTCTTGGTGCCCCTGCTCCAGAGGGGACAGAAGCCTGCTGCCCCCAGAGATTCCAGCAAGGATTCTGAGGAACATCTTGGGTGGAGAGGTCAAGTGATTCCTTCCGAGACCCTACTGGCAAGGTAGGGTGGAATTATCTCTAAATTCAGACCACTGGGTCAAGGTGACGCCTGACACCCACCGGAAGGTTCCGTGGGTGCTTCCTGCCCGACCGCAGTCTGTGATTTGAGACAATGACCCATCTTCCTAGCAAAGCCCTGGTTTCCTTAAAATCACCCCAGGTTGGCACTGTCTGGGGAAGAGGACAGGCCAGCCACCTCCAGTACATAAAAATAGTGGAACTGTTTTTAGATGGCCTGGCAGGCCAGGCTGTCATTAGCTGTGGTGGAGCGGACAGGGCTTCCTCATCCATTGGGGGCTAAGCACTAAAACAGACGGGGCCCAGGGAAGGTGGGCAGGGCCCTGGGTTCGTCAGGCCTCTCAAGCCTCCAGTCTACCCAGCATCAACGCGGGCCCCGAGGTGCGCTGCTCCTTGCTGGGCCACTTGGGAGAGGCCCACGGAGGCAAGGCTGGAAAGCCTCCCCGGGTGTGCCCAGGCCCCCTGCATGCAGGTGCCAGGCTGAGCACAACGCACGTAGATCTGATGAGGAGATTCTAATATGCCCTCCAGCAAACCCATGAAGCAAGAGGGACACTTCATGGTGCAGATGGGGCTCAGCAAGGTCACAGAGTTCCAAGCTGGGACATGAACTCCAAAACCCCAGCTCTCCTAACAACCTAGGCCTTTCCACCACAGTCAAGTTCAAGTGCTCCCTGCCTCACTCTTGCTTCTGTACCTTTACCCTCTCTCTTCCTCCTGCCTGGAATGCCCTCCCCTCCGCCGGGGCTGGTCGCGTTCAGCTTTCCCTCCAGGCCCTGGACAAGCCACTGCTCTCGCGAGGCTCTGAAGCATTCAGCCCCACCGCACGCTTCTCAGCCTCCTCTGCTCTGCGCCAGTTCACTAACTACTGCATTACATTCCATCGTGAGGGCTTCTAATTGCTTCTCCAAGGCATGACTGGTCTCCTCAAGACAGCGATACGCCGGGGCAGCAGGCAGCAGATTACAGCCAGGTTTCCATCTCCGCCCCCTTCCCGCCGCCCTGAGCGTCTGACTAGGACCCAGCGTGCAGAGGGTGCTCAGCTGGTCAATGGGCACTCACTCCCCGGGTCATGTTGCCCTTTCAGTGTCATACTCTCAGTGTCATCTAGAACCAAGCTTCCAGATTCCCTGGGGACCCCCACGTGTGCACCTGCGCCAGGGGCTCCGGACTCAGACGTGCAACCGCTGCTCAAGAGCTCCGCATGGACAAGGTTCGGGCTCCTCAAATTCCACAACACACTCCACATGGGCCTCGGGACCGCTCCCCAAACCTGCCCTGCCCACAAGCTTGCCATCTCACAGCCAACTCCTGCTGCTAAGGCCCAAACCGACATCCCTCCTCCACTTCTCCCTTTCTCAGCCCCACATCCAGCCAATCAGGGAATCCTGTCAACTCTATGTCAACACACCCCCAGAAGCTGCCCCCTCTCACGCCCCAGTCAAGCCACCTCATCTCAGTGACGGCGTCTGACTGGCCTCCCTGCCACCGCCCTCAACCCCACCCCTGCTGTCTATTCCCCGTGTGGCACCAGAGTGACCCTGTGGGAACCTGCGGTCATTACTAGAACCTCCCTGCCGCCCTCTCCCCACCCGCTCCCCAGGAACAAGCATGGCCTGGCGACCACCGCCCTCCAGCTGAGGCGGGGTCCAGACTGGGCGGGCGGCCCACAGCCCTCAAAGATGGTCAGTTTCTAAGGGGCAGGGTCCCAGAGCTCAGACCCCACCCTTCTTCTCAAAATTGAACGCCACCCCTCTCCTTGGGGGCTTTGCATGAGTCCCTGCAGACTCCATCCTCAGGCCTGCGTGGGCTTGAGGGGCCTCACGCCCAAGGATGCTTTCCACGCCTAGTCCCCAGAAGGGAGAAAGGGGCCCTTGCCCCAGAGGCGGGTAACTGATTTTCCAAAGATGTCATATTTTGATCAGCACTTTCAAAGCATGAAGGGCTAAACCTGGCACCATGTGCGTCTCTGATGTTCGTCCAACAAACACCGGTCACCCTTAGACCAGGCTCTGGGATTCAGTGCTGACCAGACACGGTCCTGGCCTCAGGATCCCACTGTCCCTACACATAACCAAGGGAGTCAGCCTGGTGTCCCGGCCACCGTACACCCCACTCCCACCTCACCGGTACCCAGGCAGGTGCTCACCGCCACCCCTCAAGGCAGGTGGGGCAGCAGTAGTGACCCCGGGTGACAGATGGAAAAGCAGAGGCCCAGGCAGGTCAAAGTGATTTGCCCAAGGTTGTGCCAGAAGTTACTAGCAGAGCCTGGGCTAGAACCAGGGTTTCCGACCCCCTCCCAGGGCTCTTCTGGTTGCTGGAGAAGAGCACCCTCTCCTGGAGACCAACGATGTGGACAAAGAACCCAAAGATACAGAGGTGGTAGAGGGGGCGGCTTTCCTATTTAATCACACAATGACTTATGCAACTGTCCGCTTTCCATCCGCTCACAGGCAGACATCTGTGAAGCCCTACTTGTGCCAGGCAGGGTCTGAGTCAGGGTTTCAGGGATGAGTCCTTGTACGTGGAACAGAGATGAGCAGCAGAAAGAGGCACCTTTAGTGACAACCACGAACTTGACAATGACAGCAATGAGCACAGAGGCAGGGTCTCAGGAGACGGAGAGGGCGCGGGGGGGAGGGGGGAGGCAGGGAGACGGTGGGGTTGAGATCTGAACCCCTCCCAAACCACTGAAAATCCCAAGCCTGATGGCGCACATTCAGAAACCACGCCTGGCACCCTGTCAGTGTTCCCCTGATGGATGCCATTGAACAAACCAGCACAGTCCCCCTGGAGGGTGGAAGTGGTTCCAGCTCAGCCGTATGATGGGAACGAAGGGAAAGCAAGGGAGGTCTCAACTACTGAGAACATGAGCCTACTCACACACTCACACACTCTCACACACGCTCACACACACACAGACCCACACCCACACACTCCATCTGAATGAAAGCTGCTCACCAATCCACTGGCTCTATTTTGGCCTGGTGTGAAAGAGCCTTGGGAAGCAACCCTTTCCTTCCATCATATTTTACACGACAGCTCACAGCATACCAGAGTTGCTCTAATTGCAGCGCCTGAGACACTTTACCTACCAGAATGAGGTCTCCAGGGAACAACTTTGGCCATGCCGGAGTCTTGGAGAGACAGAGAGAGACCCCACTTGGGGCTCAGGGCCAGAGCTCTCTCTCTCGACATTTCTCTTAAGAAATAATCTTCGGGACTTCCCTGGTGGTGCAGTGGTTAAGAATCTACCTCCCAATGCAGGGGACACGTGTTCAATCCCTGGACCGGGAAGATCCCACACGCCGCAAAGCAACTGAGCCCGTGCGCCACAACAACTGAGCCTGTGCTCTAGAGCCCGCGAGCCACAGCTACTGAGACTGTGTGCCACAACTACTGAAGCCCGTGCACCTAGAGCCCGTGCTCCACAACAAGAGAAGCCACCACGGTGAGAAGCCCACGCACTGCAATGAAGAGTAGCCCCCGCTCACCGCAACTAGAGAAAGCCCGCACAGCAACGAAGACCCAACGCAGCCAAAAATAAATAAATTTATTTTAAAAAAAGAAATAATCTTCGCCCTTGCAGTGCTGAGCTGGATCTCTTTGACCTCTTAGCAACTCTGCACCAACCCAGGGCAGTGCAACCAGGAAGGGCTGGTGGCTTCCTTGCCAGCCCTTTTTTTTCTGCCACAAGAGAACTGTCCCCTGGGTCATGGCCATCACAGTGAAGGAAAGGAATGCAGGCCAAGGAGTTGGGAGACTGGTGCTAACCCTGCCTCCAGCTGGTCACAAAACTTCATTAGGCCTCAGTGTGTTCCTCAGGAAAATGGGTCTAATAAAACACACCCTCACCTCCTCACCAGCTGCTCTGAAGACCAGAGGAAAGAGAGGGAAGTTCTTAGAAAACTCAAAACGCATGGCTCAAAGTTAAAGCATCACAGTCTATAAAATAAATCTCAATTTGAGACCAAAGGACGTTTTACTTCTCTCCGTGTGGTACCTTCACCTCAGATTTTCCTCAAACTCCTTCTGAAGGGACAGACGGGAGACACATCAGACTGTCTCAAACACAGAACTAACACAGAATTAATGTCACTAGCCAAGGCTAAGGAAAAATGCCCTTGGCATTAATGATTCTAACAGGACTTCCTTCAGGAGCCCTGACCTTGGTTTCTGTCACAAATATTTTCCCTTTCCAGGCCCAGCAAGAAACACACTCATTCACCCGATGGTGTCACCCCTGTGGGCTGGGGGCCCCCTGGATTCTCCTCAGTCGGGGGCCCAGTCTTCTCACCTCTATTCCAAACTCATGGAGTGGCTTAGTTCAAAGGATTTTCTCTTTCTTTTTTCCTATTGAGGCATTTTAAAAAATACCCTGAGCACTGTGGCCCCCTCACACACATGGGGTGATCAGGCCCTGAGCCAAACTCACTGCCTCTATAGGAATGGAGGAGGCATCACGGGCTGCAGCCCCCAAAGGCCAGGCAGCCTGCGACAGGCCTCGGCAAAGAGAGGCGTCCAGACTGCTACACCGGGGAAGGTCTGTCTCCACGGAAAATGTGTGTGCAGGTCTGGCCCCATGCCCTTCTACAGCCATGACCCGAGTGTGGGATGTCTTCTTGTCCTCTGGGTTCCTCCCCTTACTTAGGCGGGGAATACAAGGACAAGGCCCATGGCTTCCAGGCCTTATGCTTTCCCCCAGTGGGGCTGCAGATGGGCAAGGGAGGTGAAACTGCCCCCTCTTCCTTGGGCGGCAGTGTGGCACAGTGGAGAGGGTCTGATCTGGGAGTCGGGGGCTGGAGTCGTGCTCTCCTCCTGCCATCATCTACCAGCTGTGTGTCCTCGGACAAGCCCAGGACCTCCCTTCCTCAAATGGAGGGAATGTTACAAGCTGCCTTGGTCAGGTACAGGCACACAGGGAGGACTGAGCCAGACTGTGGATGTGAAAATGTACAGTCAGCCTGGCGTGGACACCTCCAGGCTGGTTCCGAGCCTGGCATGGACACCATCCAGGCCCCATGTGTCCTTGGCCCCGTGGCCTCCAGCAATGGCCTCCAGCAACTCCCAGCCTCCCCTCATGAGCCCCTCCATCTGCCCTCTCCTGGCCCACCCCCACCCAGTCACCCCCAGACCCTCATCACAGACTCCAGTGCCATCCGAGTCTGGAGGAACATTAGGGCTTACTGAGTACCTCCACTCGGCTACAGAGAAGTGTCTCCCAAACCTCCCCTGGGGACGGGTAAATCCAAGGGCCTGCCTTCCTGCCCTCACTGCATCTCGGGGACGGCTCTTTCTGGAAGTACAGCAGTTAATTAATGCAGAGGGAATGAGAGAGCCGGTGTATCAGCATTTTGCAAACCCCCCATGAAATAAGGAATCCAGGATATGAGCACCAGCAGCTGCCAGGTCACAGCAGAGACCACAGGACCTTCCAGGCCCCCGCGGCAGCACACGGCACCACCCGTGACTGTGCCGGCCAAACGCCAAGCCAAGTCCGATCAAGCCTCTGCTCTACCCATTTACAGGAAGCACGGGAACTGCAACACAGGCTCAACTAAACCCACAGGTGCAATCGGCAAGATCCAGACTGTGGGACGCCTGGGAAGATAACCTGGTTACCTCATCACATTCACTTCAGGGGAGGAAAGGAGGAGAAATGTTCTAGATTCACTGAGACTTAAGGGCCTCATGAGCCAAATGCCACCCGTGGATCTTGTTTGGGTCCTGCTCCAACTGCAGAAACACATCGTGAGATCAGTGAGAAAATCTAACACTGACTAGGTATTGGAGGACGAGAAATCACTGTCGTTTTAGGTGTGATAATGGCGTTATGATGGTCTTTTTTTTTGGCCACGCCGCAGCTTGCGGGATCTTAGTTGCCCAACCAGGAATCGAACCCGTGACCCCTGCAGTGGAAGCACAGCGTCCTAACCCCTGGACCACCAGGGAAGTCCCTATGATGGTCTTTTTTTAAAAGATCCCTTCTTTGACGGATATGCTGAAATATTCATAGAGGAAGTAATATGAGGTCTGGGACTTGTCTCAAAATAATCCAGTTGGGGTAGCGGGTGGCACTGGTAGGGCTTCAGATGAAATAAGACTGGCCCTGATTCCTGAAGCTGGGAGGTGGGCACACAAGGGTCTGTGAAAATTATTCTCCCTACTTTGAATTGTTCTGTTTGAAATTTTCCAAAATAATTTGAAAAAATAAGTTCCTATTTTTCAACTCAGTCAATAATCCTACTTCTAAGAATCGGCCTCAGAAACACGCCACATGGATGAAAGAGCCGCATGTGCTGTGAGGCTCACGGTACCATCACCTGCCCAGAGAACAACAGGAAGTGATCTCACGGGCCACCTCCACAGGAAGAGCAGGTGATGCCACAGTACATCCACTCAACCAGGTATTATGCCGACATTACATAGGATGATGTAGAGGCTCTTCAACAGACAGGCTGAAGTGTCCACGAGCTCAAACCATCGATGAATGAGCCTCTCCTCATTCTACCAGAATCTAAGCTCAGTGAAGCTTCCCTCTGCTCCATCCCCAGACACAGGACAGGCGCTCAGTAAGCACGTGCTGACTGAGCACATGTATAAATGGAAGCACGCCATCCAGGTGAATGGGCAGGCCAGCTTGTGTACCCAGCGCGATCACCCCTGTGAGAGGAAGTGAGCGCACAGGCACAAAGACCAGAAAGAGAAGGCAAAACCGAAACCGTCCCTGGGAGGCTGGGTAATGGTCTAATATCGTTTCCAAAACCACAAACAAGCTACAAAGAGTCCTCAGCGCCGTTGTGTGACTTCGCCGTGCAGACAGATACTGACACACACCCTGAGCCCTCCTTTCTGCTCCACGACAGAGCAGCAACCCCCACATTCTCCCGCTCTTCTCCACCAAGGGCCCTGAAATAGGTTTACTGCTGGCAGAAGTGCACTCACCAAGCTCCAGGAGCCGTTTTCTTAATTGCTTGTGATTAAGGTGTAAGCTGACTGCTGGACCTGGCGGGGCCAGGGAAGGGAAATGCACTGTGTGGGGGATCTGGGGTGCAGGGCAGGAAGCTGAGGAGCGCGTGCTGCTGACAGTCTCAGAACCCCAAGGCTGTGGGATCCTGGGAGGAAACCTTCTGATGGGCAGAATGTGGACAGGACCTGGCATGTTCCCAGGCAAATGGAGCCCATGTAGGCGATACACCCCCAACCTGAGCCTGGGCTCAGGTCCATTTCCATTCAGAGGTCCTGGGTGTCCAACCAGGCGAACGAGAGTCACTGCACATGCAGCACCTGGCCTGCTCTGAGCAGACAACTGCAGGCTCCACCGAAGAGCAGCCGGGGGCTTCCGGCTTGAAACCAGAGGGCAGGGGTCTAAATAAACAGCCAGGTACCAGGCGTGAGACATGGCTGCTAATTTCCAGAGGAGTCAGTCCATCAGAGGGAAAGGGTAGAGGAAGCAGCTGCCTCTGGAGCCTCAGCAAGCCCACCACAGCCCACCAGGGCAACATGGACTGAGACCCGGGGTCAAGGGCATCGTGGTAAGGGGAGGGGCTCGGGGCTGGGAGTGAGGATCTTTGCCTCTCATCCCTGATCTGCCATCAACTCACGTGGGGCCCTGGGCAGTCCGCCTTCCTGCTCATCTGTAAACAGAGAGGTCACATGCTCTCTAAGTCCCCTTGGCACTAAAAGCTGAGAGTCTGTTCAGGGGGTTTGAAGCTAGGAAGAACATCACAGGACACTGTGCCCTACAATGATCCTTGGGACCTCCCATTTTCGAACATTCACTGTGTCCTTCCCACACACAGCGCTGCGAGGAAGCGCCATTAATCCAGCCTGTGGGCGCGGGGACAAAGGTAGTCAGAGAGGATGAAGATGGCCCTGTAGGAACCCAGCGCCTTCCAGCGCCCACATCCTCGTTCCTTCTACCAGTCAACCCAGGACAATCTAACCTGCTTCCTTCCCATCCACACGGGGCTTGACAGTCATAATTAAATCCATTCCAGGGTCCACACACACACACCTAGCTGGCCAGATGCCCCTTCAAATCTGGAGGCAGCTGAGACAGCTCAGATCACCCTGACCTCAGGCAGGACAGGGGCTCTGGGTCCAGTCAGGCCTGGGCGAGTGCAGGGTGACCCTGAAGGAGGCATTCTGCCTTTCTGACTAAAGTAAGCAGTGGCCTCGTCGCAATTCCCAAATCTAGGTCTATGACCAGTCTCACAACTCCACAGGAATTTAGAAATATAAATCTTTTCAAGGACTGTCCTCTATTCTGGCACCCACCCTACTTTTCTGGTACTAAAATAACCTTTCTTTTCTAAAATGCCAACCATGTTAGATGGTAGTTGGGTTTTTTAAATTTTTGCTTCTTTACTTCCTTCCTTCCTTTAAAATGAACACATTTAACAAGGCTACATATTGGCAACCCTTGAAAGATCCTTCCCTTTGTTAACACTGGTCTGTGAAACCTGGGCTAGGAATAAGGTCTTTGGACTCTTTCTTTGTTCTCTAACAGCACCTCCAGGCTGGAAGGCGTCTATGATTAGATGACCTCTGAGATTAGTGTCCTTATAAGAAGAAATAGCAGAGAGCCCCCTCCCTCCCTTCCCTTCTCTCCGTACACACACCACACACACACACACACACACACACACACACACACACACACACACATACACACACACAGAGGCCATGTGAGGACACAGTGAGAAGGCAGCTGTATATAAGCCAGGATGAGAGCCCTCACTAGAAACTCAATCAGCCAGAACCTTGATCTTGGACTTGCCAGCCTCCACAACTGTGAGAAAATAAAGTTCTGTTGGTTAAGCCACGCAGTCTGTGGTAGTCTGGTATGCCAACCCAAGCTGACTAACACACTTGTGATACCCTCTCTCTCTCCCTAGGTTTCTGTCTCCCCGTGACAGGGTAACACTGTATGAGGCCAATATTACCCTGATGCCAAACCAAACACATCACAAGAAAAGAACTCTGCAGATCAATAGCTTTTATGAATTTGATGCAAAAATCCTCCACAAACCAAACGTAGCAACATGTAAAGAAGATCGTACACCAAGACCAAGTAGGATTTATCCCAGGGATGCAAGCTTGGTTTAATCTCCAAAAATCAATTCCAACAATACACTATACCAACAGAATAAAGGGCAAAAACCAGAGAATCATCTCAATGGATAGAGAAAAAGCATTTGACAATATTTAACATCTCTTCATTAAAAAACACAATAAACCAAGAATGGAAGAGAACTTCCTCAAAGGATATCTGTGACAAACCCACAGCTGATATCACACTTAACGGTGAGAGACTGAAAGCTTTCCTCTTAAGATCAGGAACAAGACAAAGATGTCTGCTCTTGCCACTTCTAGTCGACATTGTACAGGAAGATTTTGCCAGGGCAATCAGACAAGAAAATCAAATAAAAGACATGCATATTGGAAAGAAAAAAATAAAATATCTCTACTTGCAGATGACATGACCTTGTATACAGAAAATTCTAAGGAATTCACTAAAAAAGTAAAAGTATTAGAACTAATAAACGAGTTCTACAAGGTTGCAAGATAGAAGACCCACATACAAATATCAGTTGTATTTCTATACAGTAGCAATGAACAAACTAAAAAAATAAAACTAAGAAATCAATTCCATTTATAATAGCATAAAAATAACAAAATACTTAGGAATAAATTTAACAAAACAAGTACAAAACTTACACTCCAGAAACTACAAAACATCATGTAAGAAATTAAAGAAGACCAATATAAATGGAAACATACCTCATTTCTTCATGGATCAGAAGAGTGACTATTGTTAAGATAGCAATCCCTGGGACCTCCCTGGTGGCAGAGTGGTTAAGAACCCTCCTGCCAATGCAGGGGACATGGGTTCGAGCCCTGGTCCGGGAAGATCCCACATGCCGCGGAGCAACTAAGCCCATGCGCCACAACTACTGAGCCTGAGCTCTAGAGCCCACAAGCCACAACTACTGAAGACCGCATGCCACAACTACTGAAGCCCGCATGCCTAGAGCCCGTGCTCCATAACAAGAGAAACCACTGCAATGAGAAGCCCGCACACCTCAGCGAGGAGTGGCCCCCGCTCGCCACAACTAGAGCAAGCACCTGCGCAGCAACGAAGACCCAACGCAGCCAAAAATTAATTAATTAATTTAATTTTTTTTAAAAAATGGCAATCCCCAAACTGATTCCCTGCCTCTTCATAGCTGACTCTGACAGCAAGAGCACCCTGCACACTCTCCCCTCCCTCTTGGATCTGCTTGACCCCCACTCAGGGACCTTAGGGACCCCCATCCACTCCACTCTCTGTCAGAGCACCCAGACACGACCTCCTAGAGGGGCAGAGAGACACACAGTCTCCCATGCAGGGAGCGAGGACTCCAGACTCCATTTCACCCACAAAAGGCCTCAGTGACCAGCTAAGAAGCCACAGAATCATCTGGGCTACAGCTATAATGGATGGCTAAAATCAAAAAGGACAATCACCAGAGACTTCCCTGGCGGTCCAGTGGTTAGGACTCTGCACTTTCACTGCCGAGGGTGTGGGTTCAATCCCTGGTCAGGGACCTAAGATCCCACAAGCCACGCAGCCTGGCCAAAAAAATAAATAAAATTTTTTAAAAAGGACAATCACCAGTGTTAGCGAGGATGTGGAGAAATTGGAATCTTCACACACTGCTGATGGGAATACAAAATGGTGCGGCCACTTTGGAAAACAGTCTGGCAGTTCCCCAAAAGATTAAACCTAAAGTTATAAAATGACCCAGCAATTCCACTCCCGTGTATATTGAAAACACGTCCACACAAATACTTATACATGAATGCTCATAGCAGCTCTATATTCATAATCGCGAGAAAACGGAAACAACCCAAAGTCCGTCAACTGATGAAGAGATAAGCAAAATGTGATATATCCACACAACAGAATAGTATTCAGTCATAAAAAGGAGTGAAATACTGATACACGCTACAATGTGGATAAACCTCAAAAATACTATGCTAAGTGAAAGAAGCCAGTCACAAAGGTCCAAATATTGTATAATTCCATTTATATAAACGTCCAGAATAGGCGAATCCCCAGAGACCGAAAGTAGGTCGGCGGTCGCCCAGGGCTTGGAGAGGGGGAAACGGGGAACGACTACTAGTGGGTACAAGAGGTTTCTTTTTGGGTTGATGAAAATGTTCTAAAGTTGATGTGGCAACGATGGTTACACAACTCTGTGAATATACTAAAAACCATTGCCTTGCACACTTTAAATAAGTGACTTGTGTGGTGTGTGAGTTACATCTCAATAAAGCTATTATAAAAGGAGCGAGCAAGAGGGCCAGACACTCCAGCGGCAGAACCCGCAGTGCGGGCCCCGCCCAGGGGCACCAGCATCATGCAGGAGCTTGCTAGACGCCCAGATCTACAGAATCAAAAGCCGGGGGGTGGGCCCAGCAATATGCATTTTAACAAGTCCTCCAGGTGATCATGAACCTCACTAAAGTTGGGGACCCCTGCTGAGAGTACGTGGTACTTAACCTTGACTGTACTTTGGAATCACCTAAGTTACTTTAAGGAAAACTCCATGCCCCAGCCCCCATAACAGACCAACTAAATCAGACTCTCTGCGGATGGAGCTCAGGCATGGGCCTGTATTAAAGCTCCGAGGTGAGTCGACTGCACAGCCAGGGTGAGAAGAACTGGATTAGAGGGTGTCTCAGGCCCCCCTCCTCTTCAGCTCTTTTGAGAGTTTGACCCCAGCTCGCTGGTGCCACCTAGTGGCCACATTGGGGAATGACTCTACATCTTGCTTCCGCCCCGGACCCTTATCCCTCCATCACCAACACCAGGAAGCCCAGGAATGGGGCTCAGGGATTCCCCTCCTCCCACTGCAGAGGTTAGCACCATCCTAGCCTTTGGAACGTTGATGAGGGGGCTGGCCTGGCGGGGAGGGGGCGAGAGTCCTCCGCTGGCTCTGCTTCCATTAAAACACCCCACACCCCAAAGGCAGCCAGAGCATGTACCGCTGAACATAGCCCCAACCACACCACCCTTCCCTCCCGCTGCCAGCAGAGTACAGCTAACTCACCCACCCAGCCTCATCTCTGACAACTTCCAACACAACTGTGTTCGCGGGCATCGAAGCACCTTCACTGCTTCTGAACTCGCTTTGCACCTTTCAGCCTCCTGGCCTTCGCCCAGGCGCTCCCTCCCGCCTGAAGTGCCTTCGCCTGGCTCTCATTACTTCGGGATTGTTCAAGGCCAGCTCTGTGGGACCTCTCTTCTCTTCCCAAGGCTCACGTCCCCATGATGCTCCCTGCTGCACCCTCGGTGTGCCCCACAATGAACATCCATGGCTGCAGAGCTCAGAGGAGGGGAGAGCCTATCACCTTTGGCGGGGGCGGTCCCTAAATTGCCTAAAGGCAGTGAAGAGCTAGCAGGGCCGGAACGAAGGGGCTGTGGTCAGAGTGTGGTCAGTGTGGGGAGAGGGCCTATGGGTGCTCTGAAGCAGGGCTAGGCATCCTTTTTCAACTACTTGGGTCTCCAGCTACAGAGAGAAATGGAAGCGTCAGTTCTCCGCCCTCTCAGGGTGTCCTGAAAGGAGCTCAGGCTCTCAGTTCACTGCTGCCACCTGGTGGCAGAATACGAGACCACCATGAGTGACACCCACAGGCAACTCCAAAGGGGATATACAATGGAGCTGCTGGCCCTGGGGAAAATGAGCCCATCTTCCAAAGCTCAGCAAAGTCCATTTTCTGAAACTCCTTAACCCCTTTCCCCACCCCAAATTTGGCGGCCCTTCCAAGTGACCTCTGACCTTGGGCACAGTCTGACCCCAGATGGCCTGTCTCTAGCCCAACACCCTTTTTCCCAACCATGGTCTGATCGATGACCCTAAGCAAAGGTTGGCCTGGATCAGCCATTCACATGTGCCAGATGCAGGCTGCGCGTGGGGCTGGCTTGGAGCTGCCTCTTCTCTGCAGGGGCCACAGGCAGAAGCTGACCTTGGGGACTGCTGCCCACAGCAGAGAGCACAAGGTCGGCACCCAGGGGGGTGCTCCCTCACTTCAGGCTCAGTCTCCTCGGCTCCCCCCACAGCTGCTCCCTCCCACTCCAGCACCCTCTTCTTCTCCAGCAGCCAAGCAAGTTCACTGGGCCAGAGAAGAACAAGAACAGGTCAGCGTGCTCCAGACAGAGGCCAGAGGCCACAGAGTCTGATGCCCAGAGCGGCCCGGCGAGTTACATGGCCGCACCAGCTGGGCCCCATGTGACAGAGCACGGGGAACCACAGCCGACTGGAGGGCACATTTTTTCTAGATAGGCTAAAAATCTGAATGTTTATATGAAATCTGGACTTCTTTAGAAAACTTCTGGTTTGTATTATTGAATGCCCAGTCCCTCAGGCAGCATCAGCTGTGAAAACACTGACGGCTTCCCCGCCGGATATTAAACAGCCACTCTCCAGGACCCATCTACCAACCTGCCTCTTGCCCAGGGTCCCCAGGGCCCCCAGGGCCCAGAAACTGGAGAGTGAATGCCTGGCACCACAGGGATCTAGGACAGGGTGCTCCTCTGACCGGTCACATCCTTGACGGGTCCCAGAGCCGCAGCAGCTGCTAAATACCCTGAACCTCACCCCCGCACACACCCCACCGAGCGCTCTAGAGCGCAGCCGGGACGAGCCGGGGCTGGCCGTCTTTCCATGTCAGGGATCACCTCCGCTTCCAGAAGGTGAAGAAGTGACCATGGGGCCCCCAGCCCTCACACCGACGGTGGCCGCCTCCTGGGCTGTGCACGTGGGGACGGCAGCCGGGCCGGGGCCGAGGCTCACCTGGCGGTAGGTGCAGATGATGATCTCCCGCAGGTGGTAGTGCATGGGCGTCATGGTCTCACTGACCGTGTCCAGGGCCGCGTCCACCTCCTTCTTCACGCGGTGCCCATCAGGCAGCAGCTGCACCACCTTCATCACCACCTGGGACCAGAGGAGGGGAATGAGCAGAGAGACGACCAAGGGGGGGGCCTCTAGCCCCGGCAACAGGTTCACCCACACCAAGGGCCGCACTGGCCTCAAGGCCCAGGCCCTGACCACTCCTTGCTTCTCAGATGGGGGCGGGGAACAAGGGCGTTCCTCCGTATCTCTGAGGCCAGGGCTCCAGAGGTGCTTATTTTTTAAGCAGCAGGAACCTTGCTTCAAACGAAGCCTTATCCAGGACTCTAACCCATAAAACAGATAGCTGTCATGTAACTGGGGCTGGCGGGGCGAGGCGGGGATACAGGACAGGCCTAAGCTGGGGCCTCGCTGGCTCTCCCTCCACCTGGCAGCAGCCCCCAGACACTTCGGAAAACACCCAGCTCTGGGGAACCCAGTGTGGACACCGCTCATCTGAAGTAAGCCCCCCTTTACTTGGGGAAACTGAGGCCCGTTAAGATCACTCCGCAGGGCAGGGCTTCTCCCCACAGTCACCCTCCCGACCACACCCCTGCGGACCCCCCTCTGGATGTGCCTACCCTGCAACCCCTGCGCCAGCACCAACCCAAGCCTCCAGCACCTCCCACCCCCACTGCAGCAGCCCCTCCTTCTCCTCGCTGGTAGCCAGAGAGGCCATAGGAAAGTGTAAGTGTGAGCACGTCCTGTTTGTGTAATTCCTGGGCTTCAGTCTCTTCCTGGCTCCCTTGCACTCAACATAAAAACCGAAAGCTTCCCCACGTCTACAAGGTCCCCCAGTGCCTGACCCCACCTGCCTCCCAGCCTCCCTCATAACCCACCCCCCCAGGGCTCCAACGCCTTCTTGGAGCCCCCTCAGTCACCCCAGCAGCCCGCTTGGTCCTTTCACAGCCCCGAAGTCGACCTCCACCTACTCATCCATCCCATCCATCCGTGTCCCCACTTGTTCACATCTGCTCCCCACCAGACAAGAAGCTCCCTAATCCCCGAGAGCAATAGCTTTTCCACCTAGGAGGTGCCCCGCAGACGATGCTAAATGAACAAAAGACCAAAACCCTACCCAACTCAGCTCTTCTCTCAATCTGACCCATCTCCACAACTGGGCCCTAGCGGGATCGTGGCAGGCAGGGTGCTCCCTCACCCCTGCGTTTCTCAGAAGGAACTGGCCCAGGGCCGGCACACCGGCAGGGGTGGAGCTACAGCCCGGTGGGAAAAGAGGATCCATCACCCGGGAGGACCCTCGGCTAATCCGGCTCAGGCCACATCCGGATCCCAAGCTCTGGGTCGGACATCTCATTTGAGAGGAGTGTGGACCACAGGTAGGTCCCCAGGATGGCCCAGGGGCAGTTCCCCAGGCAGAGGGCTACAGCTTTTTCAAATGCAACAAACCAAACTCCTAGCCTCTCCCCCTAAATTGCTCCTCCCCTTGAATTCTTCATCTCCTTGGCTGTCACCAGCGCCAGCCAGAAACCTGAGGTCATCCTGGGTGTCTTCCCTCTTTGCCTCACAACCAATGGCCCCCAAGACCAGCCAATAGTGACTGGACTCCTGTTCACCAGGTGGCCCCCGCCTCACTCAGGCCCCGGGCTCTCCTCTCCACACCCTCCTCCACACACTGGCCTCCAGAATGAGAATCTGATCACGACCTCCCCTACTTCTCTGCTGACCCCAAGGTTAAGGTCAATCACACAGTGTGGTCTTCCAGGGTCCTCACAGTCAGGGCCCCCACCTCAGCCCTGCCTCCTTCCATTCTGGCCAACTGCAGCCTTCCACAGGTCCTGCCCCTTCCAGACTCCCTCCTTTGCACGTTTGATCCCCTCTGCACACTATCCCTCCCCCCAGCCCCAGGAGACTCACTCATCTTTCTAAAATGCACTCAAATGTCACCTCCTCCACAAAGCCCTCTTGGGCTCCCCCAGCTGCACCTTTGGCGCTCAGAACCAATGTCTATTTCAGCACTCTTCACAGTCTATTGAATGTTCCCCACTGGACTGTGGGCTCCACAGGCCTGAATTAATTACAAAGGAAGCTGGTCTAGACATGAGCATGTCTTGGGGTGGCTAAGGATGGGGATACAGGGGCATCCTTGGGTCACATGATGTAACTTTAGAACACAGATTCAGAGGTCAACTACCTGGCTTGTGCCCTGACCCCATCACCTCTCTGACGTGGTTCTAGGGTGATGAGCTTGGCTCCCAGCACCTCAGTTTCCTCATCTATCAACTGGGAGTAGTAAGGGCACCTAACCCTTGGGAGCTGTGAAGGGTGAAGAAGGGAGCACACTCAGAGCTCCTGGCACAGGAGGGCACCTAACCCTTGGGAGCTGTGAAGGGTGAAGAAGGGAGCACACTCAGAGCTCCTGGCACAGGACCAGGTGTGAGTAGAGAGAGTTCTAACTATCACATCTGAGGGACAGACATGTAGACTTGGAAATAAACCCTCGTGTATACGGTCAAATGATTTTTGCAAAACCATTCGATGGGGAAGGGACATTCTTTTCAAAAAATGGTGCTGGGAAAACTGGATATCCACATGCAAAAGAATGAACTTGGACCCTTACCGTATACCATATACAAAAATTAATTCAGACAGAAAGATAGACAAGAACAAAAGGCAGAGGGCTGCGTACCAGATGAAGGAACAAGATAAAACCCCAGAAAAACAACTAAATGAAGTGGAGATAGGCAACCTTCCAGAAAAAGTATTCAGAATAATGATAGTGAAGATGATCCAGGACCTCGGGAAAAGAACGGAGGCAAAGATCAAGAAGATGCAAGAAATGTTTAACAAAGACCTAGAAGAATTAAAGAACAAACAAACAGAGATGAAAATACAATAAGTGAAATGAAAAATACACTAGAAGGAATCAATAGCAGAATAACTGAGGCAGAAGAACGGACAAGTGACCTGGAAGACAGCATGGTGGAATTCACTGCCGTGGAACAGAATAAAGAAAAAAGAATCAAAAGAAATTAAGACAGCCTAAGAGACCTCTCAGACAACATTAAACGCAACAACATTCGCATTATAAGGGTCCCAGGAGGAGAACAGAGAGAGAAAAGACCCGAGAAAATATTTGAAGAGACTGTAGTCAAAAACGGGTCTAACATGGGAAAGGAAACAGCCACCCAAATCCACAAAGCGCAGAGAGTCCCAGGCAGGAGAAACCCAAGGAGAAACACACCGAGACACAAAGTAGTAATCAAACTGACAAAAATTAAAGACAAAGAAAAATTATTGAAAGGAGCAAGGGAAAAAAGACAAATAACATACAAGGGAACTCACATAAGGTTAACAGCTGATTTCTCAGCAGAAACTCTACAAGCCAGAAGGGAGTGGCATGACACATTTAAAGTGATGAAAGGGAAGAACCTACAACCAAGATTACTCTACCCGGCAAGGATCTCATTCAGATTCAACGGAGAAATCAAAAACTTTACAGATAAGCAAAAGCTAAGAGAATTCAGCACCACCAAACCAGCTCTACAACAAATGCTAAAGGAACTTCTCTAAGTGGGAAACACAGAGAAGAAAAGGACCTACAAAAACAAACCCAATGGGCTTCCCTGGTGGCGCAGTGGTTGAGAGTCCGCCTGCCGATGCAGGGGACGCGGGTTCGTGCCCCGGTCTGGGAGGCTCCCACATGCCGCGGAGCGGCTGGGCCCGTAAGCCATGGCCGCTGAGCCTGCACGTCCGGAGCCTGTGCCCCGCAACGGGAGAGGCCACAGCGGTGAGAGGCCCATGTACCACAAAAAAAAAAAAACCCAAAACAATTAAGAAAATGGTAATAGGAACATACATATCAATAATTACCTTAAACGTGAATGGATTAAATGTCCAACCAAAAGACACAGGCTCACTGAATGGATACAAAAACATGACCCATATATATGCTGTCTACAAGAGACCCACTTCAGACCTAGGGACACATACACACTGAAAGTGAGAGGATGGAAAAAGATATTCCATGCAAATGGAAATCAAAAGAGAGCTGGAGTAGCAATACTCATATCAGATAAAAGACTTTAAAAAAAAGAACGTCACAAGAGGCAAGGAAGGACACTACATAATGATCAAGGGATCAATCCAAGAAGAAGATATAACAATTATAAATATATATGCACCCAACATAGAAGCACCTCAATACATAAGGCAACTGCTAACAGCTATAAAAGAGGAAATCGACAGTAACACAATAATAGTGGGGGACTTTAACACCTCACTTACACCAATGGACAGATCATCCAAACAGAAAATTAATAAGGAAACACAAGCTTTAAATGACACAACAGACCAGATAGATTTAATTGATATTTATACGACATTCCATCCAAAAACAGATTATACTTTCTTCTCAAGTGTACACGGAACATTCTCCAAGATAGATCACATCTTGGATCACAAATCAAGCCTCAGTAAATTTAAGAAAATTGAAATCATATCAAGCATCTTTTCTGACCACAATGCTATGAGATTAGAAATCAATTACAGAGAAAAAAACGTAAAAAACACAAACACATGGAGGCTAAACAATACGTTACTAAATAGGATCACTGAAGAAATCAAAGAGGAAATCAAAAAATACCTAGAGACAAATGACAACGAAAACATGATGATCCAAAACCTACGGGACCTATGGGATGCAGCAAAAGCAGTTCTAAGAGGGGAAAAGAAACAAGAAAAATCTCAAATAAACAATCTAACCTTACACCTAAAGGGACTAGAGAAAGAAGAACAAATAAAACTCAAAGTTAGTAGCAGGAAAGAAATCATAAAGATCAGAACAGAAATAAATGAAATAGAAACAAAGAAAACAATAGCAAAGATCAATAAAACTAAAAGCTGGTTCTTAGAGAAGATAAACAAAATTGATAAACCATTAGCCAGACTCATCAAGAAAAGGAGGGAGAGGACTCAAATCAATAAAATTAGAAATGAAATAGGAGAAGTTAAAACAGACGCCAGAGAAATACAAAGCATCCTAAGAGACTACTACAAGTGACTCTGTGCCAACAAAATGGACAACCTGGAAGAAATGGACAAATTCTTAGAAAAGCACAATGTTCCGAGACTGAACCAGGAAGAGACAGAAAATATGAACAGGCCAATCACAAGCACTGAAATTGAAACTGTGATTAAAAATCTTCCAACAAACAAAAGCCCAGGATCAGATGGCTTCACAGGCGAATTCTGTCAAACATTTAGAGAAGCGCTAACATCCATCCTTCTCAAACTCTTTCAAAAAACTGCAGAGGAAGGAACACTCCCAAACTCATTCTATGAGGCCACCATCACCCTGATACCAAAACCAGACAAAGATAATACAAAAAAATTACAGACCAATATCACTGATGAATATAGACACAAATATCCTCAACAAAATACTAGCAAACAGAATCCAACAACACATTAAAAGGATCATACACCATGATCAAGTGGGATTTATCCCAGGGATGCAAGGACTCTTCAATATATGCAAATCAATCAATGTGATACATCATATTAACAAACTGAAGAAGAAAAACCATATGATCATCTCAGTAGATGCAGAGAAAGCTTTTGACAAAATTCAACACTCATTTACGATAAAAGCTCTCCAGAAAGTGGGCATAGAGGGAACCTACCTCAACAAAATAAAGGCCATATACGACAAACCCACAGCAAACATCATTCTCAATGGTGAAAACCTGAAAGCACCTCCTCTAAGACCAGGAACAAGACAAGGATGTCCATTCTCGCCACTGTTACTCAACATAGTTTTAGAAATCCTAGCCATGGCAATCAGAAAAGAAATAAAAGGAATACAAGTGGAAAAGAAGAAGTAAAACTGTCACTGTTTGCAGATGACATGATACTATATATACATAGAGAATCCTAAAGATGCCACCAGAAAACTACTAGACCCAATCAATGAATTTGGTAAGGTTGCAGGAAACAAAATTAATGCACAGAAATCTCGTGCATTCCTGTACACTAATGATGAAAAATCTGAAAGAGAAATTAAGGAAACACTCTCATATACCACTGCAGCAAAAGGAAAAAAATACCTAGGAGTAAACCTACCTAAGGAGACAAAAGACCTGTATGCAGAAAACTATGAGACACTGATGAAAGAAATTAAAGATGATACAAATAGAGGGAGAGATATACCATGTTTTTGGATTGGAAGAGTCAATATTGTGAAAATGACTATACTACCCAAAGCAATCTACAGATTCAATGCAATCCCTGTCAAATTACCAATTGCATTTTTTACAGAACTAGAACAAAAAAATCTTAAAATCTGTATGGAGACACAAAAGACCCCAAATAGCCAAAGCAGTCTTGAGGGAAAAAAAACGGAGCTGGAGGAATCAGACTCTCTGACTTCAGACTATACTACAAAGCTACACTAATCAAGACAATAATGGTATGGCACAAAAACAGAACTATAGATCAATGGAATGGGATAGAAAGCCCAGAGATAAACCCACACACCTATGGTCAACTAATCTATGACAAAGGAGGCAAGGACATACAATGGAGAAGACAGTCTCTTCAATAACTGGTGCTGGGAAAACTGGACAGCTACATGTAAAAGAATGAAATTAGAACACTCCTTAATACCATACACAAAAATAAACTCAAAATGGACCTAAATGTTAAGACTGGACACTATAAAAGTCTTAGAGGAACACATAGGAAGAACACTCTGTGACATAAATCACAGCAAGATCTTTTTTGATCCACCTCCTAGAGTAATGGAAACAAAAACAAAAATGAACAAATGGGACCTAATGAAACTTAAAAGCTTTTGCAAAGGAACGGAAACTGCAAACAAGACGAAAAGACAACCCTCAGAATGGGAGAAAATATTTGCAAACAAATCAACAGACAAAGGATTAATCTCCAAAATATATAAATAGCTCACGCAGCTCAATATTAAGAAAACAAACAACCCAATCCAAAAATGGGCAGAAGACCTAAATAGACATTTCTCCAAAGAAGACATACAGGTGGCCAAGAAGCACGTGAAAAGCTGCTCAACATCACTAATTATTAGAGAAATGCAAATCAAAACTACAATGAGGTATCACCTCACACCAGTTAGAATGGGCATCATCAGAAAATCTACAAACAACAAATGCTGGAGAGGGTGTGGACAAATGGGAACCCTCTTGCACTGTTGGTGGGAATGTAAATTGATACCGCCGCTATGGAGAACAGTATGGAGGTTCCTTAAAAAACTAAAAATAGAATTAACATATGACCCAGCAATCCCACTACTGGGCATATACCCAGAGAAAACCATAATTCAAAAAGACACATGGGGGCTTCCCTGGTGGCACAGTGGTTGAGAGTCCGCCTGCTGATGCAGGGGACACGGGTTCATGCCCCAGTCTGAGAAGATCCCACATGCCGCGGAGCGGCTGGGCCCATGAGCCATGGCCGCTGAGCCTGCGCGTCCGGAGCCTGTGCTCCGCAACAGGAGAGGCCACAACAGTGAGAGGCCCGCGTACCGCAAATAAAAAAGAAAGAAAAAGACACATGCACCCCAATGTTCACTGCAGCACTATTTACAATAGCCAGGTCATGGAAGCAACCTAAATGCCCATCAACAGACAAAAGGATAAAGAAGATGTGGTACATATATTCAATGGAATATTACTCAGCCATAAAAAGGACCGAAATTGGGTCGTTTGTAGAGATGTGGATGGATCTAGAGACTGTCATACAGAGTGAAGTAAGTCAGAAAGAGAAAAACAAATATTGTAATATTAACACATATATGTGGAACCTAGAAAAATGGCACAGATGAACCGGTTTGCAGGGCAGACATGGAGACACAGATGGAGAGAACAAACGTATGGACACCAAGGGGGGAAAGTGGTGGTGGTGGGGTGGTGGTGTGATGAATTGGGAGATTGGGATTGACATATATACACTAATATGTATAAAATGGATAACTAATAAGAACCTGCTATATTAAAAAAATAAAATTAAACTAAAAAAATAAAATTAATTCAAAATGGATCAAAGACCTCAATGTAAGAGCTAAAACCATAAAATTCTTAGAAGAAAAGCTTCATAACGTTGCATTTAGCAATGACTTCTTGGATATGACACCAAAAGCACAGGAAACCAGAAAAAACAGACAAATTGATTTTCATCAAAATTAAAAATTTTTGCATGAAAGGACACTATCAATAGAGTAAAAAGGCAACCCACCGAACTATCACGTATCTAACAAGGGATTGATATCCAGAATATATAAAGAGTTCCTACAACTCAACAATAACAAAACTCAAATCAAAAATGGGCAAAGAATTCAGATAGGCATTTCTCCAAGAAAGGTACAAAAATGGCCATAAAACAAATGGAACAATGTTCAACATCACTAGTCGGTGGGGAAATTCAAATCAACACCACAGTGAGATGTCACTTCATACCTACTAGGAAGGCTATTATCAAAAAAAAAAAAAAAAAAACAACAAGTGTTGGCAAGAATGTGGAGGAACTGGAACCCTTGTGCTTTGCTGGCAGGAATGTATATGGTGCACCTGCTGTGGAAAACAATATGGCAGTTCCTCAAAATTTAAACAGTGAATTACCAGTTGATCCAGTGATTCCACTTCTGGAATTGAAAGCAAAGACTCAAACAGATATGTGTACACCCATGTTCACAGCAGCGTGATTCACAGTGGCCCAAAGGTGAAGACAACGTAAGTGCCCACGGACAGATGAATGGATAAACAAACTGTGGTCGATACTTACAATGGAATGCTACTCAGCCTTTTAAAAACGCAAATTGTGACACATGCTGCACCACGGATGAAACTGGATGCTATTATGCTAAGTGCAATAAGCCAGTCACAAAAGGACAAACACTGTATGATTCTCCTCACATGAGGTATATAAAATAGTCAAATTCAGAGACCCAGAGACCCAGTCAAATTCAGAGATAGAAAGCGGAATGGTGGCTGCCAGGGGCTGGGGGAGGGGAGATGGGCAGTTAGTGTTTAATGGATACGGTCAATTTGGCCTAAGGAAAAAGTTCTGGAGATGGTGGTGATGGTTGCACAATAATGTGAATGTACTTAATGCCACAGAGCTGTACACTGAAAAATGGTTAAAATGGTAAATTTTGTGTTATGTACGTTTTACCACAATAAGAAATTAAAAAGAAAAGAATCAGCCAGAAGAAGGAAGAGAGAAGTGGTCCAGGGCAAGGGAAAAGCATATGCAAAGGCCCAGAAGCTGAAAGCGCTTGGTGAGTTTGAGGAGCTGCATGGAGGCCAGGGTGTCAGGACAGTAGGGAGGGCAGGGAAGGGGCACTGGCCAGGCCGGCCAGGTAGGCAGGAGCCGACCACAACACCGACACCGGGCAGCCACGTGCCAACTCTGAGTTCCACTTGCCCCATGTGTAAGACGGGGACACTGCCACCTACTTACAGGGTGTCAGGGAACACGACATGAGGCACATGAGGTGCAATACATGGATGGCTAAATGTGAGACGTTAGCACTGTCCATCCAGTGCCCTGAATTGAAATGGGGGTGGGGTAGGGTGGTCCGGGGCCCGGCACCAGGGTCACCAACCACAGCTGGGTCCCAGGTGCCCGTGAGGTGGTCGTCAGTGTTACCCAGACAAGATGGTGGCCAGGAGCCCAGCAGCAGGGCCAGGAGGAGTGGGGGGGATCCGCCCCCTCTTCTCCAAACACCATCTGCCAGGGCCCAGAGCCAAGCTACCCTGTGCCCTGTTTGCTCATCTGTGAAATGGGGACAGAGAAGGACTGATACGATGAGGTAGAATAAGGTAATGGCCTTAGGAGGAGCTTTGAAGATCTCCCCCCAACCTGCCAGCAAGACTCACCCCTCCCCTCCCCCAGGTGTCCCCTGGGGACCCCACGGGGCATGCTCACCTCAAACTCGCCCTTGGTGAACTTGGCATCGGGCACGCTCACGAGCTCCTCCTCACCCACCTCGGGGAAGCCCTAAGGGAGGACAGCTGCTGGGACCGGAAGCATGGCTACCAGACCGCACCCTCTCCCAGCTCTGCCCACAGCTGGAGCCCGTGCCGGGGGTCTGCCGGCCCACGCGCCGTCTGCCCAGGGCTGATGAGAGGGGGCTCTGGGACCACACCTTCCTGCCACAGCCAGTGTCCCCAGGGACCAAATGCCCACCCTGCCTGGGCAGAGCCCTGTCCTCACACAGGAGGCCACACATACTCGGATGTGCCAGAAGGCAAGCACGGCCACCACCATGGCGGTCGTGGTCCGGCCCTGGCCGCTGAGGCAGCTGAACACGAAGCCGGAACCCGGGTCCTTGGCGAGGGCAGCCTGCAGGGTCCCCAGCAGCCGGTCAAAATCCTGCACAGGAAGACCGAGGTCTGAGTCAGTGGGTACTCCCAGCTGCACAGACTCCCAAGATGGCCCATCCCTCCAAATGGCAACCCCGGCAGCTGTCCTGGGAGTGTTTGCCCGGAGCCTGGCTGTGTCAGGCTCACAACCTTGTATGCACATACACTCAGCTCACTGCAGTACACACAAGACCACGTGCACGTAAACAGCCACACTCCCATATAACCAGGCATTGGACGTACGAGCAGACACGGGCACACACCTGAGGTTCCTGGTGCCCACCATCTGCCAGGCAGAACAAGCACATTCCTAGGTGCTGCGCCCCCGGGCTGCACGTGGACCCCCACCCCAACTGCCCACCTGAGGTGGACCCAACCCAGATCCCAACCTCAGCCGATCACTGCAGTGGGAGACCACCAGAGGGCAACAAACTACGGGCAGCCAGACCCACAGAGCAAAGTGACGGGGCCATACAAGCCCCGTCACCACCCGTCTCACAGACAGACAGACACAGGCGCATCACCCAAAGAACTGACACATCACACAGGCACAGAGCGACCCCCACACAATACATGCCAGGCACACACACCACACAAACCTTAAAGACCCACAGACCGTACAGACATTCACAGGCATAAACCTACAGATACCACATGCACACAGAACTCCCTCAGTCACACACAGCATTCCCCAGCACCCTCCTCCACAAACCCCCTACACACACACCACACAGCTCCCCACCAGACACGCTCTCCACGCGTCCCACAGTAAAGACAAGTGGCGCAGCACAGCCTCCATAGACACAGACACACCACACACACTCTCCACAACCACACCCACTCTGAACACACACAGACATGCTCACCCACCCCACACATACCTACAACACATAATACACACACAAACAAGCACGCGCGTGCACGCAAACATGAAGCTTGGCAGGCATGTGAATAAACCACCTAGGCCGACCTGAAACCCTGCAGAACAAGCTCTTAGTCCCTCTGGGGAGCTGTGCCCACAGCCAAGGCCCAGGCCCGAGGGAGGCGGGGGGCGGGGGCGTCCTCTCCCTCCCCAGAGGCCTCAGCCACGCAGCCCCCTCACCTCCTCGCGGGGGGCACAGAAGTCTGGCATGGGGACGCGGTGGTAGGTAAGGCCGGGGCAGGCCCCACGGTGCTGGCTGAAGACCTCCTGCGTCGTGAGGCATGTCTGGAACCTGCGGGTCCGTGGGCCCTGGGTGCCTGAGGGAGGCATGCTCAGGTGGGCCTTCAGCTGGGTCTCCAGGTTCTAGGGGAGGGTGGGACAGAGGGCTCAGGCCACGCGGCAGCCCCCAGGCCAGCCCTGAAAGACCAGCACCTCTGCGGCCAGGATAGTCCTGGCTTCCGGGCCCATCCCTCCCCCTTCTCAAGCCTCAAGGTTTATAACCAGACCCAGGGCTGCAAGGGAGTCCTGAGTCAGCCACTCCCTGAGACCGCTCCTCTCGGGGTCTCAGTTTCTTCATCTGTACAAAAGGAGCACAGACGCTTCTGAAGACCCTTTCAGGCCAAGTCCCCAGAAGGCCTCCAAGGCAGGGGTGCGTACAAGGCAGGAGGGCCTCACCTCCACCTGGCTAGGGGCCGTGGGGGACCCAGGCCACCGCAGGCTGTGGGTGCGCCCGTCACACTCCAGCACAGCCTCCTCTCTCAGGTTGACCCACACGACCTGCTGCAGCTTCCTCTTAGTGTCGGTCAAGTAGGCCAAGATACTCCCCAGGGCCTGGGGGGACAGATGGCCGTCAGTGAAAGAGCTCAACCCCCCTTCTTCTCACCCCACAAGTGGGCCCCCTGGCTGGTCACCTTGGCACTGGGCTGGGCCGTGCCATAGATGGGCAAACGGGGCACCCGCCGAAAGTTGGCCACGTCCATCTCTCTGACGGTGCTGAGTGCGTCCGGGGAGACGAGGTCATCTGCCCCCTGTTGGGAGAGAAGCAAGCCTGGGACCCTCAGCGGCCGACTGAGGTTCAGAACCTGGGGGTGAGACCAGCACTTGACAGTTTAGAAAGCACTTTTGCACACTTGGAGCCTCATAACCACCCTGGCAAGGGCAAGTGCAATGGTGCCCACTCTCCAGATTAGGAAGCTGAGGCTCAAAGATGAGAGGCTGGTGGCAAAGATACCAGAACCAGGTCTCCTGACTCCCAGCCCAGAGCGCTTGGGGTTCAGAATGAGGAGTGGGTACTGGAACGTAGCCAGAGCTGCAAATGCTTCTTAGGGCCTGAGAATGGCCCTGTTTTGTTCACAGGAGGATCCCATCACCTCACGGGCCATCCACCCTTTGCTTCCTGTGAGGGCAATGCTTAGCCCAACCCCACAGGAACCAAGGCTGTAATCAACCCCGGGGCCAGCCCACACCCACGCCCACTTCCCCAGCCAGCCAGGCACACTCACCAGGGAGCCGGTGGTGATGAGGTCCCCAGGGGCCACAGGCCCCGCTGAGCTTAGTGTCACAGGCAGGCGGTACAGTTCGGGACGGGCACACAGCCAGCGGCTGAAACTGAGGGCAAAAGCCAACGGGTACTGCAGCCCGAGGCAGGGAGAGACGGGAGCTCAGGGTCACATGGCCATCCCAAACTCTCCCTGCCTGCCCTCTGGTCGGGGGACCCCAAGAGATACCCATCACGGCCCAGAGCAGGGATGAGGGGCTGGGGAGAGAGGACCGGGATATCCAAAGCGAGATCCCTCCAGGCCCCGATGCCCTGGCTAAGGGTACAGAGATGGGCCCAGAGGAAAGAGACGTGGGGCCTCCCTTTGCCTGACCTGCTCGGGGACCATCCCTCTATCTGGGTCTCTCCTTGCCTCCCCCAAACCCGCCTTCCTCTGGAACCAACACACATGTCCCCACTCCCCTCCCCGGCTCCACAGGGGTCCCCATCAACCCCATGCCAGTCACTGGGTGGGGAGTCTGGAGGGGCCCCAGGAGAAAGGGGGATGGGTCCGCTCATCCCCCTGCCCCACCTGTTCATGGAGATAGTAGTTAAACAGGACCAGGTAGAAGTATCGCTCCAGGCTCCGCAGCGCCCTCTGCCGGACACCGCGCTGGCTGCCGCTTTCCTGAGAGGAAGGGACCAGGAAGGAGGGCGGGCAGTAAAGATGGGGCTGCTAAGCCACCCATCCCCATCCCCAGAAGGGCAGGAGTTAAGCCTCAGAAATTCCCATTAGACAATCTACCCCCACCCTTCATAACCCTGTTTCTCCAGGTTGGAAGTTCTTCCAACCCTATCCCATTTGCTGTGGTTTATCCATGGTGCAGGAAGAGCTACTGGTGACCCCAGGAGGCACTACAGCTCTCGGTGAGGCTCTGTGCCCAGAGACAGGCTGGGCCTCGCCACTTTGCTCCGATGCCACCCACCATGCAGGGTCGCCCACAATCCGTGTTGAAGCAGCAAGTGTATAAACACCCTTCCCTGAACCAGAGGCCCTCGCTTAAGAGCTGCGACCCTCCCCACCCCAGCGTGCTCTGGGCAGGGGGCTGTCACAGAAAATTCCAAGGGTCCCTCTCTTCACCTTCGGATCTCAGGTTTCCCCTGCTGAGTCAGCACCACCTTCTAGAGGGCAAGTGAGATTCGTACAGGCCCGAAAAAAAGGTCATGCCCTTGGATGAAATTTAACCCCATCTTTGGGAATCCAGGCCAGAGGTCAGCAAACTTTTATTTCTATAAAAGGCCAGACAGTAAATTTTCTAGGCTTGTGGGCGACACGATCTGCCTTGCAACAGCTGGACTCTGTCACGCTGTTGAGCCAGAGACGGTACATAAATGGATGGGCAAGACCTCGTTCCAACAAAACTTATTTATCAAAACAGGTGGTGGGTTGGATTTGGCCCGTGGGCCATCGTCTGTCAACCCCTAATCTAGACCTTATAAGGGGAAAAATCCTAAATACACAAAAGCCTCATCAGTAGTTCAATGCGAAGTACTTACTTTGACCCCACTGCGCAACTAGATGGGGCCTGAGGATCACAGCAGGTGACGGCCAGGAGGAACACCTGCTCTGCCAGGCGCCCTTCTGAGGCCTTATGACCTGAGCTCACCTAATCCTCACAACAACCCTATGGGGTAGTTATTGTGAGTGGCCTCATTTTACGAGTGGGGAAACTGAGGCACAGAGCAGTGAAGCAGGTTGCCCAGGTCCACACGCCTCTAGGTGGCAGAGCCAGGAACAGAAAGAACTCAGGCAATCGGGCCAGAGCTCTGCTCCTAAACTATCGGGCCAATGATGGCTGAGCCTCGCAATGGCTTTGGTTCCACAGCCAGTAAACCTCAACAACGATAAGCAGGTATGACATGGAAGAGACGGGGTTACGTGAAATAAGCAGGACATAGACGTGCCCTAGGCAACCTACAAAAGAACATCAGATATATGAAAACTGAAGGAAGGCAGCCAAAATGCTCACGGCAGCTGGGCTTGGATGACGGGCAGTTTTATTCCTTCTCTCAATTTTCTCAATTTTCTATGATATAATATTGCCTTTAAAACACTTTTTTAAGTGTTAAAGAAGAAAAAGACTCTGCGGGCTTTAGATTCTTTCCATGCGCTGTGTGCGAACAAGCCAACCTCCTCTCCCCAGAGCACAGGGACAGGCCTGCTGAGACAGCCCAGAGCCCATCACTCTTGCAGAATCAGCCGCTGGACCAAATCTTGGCCTTCCCAAAGAACAGCGAGGGTTTTTATTTGCGGGGGGAGCCGGGAGCAGCCTGGGAAGTATCTGGAGCCAGAGGCCCCCAGCACCTTGCCAGCAGCCCCTTCCTCCATCCTGTTTATTCTGCAGCAAGGGGCTCTGGTCAGGGAAAGTAAACTTCCTCTCTTCCTGCAGGCCCAGCTCCCCATCTCCCCTTCCTCTGAAAACTGCTCTGCTCATGGGAGAAGCAGCAATTAGGAAAAGCCAGTCTGAAGGGGGCCCGTCAACAGGCCCAACCAAACAAGGCTGCCGGGCTCAGGCAAAAGCAGCGGCTCTCGATGCCTCACCTGAGCCGGGGTCTCCGGCGGGCTGCCTTCCAGCTCCCTCCGGTGTTCCAAGACTACTTCCTTCAGGTCGTGCAACTCTGCACAGGCGGTGATGGCTCTGTCCACCTGGTGCCAGAGACCAGGGCAGGGAAGAGGGGACGGCAGCAGGGATGGAGCAGGGCCAGGGAAAGATGGCAGGAGGTAGAAGAGAAGAGCGGGGGAAAGAGAATGACTGGCTGGGAAGGGAAGGAGCGGGCAGGGGAGGAAGAGGCCCCCCAGTGAGGGGAGCGAGTGCCCCTCCACGGCCCCACCCCCAGCTCCTTGCCCAGCCCCCTAGCTCACCTCCTCCACCATCCTCCTCCCCTGGGGCACCACGTGGAGAAAGCTCTGGACCACCTGGAGCTGCTCCATGGGCAGTGGCTTGGTCTTCGTAGGGGCAGTCCTGACAGGGAGGGGCAGTAGCCTCGTCAGCACCCCCGCAGGACTGGAGGACGCCCCGCTGTCGACACCCTCCCATTCACCTGGCCGATGAGAGGCACCGGACTACATGCTCCAAGTTTTCCTTCCAAATCAGTTGGGGAGACAAGAGGCGTTTGCTCCACTGGGGAAACTGGGGCCCAGAAAGGCCAAGTGACTTTCTCCAGGTCAGCCAGTGAAGTCTGCAGCAAACTGGGAAGTGAACCCCAGCTGCCCGACTTCCAGCTGTAGCTCTGGGCTTCTGACGTGTCCCCGGCAACGTGGGGCAGCCCCGCCCTCCCCTCCTTATCCCCACAGTCCCCTGGGGCACTGGGTCCCACTAGCCACTCACTCCGGCCTTGAGGCAGTCCCACTGTGGTGAAGCAGGATGAGGGTGCCCAGAACCATGCCCAGGTTGGTCCTGCCCACGCCCGTCTGGCAGCTGAAGAGGAGAGCAGGGGGAGGCCCGTGGGCCTCCCGGAGCAGCAGCAGGCTGGGGGTCTCCTGGGGAAGGGCCATGAAGAGTAGGCAACAGCGTGACCAGAAAGCCCTCGGCTGAGGACCAAATTGGGGCTGGGGGATCATGACATGGGCCGCCCAGCCCCACGGCCCGATCTGCTCCACCTGTCCCAGGAGCACAGGCCCTGCCTCCTTCCCAGGGCCCTGGAGCTGAGAACTACTCAGAGGGGACAGGGCCACAGTTACTCTGCTGTGAGAGGCAAATTAAATAAGGTGACCTCCCAAGGGGGTTGGGACAGAAACACCAGTACTCAGGAGATATCAGCTGAAGCCTGGAAGGTAAGAATTTTTAGTTCCAATATAGAAATGAGGAACTTGAGGCCTAGAAGTTAGGAGATCTGTCCAGGATCACACAGCAAGTTAGCAGCCAAGCCACAGCCAGAGTCCAGTCCTCCAGACAGTCAGCGCTGGGCTCTGTCATTAGAGAATGTACAAATACACACCCACACCAGACACACACACAGCCCACACACTCACGCCCTCAGCCTTCTTCCAGAAGCCACAGCTACCAGGGCATCTCCATGGAGACGGGGCCTTGACACAGACCCACTCTCCAAGCACCTGCCCACCCTCCATGCTCCCAGCACCCCTCTTGCCCCCACCTACCCGGAGGACACTGATAAAGGCATCAAACTGGGCTTCCAGGGGGGCTCCTTGCTCTGGCAGGGGCAGACGGTGGTACCTGCCGGGTGAGGGGGAGCGGCCCATCAGGCAGGCCACACACGCCGGACATCCCCTCACTCCCACATTCCCATGGGAGACACAGGCGTGGGGAACTCAGCCCAACCTGCAGATGGTGAGACTGAGGCCGCAGCTGGAGAGCAGGCCTAGAGAGCACCCACACCCAGCACACTGGGGGCCTATGCAGGCCCTCGGTACCTATAGGTGGGCCGCAGGAAGAGGGGCCGCTTGTACACCTCCTGGGTCACGTGCACATCGTCCTCGCCCTTGACGGCCACGGCGTGGGGCTCCCCCCGCAGGTCTTCGGTATTGTGGTACACGTAGTACTTGTTCTCGCTCAGCTGGGCAAAGTCGTGGATCTAGAGGTGGTAGGGGGTCAGAGGGCCATGATGGACTTTCCTGACTGAGCTCTGGAATGCCTAGGCCACACCGAGGCCATGGACAGGCTGCTTTCCCTCCAGGGAGAACTACACACCAGAGGTCCTCTCTGTGCCCTGGGAGCCCTGATGGGACCAGGGCGGCCGCTGGCCCGAGGGCAGCCACCCATGCCTGAGCTGATATGGCCCACACTGGGGCCAGGTTGGAAGGGCTTGGCCCGGTGGGCAGCAGGAATTGGCTAAACCGCCAGACTGAAGGACAGGAGGAAGCTCGGTCAACTGGGAGCTAGAGGGGAGGAAGCCTGAGCTGCGGCCTCCGTTCCTGCCCGGGATGTCCCAGGGGAGGTAGGGGACGCCATGACCCCCACACACTATTTACACACCTATGGGTGCGTCAACAGCCTCAGAGACCCTGACAAACCTCCCAGCTGTGAAGGAGGAGGACAGAGGAACCTCAGAAACAGAGGCCCATGGAGAGAAGTGACCCAGCCCAGGCCTCACAGCTCACAGGAGGCTGAACTTGTCCTGGGGCTTTCAGTCTAGAGCTCTTTCTCCTCCACCAGACCCTTTTCTAAATAATGGTGCTGAGTTTGGAGGAGAAAAGCAGGGTGGGAAAGGGGCAGAGGCAAGCAGAGCCGAGAAGAAAAGTCCTTCCCCAGGCTGCCCGGAGCCAGCGTTGCAGCAGCCATTCACCCAAGCAGGGCAGAAAAGTGAGCGAGTGTGTGCCAGTAAGAGCAAAGCGGGGCTGGGGCTCAACTCAGCTGTCCAAGGCCTACGAGGGGGGTGGCCTCCCACCCACACCGGTGGCCCTCACCTCCTTCCGGATGGCCAGCTCCAAGCGCTCCACCTGGACCCCGGGTCCGAGGCCCTGGAGGTTCTCGTGAAGACTCTGCTTGTCTCGAGGCGTGTAGGGCACAAAGTCCTCATCAGCACGCAGAAACAGCACGGGCTCCTCCCGCACACAGAAGATGACGCACTCCTGCCGGGAACCCAAGAAGGAAGCATCACCGCTACCCCACCTCGGGGCCTCCGAGCTAGCCGCTCCCCCTCATCGCGGGCCCATCACCCCACTCTGCCCCTGCAACCTGAATCCTACCCCAGAAGCAAAGCTCAGTCCCAATACCACCGGCTCCTGACCCTCCCTCCTCTCTGGGCCAAGAGCCCTTCATCTGAATCTTGTGGTGTTAACTCCTGCTCTGGATTAACGTTATCAATGAATACATCTTTCTCCCTTTGTGGACTACGTTCCTTGCAGGTAGAATCATGTCCTTGTCATTTTCATGTCCCCACAATTCCTAGCGCAGAGCCCTAGGTAAATCAAGCACTTGATAAACATCAGCTGAAGAAGTGAATGCCCACCACCATCACGTAATCCTTCATTCACTGAGCACCGTACAGACAGCGGGAGATGTGTGGGCAGGCCCCGCCCTGCAGAACTTGCTGGGAAGGTGGAATCCGTGCTCAGCTAACACCCCCTCCCCACTCTGGTTCACTAAGCCCTCTCCATCTTAACCCAGGTCAAATCACACTCGGCTGCCCGCCATAAGCCTGCGATCACAGTGGCCACTCATCCCCTGTCCTGGAGACACTCAAAGCCCCACCTCCACATCAGGCAGGAGAGAGGAGGCATGTAAAGCAGGTGCGTGGAGTCCAGGGGTCTAGGTTTGTGTCTTGGGACACCACTCAGGGGCTGTGTCACTTATCCTCTCTGGGCCTCAGTTTCCTCCTCTGTAAAATGGGTGAATAACTGCCTCATAGGATTGACACGAGGACGTAAGTGTTAGCTGTGATCATCACCCTGTGGGGGGTATAAGGGGCTGCTGACCTCGGGGCTCCCATGTCCACACAGGACACTGCAATAAACATTTACCCAGAATTTCCCAGTCATGCTGACCACAGTGACCATAATGGCACTGAAGGCCTGGCAGGGCCTGGGCCTGGCCACCAGTCACCCTCCTTATGATATGGCCAGGCCCCTCCAGAGCCTCTGAAGTTTCCCCTCCTGGAACCCCTTTCCCCAGATTTGGGGGCTAGCCCCTGCATGGGAAATGGCCATGCTTACCCTGTGTCCGTCCTTCTGGAGTTTCTGAAGAACCCTCCTGAATCCTGAGAGGCTGGGCTGCCCCATGCCGAACACAGTGAGCCCGCCCCGCACCTGCCGGAAGTTGGGGGCCCCACAGCTCTGCAAAGTGCCCAGCATGTCCATCTTCTCTGCAACATCCCGCACCAGGAAGTAGCGGCCCTGGCAGGCGGAGAGCCACAGGGGGTCACTCAGATGACTCAGGGACGTCTTCCACAAACAGGGCTCTGTCCCAGGCCCCAGGGGATGGGGAGCAGGGAGAGGGGGTGGGGGACATGGTCCTCAAGTTGTCTGCTGACTCGTGGAAAAAGCAGACAAAATAAGTGACTATCCGTGGTGCCAGGAGGAGTGTCGTACAGTGTGGGAAAAGGAAAGGCAACTCCTCCTGAGGGGGAATCCAAAAAGGCTTCATGCAGGAAGTGGCATCTGAGCCTGGCCTTGAAGAAGGAGAGCAGGGAGAGGTACTCCAGGGACATGAAACAGAAGACCAAAGCTGCCTCTAGGGTGGGCCTGCAGCTCCCCGGGCACACATACCCAGAGGAAGCTCATGGAAAAGGGGCTCGAGTAGGGAGTCACAGCTGGGGCACCAAGAACCAACCAGGAGAAACCTGCTAGCCACTTCCCAGAGGCCTGTGGCTCTGGGAATGGGCAGGTTTCTCCCCTCCCCAGCTGGGGAGGCAGTGACTACAGAGAAAAGAGGAAAACACTACTCAGGGGTCAGGTGAAAGCAGGAGGAACCAGAAGACACATTCCTGGGCAAAAAGGAACCATGAGGTCATCTTATCTACCTGTTCACCCATCTACCCGTCCGCTGCCACCTCCTACCCGGACCCTCTTTCAACAAATACCGTTTAATCATCATGATTATCATTCATTCATTCATTCGTTCACTATTTATTGAGCACCTACATTATACCCAAGCACTGTTCTAGGGCCTGGGGCTACAGCAGTGAACAAGACACATGAAAAGTCATCTGCCCTTGTAGACTTTACTTTCCAGGGGATACTTAAGACAAAAAAAAAAAAAAAAAGATACAAAGACAGATAGATAGATGTACATGTACATCTACATATCTCTACATTCCAGAGAAGTTCTGAAACTTCAAAAGAGAATGGGATGGAGAGCCTGCAGGGAGCCGTCTGGGGTCCCAGGTCTTTCAGGCTCCCTTCTCTGTTCTCCCTGGTGCTCCAAGAGAGAGGTGTGGGCAGGCTGGGGGCCAGGCAGGGGACAGATGGGGACAGAAGAGCAGGGGGCTCTACAGGGCAGGAGGAACGGGGCTCAGGAAACCAGGGGGTGAGAGGAAGTGGGATCAGGACCCCAGAGGGTGGGGTGAGGCAGTGAAGCAGAGAAGGGGGACAGTGTGGAAAGCAGGAGATTAGGGAGGGAGCCTGTGAGGAAGGAGGGCAAGAGGGTGGGAGAGGCCGCAAGGGGGAGAGAGGGACAGGCCCAACCTCACCTGCACCAGGTAGTGCTCTGGGGTGGCATCTGAGAGCCGGCCCAGCGTGTAATGGGCTTTGAGCAGCTCATCGTGGATCTGGAACTCCTCCTTGCAGTTGTACCTGCCAGGGGCAGAACGGAGACTGAGTCAGGCAACCTCCGTGGCCAGTATCCGCTCCACCCTCACCAGGCCTACGGCAGGGCCACCCCGTCCCACCCACACATTTACGATAGAGGCTGCCCACTGTCCCCCAATAGCCACTCTCTCCTTCTTCCTCAGCAATAGTACCCTGGAATTGTGACTGGGACATCCAGCTGAAGACTACATGTCCCAGCCTCCCTTGCAGCTAGTGTGATCATGTGATTCAGTTTGGGCCAATGGGATGTGAGGAGAAGTGATGTGTGCAACTTCTGGGCCATCCCCTTAAAGAGAAGATGTGTGCTCTCTACCCTTCCCTCCTCCCTGTCTAGCATCCAGAAATGATGGCAGGAAGTAGATGCTGATGATGGTGGGGCAACAAGAGAAGAGGAGCCTGAATGATCATGGAGCAGCCACGTCAGCCTGGAGCACCTCCTGGACTTTTGTGTAGACAGAAGCTTCTGTCTTGTTTAAGGCCTCCTTAAACAAGGCTTAACAAGGACCATCCCAGACGGTCCCTCCATCAGACTGTCTCTGAGAACAACCCCACACTGACAACCCCCTAGCACAGTGCAGTGGTTCAGGACCCAGGCTTTGGGGCCACATGGCCTGGGTATGACTCCAACTCCACTGCTCAGTAACTCCATGGCTTTGGAGTTACTTGCTCTATAGCTCCGTTTCCAGTAATTGCAACCTCCTAAGGGCTGCTGTGAGAAGACAAGGCGCCAATGAAGTAAGTGCTTAGCCCAGGGCCTCGAAGACTGTGATCATTTAGTAATCTAACTACAATTACTAGCAGTAGTTCTACCTCCACACAGGGCCATTTCAAACAAAACCCACAGCTTTCTGTAGATGCTAAACCAGGCGGAGCGCTGTGCACTCAAGACCCAACAAGTTTCTGTGCTGATTATAACAATGAATAAGACACAGCCTCCCAGAGCTCATGATCTGGGGTCTGAGCCTCTTTACAAAAGGAAAGGCAGGGTGGGGGAATGACTGGGGTGGCGAGCACTAGACAGCAGTCCAGAGACCTGGGCTCCCTCGGCCAGCTCTGCCTCCATCACACGGGACCCGTGGCGAGCAAACCCTTCTGACTCCCGAGACTCAGTTTCTGTGTCGAGATCAGTTTTCACATCTGATCTAAGAGCTATCAGATCAGGAGTGAGCAAACCTTTCCTATAAAGGACCAGATAGTAAATACTTGAGGCTTTGTGGGCCACGCAGTCAGCTGCACCTACTCAACTCTGCTGTTGCAGCCTTAAGCGTCTGCTGACAATATGCAAATGAGCGGGAGCGGCAGTGTCCCAACGAACACTTACTGAACTCTTAATTTACCGAAACAGGAGATGGGCCTGAAGGATATGGTTTGCCAGCCGCTGTACCGGATGATCTTCTAAGGTCCCTTGAACCTCAAACAAGCTACAACCCAAGGATCACTGGGTCACGGCTGGCTCCAGGGAGCACACAGTCTCACTACAGTGGATTTTTGCAGCAGACCGGTGACTGTCCTGAGCCACACCACGCTTAAATATTTTGAATGTCATCCCCACATAACCTGATAAGGAAACTGAGGCCCCGAGAGGGAAAAGTATCTGCCCACGGTCACAGAGCAGGACAGAGGCAGAGCCAGGCCCAGGACACGAGGTTCCAACACTGTGCTCAAGACCCGGACCTAGTTTTGTCATCTGCTAGTCAAAAGACTATATATCAAGTCCCTTTTTTCTTTTTTTAATAAATTTATTTTATTTTTTTTTTATTGCTGGCTGTGTTGGGTCTTCATTGCTTCGTGCAGACTTTCTCTACTTGTGGCGAGCGGGGGCTGCTCTTCGTTGTGGTGTGCAGGCTTCTCATTGCGGTGGCTTCTCTTGTTGTGGAGCACAGGCTCCAGGCACGCGGGCTTCAGTAGTTGTGGCACATGGGCTTCAGTAGTTGTGGCTCGTGGGCTCTAGAGCGCAGGCTCAGTAGCTGTGGCGCACGGGCTTAGTTACTCCGCGGCATGTGGGATCTTCCCGGACCAGGGCTCGAACCCATGTCCCCTGCATTGGCAGGCAGATTCTTAACCACTGAGCCACCAGGAAAGCCCTCAAGTCCCTTTTATTTAACATCTCTTTTCCTCCCCTTATCATGAGCACAGTAACGTACTATGACTACAATTTTCCTGTCAGGCCTCAAAGGCAGCAGGCCGGATTTATCATTCCCACTCCTCAGGTTTCCTTATACAGAAGGCCCCATCTGCTAAGTCTCTGCCAAACGTCTCTGCATGGAACACATTTAATTCTTAGCTCATCATGTCCCACTTCCTCCATCCTGGAGGGGTCCAGAGGCAGGGAAGCTCAGTGGGCAGATATGATGTAAGACAAGGCTTCCTGACTCACCAGGAGACGCAGCCAATGCCCCTTCTGTCTCCCTGGCCTCAGGCTCCTAGCACCCACTCCTTCCCTGGGCCCACATGACGCATGCAGTGTGTCCAGGTCTCTCAAAATATGGGGCCAGAACAAACCCTCAGCCCCCTCTGGGAATGTCCTTGAAGGGCCTAATTAGGAGAGTTGACCAACAGCTTCCAGCTTTTTCAGCCCGGCCCTTTAATGGCCTGGTGTTAACCTCAGTTTCGAAACATAATTACAGGTTGTGGGGGGGTGAAAAAAAATCGACATTTTACGCAACTAAGAATATAAACTTCCTTTGAAAACATCAGCCAAAAATTACTCTCAAAAGGGTGTCCCCCCTCCCCCAGCCACTCTTCCCTCTCCACACTCCCTGGCACTGTGACATGGCAAGTAATATGGGCTAAGAGACCCGCGACAGACGCTGGCTCTGCCACCCACTTCCTGTGTGACTCCAGACAAACTGCTTAACCTCTCTGGGCCTCAGTATCTTCATCTACGAAAGCAGTTTGGAGACGTGAAGTGCTGTATGCCACCACCCCTCCAGGCAGCTCCCCCCAGCCATGTCTTCCGGGGACACGGTCACACTCGTCCTGCCACTCACGTGATCACGACGGGGGCCACCTTGTTGGGGATGATGGACTTGGCCTTACTGTTGTGCAAGCCCGTGGTCTGGAAGGAGTGGACACTGAGTGAGTGCCGACCATCCATCGTGCCACCGTTCTGGAGGCCCTCAAAGGGGGCGCTGGCCGAGACTGTCTGCTGGGCTGTGCTGGCCGTTGTACCCATAGTCTGCCAGCGGCCTCAGGACCCAAGACCTGTGGGGTAAGAGGTCAAGGAGGGGGTAGGAAAAGCCACAGCAGGAAGGGACCCAGCCCACCCACCATCCCTACCCTGTGAACAGATACACAGTCTGAGGCCCATGAGAGGGCCAGCTCACCCTGCAGCTGGAGACAGAGGGTGGGTTTGCTGCCTCCAAGCCGGTGCCCAGCAAAGCACATGTTTGCGGAGCACCTACTGTGTGCCTGGCCCCCTGCTGCTGCCTTGGGGGGAGTTATGGATATGGAGAGTCAAGAAGATGTAGCCCCCTGATCCCTTACAGCTTACACTCCCTTAGTGAAGATAAGACAGTTAGGAAAGGGTTAACCATCCCCATCAGGGCAGGACCTAGGGCTCCAAGTAATTGGGTCAGGCCACATGGAGGCCACGCCCTCTAGACTGGGAGAGGGAGGAGGCCTTCACCAGAGGGAGAACCAGAACTAGAACCAGAACCAGAGGCAGAGGGAAGTCTGGAGACAGATTGGAAGGATTTGGATGGGAACAGGACGCAGGAGGATATTCTAGCCGTGAATGTCACAAAATGAGGCCAGGGAAGTCCAGATTGGGTGAGTTCTCAGAAGATCAAGGGTTCAACAAAAGCACCAGGCCCCTGAACTCTACATCAATAACCTCAACACCATCAACATCGCAACAGCCAAAGCTTTTGCCCAACTTCCGGCATGCCAGGCATCCTCGTGGACTCCCAATTCCTCTCACAGGGCTCTCTCCTAGGGAAATATTGATAGTTAAGGATGCACATAACTGAGTGGGCTACAAGGGTGTTTTGTTGATCGCAATGTTACTTATAGTAACAAAACACTGGAAACAGCCTGCAACGGGATTTGCTGAATAAATTACGGGTTATCTCTAAGGTGGAATGTTAAACAGCCTTAAAAATACCTTATTGACTGCTGTGGAAAGATATCTAGGAACCAGGAATGGAAGGAGCAGGCTGCAAAGCAAGTACAGGCTATAATCTCATTTTAATGCATGAACATGTAGCAGGAGAAAAATCCGGGAGGAGGCACATAAAGATGTTAACCGAGTCATCACCTGGTGATGAGATTATAGACAATGTTTATTTTCTCCTTTTTCTTTATCTGCGTTTTCTGATTTTTCTCCTCTGAACACTGGGTAATAACATCTATTTAAAACAAATAAAAAGAATGGCTGGGGAAGCAGGCCAGGAGAGCTGCTAAGAGCTGGTAGAGGGTGTGGGGAGGACTGGCTCAGGCGTCCAAGAACCAGGCCCGCTGGGAAGGGAAGGGGCTGGGAATTCCACACAGACCCAAGAGAGGGGGCGACAGACGTGGGAGGCAGAGGCTCAAAGAACTCTCTGAGAGCCCAGCAGCAGCTGGCCCCACGTGGCGCTGACGGACCAGGATCTGGAGGGGGAGGAAGCGACCTGCCCGGCCAGCCCCCACCCCCGACCCACACCCTGAGATACTTCCCCTCCGAGAACACAGAGGCCATAAGCAGTCTTTAGAACCTGAGGACTCCCTTCCGCTCCCCAAGCTGCCCTCAGCCTGGCATGGGCTGTCCCCCCTCAGGCAGCGGGGACTACCTGTCCCCCACCATCCACGCTCCGCCCACGCCCTCTCATAAGCAGCAGCGGCACCTCAGGCAGTGGATGGTGGGGTCAGGTGTCAGCATGAAACCGGGGCAGCAGGTCAGTCTGAAGGCTGAGCTCACTGCGCCCTCTCCCCTCCCAGATCCCGAGTCAGAGCTCCTGGTCCCAAGGCGGGCGCTCCCAGGGCCTCCCCTGGCTGTGCCCTCAGGCTCCGCCTTCCCAGAGCCACCTAGACAGAATGGCTACTCATTCCATCCCTCCCAGCACACCAAACCACCCCCTCTCCCTCTCCAGTCTGGAAAGGGTTCCCCACCTCTCTCCGGCCCAGCCTTGTCACCCTTGACAATTCCCAGCAGCTGTGTGGCAGCTCTGCTAACCCGCTAACTGAATGTTTCTGTAAGAGCTTCATCATGACTCCCCACGCCCGGTCCAATCTCTCACTCTCTTTTTTTTTTTTCTTCGTAGAAGGTGGAAGGAATGAGCCTCTGTTTCCAAACAGAAACAGAGGCGCTCAGAGCGGGTGAGGGGCTCCACAGTGGACCCCCAGCTGACCATCAACAGAGCCAGAACCTTCTCTCCGCTTCGCCTGCCACAGCAGGCCCCCAACATGGCTCACCAACTTTCCCTAGACCCCCCTTCAGCAGCCTGGGCCAAGGAGGCATGGGTGGAAACAGCCTCCTCCAAGAACAGGACTCAGGAGGCTGTCCCAAAGGAGGGAGTGACGGACAGGACATGGGAAGGGCCTGCAGGAGGCAACAGCTGGCTACAGCTGCCAGGCCAAGGCTGGGCCCCGCTCCCACGGGGCTGGGCCAGGCCTGGCACCTCCATCTCGCCTGCCCCTCGCCTCCCCCAAAGCTCCAGCTCCTGCCTTCTTCGTCTCTCGAGGGCTCCACAGGCAGTGACAGGCCCCAGCCGGTCCCTATAAGGACAGCCTGGAGACAATACAGATGTGCACAGCTGCAGGCGTGGGGGAAAGACCGGATCGTCTGAAAGTTGACCTGTCTCCAAAATGTCTAGAGGAGGGGGAAAACCTGGGATTCCCAGGCTTCTCACTCTGCAACTCTCCCCCTGAAACCTCTCCACCCCACCTAGAGTGAGCCTCGCCAGCAAAGGACCCTTCATCCTGATGGCCACATGCTGTGGGGCCTTGGGCAACTTACTTCTCCCCTCTGGGCCTCAGCAGCCCCAGCCATAAAGTGACAGTGAAGGATGGAACAGTCTGAAGGCCCCTTCCAAATGGATCTGGCTCCTAAGATTGGCAGTCCTAGTGGTGATACCACTGCTGTCCACTGCCAGGGCCAGGGGTCAGCAACGGCACACATGTAGGTGGAGTCCCTAGTGCTCAAACCTCCACTGCAGGGAGAATCAGGGTAGACTAGGATGAGACTAGATAGTAAGATGAGGAGGGGTGTTGTCTATGAGCCTGGATGGTTTTGCAAACAATTAGGCCTTATTTTCCTAACTTCTAACTAAAAGCTAACATCTCCTTAACCACAAGTGAAGGCCACTCCTGCTGTGTCGCAAAGCCCAGGACATAGTCACCACTGAGCTCAGAGACGTGTTCACATCACACAGCAGCCGTGCAGGTATCTGGAAATGTGGCTTGCGCTCATCACTCCCTTCACACCACTGTAATTATCAGACCTGGGTCCCCTGCCCCCCAGGTCTCAGGTGACAGGACGGGCCAACTCTGGGCAACTCTGCGTCTCGTGGTCTTGATCCCCCAGAGCGGGATCCAGATTCTCACAACCACCTTTCACTCAGCAAGCGTGGAGAATGTGACGATCCAAGCGAGAAGCCTAGCCTCACCTTACGAAGCCAGCCGTAAAGAAGCTGCCGTGCCATTTGCAAAATGGGGTTCTCCACACTTGGGACCATCGAACCAATCGCAAATGCCTGCATGTCCATCATGCTGGCCACATGCCCTCAAAGGCACACCCCAGATGAATGTCCCCATCAAAGCCAAGCAACAGCAGCCTTGACGCTGGTGTGTCTTTAAAAAAATAAAATTTAACCTTAACTCACTTAATGGATTATCTTGTTAACGCAAGAATATCTAAGGACACGTATTACTACATCACAAGTTTGTTTTTTAGTATTTTGATAGCACTCTCAATAAAATTTACTCCCTCTGTAATCCCAACTATTTAATTTGTGCATTTAAAAGCATCATTCCGAGAAGGGATCTGTGAGCTTCTGCCATTCTGCTACAGGGGATCTTGGCAAATAAAAAAAGGAACCACTGCTTTAAGGGAACACCAAGCCCCACCAAATACAGGCCCCTTCCACGTCTCTCCTTTGCCTCTGTTTGTTAACATTTCAAAGCACCTACTAAGTGCCAGGCACCATGCTGGGTGCTTTACAACATACGGTGCCCCCTACACACAACCCTATAAGGTTCAGGCCTCACTGTGTCCATTTCAGGTGAGGACAGCTGGCCTTTGCTAAGTGGCTGCATAGGCTTGCCTCCCTGCCTCTTCACAGCTGACCCTGACAGCAAGAACACCCCACACACTCTCCCCTCCCTCTTGGACCTGCTTGACCGCCACTCAGGGACCTTAGGGACCCCCATCTACTCCACTCTCTGCCAGGGCACCCAGACACAACCTCCTAGAGGGGAAGAGAGACGCACAGTCTCCCATGCAGGGAGCGAGGACTCCAGGCCCCATTTCACCCACAAAAAGCCTCAGTGACCAGCTAAGAAGCCACAGAATCATCTGGGCTGCAGTTACAACAGCATTTGAGAAAGTTCCACGCATGGACATGCCACCCTCCTGCCTCTGGACAATCACACAGCAGTCAGTCCCGAGAGAAAAGAAACCACCCTATGGAATCTTTCACAGAGAGGTGACCTCATTTCTCCAAGAAGAACCAAACTTCAGGAGCTGGAATATTAGCTCCAAGTCATCAACTAACTGCCCGACGCTACAGCATAAACGTCCAGCTTGCCGGAGCAGTGAGCCTCTCGTCAACGGCTGTATTCAAGCCAAGGGGATGCTGCAGACAACCATTCTGGGTCCTAGAGTGGGGATGACAGACAAGAGGTTCAACAGCTGACTCCTAAGGCCCTGGACCTAAACATCGCAGGAGCCCAAGTCCATTTCTTTTCATATGATTCTTGGTAGAAGTGAATCATCACCATTCTGGTGTCAGTTTCCCCATCTCTAATCCAAAGCTCACAGTCCCCCCTCTCCCATGTCTTCTGTCCTGGTCATGGAACAGCAGCCATGACCTCCAGCTTGTCAACCCCTATGGACTTGGAAAAGATGAATGGTGGCTTTTCCAAAGCAGAGCCTGGCTCCTGCAACTGAAGCAGAAAGCTGGACATCTGCTCCTGACCCAGCCACCACCCTGCCCCATCCCTTTCTCCTGCCATTCCTGCCTGCCAGACCCTCTTGCAAAAATCCCAAGTCCTGCCTTAGGGAATGCTGTGATCACAGGAACTTCCACAAATGGCCGTCACCAAGGCCCCCAAAAGCAGAGATTCAGAGCTGGCTACACCCCTGGAGGTCACCTAGTCCAACCTTCTCTTTCTACAGATGAGGAAACTGAGGTCCAGAGAGGGAAAGTGATGAGCTCCAAGTCATAAGGGAAGAGGTCATAAGGACGAAACTGGGACACAGGGCTCCTGCCTCCCAACTCCAGGCCCCCTGGCTGGGCCATGCTGACTCTGGCCTGAGACAAGGGGAAGCTTTTGCTGAGAGCGCAGGAAGATCGATTTGAGCAGACATTGTACCGCTGGCCAAATCAGGGGGTGTTGGTCAAGTATGCGATTCCTATGCCTACCTTGGGTGAGCAGGAAGGGGAGGGTCTAAACAGGATGCCTGAGATAGCCAGTGACCCTGAGTGTTGACCCAGAGGGACGCCAGGAGGGCCAGTGGGTGGACCTCTGATAGCAAAGCATTTGACATATATTATATCATTTAATCCCGACCAAAAAAAGAGATGCCAACTCTTACAACTCAATATTAAGTTAACCAAAAATCCAATTTACAATGGCATAAGATTTAAAGGTACATACGGATGCCAAATAAGCATGTAAAAGATGTTCAGCATCTTATGTCATCAGCAAAATGCACTAGAATGACAATTTTGTTTTCCTCTTTTTGGCTGCACCGCGCAGCATGTGGGATCTTAGTTCCCTGACCAGGGATTGAACCCGTACCCCCTGCAGTAGAAGCACGGAGTCTTAATCACTAGACTGCCAGGAAAGTCCCATAGAATGACAAATTTTAAAAGACCAACAACATCAAGTGTTGGTAAGGTTGTGGAGGAACTGGAGACCCGGTGCTTACGTGTAACATCGCACAGCCACTTTGGAAGACAGCTTTGTAGTTTCTTACAAATTTAAACATACAATTACCATATGACTCAGCAATTCTACTCTCAGGCAGCTAACTACTCAAGAGAAATGAAACCATGTCCAGAAAAAGGCTTGTACACAGCAGCGTTAGTCATTGTAGCCCCAAAGTGAAATCAACTCATGTGTCCATCAACTGGTGAAGAGATGAAAACAATGTGAAAAACGTGAACACTTATATAATGAAATACTACTCAGCAGTAAAAAAGGAACAAGTTACTGATATACACATGACATGGGACGAGCCTCAGAAACATCATACTAAGAGAAACAAGCAGGTCCCAGACACTTCAAACTGTATGGCTCCATTTATATGACATCTGAGAAAAGGCAAAACTACAGGGGCAGAAAACAGATCAATGGCTGTCAGGGACAGGGGAGTCGACCGCACAGGGGCTCGAGGGCACCTTTAGGGGACAGAATTGCTCTATGTATTGAATGTGGTGATTACACAACTACATACATTTGCCAGTGGTGAACCGTACACTGAAAATGGGTGAATTCTGTCGTATGAAGTTTGCCTGAATAAATCTGTAAAAAACAAGAGGAGCTCGCCCCCTGCATCACACCTTCCTCCTTAGCTCCACAACTCACCCACTGTGCAACCTCAGCCAAGCTACCTCTCTGGACTTCAGCTGCCACATCAATGAAATGGGGACAACAGCAGTACCTCCCCTGAGGGGTTGCTATAAAGGTTCAACAATACAGTTGACCCTTGAACAACACGGGGGTTAGGGGCGTTGACCCTCCGGGGAGTCTAAGATCCGTACCCGCAGTTCCATGTACCTGGATCCAACCAACCACAGATCATGCAGTAGCTATCTATTGAAAAACACTCACGTATAAGTGGACCCGCACAGTTCAAACCTGTGATGTTCAAGGGTCCACTGCGTAACTATAAAAGTCCGCAGAACAGGGCCTGACCCGTGAGTCCTCCTTAAAAATCAGCTGTTATCATGCACTGCAGAGGTGGCGGCAGGGATCAATCAGACTCCGGGGCTGGGCTGTGGAATACAGTAACCACCACTGCACTGGCTACTGAGCCCTTGCAACGTGGCTGGTCCACAGTGGGATGTGCTGCAAGTGTAAAATACACACTGGATTCAAAGACGTAGTACAAAACAAAGTGAAATATCTCATTAACAATTTATTATGTGGATTATATGTCAAAATGATCAGATTTTGATATACTGGGATTAAATAATACATGTTACTAAAATTAAGTTCACCTATTTCTTTTTTACTTTTTTATGTGGCCAGTTAAAATGACACGTGGTGAAACTAACACAACATTGCAAACCAACTATACTTCAATTTAAAAAAACACGTGGCTCACTTTATACAGGTATCCCCCATTTTTTGAAAGTTCGCTTTATGCCACTTTGCTTTTATGAAAGACCTACATTAGTAAATGTTTCCGCTAACCAAGAGAAATCTGAAGAGGATTTTGCTTTTACCACCAAAAAAAAAGGGGGAAAGAAAAATAGTGTTGAGCGTTTGTTTTGCAGGAGCCGTTACAGGGGCCACACACCCCACGCCAAGCTCCTTCCCAGGAACCGCTCTCAACATCTCAGCAGCAAGCCCAGAGGTTTGAACTGCGTCGGTGAGCATCTGTGCTTTATCCAACTTATTTTGTGCATTGTTAGCAAGTGCACTTGTCCTAAGGTAACTGTTTCTCCGCTGGATGCCATTTCAGCTAACAAAGCTTCCACAGGAATGCTCTACCTTCGGATAGCGGGGAAACCTGTACTCCTGTCGGACAATGATGCTGAGTCTCAAATCCTCCGTGGTCCTTGAGGGCCGCTCTCGGCAGCTCAGGGTCCTCAGAGTTGAGCCCAATGCCTGCTGCAGGCAAGAACTTAAAACCCTCTGTTTGAGGAGTGAAGAAATTCCAGGAGGGCAGTGGTAGCATTTCCATTTAACAGATAGAAAGTGAGAACTCCCCCAACACCCTCACACCTAGTTGGGGGATCCAGTGGTTTCAACTCTCTGTGAAGCATGGACTCTGGGGCCGAAATCTGGCTGATCCCGATCTTCTCATCTCTACCACGTATTAGTTGTGTGGCACATGCTTAACTTCTCTGAGTCTCAGTTTCTCCAACTATAAACTGAGGACCATAAATCTACCTCCCTAATTGGATCGTACGGGAATGAAACAAGTGAATGTGTGTTTAAGGCAACACCCACCCAGCCCAAACACAGCGAGGGTGCGACTTACCAGCAGCCCTTCATATCCCCCCAGGCCCCACTCTGCCTGCACTCTCTCCCCACCTTCTCCACATCCCCTCCCTGCAACCACGGACTGGTACCAGATCTAAACCTCCCAGACACTCCCAGGCCAGGGCCAGGGCCGTGCCCAAACACTGCCTATAAAAGGAACGGTCTGAGGGAATAAGTGGGCTCAGCAATCCCCTGGCTCTCATCCCGGGCAAACAACAGGGCCGAGTGGGGCTGGGCCGCAGCAGCTGTCCTACTGTGGTAACACAGAATAGAATTCCAAGTCTCCCCGTTTCACTCTGCCCGGTGAGCCACCTAGGGAGATTTCCGTCTGCTTCTGGTCTTAATCAAGAACCAAGAGAGCCTAGCTCTGCTCTGGGGCCTTGGGCAAGTTCTCTGCCTGCTCTGAAAGCCCACCCACAGATGAACGGGTTCGCACCCCTAGTCGGTCCAACTGCTCTGCCACCTCTGGTCACTGGCCCCTGCCTAGAGTGACTGCAGCAGCCTCCAGGAGTCTCTCTCCTTCCCTCCAGAAGGATGGATGACCCCTGCAATCCGTCCTCCATGCAGCAGCCAGAAGCATCTCTGAAGTCCTAAATCACACCGTTGGCCCTGCTTAGCTGTTTCCTCTTCTGCAAAGTGGGAGCCATAAACCCTGTCTCGCCTCCCTCGAGGGCTGTTGTCAGTTGCAGAGACGGAAAAACCAGAGACACAAAAAGCCCCACCAGACTGTAGAAATGGAAGGATTATCACGGGAACACGGACGATCACGGGCAGAGGGCGCTCGGGCGGAGGGCGGAGGTCATGTCATTTCCTTCCATCACACTGTAACATGCAAACCCCTCAACCCGGGGGACCCCCCCTTTGCTATGATGCCCCAGCCACTGGCCACGTCCTCCTCCTCCTTCCAACACCCCAGACCCTCTCCTACTCATGAAAGCTTCTTACCCACCACCCCTCCCCCTGGCGCACTCTGCAGCTTGCTCACGTGGCTGCCCCTTCCCCTAGCCTTGGCTCAAACGTCCTTCCCCAAAAGCCTCTCTGAGGTCCTGGCGATGCAGTCTGTCCACAAACACCCCTCAATTCTTCTCCAGCTTATGACCTCCTTTTATTTTTCAGTTGCCTCATTGATGGGATTATGTCTGTAGCAGCAGCCTCCCCGACTCCCCAAGAGCAGGACGGTGCCTAATTTGTCCACGCCATGGCCCCAGCACCAGAACAGTGACCGGGTCCCAGTAGATGCTCAGGAAATATTTCTGAGATGAACAGATGACAACCTGGGGGCATCTGCAGCTTTCAGGACTCACAGAAGAGCAAGCACCTGGCATCAAGGAGCAGGTCTCAGTGCACACGAGAGGGTGGGGGGAAGATGCTCCCACCCCGCACTTTCTCACCTGGACTGCCCTCCTCCCCCACATTCTACCCACCCTTGGAAGTTAAAGCCCAGCTCCTCCAGGAAGCTCTCCCTGACTGACTACACACCCACCCCCATCCCTCAACTTCCACAGCACATTGTAAGCATCACAAAATGGGACATTCCATTCCCTTCCACTGCATGCTGTTCCCAGCAGGGGCCATCCTGTGTCCTTCCGGGCTCTGTCCCACTGAGGGAGCCAGACACACAATTGCTGATGGAACAAATCAGCTCCATCACTTCACCTTCCCACCCTGCCCGGCTCCTTTTTCATGGGACCAAGGATGGCACCCAACAACAAGCAGGTACAAAAGGGGGAAGATGTTTAAACATTATGGTACTCATTCCTGACTGGGGGACTGAGTACGGTATTTATTTTCTTTTTTGCTTATCCATCACTTCTAAATTTCCTACAACGAACATGATTATTTTGGGAATGTTTTTAAGTGCGGTTATGTGTAATAGTTTCAAAACTGGACAAAGGTCACAGCTCTTCACCCAGTGCATCCCCCACCTTACCCTCCCACAAGTCCCCCTGTGCTCCCTCGGCTCAGTGCCTTGGCCACCCTCTGCCTGTGGTCATCCATGTTCCCATGATAATCATTCCATTCCTGCAGCCTGGTGGCGCTTTTTGTGTCTTTGTGGTTTCTCTGTCTTTGCTGCTGACAACCACCTTCAAGGGAGGCGAGACAGGGTTTACGGCTCCCACTTTGCAGAGAGGAAACAGCTAAGCAGGGTCAGTGACGTGAATTTCCCCAGGCTACCTGGCTTAGTAGAAGCAGAGTTCTGGTTTCTGCACGTAGCCCCTCACCTCATGTCTCTGGTGGTCACCCAGACCAATCCCTTCGCAACCGTTGCCCCTTAGCCTCCTTCTTTTTAAAATTAGGACAAGATCAATTTTTTAAAAATAAAGCTGTCTGGGGTCTGAGATTGCAGGAGACCTTCACGAGCTACATTATATGTTTCTGAAGTGTTTTTAGTTTTCCTAAACCAAAAAAAAAAAAAGGTTAAAAATTAAAAACAGAAGGTGGATGAATGTTTAGAAATAGTGCCATGTTCATCAGGTGGGCTGCCTCCGTGAGGTGGGTCTTGTGTTCCGGGCTTCAGCCTGCAAACCAGGGGGAGCCTCTGGAGGTGGGACGAAGGTGGGCAGAGTGACTGGGCGGTCAGCCGAGAAGCTGTGGAGAGTGGGGGCCAGTGTGGGGCAGCAGCAGAGCCGGGGGATCACCCTGCAGATGGACCCCTGGGCTGGGGGAAGCTGCAGGTGGCGCAGCAGGCCCCGCCCTCAGTGAAGGGGCAACAAGCCTCCCTCTCGGCTCACCTGACAGGCGGAGGGCAGAGAGGGGGCTCCTGTCTGCCCCGCGGCCAGCAAAGACCCTGGAACTTGTTATCAGGTGCTCCAGTGGGGCTGGGGGTTCCTGGAATTCAGGACCCTCGGGAAAGAAAAGGGCCCTTCCCAGCACCCCTAGTTACCTGCTTCCAGGCCTGGGGAACCCCCCCATCTCTGGAGCTCCCCATGGTGGGTCAGCTGTGCCTGATAGGAAGCTCTGCTTATATGGGATCTTGGACTGGGGACAGCACTTTCTCAGCACACCCTGACCCTCTGAGAAGAGGGTGGCCCACCTCCCTCATTCTGACCATGCCACAGGGCTGGCTCCAGCCCCCTGAAAGCCTTTCTCCCTCAGGCTCAGCCCCTGCTTCCCTTCCTGGCCTGAGGCGTGTGGCTTTCTGGTCCCAAGGCAGGACTGGCCTCCTCCTGAGGAATCTCCCTGGGTGAGACTCTGCTGCCCCCGAACCGCTGGCCCAGTTTCTCAGCCTGGGAACATCCTCAGGTTTGATCAAAATGCCCACAATGCCTTCATCCCCTCCCTCCCTCCGACTCCACCAAACAAACTAGAGGAGGGACAGGGCAGCTAGCTGAGCACATGGCTGCCCACGGCCAGGACCACACTCCTTATCTCCCTTGCAGCTACCTGGGGCCAGGTGACTAATTCCAGCCAATGGGACATAAGGGGCAGTACGTGCCCTTGGCAAATTCCAGATCCTTCCTTATGAGCCCCCTTTGCCCCCTTCCTCCATCCCGCTGCCTGGAACATCGGCGCGATGGCTGACGGTTCAGAGCCGTCTTGAACTGCCAGCCCATGACGCCACACCCCGGGAATCTGTGGAGCCGAACCACCACACCAGGCCTGGACCGCGAGACTCTGGGCTCGGACAGGACAGAGGAATGAACTTCCATCTCATGTAAACCACTGTTATTTGGCTCTTCCTGTTATTCACAGGCAAATCTAATCCTGACTAATGCACTCCGCCATATTTAGGGTTGGCCCTCAATGACCATACACCGCAAGGCACAACTTCCTTCTTTCCCCTTTCACGGCAGAACACTGGGTTCCCTGCTGGTCATGCACGAGCAGCTCGATGCCAGGATCCTGTGAGCGCAGCCCTTGCTGGGGCCATGGCGGCTCACGAATACAGAAGACGCTATCCCTGGCCACCAGGGCCCACGGGGCGGCTGAGGAGACGCCCACGCGTCACAGGATCATCAACTGACAGGCCGTGTGGTGCGGGAGCTTTCCCCGAGTCAGCTGTATAAATCTAGAAGGTTCCAAGCTGCTAAATGTTCTCCAGTGTAGGTAGACCCTTGGGCTCCATTCCTCCAAAAAGGTAGAGAGAAATCGCCGGAGTCTCCCCATCTGGAATCTCTCTGTGTCCCTCTCGGGGGCCTTTCTGAGCAGGGGAACTCCCTGGAAAACAAGAAGGCATTATCTGGCTGGGAGGGACCCTGCCTGTAGGTTCTTTCAAGGACGAGCAGGAGGGGAGTGTAGAAACCCCCAGGGAGGCGCCAGTCAACTCTGGGCAGGACATTCATCCCGTGCCTGAAAGAGCCTAAAGCCCGTGTCCATCTCAGATTGGGAGCAGGCGGAGGGCCCTGCGGAGAGCAGGGTTCAAAGAGCCTAAAGCCCGTGTCCATCTCAGATTGGGAGTAGGCGGACGGCCCTGCGGAGAGCAGGGTTCAAAGTATATGGACATGCTCACGTGCTCAGTGAGGGTGCTCCAAGAAGCTGGGCATCTGGGCATTTTCAAGGTCAGCAGAAACCTAGCGCCTCCTGACACCACGCCCAGGACCCTGACCCTGCTGACACTCTCCTGGCTGCTTCCAGGGACTGGGCCCCAAAAGGCCACTGGGAACTTGCACTTGAACCCCAATTCTGACCTCCAGCAACACCACAGGGACCCAAAGTATCATTTTAAGGAGCTGGGAAGAACCATGACCCAATTCTGGGATCTGTCCCCATCCCTCCCACCCCTGCGGCCTCCAGTCCAGACTCCCTTGCCTGGCCTTCAAGACCCCCGTTCCCACCCTCATGATCCCCTATTTACCCTCCACACCTCTGACGTTCCAGGCAAAGCCAGGTCGCAGCTGCCCTACGGTGTGGAGTAGGAAAAGCCCCAGGAGATGTTTCCCTCCACACAGGCTCTCTGAGAGGCCTCAAGTTCAACACAGCCCTCTCTGGGCCACACTTGAGACTTCCACCTGGAAAGTGAGGGAGCTGGACAAGATGGGTAGGACAACATTTGAGCAGCTCAATCCTTCGCACAAAATCAATCCTTCATGGAAGTCCAGTGTGTAAAACAGCCAGAAGCGGAGCTGCTGTGCTGGCTGCCAGCTCAGGAAGGGGGCTGCTGGGCTTCTTGCCCCCAGACCCACCGTGGGGCCCCTTCCTAGGGGAGCAGCTCCAGAGCTGCCGGCCAGAAATGCTCAAGGCCCTTTACTGCTTCGATCGCCCAGGACACATCCGGCCCTTCCCTGCCTCCATGTCTCTGCCCTCCTGGTCCAACAACCAGGAACACCATCCCCACCCTCACCCCGTCACCCCATCCATCAACGTCCAGTGGAAATGTCCCCCTCCCCTCCAAATCTTCCAAAACGCAGCCTGTACCCCGCACGACCCTGACCTTGTGCGCACTGGCCCAGTGTTTGGAAAGTACGTGCCTCATCTCCCCACTCTGGATCTGATGCTCCTTCGGGGCCCCCACAGGGTTGAACCCACAATAGTTGTAGGTTCCTAATGTCATTTTGCTAAACAAATTTCACATCTACTATCTCATTTCAGCTTCAGAACAACCCTATGAGAAAGGCAGAAGTGCAAGCTATTATGCCATTTAGCAGATGGAAAAACTGAGGCATGGAGAGTTTATTACATGACATAACAACACAGCCAGGCCTCTGGTTCGCAGCCTGGGCCCTTTGTACTGCATCATCCACGCATCCATCTACTCTTCCATTTTTCCCGTAGCCACCCTCACTTTCCCAAAAGACACCAGGAAGCTTATCCCAGGGACCCAGCAGAAGGCAGAGAATAAGCCCAACCCAGGGAAGAGTGCCCCTTCCAGGGCCACAGCCTCTCACACACCCCTGGCAGCCAGATGCCTGGGGTGGGTAACAATGGAGCTAAAAATAGGGCAGGAGGCTGAGTGGCCAGCTGCAGGAAACATCTGCCTCAGCTGCAGAACAAACACAGAGGAAGTCACCATGCTCCAGGGCTCCCCTGCTCCCGGGCCAGGCGAGAGCTGGGGGAGGAGGTTAGAGAGGAAGGGGGCATCACACTTTCAGTCTGTACCCAGGGTAGGAGCTCAGACCAGCCCACTGCCAGCCCTGGGCCTCATCCCCCAACACCCAACACACACACACACACACACACACACACACACACACGTGCGCGCGCACACACGCACACACACACACACACACACACACACACACTCGCAAACACAAGAGGGTCTAAATTCCCCTTAGCCACCAACGTGTATCTTAGAGTCATAGCCGCCTCTGAGACCCTAGTCTGTCCCTCTCATTCTATAGAAGAGGAAACTAAGGTATAGAGTAGGCCAGAGACCTGCCCAGTCACAGAGACAGTGGCCAGCAGGGCCAGGACCAGGGGCCTCCTACCCCTCTCCCTGCACCTCCCTGCTGTTCTGCTTCACTTTACTGAGCAGGGAAGACCCTGACCAGGAAGAGCTCTCTTGCTCCAGAGAACGAAGCACAAGGTCAAAGTGCTCTCAGGACAGTACTAAGACATCGTTGCCTTTCTCACCATGAGGAGCAAAGGCCACGGTGGGTGAAACTGCTGGAGGCTCAGCAGGAGGCCCAGCAGTGGCCCGGAACTGGGCTGGTCATCACTTGCGGTGACAAAATACACCAGTGTCACTTAAGAATGTCCTTGATGGAGCAGTGAAACCGATTAATTTCACTGACTCTCAGCCCTTGAGTACATGTCTCTTCAATATTCTGTGTGCTGACCTGGGAAGAGCACGTGGGCTAGTTGCTGGCATACGACAGATGTCTGCAGGACAAGCCCTTGTGAGCTGCTCTGCGCTGTCCGCAGAACCAGCCTCTTTGTCCGTGCAGCACCACTTTCATGTGAAAGAATGGCTGACAAACAAATGATGGTTATTCACAATTGGATATTTGGTAGACATTTTCTCAAAAATGAATAAAGTGAGCCTGTCCCTTCAAGGAAAACAACTGAGAGCATTTATTGTCAGTGATAAAGTTTGAACTTTTAAGGAAAACTTAGAATTCTCGAAAACTTGCATCAGCCACCAGGAATTTAAAAGCTTCGTAAAACACAAACGTTTTGCAATGATATGGTTAACATATGTAATTTTTGGATATGATGAAATCAACTGTGCCATATTTGGAACATCTGAACAACTCAGTGAACCAATATGTTCCCAATGACTGATACATGGTGTTACAAAATCACACCTGGTCAAAGAGCCATTCACAGGAGAAGAGAGTCCAATGCATTTTAATGTAACAAAATATGAAAAGTTCATTAATATGTTTTCAGAGTCTACATTCCCTTTAAGAAACTGTCACTTGTTGAACTTCTATGTAGTATCAAAGGAAAATACCCACAGGCTAACAAAATACTCCTCCCTTTTCCAAAAACCTACCTGTGTGAAGCTGGATTTTCTTCCTATACTTCAATTGAAACAACATATCACAACAGATTGAACGCAGGAACGGATATGAGAATCTAGCTGTCTTCTTTAAACCAGACATTAAAGAGATTTGCAAAATGGCAAAACAATGCTACTCTTCCTACTGTATTTAAAACATAGTTATTTTTCAGGAAAAAATTTATTTATTTTAACATATAATGGGTTTGCTATCGTTATTTTTTAAATGAATGTATAAATATATGCTTTTAAATATACTGTTTTAATTTCTAATATTGTAAATATCAAGTTATAAATATATCACCCACATAGACAAGAGCTCTTTGGGGTCTTCAATTTTTAAGAGTGTAAAGGAAGGAGTATTGAGACTAAAAAGTTTGCAAATAGCCGTGATTTAACCCCCACCATAAGCCCTTGGTTATTGTGTCCTAGCATTATTCCCATTTTACAGCTACAGACACTGAGGCACAGAGGGTCTCTGTAATCTGCTCAAGGGTACACTGGTGGCTGAAAGCCTCTGAGTGCATGCTCTAAACCTCTAAGCTGTCCCTCACCTAACATCATGCTCCCAAGGTAAGTACAGAAGGATGAACAATGACACACTACAATGGGAACCAGAGAAGCGAAAGAACATAAGTAAATATTTATATAATCTTGGGGCATAACAGAACTTTCTATGCAAATGCTAGAGGAGACATAAAGTTATGTATCAATAGACCAGACTACATTAAAAAATGGTCAGCTTTTAACCAACACAGAAAAACCACAAAGTTATAAGGCAAATTACAAATTGGATAAAAATATTTTCAACAGGACTTCCCTGGTGGCACAGTGGTTGAGTCCGCCTGCCAATGCAGAGGACGCGGGTTCGTGCCCCGGTCTGGGAAGATCCCACATGCCACGTAGCAGCTAGGCCCGTGAGCCATGGCCGCTGAGCCTTCACGTCCGGAGCCTGTGCTCCGCAACGGGAGAGGCCACAACAGTGAGAGGCCCGCGTAACGCAAAAAAAAAAAAAAAAAAAAAAAAAATTCAACCTATTTTTATTATTTATCATATTTAATATAGAAGGGTTTTTTAAAATGAGAAAACAAGTATGTCTTAAAAGTAAAGCATACCAGGGACTTCCCTGGCAGTCCAGTGGTTAAGACTCCAAGCTTCCAATGCAGGGGGCGTGGGTTCGATCCCTGGTCAGGGAACTAAGATCTCGCATGCCGCACAGCGTGGACAAAAACTTTAAAAAGAAATTTTTTTTAAAGTAAAGCATACCAAAAAAACAAAACCAAAAACTCAGCAAAGAAGAAATACAAATGACCATGACAGTGAGAAAAGATATTCACCTAATTTAAAAATTGGGAACAAGGAGCTGCCACGTGTTGCCTTTCATGGCATCATAAGCACAGCAGGATGAAAACAACAGGTCTCTGCATGGGTGCCAGGGATGCGCTCCCTCCTAAGCACCTGGCAGGATGTAAATTGGCACAGCTCCCTGGACGACAATCTGGCAATACTCCTAAAATATCTTAACAATTTACAACACTTTGATCCAGCAATTCATCAGCTGAGTCAAAGGAAATAATCAAAGATACGGCCACGAAGGTGTTGGGTACAGCTTTGTTTATATTAGTCAAAGACTGGAAACATCTTTCACATCAACAGTGGTCAAAGTTGAACGTATCATGGACATCATCACATCGTCATTAAAATGGACAGAGCATCAGATGACCGTCCCTAACAGAATGTGGAGCCAAAGACACCAACATAAGCAAACACTATATGATAGCATTTATCTAAAACTCAAAATCAGGCCAAAGTAGTGTATGGTGTTGGAAATCAGGCACAAAGTCACGTCTGGTGCAGGAAGGAGGTAGGGACAGTGATGGGGTACAGGGTCGGGGTGCTGGAGGAATTCTGTTTCTTGACTTGGTGAGGCTCCGAAGGCTGTGCTCACTTCGTACAATCATCGAGCTGTATACTTGTGATGTGTGTTAAATTTCAACTTAAAAGTTTCCAAAAAAAGTTTCCTTCAAAAGAAGCAAGGAGCAGTTTATTTACTGACATAGGAAAATATCTATTGTATGTTGAGTTTGAAAAAAAAAAAAAAAAAAAAAGACACTAAACAGTAATTTACAGCTTCATCCCATTGAAAAGGAGAGAGGGTTCCTGTACACAAGCACAAACACTCACACACAATCACACACACACACCACAAAAAATGTCTGGAAGGACAAATCTCAAAACATTAATGATAAACTGTGATTATCACTGAGAAGTGGGATCACAGATGATTTTTCTAATCTTCCTGCATATCTTTATTTACTCTGATTTTCCTATATAAATATATACTATTTATAGAAAAAAGAAAGGGGAAAAAGGAACTACACAGTATGCACACTACACTGATGCCAGGGACCAGGGTTCTCCATCAACTTTACAGCCCGAGGAGACCCTGATCCCACAGGAAAAGAGCAGAGGAGTGGGGATGCTCCTGAGTTGCCACTGAGGAAAAGCTAAATACCTTCCGGGGAATAAACCAGGACACTGGGGTCAGAGGGGCCTGGGTAGGCTCCCAGCACCATCCCCCCACCAGAGACCCAGGTCAGTTCCTGAGCTTCTATGAGCCTCAGGGTCCCTGCAGTGAAGTGAGGATTAAATGAGGTCAAGGATGTCCTGGGCTGACCAGCTCAGTTCTTGAGGCAGATCTGACACACAGGCTCCCCCAGGTTCCACAGAAGAAGAAAAGGAGGCCCAGGGAGGCTGAATGACCTCCTCACCTTACCCTACAGGCCTGTGACCCCGGGGGACACCCACAGAGGCCCCACAATTGCAGTGTGGTCCAGAGGCCTGACCTCGAGAAGTGCCCTGCCCTCCCTGGGCCCCAGTGCCCCCAGAATAAAAGGTGTCAGCTGGGCATTGAACTTGACCTCAGGAAGCCTCCCTTGGACCCCACACCCATGATTCCCATGAAACCCGCATGTGGAAGGCTGTGGCAGGAAAGGTGGCCAGCTTATCCAGACAGGAAGTGACCTCGCCGGATGAAGGACAGGCCAACATTCCATGGGGAGCCCCACCTGCTGGTGACCTTCAGGGTCATGGGAGCCAGGAGTGGGTGGGCACACAGTGGCCAAGGAGGAAACAGGATTTACTGCAGAAGGCCAGGCACATGGCAGACCCCCAGGCAGGGAAGTGACTTCATTTCACACTCTGTCCTCGCTTCCGCCCCTGGCCTGGCAGGGAGTTAACCCTGAAGGGGCCAAGCTTCACCAGCCCTGGCGAACTCTACACAGGCCCAGGGCCTGAGAATCCAGGCTTTCTCTTCTCCCTCGTCCAATGATCCCCAATCCACAGATGAGGAAACTGAGGCTTAGAGAGGCTGACAACATGGCAGGAACTCCAGGACCTTTCCCATTACCCTGAGCTGCAGAGAGGAGGTAGATGCTAATTCAGGGTTGGGAACTCCAAGAAGGCTTCCTGGAAGAGGAGGCCACTGAACTTTTCCTGCAAGAGGAGGCCACTGAGCTGGGCTTTGTATGATGAGCAACATTTGACAGACAAGAAAGTCATTCTGGGGGCTTCCCTAGTGGCGCAGTGGTTAAGAATCCGCCTGCCAATGCAGGGGACACAGGTTCGAGCCCTGGTCCGGGAAGATCCCACATGCCGCGAAGCAACCAAGCCCTTGCGCCACAACTACTGAGCCTGCGCTCTAGAGCCCACATGCTACAACCACTGAAGCCCACGCGCCCTAGAGCCCATGCTCTGCAACAGGAGAAGCCACCGCACCACAAAGAAGAGTAGCCCCCGCTCACCGCAACAAGAGAAAGCCCGTGCGCAGCAACAAAGACCCAACACAGCCAATAAATAAATAAATAAAGTAAATAAAATAAATTTTTAAAAAAAGAAAGAAAGTCATTCTGAACAGAGGGAACAGCATAGAGAGAGAGATGCTTGGTACTGTGCAGAGCCTCCTAGGAAGTATTATTATTATGGCATTGTGAGGCTAGAATACAGGATGGGGTAAGGTTGGTTTAAGCCCCAAGTGCCTTGGGGACCATGTCAGAGAGTTAGGATGTTGCTCTGTGGGGTGAGATGTGCTGTCCAGGCCGGGGTAATTGGAGAGAGCCACCCTGTGTCAACCTAAGATGGCTGCATGGAGGAGGCAGTCTGTGGGAAGCCAACTCAGAAAGGGTTAAATATTGCTCTGGGGCTGCTGGGGCCCAGAGCTCAGCAGGCCTCACCCCACCATGACATTACCCCCAACTAAACTTGGTTTCTCTGTGAAAGAGAAGGGAAAGGAATTAAGAGTACCAACAGTCCAGTGTGCCAAGGTCTCTGCCAGATGCCAAACTGATAAAATAGAAGGGCACTAAGTACACAGCTGCCTAGGTTCAAGCCCAAGCTCCACCACCACCAGCTGTGTGACCTTGACAGAAACACTTAACCTCTCTGTGTTTCAACAGCTGTCAAATAAAGACAAAGACCCTGCCCACCTTTGAGGGCTGTGAGGATTAACTGACATGATAATCCTTGTATATGCCCACTTGAGCACCCACAGCCAGTATTCAATGAATATTCACTACGTTATTTCTCCATTCTGACCCACACTGAGGCTGAATTAATCAGCTTAGATCACACGGCAAAGAAACAGCGGAGCCAAGATTCAAACTGGGGCCTCTGTGGCCCCAGCGCCCAGGCTTATCCCAGCCCATCAGGCAAAACAAAGCCTGAAACCCTAAAACCTAAAACTCACCAGCCATGGCTCCCCAGGCCTCAGGGCGGTTTCTGACAGGCGAAGCGCTCCACCACCTCAAACCTCCAGTGGCTAAGGGGAGAGCAGGGAGAAATCTCCAGGGCACAGGAGGGAAAGAAAAATATTTCTAACTTCTCCCTCTTCCTGTTTATCTATCCTCTCAATCCCAAAACTCCTGGTAGTTATTTGTTCAGAGAAAGTTCTGCCAAGAGTGACATCCTGCTGCTGCCTGCCCTGCCAGGCTTGTGCTGGACGAAGTGGCCCCTGCCAGCCTGTGCTGGTGGGGGTGGGGGGGCACTGAGGCCCACATCCCTGCAGACCCCTGCCCGGCCCAAGGAGGCTGCTTCACAAAGGGGCTTTCAACAGAAACCACGGCCCAGGAAGGGGGACCTGGGCCAGGGAGGAGGAGCCACTGCCCTTGTCTCCTCGGAGCCAGCTGGCACCCATCGGCTCCACACTCAGCTCCAATCAGCTGATGAGAAGAATTCGAGGAAATGACTCTCAGTCTGAGCGGGGAACTGCCCTGGATGGCAGCGGCAACTCGGATCACAGGCTTTGCAGGCAGGCAGACCCAGCGTCCAATGACTTGCTGTGTGACCTTGGCCAAGTTACTGAGCCTAGTACCCTTATCTGTAAAATGAGGATAATATTAGTACCTACTTCATAAGGAGGTGGTGAGGATTACATGAGACAACATAGGGGAAGGGCTGGCGCCTAGGAGATGTGAATAAATGTTATTTATTTCCCACTCCCACAGACAAGTTGATCCCCTCACTCATTCCTGTAGATTTGAGGTTCCTTTAAAATGTGCTCCAAAGAACAATTACAGCCTTCAAAAGGAATGAAATTCTGACACATGCTACGACCTGGATGAACCTTGAAGACATTATGCTAAGTGTTTACATAAGCCAGACACAAAAGGACAATCACAATGATTCCACTTATATGAGGTACCTAGAGTAGTCAAATTCACGGAGACAGAAAGAAGAAGGGGGGTTACCAAGGGCTGGGGGTGATGGGGAGTTAGCATTTAATAAGCACAAAGCTTCCATTTGGGAAAATTTTAAAGTTCTGGAGCTGGATGGTGGTGATGGTTGCACAACAATGTGAATGTACTTAATGCCACTTAGTTGTACAATTAAAAATGGTTGGGCTTCCCTGGTGGTGCAGTGGTTGAGAGTCCGCCTGCCGATGCAGGGGACACGGGTTCGTGCCCCGGTCCGGGAAGATCCCACATGCCGCAAAGCGGCTGGGCCCATGAGCCATGGCCGCTGAGCCTGCGCGTCCGGACAACGGGAGAGGCCACAACAGTGAGAGGCCCGCGTACCGCAAAAAAAAAAAAAAAAAAAAATGGTTAAAAGGGTAAATCGTATGGTATGTATATTTTACCTCAATAAGCACAGGGAGCTCAGCTCAGTGCTCTGTGATGACCTAGATGGGGGAGGGGAGGGGGAAGGGGAGGGAGGGAGGTCCAAGAAGGAGGAGATATAGGTATACATATAGTTGATTCACTTCATTGTACAGCAGAAACTAACACAACACTGTAAAGCAATTTTACTCCAATAAAAACAAAACGCCCATATTCCTTTCTGTCCCCACCCTTGGAGAGTTCAGGGTGGAGAGGTGGGACAGGTATGTAAATAGCTAAATAGCTATTTAGCTATTTAGCTCCTCCTGAGGAGCTGGTGCCACAGAACTGAGTGGAGGGAGCTGAGAAAAGAGACCCGAGGCTGCCTCTGCGGCCTTGGGAGGGCTGCTGGAGAAGGCGGTCCCAGCCAGGCATGCGCCAGCCCCAGACGAAGCCGCTCAGTGAGGGTCTTTCCAGTACGAGGAGGGGTCTGACCCTCCACAAGGCTGGGGTGAGAAGAAGCAGGCCAGGGGTGGAAAGTGTTGGTAAGAGCAGGGTGAGAGGGCTTGGGGGTGGGGTAGATAGGCTGATTTTACCCATGAGTCATCATGTGACCTTGAGCAAGTACTTCCCCTTCTGGATCTACACTGGATCTACCTCTGGGTTCTATCCCAGCACCCAGCAAGCACCCCTGGATCTACATCCTAGAGAAGTGAGTGTTTGTGTCCACAGGCAAGAGTGTTCAGCAGCTTTTCTCATAATCCCCCCAAAACTGGAAACTAGGCAAAAGTCCATCTACAGGGAAAAATAAATATATATATATAGTGATACATCCACACAATGGAATACTACACAGCAATGAAAAAGACAGGCTGTAGCAACACATATGAATCGCAGACTTCATGTTGAGAGGAAGAAGCCAGAAGAAGCCAGATTAAAATAGCTCATACCATACGGTTCCAATCACATCCAATCAAGAACAGGCAAGACTCATCCTTGAAAGGCATTCAGAAGCATGGCCACTTGAGAGGATGGGGGCGTCTGGTAACTGACTGGGAAAGGACCCCAGGGAATCTCCCAGGCCACGGATAATGTTCTATATCTTGACCTGGGTATGGGTTACACAGGTGTAACAATTCATCAAACCACACCCTGGTTTACTGTCTGAAAATTCGACCTCAATTTACAAAATAAAATACAAACAGCTAATAACTCATACTCTGTCCTCCTCTGAGGGCTGCAGTGAGGTGACACTGCGAAGCTGGATGTGGAAAGGTTATGGAAGGTGTTGGGTGGTGGGTAAGAACACAGGCTGGGAGTCACAAGGACCAGGGTTCAAGTCCTCATGCTCCCTCTGACTGGATATGATCTTTTCTTCTGTGATTTTTTTTGTTGCTGTTGGCCACATTTTTTATTACGAAATGTGTACTTAGTGCCACAAGTCAAACAAGGATGTATAAAGAAAAAGTTTATGCCTGTCTCATCCCCCTCCGAGCCCACCAGTTAAGCTTCCTTCTACAACAAGCTTTCTTTCCTTAGCAAGACAACACAAACAGCCCCTCCCAGTTAATTACATATAACTCCAACCCTGTCTGTTTAATGGTGGTGTGTCATTTCATTGTATCACTACTCATTCAACAAAGAGCTACTAAGTATTAACCATGTCAACCAGATAGGAACCTGGGAGCAGACGTTCCCACAACAGAGAGAAAGAGAGGGAGGGAGTCAACAAACAAATACAATAGTGGAGCTTCCCTGGTGGTGCAGTGGTTAAGAATCCGCCTGCCAATGCAGGGGACACGGGTTTAAGCCCTGGTCCGGGAAGATCCCACATCCCGCGGAGCAACTAAGCCCAGGTGCCACAACTACTTAGCCTGTGCTCTAGAGCCCGTGAGCCACAACTACTGAGCCCACGTGCCACAACTACTGAAGCCCGCCTGCCTAGAGCCCATGCTCCACAACGAGAAGCCACAGCAATGAGAAACCCGTGCACCGCAACGAAGAGTAGCCCCCGCTCGCCGCAACTAGAGAAAGCCCACACGCAGCAACAAAGACCCAACGCAGCCAAAAATAAAATAAATACATTTTTTTTTTTAAAAAAAGAAATACAATAGTGACACATTGCATACACTGTGATGAGGGCTCCAAGGGCTGAGATGCTGAGATAGAAAATGAGGAAGGTAGGAAAAGGACATACAGATCTTCAACTTATGACGGGGTTACCTCCTAATAAACCCATCATAAATTGAACATATCGCAAGTCAAAAATGCATTTAACACACCTCACCTACTGAACAACTTAGCTAGCCCACCTTAAACATGCTCAGAACACTTACATTAGCCTACGGTTGGGCAAAATCATCTAACAAGAAGCCTATTTTATAATACAGTTTGAATCCCTCGTGTAATTTATTGAATACTACACCAAAAGTGAAAAGAACGGTTGTATGGGTGCAGAATGGTTATACGTGTATCAGTTGTTTACCCTCGTGACCGCGTTGCTGACAGAGCTGTGGCTACTGCTGCCCAGCAATCACGGGAGAGGAGCGCACCGCACATCACTAGCCCAAGAAACGATCCAAATGCAAAATTCCAAGTACGGTTCCTACTGACTGCATATCTCTTTCACGCCATCTTAAAATCAAAAAGTCATAAGTCGAACCACCGTAAGTTGGGGACCGTCTATATTGTAGATATGATGGTCACGGAAGGCCTATGCTTGACATCTAAAGAACAGGAAGGTTTGGGCCACGTGAAAAGCAGGCCAGGAAGAGGAACACAGCCCATGCCAGGGTGCTGCGTGGGGAGAACGCAGAAGTGAAAGGAGACAGTGTGGTCTCTGGGGCACGGCCACTCAATCCCTGTGCACAAAGCCTTATGTCCTGATAATCTGACTTCTTTAGGACAGGCTCCCAAAATTTGGACTGCTTAGATGAAAAGGCATGTGCGTTTTAAAAACCAGAGTAACTAAGTGCCATGTTACTTTTTCCAAACAGCTGTAGCACATCCTACAGCAACCAGAATTGCTTAAGACACATCCTCATTGGTTCAAGAAGTTATGGATCCTTTCCATTTTTGCCCACATGAAAGCTCTCTGTTTCCACACAAAAGCTCTCCACACCCAATTCACAGAATGGGGTAAATGACAGCTCTTCCTCCTCAGGATTCAGCGAGGTTTAACTGAGAAATAAATCCATCTAAGCTGCTGAGCCCAGCGCCTAGCACAGAGTGAGCGCTCAACAAACGGGGCAGGCTGTTCCATCACCCGCATGAATGCCAACTCCGCAGTTACCATTTTAACAAAGGGAGCTTCCTAAAGGGAGCTTGGAAGCCTCAAATCCACGAGGTTTAGCATGGCTGTCCCTAGACACAGGGTCATAGAGAGAAGGAGGTGGAACTATGGCTCAGCAAAAGGGCACTGGGAGTCAAGAGACTAGGTTCAAGTGAACCTTTCTGAGACTCAGCTTCCTCATCTATAAAATGGCCCAATTCACTCTCTCTTGATGCAGCCATTCTACAAACGTTTCCGGGGCATCTGCCATGTGCAGGGCATTGTTCTAGGAGCTAACAGTACAGAATAAAACTTCCTGCCTCATACATGCTAGCTAGAGACACAGAAATAAATTATATAAATTAGTAAAATATATGGTATATCAAGAGGTGATAACTGATAAGAAAGAAAAGGGTTATGGAGATAAGGCACGGAATTTTAGGGTATCCAAGGGAGGCTTCACATTTGAGTAAAGACCTGAAGGAAGTTACATGGCAAGCTATGTGGCTCTGGGGAGGAAAAGCATCCCTGGTCAAGGGATCAGTTGTGCAAATGCCCTGAGGTGGGGTGTTCCCAATGTTTTGCAGAAGCCATGAGGCAGCCGGTTTGGCTGGAGCAGGGTGAGAGCGAGCGGGTGGGTACTAGATGGAGGCCACAGTAAGGACACTAGCCTTCTCTGTAGGTAAATGAGGAACTACTGGGTGGGGGGGGCCTGGGGCAGAGAAGTACCCTGGGCTGACTTTCACATTCCAACAAGGTCACCCTGCTGCTGTGCTAGAAGAGGCTGTCGGGGGCTGAGCACGGAAGCCACACGCCTGTTAGGAGTCTTCTGCAACCGCGCAAGTGATGCTAGCGGCTTGGGCCCGCAGCATGGCTCATCCTGGACCCATTTTGAAGGTAAGCCAAGAGGACCTGCTGACACGTTTCTGAGGTGTGAGAGACACAGAGGAACCACGGATGACTTCAGGTTTGGCCCTAACAACTAAGGGACGGGGCTGCCACTCACTGAGATGGGACAAAGGGGGAAGCATGTGCAGTGAGGGCTGAGCAGACAGACAGGGCAGCCATGGTCTCCATTCCAAGCAATCTCAGAAGGAAGCAGCAGGCCCTGGAGACCTGAAAAGAAAGAGGAGCTGGCCCTGAGGCCTGTGCAGCTCCCTCTGGAAAGCAATACGAAAGCCAGAGAGGGGAAGGTGGCGTCAGAGGTCTGACCTGCCACACGTCTGACCCACTACAGGCCTTGCTGCCCACAGAGCCCAGGCCACGGCCACGGCTGGCTGCTCACGGGCGCACGTCAGAGGTGGGGAAACTGAGGGCACTGAGTTCTACAGTGAGCACCTCTCATTTAGAAGCCAGAAAAGGCCAGGGCGATTTAAGGCTGGGAGGCAGACAGCTCCCACCTACCACCCCAAACAGGGACAATGGGGCTGAAGCCTGTAGTCCTCACCACCCAGGAAGTCCACAGGATCCCAAGAGGTGATGAGGACTCTGGGTTGCCCAGAGCTGAGAATATGACTCGATCCAGACTCCAAGGATGTCTGCTTCGGGGTCCATGAGCTCTCCCCTGTCCCCCTCACCACTGGGATTTAATTCACATAACCATGAAGTTCACCCTTATAAAATATACAATTCGGTGGCATTTAATACATTCACATTGTTGTACAACCATCACTACAACCTAATTCCAGAATATCAAACCCAAAAAGTTAAACATGGAATTATCGTATGACCCAGCAATTCCATTCCTAGGTACATACCCAAGAGAACTGAAAACAGGTACATGAATGTTCTAGTCACAACAGCCAAAAGGTAGGAACAATCCAAATGTCCATCAAATGATAAATGGATAAACAAAACGTGGTATATTCACACAATGGATTATTATTCAGCCACAAAAAGAAATGAAGCACTGATACACACTACAATGTAGTCGAACTTTGATAACAACATTACACCAAGTGAAAGAAGCCCAGACACAGAAAGTCACGTATTGTATGACTCCATTTCTATGAAATACCCAAAAGAGGTAAATCCATAGAGACAAGAGCGTAGATTAGTGGTGCCAGGGGCTGGGGAGGGGGGGGGGAATCAGGAGTGACTGCTTTATAGATACGGAGTTTCCTTTGGGGTGACGCATATGTTTGGGATACTGAACATTACTAATCATCAAGGAAATGCAGATCAAAAGCACAATGAGATATCACCTCACACCTGTCAGGATGGCTATTATCAAAGACAAAAGACAAGTGTTGGCAAGGATGTGGAGAAATTGGACCCCTTGCACGCTGCTGGTGGGAACGTAGTATGGTGCAGCCACTGTGGAAAACTGCACAGAGGTTCCTAAAAATTAAAAATAGAACTTCCAGATGATCCAGCAATCCCACTTCTGGGTATTTATCCAAAAGAACTGAAATCAGGATCTCAAAAGAGGTATTAGCGTACCCATGTTCACTACAGCATGAGACACAACAGCCAAGAGGTGGAAGCAACCCAAACGTCCATCGATGATGGATGAATGGATAAAGAAAATGCGGTACATACACACGATGGAATATTATTCAGTCTTTAAAAAGAAGGAAATTCTGCAGTATGCAACCACATGGACGAACCTTGAGGACATTACGTTAAGTGAAATAAGCCAGTCACAGAAAGACAAATACTGCGTGATTCCACTTACATGAGGGATCTAAAGTAGTCAGATTCATAAATGGAATGATGGTTGCCAGGGGCTGGGCGAAGGGAGAAATGGGGAGTTACTAATCAACAGGCACAAAGTTTCGGTTAAGCAAAGTGAATCAGCTCTAGAGATCCGCTGTACAGCATTGTCCTTATAGTCAAAAATAAGATATTATGGGTTTCCCTGGTGGCGCAGTGGTTGAGAGTCCGCCTGCCGATGCAGGAGACGCGGGTTCGTGCCCCGGTCCGGGAAGATCCCACATGCTGTGGAGCGGCTGGGCCCGTGAGCCATGGCCGCTGAGCCTGCGCGTCCGGAGCCTGTGCTCCGCAACGGGAGAGGCCACAACAGTGAGCGGCCCGCGTACCGCAAAAAAAATTTGTTAAGAGGGTAGTTCTCATGTTAAGTGTTCTTACCACAATAAAATAAAAATTTTTTCAATGTTTTGGAGTTAGGTAGACGTGATGGCTGCACAGTTTTGTGAATGTGCTAAATACCACTGAATTGTACACTTTGAAACAGCTAATTTTATGTTATATGGATTTCACCTCGATTTAAAAAAGTCTCCAATAAAAATGTTAAAAAATAATAATAAAAAAAAATTTTTAAGTGATGAGAGCATGCCCTGGGACATCCAAATGACCGTCTCAGAAGCAAGTGCTGCTGAGCAATCTGGGGCTCCGGCCTGCTCCTGTGTTTCTGATCCAGTTCCTTCTTTGTGAAGGCCAAATGACATCACTGCACACGCCACCAACAAAGCTTGTGCTTCAAAGAAGAGAAGGGGGTGGGGTGGAGAACTGAGCCACCCTGTAGCCCAGGGCAGCCTGGATGTGCCCAGTTCAAAGGCCCAATCTCTTAGCAGTCAGGACTGTGTTCGTGTTGAGAGCATCCGTGTGAATAGAGCAAAGCCCATCTCTGTGCCAAATTCCTGATTCCCACGAGAAGTGGGCTTAAGAGCCGCTATATGCAGATTTCAATAACGCCATTATTACACCCGTATCTTTGATCAAATGAGCCAGCTTTCCAGGTTATCAAGTGGTGTACTATTAAAACAGCCATTTGGGGATTACTCATTGGCAGTTCAGGCTCAAATGTGGGTATAGTCGGCCAGCCACATCTTTGGGTTCTGTAACCCTCGGATTCAACCAACCTCAGATTGAAAAAATTTGAAAAAATTCCAGATAGTTCCAAAAAGCAAAACTTGAATTTGCTGTGTGCTGGCAACTATTTACATAGCATTTACATTGTATTTGCAACTATCAACATAACATTTACATTACACTAGGTATTATAAGTAACCTAGAGGTGATTTAAAAGATAGGGGAGGATGTGTATAGGTTATACTGTGCCATTTTATATAAGGGACTTGAGCATCTTGACTTTGGAATCCGTGAGGGTCCTGAAACCAATCCCCCCACCCAGGATGCTGCCGAGGGACAACCGTAATCAGAATCACCCCAAACCAACCAGCCAGCCAGCCCGCCCAGCAGGCACAAGTGACAGAAGCAGGGGAAACAAGGGGCCAGCTCTCTGCTATCAACCCAACGACGGCAATTTCATTTCAGTTCACATCCTTCCAATTAAATTAACATTGCTCATTTGAAATGGGCCAGCTTTCTGGTTTTATTAGTTTTATTCTGGCTTTATTTCATGTTTGCTTTATACTTATGTAAAAACTATGTAAGTCTGAGGCACTTACACCTAGTTTTATATTTGTACATTTAAGTTATATTCTAATAAGAAAATTTAAATCAACAGGTGAGGCTTTTTCTTTCCTTTAAAAGGGAGTCCAGACATACTTATGATTCCATTCATATGAAATGTCCAGAACAAGCAAATCTATAGAGACAGAAAGTAGACTTGTGGGGTGGGGACTGATGACTAATGAGTACAGGGTATTTTTCTGGTTTAATGAAAATGTAAAATTAGACTATAGTGACAGCCGTGCAACTCTTTGAATACACTAAAAGCTATTGAACTGTACACTTTACATCACTGAACTGTATGGCTTGTGAGTTAAAACTCAATAAAGCTATTTTTAAAAGTGGGGGGAGGGTCGACCTATTACCCAGGTTTGAGCTGAATTACGCTGTAAAAATCACAGGGAAATCAACAAACCCACCTATTCAGGGCTTCCCTTCCAGGCCTACTCTACTCTTCCTCCCCCTATACTGTGCCCAAGGGCTCAGGAGACAGAGGCTAAGATGAAACCCTAAATCACAAGCCAAGCCCACCCTGGGTGAGCAGGTGGCTGGCCTCAGACACCACAACACAGGATTCTTACCTCTTGGAATCCACTTCACACAACAGTATTAAGGCACTATTTGATTATTAAATTCGGAAAAACTTAAAAACAATGAAAACGACCAAAGTCAGTAAGTATGCAAGGAATGTAATTCATACATCAGAGGCAGCCTCAAGGAAAGAAGCATGACAATAAAGGTTCAGCACCTCAGTGACCCGGCTGGCTGGGGATGGCGTAGAGCCAGGAGCCAGCACATCTGAGCACAGGCAGTCCCCATCCTGGGGAGGCAGCCGACATCCCCACCCTTCACCCACACTCGCCCAGCACAGCCTGCCCGCAGGACAGGGTCCCGATCCAAGCACGCGGCTTGCCTCCAGCCTCAGCAAGGAGCAACTCCGCGGCAACAAGAAGGGAGGCCTCAAGGGCCCATCTTCTGTCGACCCAGCAAATCTCCCTCTCCTCGGGACTATTCCTTCCAGTGGCACTTTACAGAGACAGGAAGAGGAAGCCCCTGCCGGCAGCTGCTGGGTAGGAGGCGCTGGTGAAGCCAGCAGGAGTGCACGTCCACCCCTGACAGACGGACCCCTTTTGTCCCAATGCCTCCCTCCCTCCACAAACCTCTTGGAACTGACCACCTCCAGGAAGCCGCCTTCTGTCTCCCCAAAGGTTCACTGAGCCCCAGCTCGGAGCCGGGGGAGGGGGAGGGAGTGGACACCTTTTCATCTGGCCCAGGCCCCCACCTCTGAGCCCTCAGCTCAGGGCTGGCTCCCAGGGAACACGGAGAACTCATATGGCTGTGCTGGGAACACCCCCAAGACCAAGGGCTAAGTGAAGAAGTGGGCCCCAGAACCGTGGACCAAGTGCCATCCCATCTATATCCCCAAATCAAAACTACAAAAACTCACACAGAGGCACAGAAAAGAAAACGGTGCGATATTCACAAATTGCTGAGAGGGATGCCTCGGGGGAAGAGAGTAAGTCAGGAGGGGGAAGTGGCTTTCAGATTTTACTTTCTCTCTCTCTCTCTCTGAAGCTACTACCTGAATCCTTCATAAAGATAACTACTTAATTTTGTTTTAACTGAAAACATTTTCAAAAGCAGGGTAGACATCCATCAACTGGAAGCTCGGTAAGCAAGCTATGCTCCCCGCACACATTGGGATGAAAAAGGAAGGCACTCCTGGAACACAAGACAACGTGGACGAGACTCGAGAACATTACGCTTAGTAGAATAGGCAGAAATAAAAAATACCTATTATCTACCTGAGTCCACTTATGTGAAAATCTAGAAAAAAGCAAAACCAGAGTGACAGGAGATAAGCGGCCTGGGACCAGGCGTGGGAGTGGCTACTGACGGCAGGGGAGCCCCAGGAAAGCTTCTGGGTGATGGAAGCGTTTGCGCACTCGACTGGAGTGGGGCTGCACGCCCATGGCCTTCACCGACACTCAGCCAGCTGCCCCCTAGGCTGGGTGACTGTTATGGTATGTGTACCTCAATAAAACTTCCTTTCTAAGTGAGGTAGAAGGAATGGAGTCAGTGCTTAATGAGAAAGGGGTCTTCTTCCTTTGGGGTGATGAAAATGTTTTGGAACTTGATGGAAGTGGTGGTCCCACAACACTGCGAATGTACTCAATGCCACTCGACTGTGTACTTCAACATGGTCAATTTTACGTCAAGTGAATTTCACCTCAATTTTTTTTTTTTTAATTTTAAGTAGACGTAAAAATTTATTACGCCCATTTTGCAGATGAGAAAACTGGGCTCAGAGGAAGCAGTCAACTGCTGGTCCCGGGCTTATCCACCGATGCCTCAGACCCAGTTTAGAGCATCTACTCCCAGCAGAAGAGAAAGACCTGCTCTGTACTTCCCCGGAAGGCTCTGCGGCACCGGGGCCGATCTCCAGAGAGGCCCTTGGCTCTGCGGCATTCGAAAACCAGAGCTTCCCGACAGGCCTCAGAGCAAGCCAGCACAGCACCTGCAGGAGACTCCCAAAGTCTGCGAGCTCCATCAACAGACAGGGCTGCCACGGGGGCAGGGAGTGAGCACTACCAAGCGGGTGGTCTAACTAAGGCTAAAGCAAGGATGGGGGTAGGGGGGGTTCCGATCAGATCCAGGGTGGATGAGGTCTTCTAGGCCCTGCCAGTCAGGGCCCTGGGGAGTTGAGGGGTCGGCACCAACGTCAGGGACCCAGGAGAAGGACTCAGTAACTAGAGGGCAGCAGTCGAAGTGGACACGTCCACCAGCCACTTTGTGACTGGCAGGAGAGGGCTGAACTCCTTCCTGGGGTCTGCAGTTCCAAGAAAAGGAAAAGGAAAAGGGGAGAAGTTCCCCTCTGTGCTTTCTAAACAGAATCTTCAAAAATGCCCAGTGTCCCGGTCCTCCAGTCTGGGGAGGGCCAGGACAGGAGACACACCACCTGCAGATAGGCAGGGCCTGGGGCTCAGCAGCATGCAGAGCCTGGCAAAGCCCAAGGTCATCTGAGGGCACTCACTTCTCTCCTCCCTCGCCCCCCGACATGCCCCCGACCCAGCCTCTTGGCAGTGGGGCTGTTTCTCATGGGCGAGGGAGAGAAGCCAAGCCGTGCACCCACAGCTGTCCCAGCACCACACCCTCCCTCCTCCTGGAATTTCTGAAAGCCCTGCTCCCTGGGAGCCAGCAGGGTTAGGAGCGGCACACCCAGTTCCAAGATGCTTTCTACTGCCTGCCATGGGCATGGAGGTAACCCCAGATGCCCCATGTCTCTCCCTCACCCGTGTGCCCCAGCTCCAGCCCAAGCAGGGGCATCCTTCAGAGCTAAAGCCAGTCCACGTGTCAGTTACAGGAAATAAAACACCTTCTAATTCTACTATTAGACATTCACTCCTTAGGAGAGGTTTCAAAGGCTTCAGTTCATTCCTGAGGAAGGGGACCTGTTAACCTATAGGCACCTCAGCTAAGAGCAAAAACAGGCATGTTGATGCTGGGGTGAGAGCAGTCTGGAGTCCCCAGCTCAATAATGAGGGGTCCCAGGAAGGGCTGGCAGGCATTTATAAGAGGGTGGGAAGGTCCCCTGGAGAACGGGGGGACAGTGAATGTGATTCTTTAAAAGAAAGGGGGAGGTCAGAATTCCGGGGGACCTCTAGCTTATGTCCTAAGAGGCACACCAGGGTTGCCTTTGAGCCCAGTGTGGGAGGGACAGCAGGTCGCAGAAAGGTCTCTCCTGACAGGCCAGGAGTGCGGAGCATGGGTCCCACCCCAGGTCCGTGGATCTTCTCACGTTCCCTAAACACGCCAAGCTGTCACATCTCTGCATGGGCTGCTCATCCTGCTTGGGAAGCCTTTCTCATCCTTGCAAACTCTTGGCCATCCTTCAAAGCCCGCCTGAAGCACCACCCCGTCCCCAGGCAAGCCCTTCCCTCCCTCTGGCTCCAATCACAGCTGGCACAGGCCCTGGGAAGGTACCAGTGGGAGAAGGTAGACATTGTGCCTCTCTCATCTGGCAGGGACTGAGTCTCACTCACCTTTGGTCCCCTGCACCTCATACTGAACCTGGGGGCAGGAAAGCCCAGGAATTGGAACCAAGAAGCCATCCTGTTGCCTTTCCACCATAAGGCACTGTGCAAACAGCCTGGCCTCTGTGGCCTCACAGGTCTCTCCCTCTGCTGAGATTAACTGGAACCATGGTAATAGAAGCACCTAATGTTTACTGAGCACTTACTATGAGCCACACACTATCCCAAGGGCTCTCCATGTGCTACTCCTTTCACCCTTGTGACATTCTCATAAGGGAGTTACTATCATTAATCCTGCTACACAAGGGAATCAGGCACAGAGAGGTTAAGTGAATTGTCTGGTGCCATACAGCTAACAAGAGAGGAAGCCGAAATTCAGACCATAGTGGTCTGGTTCCGGGCCCGGTATTCTTTTTTTGTTTTTTTTTTTTGCGGTATGCGGGTCTCTCACTGTTGTGGCCTCTCCCGTTGCGGAGCATAGGCTCCGGACGCGCAGGCTCAGCGGCCATGGCTCACGGGCCCAGCCACTCCGCGGCATGTGGGATCTTCCCGGACCGGGGCACGAACCTGTGTCCCCTGCATCTGCAGGTGGACTCTCAACCACTGCGCCACCAGGGAAGCCCCCAGTATTCTTAATCGCTACAGGTCTGTTGAGGGGTAGGAAGATGGGTCACTTGTCAGGACAAGCTCTAAGTGGAAGAGGAACTCAGAGATTTTAAAGGCTAGTTCTCCCCGGACCTTCTCTTTCCCCAGGTCCCAGCCAAACACCTAGGAAGAACAGCAGGGCCTCCTCCCAGATCCGGCCTGCTGCTCCCAAGCTCATCCCGGTGCTGAGCACCAGTTCCAGGAAACACAAAAGGCCCATCTGCAAGCCCCCTGGCCCAGGCTGGGAAGATGAACGGCTGCCCGCTGAGAGGCAGAGCCATAATTTGGGGCTATTCTTAGCAAACCACTGGCTCCCCTCCCAGAGGCCCAGCAGGAGGCAGACCCAAGCTTCATACATCCTGCCTGCAGGCGTGCAGAGGTCCCACAGGGCTAAGGAGCGACTGGTGGGCAGGAGGTGAGGACAAAGGCCTCCATCTTTCAAACCAGAGGTGCCTGGCCTGCTAGCCTTCCTTCCCAGGGCCAGGCACCTGGCTGCTGAAGCAGCTCTGGAGAGTCCTGGCCACAGGGGAAGGCTGGTCACCAAGGCTCCACTGACAGTGCTCGCTCTGTGCCAGACCCTGGGCCACACACTTTCCACTGATTATCTCACATTTAACCCTCACCACACCCCAAGGGCAAGGGGTTACTGGCACCATTTTAAAGATCAGACGTTTCACTTTAAAGATGAGTTAGTTAAGACATTAAGTAACTTGCCCAGGTAACAGGGTGAGTTAGCGTCAAGCTGTATCTCCCAATCTCCAGGTTGAGCCATAGCCAGATTGGGGGCAGGGGGGCCTTCCCTGTCCAAGGGTTTGGGGGAGGGGCAGTCCATACCAGAAAGCAAAGGTCTCATCAAAGACCCAACTGCATGTCTACTCTTTCTCTTTCCCTGGGATTGTCCCTTCCCTGCCAAAAACCCTCAGGCTTGGGCTCAGAAGGAGAGTCCCCAGCCAGGTACCTCCCCTACCCTGACCACATGACCTCACTTCAGGAAGCTCTGGAGACCCAGGGGACATGAGCCTCAAAGTTCAAGAAGTCCCTGATGGTGTTTAAGGCATGCACCCAGCCCTGTAACTTAGGGAGGAGGGAGGTCAAAGAACTCTCAGGGTGAAACAGAGGATACTGAGCCCTTTGGGGTCTTCAAACTCCAAAGCGGGAGTCCAGAAATGAAGCCACACCACACAGCACCTGTACCCCCTCCACCCCAAACAGGTCAGCTTTCAGGCACTGCTGCCATGCAGAGTCACAGGGATAACTGAGCAGCACTTGCCTCGGACTATATCTCGGTACCCACCTCCGACTGTGTTCTGCCCTCTGCTGCTGGAAGACTCAGCAGGTATGAGTGCTGTGTTGTCTGTGTCCCAGGTGCCCAGAGCCAACTCCATGTCTGCCCAGGATTCAAGCCACGTCCATGTGGCTCCATGTCTCGCGTTGGTGAATGTCAGCTCACATCCCTGTCTGTGCTTCCGTGAGCCCACCTATATGTCTGTCCACTTCCATCAGCCAAATCTCCATGATAGCATAGGTCCATCTATAGAGTACCTGCGGCCTGTGCGTGGTCCACACTTGTGTGTTCACTGTCTGCCCCTGCACATATCTGTGCCTTGGGTTGCTTGCCCACCTCCATTGCCTTCGTGTCCATCTGTATCCAGTTCCTCACTGCCCTTGCCCACACAGTTATAAACCTGAGCATGCACGCACATCTCTTCTCATGCCAGCATTCCCCACCTGTGCCCAGGTGACCCTGTGTGTGCCACCTGTTTGGAGGCAGGTGGGTGTGTTCACCCAAGGACTCACAGTGCCGGCCAAGGGCTAAAGGGTGAGTTCAGCAACACGAACCCCCAGAACAGCTCCCAAGGCCACAGGCACGAGCACACTGCCACCTCTGCAAAGTGTTCCAGAAAACAGAAACTTGCCAGGGATGATGCGAGAGAGGGCAGAGCCCCAGACAAAGCAGAACCTCAGAAGTGAGGTCAGGATGCCCCAGGTACCACTCACCTCAAACCAGCCCTGCCATGCCTGCCTACCTCCAACACCCCAACTCCAACCCCCGATGGCCAGCGAGGGGAAGATTGTCTGCACTCACAGGAAACAGTGTCTGGCTCAGGGCCTCCAGCCTGACAAACTCATCCCCAGCCCCCAGCGATAGAGGCTCTTCCGAAAGGAAGAGAGGACTTCCTCCTGTAAGGCTGGATCTAGACCCTAAACCTCAAGAGCCCCAAGGAGGTTGGGAGAGTCCTATGGTTAGCCTGACCCCAGAAACCAAATATGCTTCTTCAGAAATCCACCAGCAGAAAAACAAAAAACACCTGGGAGTGGGGCTGGGGCACACTCCAGCTGCGCCCTGTCCATGGAAGTGGTGAGAGGGCCTAACCACTAGCACGGTAATCACAAAGGATGGGTATGGAGACAGAACATTTTAAACATATTTGCACGGCTGCCTGAGAACTGCATCCCAGCTCCCCTAGCAACTGCAGACCGTATCACTCACTCAGCAATTAATCATGTGTATGCTCTTGGTATTTCCACTAGTATTACTATTAGTCCAGAACTGAGATGGAAACCCTGTATTAGCCAACTTTCTTTGTGTTTATGTCTTGTCTCCCCCCGTGGGGCTGAGCCACCTAAGGGGAGAACCCTCCAACACCTTCCACCACTCTCACCCTCCCTGGCATTTAAGAAATGCTCAGTCACGGGTCCAGGTTGCTCTGCAGGAAGCCAAGGAGTCAGTGCCTGGAATTCTGGTCGAGAGAGTAGGGAAGCTGGGACGCTTCCTGAAGTCAGGGAGCTTTTCATCCATTTCTGACTCCCCAAGAGATAAGAACAGGTTCCAAACACCCTGGCCACTTTCGAAAGTCCAGGGCAACAGTCTCCCGCACACTGCACTCTGCTTTCTGACAGGCCTCTTGCCCCTTCAGGAAAAACCTCTGAAGATGAAAAGGGGGCTCCCCTCGGAGACCCAGGCCTTCAGAAGGAAAGGATCAGATGAGGCCCAGCATCAAAGCTTGCACCCACTGGGTTCTCTGGACTCTTCCCGGTGCCGTGGGCCTCAAGCCCCTAAAGACGAGCCCAGGGACCCCAAGTGTGGATCATGAAGCGTCCTGCCTCGCCGCAGCTGCACAGGAAGCCCAGCTCTTGGGCCTTGCCCCAGGCTTAGCCATTACGAGTGGAGGTGTCGCCAGCTCACATCTACCCCAGTCCGAGGGAAACCTCCTCGAGGAAGTCGGTAGCCCAGAGCCGGACAGACAGAACGACTCAGTAACTCCTCACTGTTTAATATGTGAGGTTCCGCTTCTCTCCCAGGCAATGATCCCGCGCGGGTTTGGGTGGGGGCCCGGGACCTCTCTTCTCCGCGGAGCCCAGGGAGGCGTGCGATCTGGGGGATGGGGAGTGGGTGGTCGGAGCAGCCCCGGCCCGAGAGTGCCCAGAGAACTCCTGAATCAGCCCTCCCTCGCCAGCCCGGGTCCGGACGCATCGGTACCTGTCAGCCCGCGACTCCGGGGCATCCGCGCTCCTGCGGCTGGCGCGCTGCGCCCGAACGGCGGGCGCCGAGTCAGGCAGCGGCGGGTCGCGCCCGGCGCGGGGTCCGGCTGGCTCCTCCCAACTTCCCCAGCCCATCCGTGGGCAGAGGCGGTTCCGGAGGCTGGCAGGACGGGCGCGACGAGGCGAGGCCAAGAGAGAAGGAGCCCCCGCTCGCCGGCGAAGAGACCTGCCCGCCCCAGCCCGAGCGCGCCGCGCCGCTCCGCTCCGCGTGCCCCACGACCCCCAAGCCGAGGGGCGGATCCGGCCAGGCCGCCAATCACCTAGCCCGCCGCCGCCCGGCCAGCCCGAGCCCCGGCCCCAGCCGCCAAGGGGGCGGGGGTCTCGGATTTAAAGACACACTCACCAAGCAGCGTCCCGATTGGCATTCCAGAGCCGCGGCAGCCTGGCGGGGAGGGAACGGCTGGCCCCACCTTTCCCGGCCCCGCTTCCTCCCTTCGCCCATCCACCCTCCGCGTGCGAGGAAAAGTTTGGGACGGGGGAGACGGCCTGGGAAGCCAGCTTCTCTTCCCTTGTCGTTAGTTCGTCTAGTTCTGGAAGAAGCCCAAAGCCTACATCCAGCCTCCCTGGCAGGAGAAAGAAGCAAAAGCTCTCGGCGCCACACCCCCTCCCAGACTCCAGCTCCCCGGGAAATCGGCTGGCCCTCGCCGCTCTCTGCTTTTTAAAGCCAGGCCAAGCCTCGGCGGGACCGAGACAAGCAGCTGGGCACCGGAAGAATCCTCGCTGTGCTGTGCAACCTGAGCTAGGCGATTGCCCTCTCTGGACCTCAGCCACCACAGGAGTCAACGGTTGAGCCCTTAAAAAGCAGACTGTCCGGGCTTCCCTGGTGGCACAGTGGTTGAGAGTCCGCCTGCCGACGCAGAGGACGCGGGTTCGTGCCCCGGTCCGGGAAGATCCCACATGCCGCGGAGCGGCTGGGCCCGTGAGCCATGGCCGCTGAGCCTGCGCGTCCGGAGCCTGTGCTCCGCAAGGGGAGAGGCCACAACAGTGAGAGGCCCGCGTACCGCAAAAAAAAAAAAAAAGCAGACTGTCCACTCAATCGTGGGCTTCTCCCAAGCCCTAGACACCCTCAGTCCCCGGAGGCGAAAAGGGAAGAATGAGGCAGAAACTTTGGGAGGGGAGGGGTCCCTCTGCCCCCACCCCATGGCTCCCTACAGTGATACGTACAATCCCCACCCCCAAGAGGCCCTATCCCCGCCTCCCACTGATCCCACTGACCGGGCACGGTAGCCCAACCAGGCGCACCCCGATGCCCCAGCAGCCCATGCCAGCCCTCCGCTGGCGCGTGCCCCCAAACTCACCCAAGTGCGTTCGCTCTCTCGCCACTGTTTCCTCTGGGGGAGATGAGCTTTGCTGTGGTTGGTGAGTCACTTCTTCCTTCACTCTGCTCCACACTGGGGAAATCGGTCTTCCTCACCTGTCACTACCGGCCTCACCCACAATCAGGGCTGCAGCAGGAGTCGGTGAAGTCCGAGTCTCCCCAGGATGAAGGCAGCGCAGGCCTCGCCTCTCTCCAAAGTCAGGCCAGAGGGGCTGGGCTAGGAGCCGGGCAGGCAGGCCCTGCAGTCCACGGGAGCCCTAAGGACAAATAAAGACAAGCGGAATGGCTGTTATCTGTGGTGCTCTTACCAAGTCTCCAGCACCCAGGTCTCAAGTGCCTCACTGGATGATTCTATGAGATAACTACTTTTATTATCCCTCTTTTAGTGGATGAGGAAACTGAGGCCCAGGGAACACTCGCCCCCAGCTCCAGGCCTCCTCCTGTAACAACCAAGATGTGCGAGGAGGAGAGGAGCGGAGAAGACCCAGCAGTGGCCTTGGGAAGCGGACCTGACCTTCAGAGACCAGTAGAGCTAGGCTCAGGTTGGCTCGTAGTTTACTGCCTGTGTGGTCTGTGACATAACCTGTCTGATATTCAAGTGCCTCAGCCAGAATATGGCCTGTCCTCCTTCAAAGAGGTGTTGACAAGCCAGGAAGCTGGGGCATGTGATGCCTTGGCGGGGCATGTGGCACATGGTAGGCACCATCTTTTGGCACTGCTCCCTTCCTTCCTCCTCTTTGTACAACCTCATAAACCACTCCACCCCGTGTCAGATTCCCCAACTGAAGCCCCTGCCATAATGAGGATACTGACAATGCATCCTCGTTATCCTGCATTACCAGGATAATGCCCCCTTGCAGCCAGGACTAAGGTGGGGGTACGTATGTGCACTGAGACTGTGCTCGAGCACACACATATGCACATATACAAACATGCACACATGCACACACACTACTCTTCCTCCCTGGGATCTGTGGCTAGCTGCCTCTCTAGACTGAGCTCCTGGGGACCTGTCTTTTGGTCCCCAGTACAGTGTCTGGTACATTGGTCATTCATTCATTCATTCGCGTTCACCGTGCACACAGTCCCCGGAAAAGCCCAGGGCAGAGATGTCCCCAGAAGAACCAGAATCACTGCCCTTCTGGCTCCAACAGACAGCCTCGGGGCTCAGCTGGTAGACCCCAGAAGTAGAGGGTTGGGGGTTTAGAGGTATCTCAGAGACAGGGTACAGATGGCATCCAGATCACAGTGTCCGGCCTCACCAGCCCGCCCCCAGCCCCTGAGGTTCTGCCAAGTCCTTGCTCAGAGCAGCAAATGCTGGGGCTCCCCACCACCACAAGAAAGCCTGCAGGACCAGATCCTGCCCCCCACCGGACCCAGCGGCCTGGAAGGGGGAAGGGGACTGAATGTTGAGCAAGAGACAAAGGAAGGGACACAGCAGCCCTAGGTATACTCCAAAGAAGGCACTCTCTCCAACCCCAGGCAGAATGGAAGAATCAATTGGGCCAACTCGCTCAGCAGAAGCTCCCCAAGAAGTCTGTAAGCTCAGAGCAGAAGCCCAAAAGCCACTGAGAAAGGATCAGTGGTCCCGGAACAGGATCTCAGAAACTAGAGGGCTCAGGACCCACCCCTACTGACCCAGCACCTCCACCAGAACTACCGCCACCACCCCACATCACAGTTGCACAAGCACCCGAGACGCCACCGTATCATCTAGAGAATGCCAGGGCCCTGCGGGTGGCCCTGCAGTACAACTGTGTGCTCGTGTGTGAACACGTGTATGTACACATATGTGCTTGTGTTGCTCATGTATGTTTGCAGAGATGTGAATGAGAGTGTGTATGTTTGTGCGAGTGTCTAGTGGGTGTGAGTGTGGATGTAAGAGTGAGCATGTGTGTATATGGGGGCATGTGTCGCACACACACAAACTAACCCACCAACCACCGTCCAAAACCAGGCGAGCCACTACTGCAAAGGGTAGTGAACCACCCCATTACTCACGCTTCCAAGAGAATTGCCAGTGGCCATCCACAGCCCCCTCTGCCCAGGCAAGCAAGTCCCAAGTTCAATCCCTGCGAAGAACCATAAGCTGTGCAAATCCCCGTTTCCCTCGTAGGAACGCTCAGACCAAGAATTATTTCCTGACAGGTGGAGACGACTCGCCGGAAGGCAGAGGAGCTGGGCTCAAACCAGCAAAGATGAGACTTGACAAAAGATGAGAAACAGGCTCCACTGCTCTTCTCTGCTCCTCGTCGCACGCCAAGCCCACCACAGGCTGGGGGACACTGGGCCCGAGGAATAGACATCAGGGCAGGAAGCCGATCTGGCGCTGCTCCCCGTGGCCACGTTATTGCCAAGACTGGGACCCACGTGGGCCCTCCATGGTGGGTGTCTTGGAGCCTGCAGTCTTCCCTGTGAGCCAGGTGGTCTCTGAGGCCCAACACAGACCCGTCCCCACCTGCCCCAGCTGCCTCAGGGTCCTGCTCTGGCTGTCTGCCCCTCCAGGCCCACCGCCCCACCACCAGGACCCAGCAGCCCTTGCTTGTCGGGCCCTGCTGTGTGCAGCCCAGGGCTGAAAGACACGGGCTCTGAGTAGGGCCAACTTGCCCTGGATCTAACCTCAGCAATTTTACCACTATGTGACCCTTACCCTAAAAGTCACCACATTTCTCCAAGTCTTTTTTTCCTCATTCGTAAAATGGTATGAAGAGCAGGTTATGCCTCCAGGAAATGTCTGGAGGATTGAAGGAGTGCCTGGCACTTGGCCAGAGCTCACTGACCGAAGCTATTGTTATTGTTACTATTATTGCCACCTGAGCTCATACCCTCACCCAGCCCTGAACCTGCCAGGGCAGAGGGGTTCTTCGAGGCTGAGTTCAGTTCAGGCTCCACCGCCTCTAGGCAGTCTTCCCTGCTCAAAGGATCTCTGTCTGCCCTGCACTCCTTCCCCCTCACCTCTGTGCAGGGCCCTAGTACTTGAGCACTCCTGCCTGGCACAGAATACATGTTCAATAATTGACGTTATAATTATCAGCTGGATCATTAATTTCATTGGTTGGCCCTCCTTTGGGTCTAGGTCCAAGGATAGCATCTCCCACCTCCCAAATTCACACACTAGGTTCAAACTTTTTTGACGAAACTCAAAGTAAAAAATACATTTTAGGAACTTCCCTAGTGGTGCAGGGGATAAGACTTCACGCTTCCTAATGCCGAGGGCCCGGGTTCGATCCCTGGTCAGGGAACTAGATCCCACATGCATGCCACAACTAAGACTTTGCATGCCTCAACTAAGGAGCTCGCAAGCTGCAACTAAGGAACACGCCTGCTGCGACAAAGACCCCACGCAACCAAATAAATAAATAAATAAATTTTTTAGTAATTTTATTTATTTATTTATGTATTTATCTTTTGGCTGAGTTGGGTCTTCGTTGCTGCGTGTGGGATTTTTCTCTAGTTGCGGCGTGCATGGGCTTCTCGTTGTGGTGGCTTCTCATGTTGTGGAGCACAGTCTCTAGGCGCTTGGGCTTCAGTAGTTGCAGCGCGTGGGCTCAGTGGTTGTGGCTCGCAGGCTCTAGGGCACAGGCTCAGTAGTGGTGCGTGGGCTTAGCTGCTCCGCGGCATGTGGGATCTTCTCAGACCAGGGATCAAACCCATGTCCCCTGTGTTGGCAAGCAGATTCTTAACCACTGCGCCACCAGGGAAGTCCCATAACTAAATATTAAAAAAAAAAAAGAAATATATTTTAGGGTATATATCTGGAAAAATTAAAACTCTAATTCAAAAAGATACATACACCCCAATGTGCACAACAGCACTATTTACAATAGCCAAGACGTGGAAACCACCGAAGTGCCTATCAACAGACATTTGGCTTAAGAAGATGTGGTATATTTATACAATGGAATGTCACTCAGCCATAAAAAAAGAAATATTGCCACTTGCAGCAACATGAATGGACCTAGAGAATATTATACTTAGTGAAGTCAGACAGAGAAAGACAAATACTGTATGATATCTCTTATATGTGGAATCTGAAATAGGATTCAAATGAATCTATATAAGAAACAGAATCACAGACATAGAAAACAAACTTATGGTTACCAAAGGGGGAGGGAGGGAGGGACAAATCAAGAACATGGGTTTAACAGATTCAAACTACTATACATAAAATAGATAAGCAATAAGGATTTACTGCATAGCACAGAGAACTACATTCAACATCTTATAACCTATAATGGAATAGAATCTGCAAAATATATATTAGCTGAATCGCTTAGCTATATTAACACAATATTATCATGGCCTGAAACTAACACAATATTGTAAATCAACTATATTATATATATATATATATATATTTTTTTTTTTTTTACTTTGGGACAGCCAGCTACACAGAGACATAAACATACAAAAAAAAAAATGCTTAGCCTTACTGCATGTGATGCACTCTGGTACTTTCTAATCTATCCTATCCTACTTCTTTCTTTTTTTTTAATAAATTTATTTTTATATTTTTTTAATTTTTATTCTTTTGGCTGTGTTGGGTCTTCGTTGCTGCGTGCGGGCTTTCTCTAGTTGCGGTGCCTACTTTTTGTTGTGGTGTGCGGGCTTCTCATCACGGTGGCTTCTCTTGTTGTGGAGCATGGGCTCTAGGCGCACAGGCTCAGTAGTTGTGGCACACGGGCTTAGTTGCTCCACGGCATGTGGAATCTTCCTGGACCAGGGCTCAAACCCATGTCCCCTGCATTGGCGGGGGGATTCTTAACCACTGCACCACCAGGGAAGCCCCTATCCTTTTTCTTTCTGTTTTTACTGATTGCAGTGCACAAAACTGATTTTACCTGTGACCTGCAGTTTGAAAATGCCTTGAAGAACAATGAAGTCCCCGAGGGCAAGGGGACCTCCCACCTACCCATCCCCCAGCATTTCTCAATGCCTGACTGAAGAGTGCCCAGGACATGTGGGAGGAGGGTGATTCTATCTCCAGAACATTCCTCAAGTACTACAAGGAGAGCCCTCCATCAGAAGAAGAAGAGAGAAAAGGGAGAAGGAATCCTGGTTCATTCAGTCAACAGATATTTCATTCATTCATTGTCAGTCAGTCAATCAACAAACATTTACAGAGCCCCTTCTATCTTCCAAGCCCTGTTCTAGGCCTTGAGCAGTGAATGAGGCAGACAGGTTCCCTCATGGGGCAATGTCCCTTTATGGGGCTGACATTTTAGTAGGGTGGGGCAAAGGATACAATAAACAAGTAAATAATAACAGAGGCAACGTCATTCCTGAGTGATTCGTGCAATGAAGAAAATAATAGAATGGTAAAGAAAAGTGGGGATACTTTAGAAACAGTGGAGGTCTCTGAGCCTCAGGTAACTCAAGACACTTACCTCACTTACCTGAGCTGGTGGTTGTGGGACTTAAATGGGGTGATGACTTCAAAGTATGTAGCACAGAGTGGCCTTTACCGTCATCGCTATTCGATGGATAAGCGTGACTGAAGGCAGGTCGTGATAAAGTTCCGCAAAGTGTAAGGGTTCGGAGGATGATGAGGGGACACGCTGATTACAGCACAAGCCCAGGACCCACGCACGTATTGGTTTCTTCCTCTGCACAGCTCACCTGGCATGTCTCTCCCCATTTCCCAAGCCACAGCTCCCTACTCCCATCCCACCCTACAATTCAGCCCAGCCCAGTTTGACCAGTCCTCTCTAAGAGCTGGGCCACTGAAGAGTTAAATTCCTTCTGGTGGGTGTCCTGAGCTGCACGGGGACAGATACCAGCAGCCTTCACCACCCCACCTGCGCCTCTGTGGACTCCCGCTGATCAGACGACACCTGCCCGGGAACATGGGTGCTGACTCCCAGCAAGATAGCAAGAGGGTAGAGATCTGGAGCCCAGCCCCAGGAAATGCTGAAGGGTCTGGGTCTGTTCAATTGGAGCAGAGAAGGCTCAGAGGCAGGACACTGTCTTCTGGTCCCCGCAGGGCTGTCGGGAAGTGAGTGAGGATCCCCGTCTCAGGTGAGCTGCTCAAGCATCTGAGCTCCAAAGCAGCAACGTTAAGTACCTACTGTGTGCCTGACCTTGGTCTCAGGGTGCAGACCCCACCCTGCCCTAGATGCTCCCAGACCTGTGAGGCAGGCAGAGCAGTAAATTTTCAGAGAGACGTGTTTCCTGCAGGGTGGAGTGGGGACCAGGGCGCTGGGAGGGCAGTGATGAGGACACCAACACCACCTCCCAGGTCAGCTCAGAGTGGAAATGGATGTCCTGTGAGGGCCCTACCAGCTCAGGGACGTACATTGATTTGTTTCGGCTTTGGCATCAGACAGACCTGAGTTTGAATTCAGTTTCTGCCACTTCTTAGCTACATGACCTCAGGCAAGTTTCTGAGCTTCTCTGAGCCTCTGTTTCCGCATCTATAAAATGAGGATTAGGACCTCCCTGGCAGTCCAGTGATTGAGACTCTGCGCTTCCACTGCAAGGGGCGTGGGTTCGATTCCTAGTCTGGGAACTAAGATCCCACATGCCACACAGCCTGGCCAAAAAATAAATTAAATTAAATTTTTAAAAAGTGCCTATAAAATGAGGACAGTCACACATACTTTGACATGATTTTGAGATTAAATGAACTAACAAATTTAAAGCCCTTAACAAACAGCTGTCCAAGAAGATGCTCAATAACATAATAGTAGTTGTGGCCGCTAGCATCATAGAAGATCCCCTCCTAGGGGTCCCCGTCTGCCCTCACCTCCTCCCTCCTCTCCCTCCCCTCTCATAACGTGCAGAGAATCCCCTGCCCCCACTGCTATGAGAAAGGAGCTCCAAGTGGCCTTCTGCTGGGTCTCACTGCAGAACCCCAGGCCCTGGACATTGAAAATAATGAGGCGGGGTGGGATGGGGGGTGTTGAGAGGGGGTCTGCCAAGCCCTGCAGCAGGAAGACCATCCATCCCTGAATAAACAGGCTGTCACCCCTTCCCTCCCACTATCCTTCTCCCTTAAATAACCCAGATCTGTTGCCCAGTTGTATCTAAGCAACACTACTCAGGCGCCCAAGGATGTCTCACTCTGACAGCGCCATTTATGAAGATGCTGCAAGGGAAAAGGGGGCAGGGTGGGGATCAAGGGAGCTACAGAGGCCTGACAGCTCCTTCCCAAAGCCTTCAGATGGCAAGTTCCTGGTCCCCAGGAACTGAGCTCCTGGGCTGACCCCTCACCAGAGGGGTGGGCAGTGAGGAGTGCTTGCTTACCAACAACATTCCAGCAGAGGCCAAGACCTCCCAGACTTACAGGGAAGATCCCAGACTCCCCGAAGCTTGGGACACACAGGAGCCAACGAAGTGCCTTGGAAAGATCACTGGCACAGGCTCAGCCTCCTGAGCTCTAGTCTCGGTGCCAAAACTCACTGGCTGTGTTATCCCAGCCAGGTCACCCACCTCTCTGAGCCTCAAAGAACCTTAGTGCCAGAAGAGGGATAGGGAAAAAAAGGAAGAGGGATAGGAAAGGGACGGTCTCACACTTTTTGACAGTACTATCCACATGACAAATGCTGACTCTTCGCCTCAGCAATCCCATTTCTAGGAATTTAGCCTAGAGATGTGCCTGCACACAGGCAGATTGACAACTGTGCAAGGTTATTCCTCGTTTGCGATGGTGAAAGATTGGAAACAGCCGAAAAGTCTGTGGACAGAGAGATGATTGGCTAGATAAACTCTGCAACATCTAGAAACTGGAAATGCCATACAGCTACTTTAAAACACGAGGCAGATGTATGTGGGCTGATGGAAAATGATCTCTAGAGCTGGGAGCAAACTCCAGGAGTGGACATGGACAGAGACGGTCAGGGCAGTGTAGTCTGTGACAGTGGGCACTGGAGCCAGCCTTGGCATCTGTCTCTAGGGGAATAGATAAGTCACCTGGATTCCAACCACAGAATCCCATCCAACAGGTACACCCAACAGTCCAGGTGCACGTGCAAAGATGTGGAGCGAGCTTGAAAACACAGTATCCTGTGATAAACTAATAGAGCTGGATTAGCCATACAACACCATTGATGTAAAGTAACAACACTCATACACAGAAAAATAACCATAGTTTTTAAAAATGAGGATATGTGCGTTATGCAAGAACACCAATCAAACACACTACCATGGGTGCCTATGAGAAAAAGGAATGCGACGAAGGGGAAATGAAACAAAGAGAACAATGCAAGAGAAAGGCCTCACATACACTGATGATGATTGAGGAAAATTATTTACTCAACTGCAGCTGAGGTAAAAAAGAAGGAGGGAAGGCGGGAGGGAGGAGAGGAAATTCCAGGACAGGTCTCTAATATTCTAGCACTTTAGAAGCTGTATAGATATAGTCCCTCAATATCCACTGGGGGATTGGTTCCAGGACGCCCATGGATACCAAAATCTGCAGATGCTCAAGTCCTTTATATAGTAGTACAGCTGTATGAGCTGTACGTACAGTGGGTATCAGCTGATGTGGAAACTGGGTGTGGAGGGTTGCTTATATATACATACATGCACAGAATACAGTTGACCCTTGAATAACACAGGTTTGAACTGCAGGGGGCGACTTATACACAATTTTTTTTACTACAATACTACAAGATTCACGGTTGGTTGAATCTGGGGATGCAGAACGGGAGATACCGCCAGGGGCCAGCTATAAATTAAATTACACGCAGATTTTTGACTGCACGGAGGTGGGCACCCCTAACCCCCGCGATGTTCAAGGGTAAACTGTACATTAAATGTCTCTGAAGAACAGATAAGAAACCAGTGGTTTTAGTTGCCTCCAGGAAACCGGGTGGCTGGATGGAAACTTCTCACTGCATACCTTCTTGTGCATTTGAATTTTGTTCCATGTGGATGTGTTATCTACTTTTAAATGATAATAATCAACTGATAGGCTTGTATACACAGGGTCAGTCTCTGGAAGGCTACAGAAGATGCTGGGAAGAGGGCTTAGCCCTCAGAAGATAAATGAGGCCTGGGGAGGGGAAGCAGGAAGCTTGGGGAGGGGAATTGGGCTTGCCCTCCTCTCACTATCCTTTTGTACAGTTGGCTTTTTTTACCCTATGCATCTATGATATATTTGAATAACTGTCTTTTTTTTTTTTGGCCATGCCACGAGGCATGTGGGATCTTAGTTACCCGACCAGGGATTGAACCCTGGCCCTTGGCAGTGAGAGCGAAGAGTCCTAAGCACTGGACCGCCAGGGAATTTCCTAATAACTTTCATTTTTAATTTTTATTTTGAACACTTTATATATGCACAAAAGTAGAGAATAGCATAATCGACGCTATATACCCATTATCAGATATGACAATTATCAAGATTTTGCCACTCTTGCTTCATCTACTGTTATCTTTTTTTTCTCTTTTGGTTTTCTTTCTGGAGTATTTTAAAGCAACCCGCAGACATTACACAATTTCACCCCAACCTCCATCAGAATGTGATGGATGCAGTAAACACATCTTAAAGAAATGAAGTCTAAGAGGTCAGACAGAGCACCCTGGCAGACCTAGAGGGATTCCCTGTATGAAGTCTCTGAGGGGTAGTGGTCCCTGCCTCTGCTTGACTGTTCCCAGAGACGAGGAACTCACTCCTGACCCAGTCTCCTTCTTTGTCCTAATGGCCTAGAGCTAGGCTTCTCAGAAGGGACAGACACCACCCCCCATTCCCTTTGTTGTCTTGGAGGCACCCAGCCATGGGCAGAAGCAGCTCAAAGCCACAGAGAAACAGCCCAGCTCATTAGAGTCCCTTCCTTTCCAAAACAAACTCAGAAGCATAATGGCACGCCAGGCACGTTCACGTAAACTGCAGGCCACTAAAGACCTGCTGGCTGGGAAGGCCTCTCCCGGCGCCTCCCCTCCCCAGGCCGTCTGAGACAGGCATTCACTGTCCTGGCAGTTAGGGGTAAACCTGGGGCCGGGACTGGACAACTGTTCCCAGCTGGCCTATGTGTGCATTTGAATCACCAGCAGGAGGGATTCGACCACAGATTCCCAGGCTCCACTCCAGCCCTCCTAAGCCAGAATCTCCAGGGCTGGAGCCTGGGAAAGCCCCCTGGGTGGTTCTAAGGCAATAGTCAAGTATCTGGTGTTTGGGAACCACTGGTCCAAGTGACTCCAAGGCCCTCTTCTGCAAAGGGCCAATCTGACTCTTAGCAGCCTGCTTCTGTACCAAGATTCTGGCCTGCCCCCAGCCCAGCCCAGGGTGTAGTGTTCCCACCTGCGGCTGGCAGGGGACCAGGTGATGCCAACTCCTCTTAAGAGTGTGCTGGCCAAGGCTCAGAAGGACACAGACAGCCCCCCAAATCCAGGGTGCTTTCTGAGGCCAGAGGCACAGATTCAGAGATGGCATCTCGTCCCCTCCCCTGCAAGGTCTTCCCTCCTACAGGGGAAGGGAGACACTGAGTGTCTACTCTGTGCCACAGTTCACATGCATTAACTCACTGAAGCCTCACCCCTGCCCCATGAGGCAGGAGCCGTCTTATCCTCCTTAGCAGATGAGGAAAATGAGGCTCAGGGAGATGCACTAACCCACCCCAGGGCACACAGCTGGTAAGGGGCCAAGCTGGGATTCACACCAGGCAGCCTGACTTCAAACATCTGCTTTTCTACCCACAACAAAAGCTCAGCCTGCCCCTGTGCTCCAGCGACCGAGCGAGACATCTGTCGTCTAAAGTGTGGTCAGCGAGACTATGCTCTGCGTAACCAGGCCTGGGTCAGGGTATGTGTCCCTCCACAGCGCGTGTCAGTTATGTTCTCTGGAAAGGCAAAGTTAGCAGTGCAGTTGGTTTATTGGGGAAAATGCCAGTGAAAGACAAGGGGCGAGGAGGTAGGAATGAGTGGGGAGAGCCTTCACACCATGTTGCAGGTCTGACACCTGTGCAAGGATGGGGAAGGAAGGAGGGTTAAGAGGAAGAGCCCCAGGCCCAGGGCAGCCCTGAAAACATCTCAGCCAGGCCAAGAGGAAAACCCGAAGAAAGACTGCCCACTAGAGGAGCCCTGCGTCTGGCAGATGTGGCCCAGCTCTAGTACCCGCGCTGGGCTCAGCCACTGGCCAGGAGCCCAGGGAGGTGGTGGCCTCCGTGTGAACGTAGCAGTGGATCCCAAAGGTGGGGCAGCTGAAGGCAGTCAGCTAACTGCATCCTGCAACAAGTTCTCTGCAAGGGAGCTCAGAAGAGCACACCTCAAGGCTGCCACCCCTGGCATGATCCATTGGCTTGAGTGTCCCTCCACCACTAGGCAGGGAAATATGTACTGTTACCTCTGAGCTCCCGGAGGGCAGGGAAATATGTACTGTTCACTGCTGTGTTCCAGCCGAGGGCACAGCATATACTAGGAGCTTAATAAATGCCTGTATAATTGGCCAGGCCAAACCTCCAAATGCTGCAGGACAGCCGCTTCCACTGTAAGAGAGGTGGTCTCGGGCAGAGGAAACAAGGAAGAAATTCAAGTCCTGAGTACCTACATACACCAAGCTTGGACTCAAGGCCTGCTTTTGGATTACAAAGGGCTTTCTCCAAATTACTGTGCTGGCTATCTTCAGCCAACCTGAGAAGCAGGTGCCACTCCCACATCCCAGAGCCCTGAGGCTTGGAGTGGTGAAGTCACTCCTCTTCGGAAGGCTCTCCTGACGCCAAAGCCTGCTGTGACCTGCTCACTGTAGCAGGTCCACAAGAAGCCCTGGGCAGGGACCCCTCCTGGGGCAAAAGCAGGGAAAGGGGGTCCACATTTAGGCCCTGGGGAAAAGAAGCTTCCTTCACCTTGCCTGGTACCCCTCATCCCACCTTTTTTCCATCAAGACAGTCAGGCAACCCCTCTAACTGAGCAGAAAACCAAGAGGCCATGGGCTTGATAAAGGCCATGACCAGACGGACTGTTTGGACAGAGCCCCTGACCAGGCTTCTGGAGATTCAAGCCCTAATCTAGATCCTGCCTCACCATGCCTAAACTGGGCAATTAAAGGAAACTCTCTGGGCCTCAGTCTCCCCATCTGTAAAATGAGATAATTAACTCTTGCCTTGCACATAAACACAGGTACCTCATCTATGGTGGATAGGCGGACAGATTGCCCATTTGGTGGTAAGTGACAAACTTCAGACGAGTCTGGTGCACTGTCAGAACGAACCCCATGGTTCTCCTTCCATGGAACCTCAGGGCCGAGGGGCTCTTTGCAAGAATTTAACCCAACTCCCCACCTCACCCAAGAGTACTCCCCACTGTAGTCCGATCATTTACTGGGTGCTTTCTAAGTGCCAGGGACTGTATTAGACTTCAGATCCATAATCCCATTCCTCAGTTTTGAAAAGCATATTCCGCTACTATCCTCATTTTTTGAATGAAGAAACCTAGGCACAGAGAGGTTGAGGAACTTGCCCCATGTCCCTCAGACATCTCTGACCTCAGAGCCCTTGAGTTCAGCCAAAGTGCTACCTGACTTTAATCACCCCCCGGGATGGGAGCTCACCCCCTAGGGAGACTTCTCTGCAGAACTGTCTTTTTCCTCCTAACATGAATCTGACCTCCACTTCCCAGCCACTGTCCTCAGTCCCCAGCTGGTCCTGTCCCCACCACCCTGGGACCACCAGCGCACAGGTACATACCTCTTCCTTTCAAATACTTGAGAAATACCGTCTCCTACCCTGCCTGCAGACTTCTCCAGCTAAACAACCCCTGGGCTTTCAAAGCCCTGTGGGAGCTTCCAAGACCCGTGAGAACTTCCAAGACCGGAAAAGGCCTTAACTGTTATTCCACCTCCAGGTCCCCCAGGGAGCTCTTTCCCAAGGGGGTGGAGAAGAGAATGAAACCCTTCTCTCTCACCACTCAGCACCTCCCTACCCCCAGGGATCTGGTCTCCCGGCTCTGACTTCACACCTATCTGACATGTGACATTCAGAAACCTGCAGACAAGTCTCCTTCTGCAGCCTGCACGCACCTCCCAGCCTGTCGCCGCCCCCCTTCAAATCTCTAGCTGCTGCTGGCAGTGAAGCAGTGAAGCGGTTAAAAATGCTCACTATTCTGTAGGGAGAGAGAGGGAGAGGCCAGGATGGGGCTGGGGCAGGCAGCCAGAGGCCGGTGGGAAGGAAATAAAGAGCCCGGAGCAGGGGATCAGGACAGCCCAGGACAGGGTCTTGGAGGGGAGCGGGCTAAGTCTCCCTGCTCAGGGGCCCCAGTTTCTGCCACAAATCCCTACCTTCCTCACTAGTTTGTTCCACATTCTCTTACTTCCTCTCACAGCTTCCCCCTGGTCACTCAGGGACAGCAACCTCCTACCCCCGCCTCCAAAAACCACTATTCAAAAAGTTAGTGTTTGGGGTTCCCTGGTGGTGCAGTGGTTGAGAGTCTGCCTGTCAATGCGGGGGACACGGGTTCGTGCCCCGGTCCGGGAAGATCCCACATGCCGCGGAGCGACTGGGCCCGTGAGCCATGGCCGCTGAGCCTGCGCATCTGGAGCCTGTGCTCCGCAACGGGAGAGGCCACAACAGTGAGAGGCCCGCGTACCGAAAAAAAAAAAAAAAGTTAGTGTTTAATGGGTATGGCGTTTCGTTTGGGGAAGATGAAAAAGTCCTAGAGATGGACGGTGGTGATGGCTGCACAGCAATGTGAATGCACCTAATGCCACTGAACTGTCCACTTAAAAGTGGCTAAAATGGTCAATTCTTTGTTATGTATATTTTACCACAATAATAATAAAAAAAAAAAACCCGACCTAAATGGGAGGGAAATCCAAAAAGGAGGGGTTGTATGTATGTGCGTGGCTGATTCATTTTGCTGTGCAGTAGACACTAACACAACATTTTAAAGCAACTATACTCCAATAAAAATTAATTTTAAGGGGCTTCCCTGGTGGCACAGTGATTAAGAATCCACCTGCCAATGCAGGGGACACGGGTTCAAGCCCTGGTCCGGGAAGATTCCACATGCCGCAGAGCAACTAAGCCCATGAGCCACAGCTACTGAGCCTGTGCTCTAGATCCTGTGAGCCATAACTACTGAGCCCACGTGCCACAACTACTGAAGCCCACATGCCTAGAGCCCATTCTCTGCAACAAGAGAAGCCACCGCAATGAGAAGCCCACACACCACACCGAAGAGTAGCCCCCGCTTGCCACAACTAGAGGAAGCCCACGGGCAGCAATAAAGACCCAACGCAGCCAAAAATAAATCAATAAAAATTTAAAAAAAAAAAAATTAATTTTAAAAAACACCCCACAGAAGGGAGAAAATAACTGCCCCTCCCCCCGACACAAAAGACCTCACCAAGAAGTCCCAAGTGGCCAAAGTGCTCTGAGTAGGAAGACCACTGTCTGGGAGGCGGAGACCTCACACCAGCCCCATGGAGCGGTCCTGGGAATCCCAAAGCCACCTCTCCCCGCCAGCCTCCCCAGTGGCAGCCCTGGTGCAAAGGGCACCTGCCAGGCCAGTGAAGGCCTGGAGACCCCCAGTCCCAACCCCAGGTCAGAGCTAGAAGGTACCAGAGGCACCGAGAGGCAGTGCCTGGCCCAAGGTCACACAGCAAGTTAACCACAAGGCCCACTGAGCAGACCCAGCCCTGAGCTGTCCTCAGAAGGGAAATGCAGGCCAGTTGGGGTCTGGCTGCAGTTTAAAACAGAATACCTAGGCTATTTCTCCCAGCTGCTTCCCATCCTGCCTGGGGACCTGCTAAGGTGAGGAGCCTCTCAAGTTTCTCATTTCCCCACAGGTTCTACACTCCGCCTTTGCAGCCCTGGCACATGGAGCCTTCAATCCCCGGGGTGGCAGCATGTCATGGAGGGGTCAGGCTTTAGAATCAGACAGGCCTGCCTGAGTCCTGATTCCGTCTCTATAAATATGCTTCTTAGACTAGGCCCCCCATCTGTAAAATGGGCATAATAATGCCTAATTGGTGGTATCCTTTGAGGATTAGCACAAATGATATAATACCTATGAAGGGCCTGAAATGCAGTAGGTGCTCAAAATTTTTCTTTTTTTTACTCTTCCCTCCTAGGGACCCAGGGCCTTCTGCCTAGCACAAGTGGTGCAAAAATGGTCAGCAGCATCCCCCCTCACCCACTGATTGCCTGGGTAACCTGGGGGCAAGTCCATTCCCTTCTCTGGGCCTGTTTCTCCACCTGCAGAATGAAAGGGTAGAGCTTGCTGATCCTTCACTGGTGTATATAACATACCTAAAAGCACATGTATAATATCTTTTCGGGCATGCTGGCATGCTATCTACAAGAATGTTCCTAGCAGCATTATTCAGAATAGCCCAAAATATGTAAACAACTCAAAGGTCCATCAAGAGAAGAATGGATGAACAAACTCTGGTACAGGGGACTTCGCTGGTGGCGCAGTGGTTAAGAATCTGCCTGCCAATGCAGGGGACATGGGTTCAATCCCTGGTCCGGGAAGATCCCACATGCCGCGGAGCAACTAAGCCCGCGAGCCACAACTACTGAGTCTGCGTGCCACAACTACTGAAGTCCGCATGCCTAGAGCCCGTGCTCCGCAACAAGAGAAGCCACCGCAATGAGAAGCCCGCGCACCGCAACTAGAGAAAGCCCGCGCACAGCAACGAAGACCCAATGCAGCCAAAAATAAATAAATAAAAATAAATAAATCTATTAAAAAATTATTACAAAAAAACAAAAACAAATTGTGGTGCAGTGTCTTAATGAAATACTTCCTAGCAACTAAAATGAGTGAACTACCAATTCACCAACATCATGGACGAAAAGAGCTAGATCCAAATGAAAATTTAGTGTAAGATTCCATCATTTAGACAAACTCCTAGGACAGGTAAAACTAGCCTATGAGGACTGAGGGCAGAAGGGTAGTCACCTCTGGGTGAGGGGGGACATTGACTGGGAGGGGGCCTGAGGGAACCTTCTGGGGCACTGGGGATGTTCTATATCTTGATCTGGATATGTTACATAGACGAATACAGCTGTGAAAATTCATCAGATTATGACTTTAAAATCAGTGCACTTTATGCATTATTTTCATCATCCCCTTTGCCCACTAAGTTCCAGCCTAACTTCTTTCAGTTCCTCAAACTGGCCAGTTGTGGTCCCTCCTCGGGGTGTTTGCACTTGCTGATCCCTCTTCCTAAGATGCTCTTCCTCCAGATCTTTCCTTCCCTCCACTTAGGTCTTTGCTTACCTGCCACCTCCTCGGAGAGGCCTTCCCTGCCGCCTCCACCTGAAGCAGTCCCTCATTCTCTCACTATTCCGTCACCCTAATTCTCTACACAGCACCCATCACTATCTGATACTTTCTTTGTTCTGGCTGTTTGTTTGTTTATTTTTTTCTCCCCCTACTAGGATGTCAGTTCCCTGAGAGCAGGAAGGTGTCTAGCTGGGTTCAAATCTTGGCTCCACCTAGAGCAATGGCTGGCACACAGTAGGTACTAAATAAATATTTGTGGGATGAGCAGGCCATTTCTAGAGAAGGTCAGATTATGTCTCAAAATTTTACTCTTCAAAGTGGTGAGAGGGAATTCATTTTTTGTCCTTTCATTCACCCCAAAAACAAACAAGACAGGCCTACGAGGTGCCAGGCCCAATCTGAACTCACCAGGGCTTCTGAGGGAACGCCCAGAGTAAGTGGCTGGCTCAGCCTCCCAGTTCCCAGGGTAGGGAGACTTGTGGGCTCTGGGTGTGGCCAAGGCTGCCCATGCCAGCTAAGTGTCTGGGCAGCAGGAGGGCCTGTGCCTTGGCAGGAAACCACCCCTTCTAAAGAGACAGAGAGCTCAGCAAAAGCCAGCCACTGTCCCTGTCTGCAGGCCTGGTCACTTGCTGCCATGGCAACTGTCCTGCCAAGCCACTGGCACTGAATGCAGGAGACACAGTGCCAGGAAGGCAATTGGGCATCTGCTGGCCTCCCTTGTCCTGGCAAAGGAGGCACCTTGGCCTGCCTGAGCCCACAGCTGGGAGAGGTACGTGTTGTTCCTGTGTTTTTCCGTGTGTGTGTGTGTGTGTGTGTGTGTGTGCCATGCACAAGCACGGACAGTCTCTCCCACATCTGGAATGGGGATTCCCATAGGGGGTAAAGAATTGTTCAGTAGTAAAAGCTGTCATTCACTGAGTATTTACTACACCCAGGTACCATGCTAGATACTTGTGTATTTCCTCATTCTAGTCTCACCACAACCCTATGAGACAGGAACTATTCCACTTTTACAGAGGAGGAAAGTGAGGCACACAGTGGTTATGTAACTTGCCCAGAGTCTCACAACTAGTAAGCAGTAGAGCGAGGATTAGAACCCAAGCAATCAGGCACCAAAGCCTTAATGATAAGGAGCAGAGCCTCTCCACGGGACTGAGTCATTTGGTTTTCCCACTGGTCATTCAGTTTTCTGAGCTCTGCACAGGCACCAAGGAAAAAGAAACGGGTCTGATCTGGCCTCCGGCTTCAAGTTGCCTCTAGCCCCCTGCAGGAGACGCCGGTAAACATAACCACGATGCGGAGCCCCAAGTCTCAAAGAGTAGAGCGGAGTACAGAGGGCTCTGTGGGGCAGGAAGACGTGAGAGGGGAGCCTGACTCCTGCACCTGCTGCTTGGATCTCCAACTGGGGGCTGTGGGGTCGCAGTGGGAGCTGTCCTGGAATCAGAGGACCGATGAAGTTCTGCCCTGGGAGGCCACCTGCTGGACAGATGGCAGCAGGAGACTCCTCTCCTTCACAACAGGTGTTTCCCGGGTGTTCTCCGTGTGCCTAGCACCATGCTCAGTGCAGGGGTGCAGAGCAATACAGACAGTAAACCCAACAGACTTTGTGGAACTTACAGTCTGCTGGGGGTGGGGGGCAAACATGAACCAACAGCCCCCAAGCAAAGATGTAACCACAGCTGACAATACGTGCTCTGAGGGACTGTGAGGGGGTCCCCTTCCAACAGCGTGCTGGGGGAAGGTCTCTCCAGGGAGGTTATATGTAAGCAAAGACTTGAAGGCTAGTAGCTGTTTGCCAGGCAGAGTGGGAGAAAGGGCATTTGGGCAGAGGGGACAGCAAGGGCAAAGGCCCTGAGGTGGGAACAAGCTCACCAGATTCCAGGAACTGAAAGAAGGTGGAAGCCTGCTGCAGGTGGAGGACAGTGAGGCATGAGGCACAGGGCCCGGGCTTCCGGAGCTTGCATTTGATCCCGAGGCAAGGGGAGCTCTGAGGGTTTCAACGAGGGAAGTGCTGCAATCCCACCCACGGCTGCCGCTCCTGGGAGGAATGGATTGTGGGGACCAGCCAGGAGGCCAGTGCAGAGCAAATGGTGGCTGGGACCAGGGTGATGACAGAGGAGATGGAGAGGGACAGATGGATTCTAGAGAATGATTTTAAAAGCAGGATCGGTGGGGCTAGTGTTGGATTGGATGTTGGGATGTTGGGGAGAGGAGGGAATCAGGGTGTCTGGCTTGAGTAGAGGTAGGGACTTGAGTGAAGTGGGAGCACTGCGTGAGGAGCACATGAAGAGCTCAGTCCTGGACGGGAAGGGAGCTGGAGAAGCCCATGAGGGAGCCCAAGGGAGATGCACAGGTGGGTGGTGGATGTGGGTCCTGGACTCAGACATAGAGAAAGGCAGGGCACCATCTGCATCGGGTGGGGTTTAAGCCTTAGGAGGGCAAGACCCTCCAGAAGAAGGATGTAGAGGGAGGGGAGGGAGCCATCAGTGCCGAGTGGGTGGGGGGCACTAGAGAACGGGAAGGAGGCCAAGAGGACAGAGGACTGAGCAGGCGTGGCCGGGGGGTGGGGTGGGAGGGAAGCTTGGTGGCACCAAAGTCAAGGGGTAGGAGAGTGTTTCAACTGTGTCAAAAGCTGCCTTGAGGTCAGGCAGCACTAAAGCAATTTGGCAACATAAGTGTCCCACAACCCAAGCCAGGGCAGTGTCCATGGTGGGCGGGGGGGAGACGCTCTCAGAGGTGAAGAGTGACCAGGAGGCAGGGAGTGTGGGAAGGCAGCACCATCGATGACAATTCGAGAAGATGCGCAGCTGGAAGGGGACTGGGGTGTGTGGCTGTAAAGACGGGGTGTCTTTACGGGGCATGGTGGGAGTGCTCTGATGGGAACTGGTCCGGAGCATGGCGGGTGGGAGAGCACGGAGGACACAGGCAGGGCTGCAGGACCCCGCAGCTTTCCAGAGCCTCTTTCTTCTGCTGCCCTTCCACTTTCACCCTGGCTTCTGTAGTCACCCCTGTAACAACCACCCCTTTCTCTGATGAGGGAAACTGAGCCCCAGAGCGGGGCCCAAGGTTACACTAGGGCTCTGCCCAAGCTGGCTCCTTAGGGGGGCGGGGAGCCGGGTGGTTGGCAGGCTGTTTGGAGTCATGGGAAGCCAAGAATGGTGCAGAGGTCATGTGGGCCCCGGACGGGTGTGCACGCCCTTCCCTCCCTGCCAGGCCTGCACTGCCCGGCTCTGGCAATCCCCCACCCTGGGCAGTGTGGCAGGGAACAGCAGACGAGGCCAGGTACCCAGGAAAGATCACTTGTTATGGGGCCCGAGCCTCATACTGTTGGGACAGGGGGTTTGAAGGAAAGAACACAAAAATACAAATACAAATTAGAGCTGGGGACCTTGGAGGTGCGTGAAACTTACCCTTCATTAGCCTCAAGGTAACTAACCTCCACCTGTGGCTGCCCTCGCCTGAAGCAACTGACATCAGCTCTCAGCACCCACCGTGCAGACTTGTGAGCACTAAATGAGATAACTGTGCAAAGGGTCGCGGGTGAGCTCTGACAAACTCTGACAGTGGCTATTGCGGACTGGGCTCCCCTGGGGGTAGGGGTGGGGGGGCTCTGCCCTCTGTAATTCCAGGGGCAGAAGCGCTGGGGAGCACAGAAAGGTGGTGGTCACCCACCCCACCTATCCCACCTGCACCCCAGAGCCAGCCTGGCACCAAGTCGGGGCTCTGCAGACGGCCCTGCGCCATAACATCCTCCTGAGGCCCCAGCTTACAGAGTAGGCCCAGGGTGGGGACAGGATAGACGGGAGGGGAACACATCCAGCTGACCCAGACCCCTGACCACTACGTCCAGGTTGGGTGCTCACTCCAGAGGGTCCCTCTTTCTCGGGGCTCCAGTCCGGGACCAAGTGGCAAGACCCCCAGGGCGGGGGAGCTGCCCGAGGTGCAGCACCAAGTCGTGGGCATAGTGACACACGGGCAAGACCTGCAGCGCTCACACCCACCGGGGCCTGGGGAGGAGACACCCCGCCGCTGCCGTGCTGGGGACCCACGACAGGGCTCCAGGCCACTCACTGCCGCCTCCAGTTTCCTCTGGCGCCACAGCCGACTCTGCTCCTTCTGCGTGCTGGCGGCCGAGTCGCCCGGGTCGCCCTCCGAGCGCTTTCCCAAGAAGGCGGGCGCAGCGGCCTGACGAGGCTGGCGCAGCGGCCTGACGAGGCTGGCGGAACTGGGCACCGCCCTGCGTACATCCCTTTAGGACTCCTCTCCACAAACAAGAGAGCAAAGCCAGAGGCAGGCATGCACGCTGAAGGGCACGGCTTCCACGAGTGTTCCTTTCCTTTGCCTCCGTCACCTCCCGATGACAACAATCAACCTGCCTGGGGAAAGCAAGCTCTATAAGAAAAGTACTTTTTCATCCCCCTTAATTAGCATCTATTGTACACAGGGCACTGAGTGCAGGGGTGCAGAGGAGACTTCTGTCCCCTAAAAGTTCATAGTCTAAGAGGAGGTGGGTAATAGGGGGCATGATATAAGGGTCCTGAGAGAGGGCTGATTGGACTGCAGAAATCTCAGCTAGCTTCCTGGAGGAGGGGTCTCTTAAAATAAGCAACATTTATTCTTAGATAGTGGTGAAAGGTGCTTATTGGCCTGGAAGAATGTTCAGGTTACATGAAAGAAGCGTTTACAGAACAGTTCACACAGTGTGATTGTTCTAAGTAAGAGATGCAAGTGCACATAAATGCCCCGGGGGAAGGGGGATAGGAAGGACATACTCCAAAATGCTCACCACGGTTACATATGGATTGCAGAATTAGAGGGGATTTTTCTTTTCCTCTATGTACCATTATGCAGTAAATTTTCTACAGTGAATATACATTAATTCTGTACACAGAAAAGCACAATACAAGGAACTAAGTGGAAAAATTTTGTTAACATTCCATCAACTGGTTGGGATGAACAGAGGAGGAAGAAGCTGCAAAGCCCACATGTGCAGGACCTGAATGCTAGGAAACACCTTCACTCACTGGTCTCAGATCTCCACCAAGTCCAGGATAGCCAAGTGGGGGACAGATCTGGGCACAATACCAGATGCAGAAACTGAGGCTCAACGAGGCCACGTGGCTTGGCCAAGGTCACATGCTGGTGTGGGTTGAGCTGAGAGGAGGCCCTAGATGTCCTCACCCCCTTCCCTCCCGCATGCCAATCTAACTGGTACTAATTCAGACCAATACCCTCTCCCCCTCACCGCCCTGCTCTTTGGGAATTTCCTTCGCTGGACTCCCCAGCAGGGCAGCGCCCTCTTACAAGTGGGGGAGGAACACAGTTCTTAGGGGTGTAGTCCACAGGGAGGATGTAAAAGGGGAGCTGAGGGCTGGGGTGGGAGTGGGGAGGGCAAGAATGAAGAGAGCCAGGAGTAGGCTGGGAAGGGGGCTGGGCCGGCGTCTCCCAGGGAGGGAAGCCAGTGTGGCCAAGACTGGAGCTGAGGAAGCACAGCCTCCTGCAAGCCTCATAACCCTGATCCTCTGGCTCTGAAACAGCAAAGGAGATAGAATGAAGGTTAGGGTCAAAACAGACCTGGACTCCAATCCAGCTTAGCTGTTTAGCACCAGCTTGACCCTGGGCAAGTGTTTAAGCAATCCAGCCCTCAGTTTTCTCATCGGTAAAACGGGAATCATTGTACCTATAGAATACATGTGAAAGGAGCTCCTTCGAGCTGTGCATAAGGCATGTGTCCAAAACGCTCAGCGCTATGCCCCGCACAAAGGTAACAGCTGGCTTTCAACATGTTTTTCCATCTATGAAATGGACACGGGTTTGGCTCAGCCCTCCCCTCACCCCCAATTCCCAGGTGTCTGGAGGTTCTGCCAGTAGCCATAGAATGCAAGGCTCTGAGGGTGAATGGTGGGTGAGAATGGATTCAAACTGCTTCCACTGAGTTAGCTGCTTCATGAAAACTCTTCCTGCCCCACTGGGTCTCTGGTTAATCATATTAGCTCTCCAGGGCTTCCCTGCATACCCAGCCAGGTATGTGCATCTCCCTTCAAGCTGCCTTTGAAGTCTGGGGTTCTTTGATGTGAATGGGGGATGCACCAGCCTGGGATCCCTCTAGCCCTGAAGTCAATGACTAACAGGGCACAGGGCTTGCGCCGGAGTGGGGGTGGGAGAGTTGGAAATACAAGTCCCCCGCGTGAGTTACCCCACGCGCAGGCTTTGGAGTCAGACTGCCTGGCCCCAAATCCCAGCCCTGCTATCAATTAACTGCATGACCTTGGGCAAGTTGCCCAGCCTCTCCGAGCCTCAGACTCCACAGCTGTAGAAAGAAGCCAGCAGAAGCATCTACCTTGTGTGTCTGTAGAAAGACAGAGAGGGAAGAAAAGAGAAAGAGTTGATGCTGTGTTTTCCATCTTACCTGACAAGGCTGTCTAGAAGGGCAGGGATTCCTGGGTCCCATTCCAGGCCTACTGAGCCCATAGACCTATGAGACTTTGGTGTCCTTAAAGTTTAGTGCCTTCTTAAGCTGTAGTAGAAGTACAGAAGAATATACTATTTATTAGAACGTACTTAATATTTAGTCGAATATACTTAATATTCTATTAAGTATAGTTCTATTTCAGAAGTATAAATGCTACAAACCTACAAAGAACACAAAGTTTATCTAAATTTCTTTTGTTAAACGGTAAGAAATTTGGGAAAATAAAAAAAATTAAAAATATAAATAAATTTTTTTGTTTATTTAGTTATATGAATTTTTGATAGTAATTCTTATATTTTAAAAGTTTATTGTATTTATGTTCATTTTTACAGCTTTAGTAAAGTATAACTGACACACAACAGCTGCAAATAAAGTGTGCATTTTGGTAAGCTTTGACACATGTATACAACTGCCACTACAATCAAGATAATGAACATATTTGGGCTTCCCTGGTGACGCAGTGGTTGAGAGTCCGCCTGCCAATGCAGGGGACGCGGCTTCGTGCCCCGGTCCGGGAGGATCCCACGTGCTGCGGAGCGGCTGGGCCATGGCCGCTGGGCCTGCGCATCCGGAGCCTGTGCTCCACAACGGGCGAGGCCACAACAGTGAGAGGCCCGCGTACCACAAAAAAAAAAAAAAAAAAAAAGATAATGAATATATTTATCACCCCCCAAATTCTCCTGCTAAATCCTCCCTCTCCCCTCTCCTCCCAGACAACCACTGATCCACATTCTGCAACTGATCTGCTTGTCCGCAAACATTAGTTTGCATTTTCTAGAATTTTATATGATTGGAATCATAGAGTATATACTGTCTTTTGTCTGCTTGTTTAACTCAGCATCATTATTTAAGATTCATCCTTGTTATATTTATCAATAGTGCATTCCTTTTTATTGTCAGGTAGTACTCCAATGTACAGATATATGCCATTATTTGTTTATACAATCATCCACTGTTTTGAATTTTGCATAATGAAATTTTAATTTTAATGTTTTTTAAAAATAGCAAATGTTTACTAAAACAAAAAATTTTAATTAAAAATGGTATTATTAAAAATTCACAAACTAGGGACCTTCACTGGTGGCGCAGTGGTTAAGACTCCGCCTGCCAATGCAGGGGACACGGGTTCGAGCCCTTGTCCGGAAAGATCCCACATGTCACGGAGCAACTAAGCCCATGCGCCACAACTACTGAGCCTGCACTCTAGAGCCCATGAGCCACAACTACTGAAGCCTATGTGCCTAGAACCCATGCTCCGCAACAAAAAGAAGCCACCGCAGTGAGAAGATTGCGCACTGCAACGAAGAGTAGCCCCTGCTGGCCGCAACTAGAGAAAGACAGCACACAGCAATGAAATCCCAACGCAGCCAAAAATTAATTAATTAATTAAATTCACAAAGCTAAATAGGTGTAAAAGGAATTTAAAAAATTAAACTTTCAAAGGATGGTTTTTGTAAGTTTCTATCATTTATATTTTGAGGCTATCAGAGCTTAAAAAGAGCACTAAAAATAGTAACACTATGACTTTTGGGACTCCCTTTACTTTTTTTTTTTTTTTTTGCGGTACGCGGGCCTCTCACTGTTGTGGCCTCTCCCGTTGCGGAGCACAGGCTCCGGACGCGCAGGCACAGCGGCCATGGCTCATGGGCCCAGCCGCTCCGCGGCATGTGGGATCTTCCCGGACCGGGGCACGAACCCGTGTCCCCTGCATCGGCAGGCGGACTCTCAACCACTGCGCCACCAGGGAAGCCCTCCCTTTACTTTTAATAAGTGCCCCAGGGGATTATTGTGGTCAAGCAGTTTGGGGAGACATTGAGCTAATAGTGCACATAAACCTCTTAGCATAGTCAGTGCCTGGTCCACTGTAAGTGCTCCCCAAGCACTCCTTACCCCCACAGGAAGCACTCCCCTAAGGGTTTGTTCTTAGCAGTGATTCTTTTCCTTGCCCTCCACACACACACACACACACACACACACACACACACACACACACAGCACGCATGCGCGCACGCATGTACACAGGCACAGAGCTTTCTCCCAGTCCCAGGCTCAGCTGGGTCATCAAACTCCCCCTCAACTCCAGGACCAGTGACTCTCTGTGGAAGGGAAATGGGGGTGGGGGGTGGGAAGGCGAAGGCAGGGGTGGCAGGCTGCGCTGCGGGAATCTCTGAGAAGCCTCTGGGTGGGAAGAGAGGGACCCTCCTGGTGGTCTCTCTGTTTGTTTCCCAGGGCAGGCTGAGCCTTCACCTCCTGACCCTGTGGGAAGCACAAGTCGAGCCTCGGCTCCACCCAGGAGGGGCTGGGACGAGAGTCTGGCCAAGGGAGCTGGAGGGAGCAAGAGATTTAGAGTCAGACAGGCCTGGCCCTTACCAGTTCTACCATCTTGGGCCAGTCATTCTCTGGGAGGGAGAGACCAGCCCTGCTCAGGTCCCTCAGCTCCTGCAAGGATCAGGGGAGAGGATGGAGGCGAGAGGGTGGCATGAGCGATGCACGCAGAAGGTGCAATAATATGAATCTTGTTCACGAGGAGACACAAGCGCCAGGAAGGCATTTCCTTGCTGGTGTCGAGACATCTGCAAGCCAAAGCAGGTGTACTGAGCGCTTACTGAGCACCTACTATGTACCCCACATGTGTGCAGGAGAGTGAAGAACTTGAAACGAGAGGAAGCTGGTGACCTGTGGGGCTCATAGCCTTTTGGTGGCCACTGGAGGAGAAGGGACTCCCCTATCCCTGCCTTCTTACTTCTGTGTCCCCCAGTCCAGGGACTGGGTTAAATGTATTCCTTCAACATATATGTACTGAGTCCTAGAATCGAGAACTGTGCTAAGCAATGGGGCTTCAGTGGTGAACTGAACAGACAGGAGTCTGGCTGACAGCCCAGAGCTGGGGAAGGGGAACAGACAAAAAATAAACAAACAGTACCAAAGTAAACAACTTAATTTCCAACCAGGGAAGTGCTGTGGAGGAAATGAACAGGCTGATGTGATGGAGGGCAGGAGGTCCATTTAGGCAGGGGAAAGGCCCCTGGCATAAGGAAGGTAATAAACGACCATGTGGGGACATGGCAATATCCAGTCTGGCTTCCAGAGTGAGAATGATTGAGTATCCATCGCAGCCTTACTGTTTGCAAGCATTCCATCCTGGGCAAAGGGCTTAACTCCGCAGAGCCTCAGTTTTCACACCTGTAAAATGGAAGTAAATATCCAGTCTGCTTCATGGGAGTGATAGGAAGGGTAAATTAGATAATTCAAGCACATTATGGTAAGTACTTATTAATAACTGACTTTTTAAATTTTATTTTTATTTATTTATTTTTGACTGCGTTGGGTCTGCACGCAGGCTTTCTTTAGTTGAGGCGAGTGGGGGCTACTCTTCGTTGTGGTGCACGGGCTTCTCACTGCGGTGGCTTCTCTGCATGGCCTCTAGGCGCACGGGCTTCAGTAGTTCTGGCACGCGGGCTCAGTAGTTGTGGCTCACGGGCTTAGTTGCTCCACGGCATGTGGGATCTTTCCGGACCAGGGCTGGAACCCGTGTCCCCTGAATTGGCAGGCGGATTCTTAAGCACTGCGTCACCAGGGAAGCCCAGTAAGTGACTTGAACTATTTCTTTATTTAGGCTGTGCTGGGTCTTAGTTGCAGCACATGGGATCTTCTTTTTAGTTGTGGCATGAGGACTCTTAGCTGTGGCATGCATACGGGATCTAGTTCTCTGACCAGGGATCGATCCCAGGTCCCCTGCATCAGGAGTGCAGAGTCTTACCCACTGGACCACCAGGGAAGTCCCATGGTAAGTTCTTATTAAATAATAGATTATTTCTATTTCATCCAGCCTGGGCCAGGTACCCACAATCCATGGGTTAGTTGGAGAAGGACAACGGGGTGGGCTAATCCGGAGCCTGCACTTCCAAACTGATTCCGGAGTGTCTTACTCTCATCCAGTATACAGCAAGTGTCTCAAACTCATTTGTCTTTAGGGCCAGGCACATGGGTGCAGTAAGTTAAGGAGTGGTGGGGACTGTGCCACTCCTTAGAGAACAGACCCTGCCTAAAGGAAGCAGATCCTATTCAGCTTAAGGGAATGCTTGCTTTGTTAAAATGAGGGCCTAGCCCTTTCCATTTCTTAAATGATGAAAACAAACTATTTTCTGCAAAATCTTATGAACTTTCAGTATTGGTGATTTAAATAAAAACCTTTCAAAACACTGTTGGGAGCAGACAGAGCATTGTGGATCAGTCAAGGTGGTCTGCAGGCAGATTTGCAAGCTCTACCTACCAAGGCCAGGCCCTTTGCTGAACACTGCAGAATACAGAGCCAGCCAGCAGCAGGCTCCTGGTGGAAAACTCCTAGGGGCTCCAGGGACCAGAGCCTGAAGGGGAAAGGAGACCACATGGAAGAGGAGACCCTTGAGCTGGATTCTGTGGGATAAATAGGTGTATTTTGTGTGAATGAAGAGGAGGTAAAAATCATTCTGGGCAGAGCCAGAACAGCTCTGAACTTCGCAGAAGGGTGAGTGTTTCCATGGGGCCAGAGTGCATTTGGGGAACAAGGGGATTGTAGTGGAAGGCTGAGGTCTCTATCTCCAGATCACAGAGAGAGCCACGTGTGCCCAGTAGAGGCACCTAGATGGGCCCTCCAAGACCAGCAGTGAGGGGTACAGGAAGGGAACCAAGTACTGGAGGTGGAAGCCAGAAGCCTGTGCTTAGTCCCGCCTCTGCCATTTGTGGGACTGCATCAAGCTGAGGATCAGAGCAAGCAATGGTCAGCTAGGGAGCAGGGGCTTGGGCTTCAGAGACAGGAGTCGTCCGCACTTCCAGGGAGCTCACAGTCTGATGGCAGTTACTCATGAGGGCTGGGACAACTGCACCTCGGCACTCTGCTTAGAAGAGGACTCTGCCAAATTGCTAGGGAGCTAGTGACAGGTTTGTAGAGGAAGCAGCAGTGTTTAAGCTGTGTCTTGATAGGTGAGAAGGAGTTTACCAGGGAGATTAAGTGGAAACAGCAGGAGGCTGCATGGAGAAGCAGCATGTGAAAGGCTGAGGTGTGCTGGGAACCTGTTCAGGAATATGGACCTCATTCAATCACCTGACAAATCCTTACTGAGTTCCTGTGTGCCAGGAGTTGTGCCAGGCATGGGAGGAGCGTGATAAATCAGACGCCCTCCACCTTCAAAATAATGATGCTATTTAATTCCTCTGTTCCTCAGTTTCCCCATCTCTAAAATGTCTTTCATACCTTACCAAGCTTCAGGGAGGGGTGAACAGGATTACATAGGCTTCTATAGGCTAACATATATGTGAAGACAGCCAGTGTCACACTGGCATATAGGAAATGCTCATTAAATATGTGTGGAACTGAAATGCCTTCCTGCCCTGACTTCCTGAGCATCTAGCACTTGCCGGTAACCTGCCTTAGACTCCTAGATAAGCAGGTTTGTTCGATGCATGAATAAACAAGCGCCACTTTACACACGTTTACTGCTTACCGCATTCTTGTCAAGTAGATACTATTCTTTATCTCCATTTTACAGCTGAGGGAGCAAATGCTTCAAGATGGTAAGTGATATAATATGCCCAGGTATCGACAGAGAAGGATCCAGAGTCTGCCTTCCGGCAGCCTGACCTCAGAGCCCCAGCACTTAACCCTGCATATCGTTGCTCACGTGGAGGACGGGTCCAGATCGGTCCAATGGAAAGCATTCGAGAACTTCGAGGGACTTTGCTCCCCACTCTCCAGCCAGCTGGGTTGGCCCTGAAAGGTTATCTCCCAGGTCAGGTAATCCGACGGTCAGTCTGTCTGGGGCAGGGGAATCGAGAAGGTGTCATTCCCCTCCTGGGAAGAGGCACTTCTGGTCCTTCTTGCAGGAAACAGATCCTGTATGAACAAGGACCTTTTAAAAATGAGAAGAATGACTGTTAGCCTCCGTCCTGAAGAGTGCCCCAGCTGGAGAAAGTTCAGTGATGAATGGGCTTTGACAGAGTCCCTCTTGCTGGTCAGAGAGCAGGTCCCCACAGGGCTTTGGGCCAATACACATCAGAAATGAGTTGTGTCTGCTGCTCCCGGACCCTGGGAAAAGCAAGACTTTGAGAGTTGTTTTTTTTTTTTTTTAAGTCTTAGGACAAGGCCCATGTCGATCCTCTCATCTATGGGGAAGCCACAAGGCTATAGGCATGGGTTTGGGTAACAAGCAGTATCCTTCACATACTGGCTGTTTTCACTTGTAAATGTGTGGCCTTGAGCAAGTTACCAGGTTCCCTCTGAGCCTCTGTTTTCTCATCCCCGAAGTGGGGATGATAATAAAATCAATGCAGTGATTACCAGAATGCTTACTGCATTAGGTGCTCAATAAGCGTTAGCTACTGTTATTTTGTCATTTTAATTGAAATATTTACTGAGCTCCTACTGTATGCCACATAGTACGAGGGACACAGAATGAATAAAGCTTAATTTCAAGAAGCTTCTGGTGCAGCACGGGAAGGAGATCATCTGTTTTGTTCCTTCCCCAATCCTGGTGGATAAGACTACTACGTTCTGAATGCCCCTGTTTAAACAGGGACCCCCTGGATTCTAGGACATGTAGGTTTGGGGGAAGGCTGACCCCTATACCTCTGTCTGACCACAATCTCTCATTGTTTTTTACTTATATATTCATAAGCTGGGTGAAGGCACCTTCTGCCTCTGGGGAGGGGTCTGATGCAGACGGCCGGGACTGACAAGCCCCAGGCTGCAAGCCCCCAGGCTAGGGAAGTTGAATGACAACCACGGAGCACCCATAATAATCTGTATGCTTAAGGCTTTACAAAAACAGCAGGTTTTAAGCGCTTGCAAAGCATTTTAGCATTTGTTTTATTTAATCTTCATGGAAGGAAGTATCTCCATTCATGGTTTACAGATGAGGAAACTGAACGCAGAGAGGTGGGTTCCAAACTGCAACTAGACCCTAGCTCACCCAGGTTCTCAAAGTTGTCTGATAAGAATCACAGGGGTACTGGTTAAATATGCAGATTACCAAGGTCTCTCTCCAAATTCGAATGCTAAAGGCCTGGATTGGGACTCAGGAATCAGTAGTTTAACATACACTCCAGGTGATACTTATCTTAAGGCAAGTCCAGACACAGTACCATTCATTGATTAATTTACTCAGCTAAGATACTTTGGGTCCCAACCATGAAATGTACTGGAGGGAGAGCACGATGAACAAGACAGTCCCCAGCTTTAGAAGGAATTAACAGTCGTCTGGCTGAGCATATTGTCCCGGTCCCATGGTCAGCACAGGTCTACAACCCACATCTCTCCTACAAGGCCCCTTCCTGCTGGCTGGGCCGGCTTCCACCTGGACACGGGTTTGGAGGTCCTAGCTGAGCCTGCTGGGCCTCCTTCCACTAACACCTTGCTCAGGGCTGAGCGTGTGGTTCTTTGGAGCTGGAGGCATCCTGTGAAAGAAGCCTAGGTGTGCTGGGCACGTAGTGTTTCGGTGAATGCTGGTCAGCTGCTAATGTGCATGTCAGGGCTAGGAAAGGACCGGGGGGCAAGGGCGGGGGCATAAAGAGCCCTCCAGTGTTGCAGAAAATAGTTGGGGCCTGAACAAGGGGCAGAGATTTACATTTCTTTAAAGGTAATTTCAGCTTCAACCTGACTTTGCACCTGAAGAGAGCCCTGACAAGGACCACTCTTGTGTAGGTGAGGAAAGCAGGGCCCAGGGAGAAGAAAGTGAGAGGTCCTGAGCTGAAACCCAGGTCTCCAGGGTAACTGCCAGGGGAGGCAGGGACTGCAGGACATGGATGACACAGGCAACACCTTTTTCCTGAAACCCTTGGGGTGATGTGAACCTGTGAAGGAAGACCCTGATACCACCACAGGCGCTCCACTCACCCCGTTAGCTATGCCCTCGGCTCCAGCTTCTGAGCACTTTCTTTTCCAGTGGAGAAGTCTGTCCTTCATCCTGGTCACTCCTGTCCTCTGTTTTCTCCAGGAGAGAGCTTCAATATTTGAAGCAGGTCCCCATGGACCTTTGTCTGGCACTCGTCTTTTTTGTTCCAGCAATTCCCAGTACCCAGCATTTTTTCAGAGGCTAGCTCTCCAGACAGGCCCTGCCGTATAAGGCAGGGGTTGCTCCCAGAGGCCATCTGTACAGTGTCCTGGAAGGCTGCACGGTGCCAGGCTGGGCTGGAGCCTCCCAGGCCAGTGTGGGGCTGCACCCTGCCCGAGAGCCTCCAGGAGACACAGCTTTCATTCTCTATCTGCTCCTGGTTGAGCCAGACATCTATTTGGAACCTGGAGGAAGAGGAAAGGGCAGGGACCCCAGGTGGGGGAGAGTAAGGAAGCCATCCTTCTGACCTGGGAGTTTGCCTGCGACAAGCCAGCTGTGTCTTGGAAAAAAAGCCTGGAGTAGCAGAGTGCCAGGGTGTCCAGACTGGGCAAACTAGACGGTCCCTGGACCTAACAGCTCCTCCAGTTTTTCAGGTCTCCTCCCTACCAGGCTCAGGTCTCACTTGCCCCCAGCAGGTGGTCCCTCTGGGGGCCACCCCCGGTGACGGGGGCTGGGCTGGGGGGTGTTATCCGACCTGAAAGCTTCCCCTAGGGAGGAAGGGCAGGGGCGGGGCGCCCGCGAAGGCCCAAGATATAAGGGACGGAGGCTGGCCTTGGGCCCCGCCACCCCACCATGCACGCCCACAGCCTGCCGTTGTTCCTCCTGCAAGTCTGGTGGGCTCTCCTCCAGGCGGGCGCCACGATGGTAGCCCCGGTGCCCCTTCGAACGTGGGGGCAGCCCTCGTCGCCATCCCCTCTTGCTTATATGCTGAGCCTGTACCGCGAGCCGCTGCTCCGGGCGGACATCATACGTAGCCTGCAGGCGCAAGGTAGGCTGCCCCGCCCCGCCCCGCCCCGCTCGGCTGGACCCCCGGCGCGCCTTGGGCGCTCCCGCGCGGGACTCCAGGAGAGGGCTGGAGGGGCAGGGGCTGCGGCACCATGCCTCAGACGTGCCACTGAAACCGTATCCGCATGCTTGAAGGGCACGTTCAGGGGCTGGGGCTGACGGTGTCTCGGCGTCTGCCTTGGCTCGGGAGACAGGGTTGGTGGCACCCGGGGTGTGTCCCGGACTGAGACCTCTGCGTTCCGGTCCGGTTTAGGGTGGGTAAAGCGCGGGACTATAGGGTGGAAGACTGATTGTGCCACTGCTTATCTGTGCTATCTTAAACTACCGTAATCTCCGGGCGCCTTGGTTTGCACATCTGTAGCCTAGGGATAATAGTGCGTCCCTTATTGGACTGGCGAGGGCTACGGACAACGCACACAGAACGCTTAGCACAAAACCAGGCATAGTAACGTATGGTCGTTATTATTGCTACAATTAGTTTGTCTTGTCAAAAAAAATTTTTTTTTTCTTTTCGCGAGTGAGGGTGAATGTGTTCCGGGGTCTGGCGTTGGGAGTGTCTCAGGCTGAGACTGAGGTTCGAAATAGGGTGTCAAGCATGTAACATCAGGGATTAGGTTTCAGAAATTATGGATTAGAGATGAAATGCCCCGAAGTCGAGAACTCCGGCAGGCTTGGGTCATCCAGCCCAGGCGAGGTAGGTGTCAGTGTCCCGGACAACACCGGGCTCGTCGTCCTCGGGGCCTAGATTTGGAGCGGGCGTGGTCACTCCCATGGTGACCTTGAGAGTATCAGCCGCGAGGATGGGGCAGCGTGTGTTCCGGGCACTGGGCGCAGGTAGATGTTGAGAAGAGGGAGCCCTTCCCACGGGGCTCCTCTACTCCGGGCAATCCACATCCCAGCGCCCGGGGTGGCCCCTGCCTGCCTGCACCTCTCTCTGCCTGCCGGGGGCCAGACGGCCCTCCCCGGAGTTCGGGCGAAATCCACATCCGGTAATCTGATTTGACGGCCACCCGCCGGCCCCTTGTGATCTGGGAGTGGGGGCTCCAAGCTCCCTGGCCAGCCGCGTCTGGGGTCAGACGGCCAGTGACCGTCTCCGGAAGGGTCATCTGGGGACTAGTCAGACTAGGGACACACGGGGGGCGGAGCAATTTGAAAATTACTGGAGTGCTCTGCCCTGCCAGAAAGTTGGGGGTGGGGGGTAGGTGGATGAGCAAAGAGTGGGAGGCGCACTTTTCCAATTCACTCCCTCCTTCCAGAGAGTTCCGGAAGGTTTGTGGTGATTTGACAATCTGGGAAACTGGGTCTGGTCCCTCAAACCCTGCTTCCCAATTCCCCATGTGTCCCTGGCACATCAGCTGACTTTTCTAGTCTCCTCCCCGTTTGTAAAAATTAAGTGCCCGGCTTTCTTTCTACCTCATTTGTGTGAGTGTGGTACCTTTCCATCTCGGGTTTATTTGTAAGCCTGCACAGGATAAGGGGAAATGGGTGTTGGAATCTAACCAAATCAGGTGTGCATCCGCATCTTGTGTCTTTCACTGTTTAACCATCTTCACCTTGGACCTTAGTTTCTTCATCTGCAAAATGGTGATAAAGGTGGGGAGGATTTAAGGAGACAAGGCTTATAAAACACTTGGCATGAGGGAAGCAGTTAATGGTAATCACCCTCATAATTTATAATAATGTAGGGTGGGAACTCGGTGTCATACTCACCCTCTTTTTCTACAGAGTCCCTGACTCTAACTCAACACCCTGTTTGAGGGGAAAGGAACCCAAGATCATGAGCCCTTCCTTCTTTAGAATTGGAAGTGGGTCGAGATTTCGCTGGGGCCCATGTGGCCAAGCCTGCATTCAGTCTGTGGATGGGTTTCAGGGTGTCCATGAACCCCTTTCTTATAACCACCCCAAATCACATTTATTGTGTTAGTAGGAAATGCAGTTTTTCTGGGGAGAGCATTCTTGGCTTTTATCAGGCATTGGTGACCCTCAAAGATTAGACCTCCCCATTATTCTAAGATGAACCAGAGCCAGATCTAAGAAAACCTTTTAGCACTGTGTCCTGGGGAGCCCTTGGCTGCAGGTAGGGTAGTGGGGTCTCAGACTCTTCCAGCAGGAAGGAGTATCCTCCTCCCTGCCCCTGCATCCACACTGCCATCCCAGCAGCAGATGACTTTGTTCCCCTGTCCAGGTCCCTCACTGCCTGGACATCTGCATTTCTAACTTGGACTTGGGTAATAATAAGGAGGCAGTTGATGATGGCCGTTTATTGCACTTTGGTGGTTGTGCTGGGCAAAGCACTTTACACACATTATCTCAGTAAATCTCAACACCCCGGTGAGGTGGATACTGTTACCATCTCCCTTTTACCCAGAGGGAAACTGAGGCCCACAGAAAGCTGGCTGCCCAGTGTGGCAGCAAGTGGCAGAACTTGATCGATCACCAGAGACACCAGGTCCCTCCTCTTAAACACTGAGCTGGAATGCCTTTAAAAAGCCATTTGTGGATACTTGAGATAGTGTGTTTTAAGTCCTGGTGTAGGCGGAGCTGTAGCGGAGTTGCTACATGTCATGGGGTGGTGCTGCGCAGGGCAGTGGGTGGTGTCAGCCTCCTCCCCACACCTCTGGGGAGTTGCTAGTCAGGGGCCGGTTATTGCCTCCTGCAGGTGCTAATGAGAAGGGAAGTGGAAATTAAGTGAAAAAGAACATCTAGGGATGGGCTGGGAGAAGCTTCAGGATGCTGAAGCTGGGAATTACCCCCTTCTAATGCAGGCTGGACTTCCCAGAGAAATCCACTGACTATCTGACCAAAGATGTTCTATGAGACAAAGAACCCAAAAAAACCAAAACTCTTGTGTGGTCTGCCCAGAGTGGACCTAAGTCAGAGATCACTACCTTCGGGACTGATTCACCAAAGGGTTACTGTTTTTATTTCTAATGCATAACCTCTGCCTTTATTTAGCAATAGACCTTGGAACATCTTCATTTCCCTGGGTCCTCATGACAGTGCAGGGAAGGGTAGGGCATTACTATTCCCACTGCAAAGATGAAACTGGGCTTGAAAAAAGTTAAAGAGCACTTTTAGCTGACCTGAAAAATCCACCAATATGTGCTATTCCCAGACATCAGACCACATTAGTCCAGAACTAAAATGAATGGAATGTGCTTCCCCATTCCTTTTCATTCAGGATGGGTTTAATTGTCTTGGGTGTGTGCTTGCTGTGTCTGCCCTGGTGTGTGGATGACCTGGAGTGGGAAAGGGTGAGCGCCCTGCAGGTAGGTAGGAGAGACCACTGGGTGGAAAAGTGCAAGGTCAGCGCACCGTCAAGCTTAGGATGTCTTTAGAAACCTATTTGTAAGGTTGCCAAGAACTCTTGAAGTGTCTGCCTCTGTCTTTAGGAATTGGTGGGGGAAAGGGTGACCAGTCTTTGGCTTCCGTTGCCTATGCCTCCCTGGGAGCTCCAACCCTTATGATCTGTGAATCGACCTCATTGTGCTGTAAAACAGGCCACCCTTTCCAATGAGAAGACAAAGCCTGGCAAGCGGGCCACAGGGTGGGTGGAAGTCCAGGATTTCTGTCAGAAAGCTCAGGGCTTGTCCTTAGATTGCATGTGTGAGGGGAAAAGGGAGAAGGAGACGAACGTATCCAATTTTTACTAATTGTTCTCTGGAGTGTCTTGAGGGGGAGCAGCAGAACAGTGATTTGGAGGTTGGGCTTTGCAGTTGGGCTTATTCTTGGCTTTGCCACCTTCCAAGAATGACACCTCACGCAGGAAATTTAACCTCTCTGAGCCTCAATTTTCCTCATCTCTAAAATGGGTTCAATAACATGCCCAGCTCATAGGGTTAGCGTGACGATTCATATAAGGTAAGGGCTCAGTCATGAGCTATGGTGGTTGTTACACCAACTGAAGCTGCAGGAGGACCCCACTCCCCTGCTTCCTTCTGTTTTTTTCTCACCCAGATGTGGAGGTGGATGGGCAGAACTGGACCTTTGCTTTTGACTTCTCCTTCCTGGGCCAAGAAGAGGATCTGGCATGGGCCGAGCTCCGGCTGCAGCTGTCCAGCCCTGTGGCCCTTACTCCTGATGTCCCACTCTCAATTGAGATTTTCCACCAGCCAAAGCTGAATGAGGATAAGGACCCACCCAACTGCCCAGAACGTGTTCGAATGGACCTGTTCACTGTCACTCTGTCCCAGGTTACCTTTTCCTCGGGCAGCATGGTCCTAGAGGTGACCAGGCCACTCTCCAAGTGGCTGAAGCACCCTGGGGAGCTGAGGGAGCAGATGTCCAGTTTGGCTGGAGAGTGCTGGCGGCGGCCCCCCACATCACCTGTCACCAATGTGCTCCTCATGCTCTATTCCAACCTCTCCCCGGAGCGGAAGCGGCTAGGTGGCTCCACCCTATTGTGGGAAGCTGAGAGCTCCTGGCGGGTCCAGGAGGGACAGCTCTCCCGGGAGAGGGCCAGGAGGCACCGTCGATATCACTTGCAGGACAGAAACCAACTGTGTCGGAAGGTCAAGTTCCAGGTGGACTTCAACCTGATCGGATGGGGCTCCTGGATCATCTACCCCAAGCAGTACAATGCCTATCGCTGTGAGGGCGAGTGTCCTAACCCCGTGGGGGAAGAGTTCCATCCAACCAACCACGCATACATCCAGGTGTGATGCAAAGGCCTGGGGAGGGGAGGCGGTAAGCTGTGGGGGAGAATTGTCCTTACTACCAGATCAGGACACTGGCTTTGCTGTTAGGTTACTGTGTTCACTCATGCAGTTATTCGAGCACCTACAATGTGCCAGGTTCTGTGACAGGTTTTAAGGATATAGAGATGACCAATGATAACATCCTCAGAGAGCCTACATGGAGTCATGCCTTGTCAGGTGACCCTGAACACACTGCTTTCCTGGCACTTTTTCCTTCTGTCATAAAATTAGGGGTGGAAAATAAATAAATAAATAAAATAAATAAAAAAAAATTAGGGGTGGAGTGTGTAGACTGGAGGGTCTCAGTTCCTCCCACTGCCCTGACATTCTAGGAAAGGAAGTTCAGAATTTGGAGTTTGGGAATAGACAGGCCTGGGTTTGAATCCTACTCATTAGCTATGTGATATTGATCAAGTTGCTTACTCTCTCTGAGCCTCAGTCTCCTCATCTGTAAAATGGGGATAGCAATGCCTTACTTCTAGGGTTACATGAGATGATATGCATACCACATGTGTAGTATCAATAGTTAGCAGGTAACAGGTATAATGTTGTCTTACCATTACTAGAAGTCTGTAACTCATTGATGCAATGGGGGCCGTGTTTATGAGGCCAAGGTAGAGGTATTACTGTTCCAGCCACTGTACTTCTGCTGCCTAAAAACAGGAGTTGGACACCCATTTTGCAGAAGTAATAAAGCCAGAGGCTACCACCAGGTGCCACTAATCAACCTATGGTCTAGAAGGTGGTGGAGGGAGAGGAATGGAAGGAAAATGAGGTGGAGAAAGCAGAGAAGAGAGCTTATATATGGTGGTCCTGACCTGCTCTCAAAGGTCACACGGGATCAAAGTGGTTTTTTTTTTGTTTTTTTTTGTTTTTGGATCAAAGTGTTTTTATTTTCACTCTATGAGGCCTAGACTGAGAATCTCTTGGACCTGTAGTACATTCTCCATGCCAAGCCTCAGGCAGGGTCCAGAAGCTCTGGGGAGAACGTGAGCTGAGCTCGTGAGAGGGAGGCAGTGGTGGGGGCTGGTATCCTAGAGGACCTGTCCTGGGCACAGGCCCTCCTGAGTCTCTCCCAGGCCCCACTTCTGTCCACCAGCCTACCTGCAGCACGATCAGAGGGAACCAGAAACCCAGATAGTCCCAGTCACCAAATCTAACACTGACCCGAAAAGCCACCACTGGACCACAGGGACAGGGCCCAGTTCCAGAATGCCAAGGGCTTGTTACCTTTTCTCCCGTTGACTCTGCCCTTCTCTGGGCAACAAAGCAAATCCCACAAGAATTTCCACATGACTCTCTTCTTCATATTTCTGGAACTAAACCAGGAGTTTCTTGGAAGATTTTTAAAGTTGGTATGCACTCTAGACTAGAACAACAGGAGAACATATGTTACCTACTGCTCTACCCAGATACAGCTTTTAGAATCTTCTGTTTAAAGGCTGTTTAAAAAAAGTTATTTTAGGGCTTCCCTGGTGGCGCAGTGGTTGAGAGTCTGCCTGCCGATGCAGGAGACACGGGTTAGTGCCCTGGTCCGGGAAGATCCCACATGCCGCGGAGCGGCTGGGCCCGTGTGCCATGGCCGCTGAGCCTGCGCGTCCGGAGCCTGTGCTCCACAACGGGAGAGGCCGCAGTGGTGAAAGGCCCGCGTACCTTTAGATATTAGAGTTGATGATGTATTGGCATTCTGATTCCTTTATGAAAAGAATTTTCTATTTTTGCCCCCAGAAACTGATTTTAACTCTCTGTAACTTTTTCACCCTTTACCCAGAAATGACACCATTCTGACCTCACCAGTAGGATGTGAATTCACACCCCTGTCCTCCCTTTCAGAGTCTGCTGAAACGGTACCAACCCCACCGAGTCCCTTCCACCTGCTGTGCCCCAGTGAAGACCAAGCCCTTGAGTATGCTGTACGTGGACAATGGCCGAGTCCTTCTAGACCATCATAAAGACATGATTGTGGAAGAATGTGGGTGCCTTTGAGGAGCTCCTGCAGGTGTGTTGGATTTGCCTGTACCCTGGAATGTTGGGAAGCTCCTAGAAGACAAGATAACCATCTAATCCAAGGAGAAGAAACAAAGAGGGGGAAAAGTCCATCTGTCCACCAGACCTAAGGAGGAAGGGCTGCCACCCTGTCCTTGAAGGCTCTGTGGGGTCTGGTTGAGCACAGAGGAGAGGGAGGAGGAAGCCTGTGAAGCAGGCTTGCTGGGTTTTCTCTTTGCTGAACAGACAGTAGCACGTGAAAGCACTAGTACAAGAGTCCTTTAGCTGACTTTTTTCAACCCATGATCCCCCGGAAATTGTATGCAAGAGCTGGAGCATATGTGCATTTATTTTTGAGGTGGGACAAGGTTGTGTTTAACTTTTGTGTATTCTCAAAAGTGGCCTTTGACATACACTCACCCACACCCTTGCCGCCTGAAGATTAAGTATCACTATGTAAAATTTAAGAAGTCCATTGGCTTTGGTTGCCTCAGGCTGGGTCAGGGAGCCCCCGCAGAGTGGATCTCTGCTAATGAGTTGTACATACAATAAAGCCATTGTATAGTTCTCCTAGGCCAGCTGGTGCCTTTGAAGGGCAAGGCAGGAACTAGTCCAAGAGAACTGGCCATGTTGGACTACAGAAGCTGGAGCCCTGGGGCGTCCCCAAGTCAGTCTGCTTTGGCGGGCACAATCCATCCAAGTCTAAAGTTCTCTCGACAGTTCACCTCAGTCTGTCAATGCGTGCTATTAATGAGGCCCCTGGGCTTCCTATCCATAGCGGTGAAGACACTGCCCTGGGTGGCAGACTTGCGTTATGGTCGCAGCTCAGCCACTGAGAAGCTGTGTGACCTCCGGTGAGTAATTCACTGCTCAACCTCATCTTGTGAAATTAAAGCAGGCGGATCCTAGCGCATTTCTGTGATTCTTCTTTTCTCTCGCCAGCTGGCCTCATTGAGCACTGCCAAAACAGGGGCTGTACTTTTTTTGTTTGGCAAGGCGAGGGGACCATTTTATTGGGAATGTCAGTCCACAGTAAACTTACCCTGCTTTCCTAAGAAGCCCATAGACTAATGCTCCAACCTTAGGAAAAATGATTCCAATCTTGTGGGAATACTTGTTTAGAGGGGACTCAAACTTGACTTGGTTGAGTCAAGGTAGTAATCCTGGCCCAGGAAGGGGTTGGCTAGGCTAGAGCCAGGCCTGGGCCTGAGAAACCTCAATGCCCCGATTCAGCAACAAAACTGATCCAGTTGCTCATTCCCTGGAGCAGAAATAACCTGCCCTCCCCACAATTCAGAATCACAATAGGGTTCTGCATTTGACTCTACTTAGAAAACAGTAGAGCTGGGGAGGCCTTGTGAGGTCAATTTTTGTACCATCCTCTTTCCTAAATGAGACCCCAGTGAAGCCTAGCGGCCTGATGCTACAGCTAGGAGTGGCAGGGCCAAGAGCTGAGCTCTGGTCTCTGGAGCCCCAGGGGCACCATCCTTCATACCATCTAGGGGTCTCTGCGCTCTTAGCTTTGGGTCAAGGCCTTAGCCTTTGGAACCAGACATTTGAAACCCCACTTCCACTACCAAACTTAAGTTCTTGGAGTAAAAATCCTATCCCAGGGCTTTAAAGCATCCTCTGTACTAAATGGGTGCCCAACTGTTCTTCTATGGCTGGGGCCAGGAAAGCGAAAGGTCAAGCTATTTGTGGCTATAGCTTGTGGGAGTGTTTACAGTTAGCAGCTCTACCAACTCACAGGACAAACCCCACTGATGACAGGACACCACCTCATATCAAGCAGAAGACACAGGCACAAAGGAGTGAAAGGACGTTTTGCTGACCCCTGCTAAAAGCTCACTGTGCAGTGTGTCAGCGGCAGGGGCCTTCTGCTGCCTGGCCAGAGGTATTTGCGGCTGAGCCTACAACACAGCTCCGTGCTCTGGAACCTACCTCCTAGTGCAGGCTTTGTTAAGTCTGAGGAAATGCTGCCTACGGGAACTGAGTCCTGCCCTACCCTGAGGGCCAGGAAGGGGCTTTCAGTCAGAGGTATTTTAACTTGCTCTGAAGGCAAAGGTCTCCTTCCGCTGTTCCTGTAGCAGTGCCAAGTCAGTAGCCGATTGGGGGAAACTGGATGCATTACTCCCCTTGGCTGGGGAAGTGGGCGGGCCTGGTACAGGGAGGAGTAGAGAAAAGATAAAAGCAGAAACTGGGAAGCAGCTGTGACTCACACAGCAACACAGTCGGGTTAATCTCCGTCATGTAGTCTCCCCTTTTACTAGCAGTAAAAGCCTTATCCCTCTATCCTAAATTGCCTTTCAAGTTGATACCCTATTTGCCTTTGGGGCAAAGTAAAGGATATATGAAATGGCTTTCAAGATTATCTTCCCTTGAAGAGATTATTTCATCCTTCTAGGGGTCACACAAGCCTGCTCCACTCCCAAACTTGCACATTCTGGGGAAGAGCAGACCCAGTTGACCCACCTCTACTGGTCACACCAACTGAGCTGTCACTGAGCTCTTGACATACCAGCCACTGGGCTAAGTGCTTGTCATGATCCCACCTGAGCCCACAGTCACCCAGGTAAGACCTACTTCTTAACCCTATTTTAGAGAAGGACACCAAAGGTTACAGAGACTGGGAATCCTGTCGGAGAGAATGTGGCTGCTACTAAGTGGTACAGAAGGAATTCAAGCCTGTCTCACTCCAAAGCCTGTGCTCTAAACCTCTACGCTGTTTTGTTCTGTGGACCTGTTTACATGGTCCACAGGATTCTGGAAAGGACAGGATTCTTGCTCTCAATACTAATATGTGAGCCTCACTGGATTAATAATAGCAAGGAATGTGATGCTCACACAGCAGAGTCTAGTTTATTTTCAGACATCAGATATGATGGATTTCTAACAAGTGCTCCTGAGGGGCAGAGGCAGCCCTCGTCAGGAAAGCTGTTGTCTGGGCTTCCTCCAGGCTGGTACCTAAAGAAGGGCCTTCTTGGGCGCATCCAGCCCCAGAATGTACGTGTTCACCTCCAAGCTCCTTAGGGAAGGGACACATCACCTCCTGGCACATACAGGGCCAGATGGACAAAGTGCTCCGTAAATGTTGAGAGGAACTGACACATGAAGTGGCCAACTGCCTTTGCCCATCTTCCTCACCAGGCAAGATGCCCAAAATGTGTCAACAGGATTTCACCTGAAATTTAAAAAAAAAAAAAAAAAAATTAAGAACACCAAGGTGATACTCAAGATCTTTATTGATTCAAGTGTAACAGCAACCGTTGGTGAGAATTTAACTTTCCCCCTAATTTCCAAACACTTGCTGGTTTGGAAGGACAGTTAGAAAAACAAGAAACAAAAACCTGATCACGGAGTCACACAGGACTGCCTCAGGACTGCGTGGTGCCCTCTGTTCTCCATCCACGACAGTGAAATGGACAGGCCGGGTAAGGGGATACCCACATTAAGGGAGACGAAGGGAAGACCAAGGAAAGTACTGGCAGTCTCTGTGTTTCCATTCAGAATGGATGGAACTGGGCCACTGGTGGCACAACGACAGGGAAGAACATTTTTTTTTTAATATATATAAAACATTTTAAAGATGCTTAAAATGGACACCCGAAAAATGTGAGTGTCCTCTGGGCTCTCCAAGACACCCTCTTTAAGGTTCGCCACTGGGTAGCAGAGGGTCTCCTCACCCAGGTGGCAAGAGATGGGCTCCATCTCCAGGCGAAGGAAAGGCACTGGCTCACAGTCCTCAGTGATTGGAACACACACCAGGAGCAGGATGCCTCACCACACAGCTTGCCCCTCATCTCTCGTGTTACTCCCCCACTCTCCTGGTTTCAAGTAAAAATGACCCTTGGCCTGGGCTTGGGTTTTTTGTTTTGTTTTAAAGATTAAGATGGAGACGAAGGGGGTACATTGGGGCAAGAATGGATATTCTGTGCTAGATTCATGCAATCTCAGGTGTTCAGGAATTTGGGGTTTAAGCACCGGCAAGAGCTCCCTTTGGAAATTTCAACGGGGCCAAATGATTCTCAAGCACTGCAGCATCTCTCTGCCAGCCTCCCACTCTTACAAAGGTGGCAGAGAGAGAGTTTAAATACCCCAGGAATGTGTTTCATCTCAGTACTATTTTCCATTGGGGATCGAGACAGTATGGTCTGCCAGGGCTGCAGGCAGAGGAAGCAAAGAGAAACCACAGATCATCTGAACAGGGACTTGAAATACTTCTCCTAAATCTAAGCTTTGCCAAAAGGTGTCAACTTCCAGGACCAGCCCAGAGAAAGAAATGTAAATTACAGAGGGTGGGAAAGGTGACAGTAATGACTGTATCAACCATCCTTAGTCTTCAATCAGACATGTCCGTGAGCAAGCCTCAGGGAAACGCCAATACTCAACTGGAAAAACATGACTAGAACAGGAAACGCCCCTGGGGTATAAGCATTCTAAAGAATTGTGACCCGACTGCCTCAAGATCTGATGTCATCTTTTATCAAAAGCTGGGAGAGAGGTAAAGAAGTGGCGGCGGTGGGGATAGTAATGTGTGGTAACTACGCCCCCTTCAAAGTCCAGACAGAAATTGCCCTCCCAAGGAAACAACGCTTCTTTTTTGTTTTTTTTGACAACGCTTCTTTAAAACAAATACTACCCCCTCCTAGATATCATGGGCAGCTAAGTGATTGGGTTTCGCAGATTAATAAATAGCTCCCCTTATCATGTAGTCCAGAAACATGATAAGGGGAAGTTTTGACCCAGAGAGAAAAGCACCGGGCCTCCCTTCTGGAGGGGAATGTAAAGGGCTGAGGGCCCAGGCTTCAAGCAGCCAAGATACATGATACCCCTAAGGTCTGACAGACCCAAAGAGCTGGTAACCCAAACAGCAAAAATAAAAGACCACCTATTTTGACTCCACCTCAAAATCAGACGGAAAAAAATTCATTTGAAGGTGCTTTAAAGATGAGTTCGTTAATTCTGGAAGAAGTACCTTTTTCTTTCTTTTTTTAATAGCTGCCTCAGCAGCAATGCCTTTTTATTCAAGCACACTCTAAAGCAAGCAGGGCTATAGACAAAATGCTGGGAAGAGTTGGAGCATAAATCCAAACAGGAATTTGCATCCTTAAGATGCCTGAAATCTCTAAAAACTTGGCACAGGTGCCAGAAACACATAGCAGACATTCACTAAACACGTGTTGAACTGACAAGCTTCATCTAAGTTTTTCTTCAGGGTGAAGACAGCACTGGTTCTCTTTAAGAACCCGTTTCCATCAGGAAGCCCAGGATGAGGTGGGCACGCAGAGTTAACCAGCAGTGGATTTAAAGAACAATAAAGCACAGACAGACATTTCTAATTCCCAGATGTTCCCTACTTATTGAGAAGTGGCTTCTTGAGTGAGAGACCTGGCTCAAGTCTGCTTCAGCTGGTGCAGTTTGTGACAGCAGGTGCCAAGCATCGACTCTGGTGGGGACCTGGCTTCCGGATGCTCTCAGCTATGACACCCTGAATCGGAACGGTTAATTTTCCTCAGCCCAGTAACCCAAAATGTAATTCAAGTTTGCTCCCTTTGCTTAACAGCCCTGACTCCAATTAAGTCCATTTGAGTGGCTCAAATAGAAGGATCCAATTCCCTTTGTCAATTCCTGGCTAAAGGAGATACCAAGCAAGCAGTATTGAGTCTTAGATACCAAGCCAAGGACTTACAAAGAAGCAACCTTGGGCTGCTGGTAGTATACACCAGGCAAATGTATAGATACATTCTCCTGGGAATTGCCATTTCTTGCCTCCCCTCTTAAAACTGGCAGTAGCCATGGGGAGAGAATCCGTTTTTCATCTGTTTGTCGATGCACATCTTAAGAGAACTGTTTTCAGTAACAACACCTCTCTCAGTATATCATCTACTTTAAACCTACCCCCTCTTGTTGACCTGGTTTCATTCTCTATTGGGGGCGAGGTGGTTTTAAAGTACACCCAAAATTCTTTGATACCGCTCCATGCAGTAGGTGGGGTGTAACTCCCCTCCCCTTGAGTGTAGGCTGGCTTAGTGGCTTGCTTCTAAGGAACGGAATAGGAAGGCGTGATGACGTGTGCTTTCGGAGACTGTCATAAAAGGCACTGCAGATTCCTCCTTGCCCTCTTTCTCTGGGATCACTTGCTCAGGGGGAGCCAGCTGCCATGCTGTGAGGACACTCATGCTGCCCTAAAAAGAGATCCACACAGAAAGACACTGAGGCATTTTGCCAACAGCCACAAAGAAAGCTCAGAAGTGGATTCTCAAGCCCCGGGTGACTGCAGACCCCACTAACATCTTGAGTGCAACTTCCTATGACCCTGTGCCAGACCCATCATGTGAAGCTGCTTCCCAGGTCCCAACCACAGAAACTGACAGATAATGTTTCCTCTTTTAAGATGTTAAGTTTTGGGGTAATGTGTTAAACAGCAATAGATAACTAACGCAGATGGAGGGACAAAATTCTTGGCTTGGAAGCCTAATAGCTAGAAGCCAGCTTCTCTACACTGTGGTCTTGAGAACACAATAGCTATTTCAACAGAATATGAGGAAGTGGTGAACTTAATGCACCACACTACGAAGGAGGTAGAATCATGACAATGCATGTCTCCTGCTGGAATTTGGACAAGGTCATTTCTCACCGACATGGATTGTCCCCAGAAGTACAGAAACATGGTTTTCTCCTAAGAAGAAAAGTACAAATAATCAATAAGATTTTAAGAACCGCCTAACTCAAATGCTACCCTAAGGAGGTTCCCTTTCCAGGAAAAACCCCAGAGGGATTATTCATTTAGGGCTTCAACTGTGAGATTCCTTCCAAACATACAGGAGTAAACTACCTACTGGATTCTGGCTTGCCCTGAAAATGATTCTATGAGGCATGGCACAAAGGTGTCATCTGTTGGAAGTTCATCTATTGCCTTGTGAAATTATCTTTGAAATGCCAATTTATGGAGGCCAAAGTATCTCTAGTGGCAGTGGCCTCCAGGAAGGAATTGCACCAAGCAGTATGGAGGTCGTTACAGAGATGGCTAAAGGATTGGGAAGCTGCTACATTATACAGCTGACACTCCCAAGAAGTACTAGAAATATGGCCTCTGATTAGGGGGCCACACGCAGCAATTCCTCAAGAGAGCAAAAAAGGGGAACATGGCATCTTAAGACTACTCAAGCTGGCATGTTTTAAATTCACTCCCCGTCTCTCAGTGAGGAAGCCGAGTTTTCATGTGCAGCAGTAAAGAGCAAACAAGGGCGCGTGCTTCTGCTGACAGCCCGACTACTCGCTGTAGTGGAGTCAGATTCCAGAGGATGCCCAGGCTGGGCCCTGAGGAGGATGAAAGCGTCACTCCCAAAGAATCAAGCTCCCAGGGGACAATGAGGTCCTGAGCAAGCTTCTCATGCAAATTACCAATGCACCTTAAGTTGTTCCAAGAGTATGTAAAGTGAAATTTGGAGTTTAATTAAAATCAAAACAGAGATACATTAAAAAGCAAACAAAAAATACTTTTCCATTCATCAATTTTTGAGACTGAAAGCATCTCCAAGACTTTGGAGATCCAGCTTATTCCTGAGAGACATCAACCATCACAAAAGGTTTCACTTTTTGAACTCTTCACATTTTGTAGCAGAAAACAGAACAAAGTTCCTCAGACACCCTTCCTTCTTTCTGTCTAAAATGTATTCGCAAACAGGGTCTCTTCATAGTTCAAAAGAAAAACAGCTTTCTATCTTAGCCAACTGGCCTGTTACTCTCACCCTGGGATCTGATCTCTTAATAAGAGGGTTCAGGGCACCAAATCCAACCAGAAATTCCCGGGACACCAGTGGCTATTTTACTTGTCTTTCTATGAGGGGAGTCACTCTCCCAGGATTACTGGGCCAGTCAATAGTCAGGACCACGGGATGGGGAATGAAGCAGCAAAGGGTAAGGGAAAAGAATAAGGTTTCCATGAACAACCCAGGGAAGGCAGAAGGGTCCAGTTTCACAATCCACCCACTTACAAACTCCAAACATGCACACCCAAAACTAGAGCGAGAAGGAGAGAGCTCGTAAGGGACTAGGGAAGACGAGGGATGGTGACGTGGAACAGCAGACTCGCCTACGGACAATCCTCACCCTCCTAACACTGGAAGATGTGTAATTAAAAAGTTGCTGTTCAAAATTGTACTGAAAACATATCTAAAAATAGGTTTGTACTCATCTTAAAAATAAAAGGTCACTCCTCAGTTAAGAGGAGTGACAGATATTATCAGATACCAACACTTGAGGTATCCCGGATGTACATTTGAAAAATGGCCTGGCAGAGATAAGGGAGGGAAGGAAGGAAGGAGGGAGGGAGGGAGTGAAAGACGGGGAAATTCAGAGTACCATGGGAAAGGTAGAAAAGCAGAAGGAACGCATTTTTAAGCCCGTGCTTATCTACCTCAGCAGCCAAACAAAGCAGGTCCACAGAGGAAAGAAGTTCAGCTCTTTTCTAAGAGCGTTTCTGAAAGTCAACTTCAAACTCAAAAATCCCAGACAACAAGTAGCACAATGCTCACTGGACTGAAAAACAAGGACTACTGAGCCTGGGTACTCAAACAGTTCCATGTCTTCCGACGTCATTCCTGGGTATCATCCTGCAGAGGACTACTGGGTTGGCCAAAAAGTTCGTTCTGGTTTTTCTGTAACATCTTATGGAAAAACCAGAACGAACTTTTTGGTCAACCCAATACATCGGGCCTTATCCAAAGAGCCTCCGGGACCTGCTCTGGGAGCAGGAGAAATCACGTGGATAGCTCAGAGTACAAAAGGATTGCAAGCAGCAAGATGCAAGCAGGGAGGGGTGGGAGAAGGGGAGGAGAAAGAACAACTGGTGACCGAAGACCCTCTTCTGATGTAGACTTAAGAAATGTTTGCACAATTGTGATAAGTAAACGAATGGGAAGATGAACTATAATGCTAAAGACAGAAGACATTCCTCCCAGAGGAAGGAGGGGAAGTGGACCTCAAAACAGTGCCCCAGGGTAATGCTACCAGAGATGTACAAACAGCGTTCTGTCCCCAAGGACAAACACCTCAAGGTAAAAGAGAAAGCAGCTCTCTTCCTGTTTACTATTTCCATCCAAGGGTTTTCAAGACCCCAAACTCAGACTTTTGCAGCACTGAAACATGAGCAAGACAGGGGGGAGAGACAGAGGGTAAGAACAGGAATGATGCTAAACCTATCAAACCTCCATATCACTTCCCCAGACTTCCCAGCCAGCCAATTATTGGTAGGTTGATATTTGATTTGGGATTAAAAAAAAAAATGGGGGGAAGGGGGAACCAGAGGTTAACTGTTTTCCTCTGTGGGCTGCTTAGTTCTACAGAAATATGCCAAGGGCCTTCAATCTGTCTAACTGGGAAGGGGAACAGGAAATAGGGAGAAGAAATGGTCAGATGCAGCTCATCTTTGCATCCTTTGGCACCCGGAAAAGGAGCAGGGGAGCAGGAGACTGCAGCAGGGATTGCTGGTACTGCCTCTTCTGTCTCTGCATTGTTGATCCTATTGGCCAAATCAGGTACACACATGTCTCAGTGTTGCCGCTTTTCTTCTGATCCTCGCAGGACAGTCAGATGTCCATCTCAAACTGAGCATCATCTCCTGGTTAGAATGAAGAACAGGAAAAGTTAAGCATGAAGAGGTAAAGAAAAACAGTTTTAACTATTATTCCCTTTGCACAAAGGTCAAAAAGGAATTCAAACTGTCCCATTCCCTGCAGCCTTGAAACAACTATTCTGCTTTGCTTTGGCTAGTCTTTTTAATCTGGGGGAAAAACAAGAATGGCAGTCAAATCACCCACAGGGAGGAGCAACTGGGGGAAAGGATACAAGTGAAAACTTTCTGAGTGTCCCTTTGTCCAGAGGTTGACCAAACGGGAGCTCCTGGGGAGCACCTGGCCATCTATCAAGTCAGCACATTCTTCTGGAGGCTCTGAACTTTGGCCTTGCTCTGAATCGACACTTTGTCCATTAAAAACTCATTTGGAATTTGAGGAGGCAGAATGCTGGCTCGTGTAAAAGGGTCATGGAGTGCAATCCAAGGTGTACTTCAGGAGCTGGCCATTTCCACAGACACAGAGAGGACTCATTAAGAAACGTGTGTGTGTGAGTATGGGGGAGTATTTACTGAAATATTATAGGCAGTCCTGGAAAACGGGGTGAAAAACCATACTGCTTTTCCCTACACCAGGGGTCCCCAACCCCCCAGCCACGGACTGGTACTGTGGGCAAGTGAGCGAAGCTTCATCTCTATTTACAGCCGCTCCCCATTGCTCGCATTACCGCCTGAGCTCTGCCTCCTGTCAGATCAGCTGCAGCATTAGATTCTCACAGGAGTGTGAACCCTACTGTGAACTGCGCACGCGAGGGATCTAGGTTGCGCGCTCCTTATGAGAATCTAATGCCTGAAGATCTGAGGTGGAGCTGAGGCGGTGATGCTAGCTCTGGGGAGCGGCTGCAAATACAGATTATCATTAGCAGAGAGGTCTGACTGCACAGAGACCATAATAAATCAACTGCTTGCAGACACATATCAAAACCCTATCAGTGAGGGGCAAGTGAAAACAAGCTCCCACTGATTCTGCATTATGATTGAGCTGTATAATTATTTCATTACATATTACAGTGTAATAATAATAGAAATAAAGCGCACAATAAATGTAATGCGCTTGAGTCGTCCCAAAACCATCCCCCCACCCCCCAGTCCATGGAAAAATCATCTTCCACAAAACTGGTCCCTGGTGCCAAAAAGGTTGGGGACCGCTGCCCTACACCACAAAAATGACGTTCTTCTTGTAAGAAGCAAGTTCTGTTTCTTGAGGGTGATGGAAATGGGAGCTATTAAATTGTTTTGTTTCTCTGTGTGTGTGTTACCCTTAGTCCAACAAAGCCCAGGTTCAAGGAGTCCTCTTTGGGATTTACCATTCCCTGATTTTGGATTCTTCCTCACCCCCCAACCCCCACCTAGATTAGATTTGGTTATGGTTTAGAACTCAGGGTTTTCAGAACAATTCAATAAGCCTTGGTGAGGGGAGTGCGGGGAACCTTAGAGACCTATGACTGAATATTAGTTATAAGTGAAGCATCAACATTTTTTCAACCCACAGCAGACTGACATTCGAATCCCAGGGCTACCCTCTTGGTCCCTAATACCAGCATTCTCTTACCAACTGCATGCTTCCTGTCATGATTGTTCAAGTTGTTCAAATTGTTTACTTCTATTTTGGAGTCTTCAATTAAGGTGCCGGGGCTGGTGACTCCTGGGATATTGGGCAGATGGCAGGGCGGGGTCTGAGCCATGGGAGAGTTGCGACGATCCAACAGAAACTTTCGATCATAAATGATTCGAGTTCCTGGAAAACAGGGTTTAAAGAAGACAGAAGTTTTGTATCCTGTTTCAAATACAATTTTAGGACAAGGAAAGTAGAAATTTACCTTCACTTTCCTTGCTTTGAAAAATAAGAACTTAGTAACAATTCAAAAAGGCAGGACTTCCCTGGTGGTGCACTGGTTAAGAATCTGCCTGCAAAAAAAAAAAAAAAAAAGAATCTGCCTGCCAATGCAGGGGACACAGGTTCGATCCCAGGTCCAGGAAGATCCCACATGCCATGGAGCAACTAAGCCTGTGCACCACATACTGAGCCTGCGCTCTAGAACCTGTGAGCCACAACTGCTGAGCCTATGCGCTGCAACTACTGAAGCCCGATTACTCTAGGACCCGTGTGCCGCAACTACTGAGCCCACGTGCCACTACTGAAGCCCGCACACCTAGAGCCCATGCTCTGCAACAAGAGAAGCCACCACAAATGAGAAGCGCGTGCACCACAATGAAGAGTAGCCCCTGCTCGCCACAACTAGAGTAAAGCCTGCATGCAGCAACGAAGACCCAATGCAGCCAAAAGAAAACAAACAAAAAGGTAGCTGAAATTATGAGGAATGAATCATTCTGGAGAGTAGAAAACTTAGTTCAATTTTCGAAAAATGAGTAACTTGAACTATTTTGGATGGAAATTTTTCTAATACAGATTTTAAAACTTTTTACCACCTTAAACAGAAAACCAACCCTTTCTTTTTTTTTTTTTTTTTTGCTGTACGCGGGCCTCTCACTGTTGTGGCCTCTCCCATTGCGGAGCACAGGCTCCGGACACGCAGGCTCAGCGGCCATGGCTCACGGGCCCAGCCGCTCCGCGGCACGTGGGATCTTCCCGGACTGGGGCACGAACCCGTGTCCCCTGCATCGGCAGGCGGACTCTCAACCACTGCGCCACCAGGGAAGCCCACCAACCCTTTCTTGATGAATCCGGTTGATTATTATGAAACTCATTTATTATACTATGTTGTGACATAGGAAGTCTCAGGGCCTATTCAGTTGGTGCTCTGTATTTTCCTTATACTGAATAGGATTCAGATAGCCAGGTTGTGCTTATAGCCCTCTCCACCATGGTTTCCTTGTCTCTTCCCTCACCGTTTGGCTAAGAACCATCTTTTGTCCATGTCTTAGTTTGGTTGCTCTAACCAAATACCACATTTTGGGTGTGTTACACAGAAATGTATTTCCTTACAGTTCTTTCTCATTGTGTCCTGCCACGGGGGAGAGGGGAGCAAGCTCTCTGGTGTCTCTTTTGGGACACTAATCCTATTGTGAGAGCCCCACCCTCAGGACTTCATCTAAACCTAATTACTTCCCAAGGCCCTATCTCTAAATATCATCACATTGTGGGGGTCAGTGCTTCAATATATGAATGGGGGGGGAGCACAATTCAGTCTACAGTACACCCTTTACACCCATTCTAACTTGATACATCTAATCTGTTGGGTTTGGAAACTGGTGATCTGCTTATTTTAACACTATGTAAAATACGAGCAAGTAGGCTGGGAAGGCGCCTGATGGTTTTCCAATGAACAAAGGGAAGCAGCTTTAGTGGATGGATTTTGTTGTGTCACCTCCACTTTTGTCCATGGCTAGGTTTCAGAAGGGTGAGATTTCACCCTGAGATGTTCTTACTAATATTCACGTTGCAAGTCGGAACAAGATTATTCTCACTTCTGTAGTACACTAAGCTTGGAAACTGAGGTGAGGTGGTGAAAAAAAAGCACAGGATAAAAGCAAGCTTTCTATTTCTAAATTATATTAACAACAACATAAACATTAAAGAATTATAATTGAACCAAGTAGGAAATAAGTAGTAGAAATTCTACCTAAATGTGTCAGATATAAGAGAAACTTTGAAGAATTCCTGTGACTTTGCAGGGGCAATAAAATACATTTTTTAACTTCTTTGGGATATAATTCATGTACAATTCATTCAAAGTGTATAATTCAATAGCTTTTAGTATATTCATAGAATTGTGCAATCATCACCACAATCTTTTTTTTTTTTTTTTGGCTGTGCCATGAGGCTTTCAGGATCTTAGTTCCCCGACCAGGAATTGAACCTGGGCCACAGCAGTGAAAGCGCCGGGTCCTAACCACTGGACCCCCAGGGAATTCCCACCACAAACTATTTTAGAACACTGTCATCATCCCCAAGATAACCCATATACATTTAGCAGTCCCTCCCCACATTTTGCCAACCTCTCCAGCCTAGGCAACCACTGATCTGTTTTCTGTCTCTATAGATTTGCCTATTCTAGACATTTCATAAAATACAATCAAGCAATAGGTGTCCATTTATGACTGCTTCTTTCACTTGCAGGTTTTTAAGATTCATTCACGTTTAGCATTTATCAGTACAGTTGACCCTTGAACAATGCAAGTTTGAACTGTTTTTCAACAGGAAGTATTGCAGTACTATATGGTCAGTGTTGGTTGAATCCATGGAGGAAGAGAGCCAACTACAGGTTACACATGGATTAACCCCCACGTTGTTCAAGGATCAACTGTACTTAATTTCTTTGTATTGCCAAATAATATTCCATTGTATGTATAAATCACATTTTATCAATTAACCAGTTGATGGACATCTGGGTTGTTTCCACTTTGAATAATGCTGCTATAAACATTCATGTAGGGAGTTCCCTGGTGGCGCAGCGGTTAAGAATCCGCCTGCCAATGCAGGGGACACGGGTTCGAGCCTTGGTCGGGGAAGACCCCACACGCCGTGGAGCAATTAAGCCCGTGCGCCACAACTACTGAGCCACGCACGTAGAGCCCGTGCTCCACAACGAGAAGCCACCGCAATGAGAAGCCCGTGCACCGCAACGAAGAGTAGCCCCCGCTCGATGCAACTAGAGAAAGCCCGCGCGCAGCAATGAAGACCCAATGCAGCCAAAAATTAATTAATTAAAAAAAAATCAATTGGCCGTAATTGTGAGGGTTTATTTCTGGACTTCCACTGATCTATGTGTATCCTTATGGCAGTAATACACGGTCTTGATTTGTAACGAATTCTGAAATCAGGAAGTGTAAGTCTTCTAACTTTTTCTTTTTCAAGATTGCTTGGGCTATTTTAGGTCTCTTAAAGATCCATATATGAGTTTTAGAGTCAGCCTGTCAACTTCGGCAAAGAAGCCAGCTGGGATTTTGATGGGGATTGTGCTGAATATATAGATAAATTTGGGGAGTAGTGCCATCTTAACAATATTAAATCTTCCGATTCATGAACATGGATTGTCTATTTATATAGGTCTTCTTTCTTTCAACAATGTCATCTAGTTTCCACAGTATATGTTTTGTGCTTTTTTTGTTAAATTTATACCTATGTATTTTATCATTTTTATGCTATTATAAATGGAATTATTTTATTTCATTTTTGGATTGTTTATTGAAAGTATACAGAAACACAATTGGTTTTTGTATACTAATCTTGTTTCTTTCAGCCTTACTAAACTCACTTGTTTTAATAGGTTAGTGGATTTTTAAGATACATTTGGTTTCAAATGTACACAAAATAAACAATTCAGAAGAGAAGACACCCTGAAGAACTAGGATCTTAACTGATGCTGTTAATGTTCTTAAATATGGCCAGGGAAAATATGGGTACAAAACCACGGTATTTTAAGTGTCTGAATTTTAGATCACTGCAAGCTGAAAAAATTAACTGTAGCAGATACAGAGCAAAAAAAAAGGGAATTAACATGTGACTAAGGATTCTGTGGTGTAACTGAAAAGCATTTGACATTCAAAAAACCAAAACTATTAAAAGAAAAACATTAAGACCTGACTATGAATAAAATGCCAGGGGAAAAAACCCTTTATATTTCCTTTTTTAGATATTGTGTTTACTGTGAAATTATATGAATTCCAAGACAATTAAAAACCTAATATTCAGGGTCTCTTATACATATGCATAGACACATTTTCTGAAGCAAGAACTTCCAATAATTCAAATTTCAACTGCCGGCCACATTTATGTCAGCCCAATTCAACATCAACCAATGCAATGCATCCACAACTAACTAGAGAAAAGTTAACCATAAATTCCTAAAGAAGGTTAAAAAAATCCATAGCTTGCATATAACACAATATTAAACTTGAGCATGATTTTAATAAATTGATGGAGTGTTAAAAAAAAAGAATCTATTTGACATTGACAGTGGAAACTTTTTCTGTCCAGTGAGTGTTCCATTTCCTTTTCTATGAAAATCATCATACTCCTTGGTTTTATATTGAAAAGTTACAAAATTCATAGTATCGTATATGCTATTTATTGATTTTCAATGTTTACAATCAAACCATAATAAAAGTGAATTATCATAGTTAAGGAAGAGTATGTAAATATTACAGACCTTGATATCGTAAAAAATAATGGAAAGGCAGACCTACCAGGGAAGTAGAGGCAGGACAGGTAGATAGTATAATCTCATATGGTGGAGAGTTAAAACTATCAGATTGAAACACAAGAGTTAATTAACTATAGTATTTACAGTTTTAAAGGTAACTACCCAGAAGAACCCAAAACGATAAAACAATCTACAAAAATTGGTAAATGGAGAGAGGAGGGAAAATGAGAGGATAGAAAGTAATGAAAGTGTCCTATATGCCTCATTTTCATAATAGGGAGTCAACAGTATCATCCAATGTTAAGAAATCAAGAAATTGTGGTATACGTATATTATTTACAGTAACAGTGTATAACCAATAAAATCACTATAAACAGAAACTGTTAAAAGCAGTAGTCTCTTGGCATTTCTGCATTTTATGTGCTTCTGTTCAATTTTTCTTTTTCTATTTTGATTTTAACACTTGCATATATTACTTTAGTCTTCATGTTTGGATTTCAAAACAAATAGGAATCTTTAGATCTAGGTTAACATTAGATATCTATAAACATTCTTCATCCCTTGGTGACCACTTTTTTGGATAAATCTAATACCCTGACCCAGCATTTTCTAAATGCTGACATTCCTAGGAAAACATGAGAGTAAAACTGAGTCCCTTTGATGGAGAACAGAGAGGAGGAAAAAAAGGCTCTACCTTTTGATCTAAAAACTAGTGATCTTCAAATGGCAGGGAACAAGAGGGTGAATGAAGAAGGCCCAAAATTATGCTTGTGAAGATGGTTAGTACACAAACAAGGTCATTCACGCCTAAGGGCCTCTTTCAAGACCAAGTAGCTTAGTTTAAATGATAATTAATGCATATATTAAGCTATATACACCCAAGAAACTGTATAACCTGAAATAAAACCACCTAGACAAAGTCCACTGTAACATGGTTAACTGACAGGGTAGTAGTTACTATACTTTTGCAGGGTCCTGACCATAAAACTGTTTAACTAAGGCTGCTTCCAGAATTAGAATTAAGCATCCACTCATGCAAATAGACACTTCAGAAAAAGAAACAATAAGTAACTTGCCCGAAGTGAATAGCTTGAATAGCTGGTGACAAAACCCTCCAAGAAGGCTGAGATGAACCTACACCCTCCTAACAATATCCTAGGCAAGAAGGGAGAGTGTAGGGTCAAATAGGGCTTCCCGCAGGGGACTTTAGCCATCAAAGAGGAAAATCTTTCTCAGAAAAGTGTTAGTGGTCTTCCCGCTTACAATCCTTAGGCCAGAACTGGGTCAGATGCCCGCCAGCCCAGACACTGGGGAAGCCACAGAGTAGTCAGGGTGCATCTTCTGGGACTTGGCACGCTACCACTTTAAAAAAATGAGGGAATCTGGGGTAGCATGGAAAAAGAGTGAACAGCTGTTGGGCTGGAAACCAATAGAGTCAGTCACGTCACGTCTCTATTTAATATTTACCTAAATTTAAATCCTCATCTTCCACAGTAGGAAACTGTTAATATCTAAAACTGAGAAATAGCATTAAATCATGTCATTCAGAAATCCAGAGGTAAACGCTAGAAGAAATGGCTGAAAGAGTTTAAAATGGTTTCTCTGGGGAGTGGAACTGGAGATGAGATGGGGCATGAGAATGCTGCTTTTTGTTATTAGCCTAATACTATATGACTTTTAAACTTTACTTTCATGGTTACAAAAAATAAATGTAAAAGAAAAATAAAAGGGTGATTGCATGAATACTGAAGGCATTTTGCTAAGTCAAACAAGTCAGTCACAAAAGACAAATATTTTATGACCCCACAAATATGAGGGACCTGGACTAGTCAAATTCATAGAGACAGAACATAGAACGATGGCTGCCAGTGGCCGGAGGTGGGCAGGTAATGGGGAGTTATTGTTTAATGGGTATGAAGTTTCAGTTTGGGAAGATGAAAGAAGTCCTAGAGATGGATGGTGGTGATGGTTGCGCAACAATGTGAATGTACTTAATCATGGAACGGTACCTTAAAAATGGTTAAAATGGTCAATTTTATGTTATGTGTATTTCCCAATAAGAAATATATATGATTTCAGACTTCTAGCCTCCAGAAATGTAACAGAATAAATTTGTTGTTTAAAGAAGCCCCCACCATCAAATTTTTTTTTTAAGACCAAGAGAAAGTGTTAAAAAAAAAAAAGCAAACCCCATTATAAGGTATCGGGGAAAAAAATGACTCAAAAATAATTTGCAAATATACATACATACATAACAGACTGACACTAAAGCCATGAGGAAGAAGGTATCCTTCAAATCTAGAAATGAAAACAACAACATCAACAACAAAACACTTGGCAAGTAACCTCAGTATTCCATTAGAAATTCCTGACATTCTCCATCTATGCCTCATGTAAGGGCCCACCAAGAGATCAGAAACAGATACAAGATGAACAAGCAGCAAGTGTTTCCAATACACTCAAAAAGGTAGTCTGCCGCTTTCCCTCTTTCCTCCCAAGCCCCTGTCTCCCCCAATAATAAGGGAAAATAAGAAGTGAAAATACAGAAAGGACTTACAAATACAGTGGTTTTCTTTGCTTTTTATTATTCCAGCTTAAGAGGGTGATTAACAAGGCCTGTGTTTGACTGACTGTGTTAGAGAACATTCTTCAATGAACTACAGTTTTAAACATCTGTTCTTCATGGAGGCTCTGGATGAAAGGACAGACTCCTAAAAGCTCTATGCCAGATAACCCAGAGGAGGCTAAAAGCTGCCTAACCCAGTATCCTCCAGGGAAGTTGATGGTGGCCAAACCACATTTACTGTGTACAACCATCAAATCCCTAAAATGCTAATAAAACCATGAGAGGGACAATTTTTACATCAAAAAAAGGCACAATTGGAGCCAGAGTATATTATAACTTAGTATGGCTAAATAATTATGGCAAACGGAAGACTTCCAAGGTTTGTGAAAAGCCAATCCTTATGGTCCTTAGATTAACTCCAATAAAGATTTCCAAGATATTAATGTCAAAGAATGGCTCCCTGCCCAATCACGTAGGACACTGCCATAGCAGAAAACAAACCTAGGCTGAAAGGGAAGTTGATAATGACCATCTTCCTATGCAGAAGGTCCAGCGCTAGAAGAGGCTTTAGACAGCATCTGGCGGAAGCCTGTCATTTTACAGATGGAGAAACTAGCATCCAAAGAAAGATCACACAGTGACACAGGAGCCAGGAGACCGACACAAATAAGCAAGGTACTCTCTTGAGTCTTGGTTGCAAAGTGATCTGAAACAAATGACCTTTTTAGTTAGCACCAGGTCCAAAGTGGTATACAAACCACAAACTAATCTCAAATAAATGCCGACTGATTTTAAGTCTATCAAAATGAAGTACATCAAATATGTCCACGTCTGTTTGGGCTAGAACATTCATCTTGAAATAAATTTTCTCAAGAAATGCCTGGCTCTGATTCCAGGAAAATGTTGGTTGGATCTGCCAGACTGTTGACTGCATCCTGGATCAATTCTTTGGATTAGATTTCACAGATGTTGTGGTTCAGCCTCTGTAATGCTAATAATTAATGAAGGTTCGTTCACTGCTTTGGTATGGGGAAAGCACTCAGATTCAAGCCTGGCTTTCATTCCCACTTCTTGTCTTCCTCCCAAGTTCACTCCTCTTGGGCACTTAAAAAATAAAAATAAAAACAATGCATATATACATATCAATGTCTTCTACTTTTACTCATAGTGAGGAACTCATCAATAAAGTTCATAAGAGGCAAAGAAGCCTACTGGAGATCACTGGTCTAGGTCACTTTTTTTCAGTGCTGCTTCTTCATAATGGTTCTAGGAACTTATCAGACCAGAGAGTGGTTTCATTTCAATGTAAAAGCAGCCCGGCTCTAACATAAACATGCTCTGGTAATGAGATGAGCACCTTTCTCAAGCTCAAAGGATTAATTATGACATCTTAAAATGAACCACAAGCCTCTCAAACTTTCTGATAGGTACCTCTTAGAACCTAGAGAGCAATGGTCTATCTTCACCAGTCCTCACTTCTGCTACAAACAGCAGGCCATTTCTAAAAAAATTAAAATTGAATGAGGTATTACACTGATACTAAAACCAGACAAAGATACCACAAGAAAAATACAGACTAATATCCCTTATGAATATAGATGCAAAAATTCTCAACCATTAGCAAACTGAATTCAGCAACATATATAAAAAGGATTATATTCCATGACCAAATGGCACTTATCCCATGAATGCAAGGCTGGTTGAACATCTAAAAATAATTAACATAATACATCATAACAATAGAATAAAAAACAAAAATCACATGATCATCCCAATAGATGCAACACATATATATATATATATATATATACACACACACACACACACACACACACACACACACGCATTTGACAAAACCCAACACCCTTTCATAATAAAAACATTCAACAGACTAGGAATAAAAGGGAACCTCCTGAATCTGATAAAGAGCATCTACGAAAAACCACAGCTACCATCTTACCTAACGATGAAAGACTGGAGGTTTTCCCCTAATATTGAGAACAAGTCAAGGGAATCTGTTGTCACTCTCTTGCCATTTCTGCTCAACACTGTACTAAAGGTACCAGTTCTAGCCAGGGCAACTAGGCAAGAAAAACAGAACAAAATGGGGCACCTAGATTGGTAAGAAAGAAGTAAAACTATCTGTATGCACAGGCAACTGTGATCTTGTATATAGATAATCCCAAGGAATCTATAAGAATTGAATTGTATTTTCCAGTTAATTGATCCTTGCTTGTTAAGGATTTTACTTTTAAAAACTACTCAATGAAATGAACAGCTTCAGTTTGTCGGGGCCTTTGTCCTAAGGATCTGAAAGATCATTTATTCAGATATAAACACTCATAAATTTCTAAGCTTCTGGCTTCAAACTGTAGCCTGAGTATCAGGTGAAGAGGTCCTTTAAAAACAAGCCACACATCAGATAGATAGCTGCTGGGTGTTATAACACAGGTTTTAAGGGATCTTTGCAAAACAAAGTTCTGTGATAAACAAATTTGAAAATGGTAGCCTAGGCCTTACCTATTCAATAAGTTGAATGACAGCAAGTTTCAACTGACTTTTGTTTTATTATAAATAGATAAGCAAAAATTTTTTTTTTTTTTTTAAATTTGTTTATTTATTCTTGGCTGCATTGTGTCTTCATTGCTGCGCAGGGGCTTTCTCTAGCTGCAGCAAGCAGGGGCTACTCTTCATCGCAGTGTGCGGGCTTCTCATTGTGGTGGCTTCTCTTGTTGCGGAGCACGGGCTCTAGGCACGTGGGCTCAGTAGTTGTGGCTCGTGGGCTCTAGAGCTCAGGTTCAGTAGTTATGGCGCACGGGCTTAAATGCTCCGCAGCATGTGGGATCTTCCTGGACCAGGGCTCAAACCCATGTCCCCTGCATTGGCAGGCGGATTCTTAACCACTGCGCCACCTGGGAAGTCCCGCAAAAATCTTTTAAACATTAATTTGTTCATCGAAACACTTGGGAGCCAAGAAAAAGTTCTATCCTTCACCAACAAACTACTGTCCTGCTCAGGCTCTCTTCCTCTCCAACCAGATGAACTAGCTTTCCCACATTAACTTTACCTTGTCTGATCAGCAAATCTTTTTTTTTCCTTATCACAGCCTTTACTTTACTGCTGACTGGCAATGAAGCATCTCCTACATTATTTACTACTGTAGCTATTTGAGTTCCAAAAATTATTTTGGCTGATTCCATATAAAAATAAAAAACTTGACATTCCTTAGTCATTAGTTATGACATGTCCACACACCAAAATATTTTTTTGTCCATACAAATCCATGAAGCCTGAATATTATTCAAGACAATATCGAAAAATTGAAAGGACTTGATCTGCAAATCTTTACACTGTCTCCAAACCATGCAAGACCCCTCCCATAAAATCATCTTTAAGACTCCAGTCCTCACAAGGTCTTTGCACCAGGGAACAACACTGGTAGTGCCAATTTACAGACTCATCACGTTTCACCCTTCCCGGTTCACACACAGGCCTCCGGAGAGCAGAAGGGAGTTGTGCACTATCAGCCTGGACGAGCTCTGTCTTCCCTCATCAGGCTGTGACTGACGTGGAGCAGGCAGAGGCACTCCCCTCCACACAGCACGCTGCTATATGCCTTGCGGCTGAGGGCTGCTGCCTTCCCAGGCTCAGAATTCAGTCCCTCATCAGCAAACATGCACCCAACACAAAACTGAGCTACGTCTTCTAGTACATGCTTTGGCAGCTGATGAATATGAGACTACAGCCAAATCTGCTCCAGAATGACAACACATGTTAATTTTTGTTACTCTTAGATAAGTAAATGCCATCTTCCTCGAACACAAGGCAAAGTGATTGGACAACTTTCAACATGTTTTTCACACACTTCTCACATGTAACCATGAAGTCCTTTGGTTAATAACTGAAACGAGAGAGCCAAGTAAGTACTCTTGCTGGTTCAGAAGTTTTGGCCTAGAATAAACTCAGCCCAAGGTCATTGAATTAGAAATTTTATAACAGTGAGAAACTGGCCTTCCTTCCCCATATCTACACAGAGCTCTATTCATTTCTCCCAAGAAAGGAATCAGATTAACACTCAGGACTCCCCCCAAATACTCTTACTTTATTATGGCTCACTCCAAGTGGATTCTTTTCCCTTCTTCCTGTCTTCTCCTTTATCCCCAGACCCTTCCAATGGCCTTCAGTGAACCAATCAATCACAGCAACTCTCCAGCTGGCAGAGAGGAAGCACAGAGTATGAACAAGATTTCAGACCATCATAGTTAGTTCCCCTCTGGTGCTCTTGTTATGGCAACAGCATACTTTTCCACAGCTGATGAGGATGTTATGCAGGAAAAGAAAGGCAAAAAGAAAGGCTCGAAGAGGTCTCTGTGTTTCTGCTCACTCCCCAGAGCACAACCCTCCCACAGGGAGACAGTTCAGAACTTAAAAAAAAATAAGATAACAAAAAGAATCGCATTAGCTAGCATTCCAGAGGTAGAAGAGTCTTTTTAAATGTTTGTAAACCTCCTTTCCTAGGAAAATACACATCTTAAGACAAGAGAGGAAAAAACTGGACTAGGTATCAGGACAGTAAATTTGCGACTACCCACTGACATTAAGTAGCTGTATGACACTAACAAGTTACTTAAATTCTCTCAGTTACAGAATGAAAGCATTAGGTTCCTTCTTAATGTCACAGAAGTGAAGGAGACTACAGTAACTTTACCTTTCATTGAGGCCAGAAGCAGCTTCTCAAAGTTAGAAACGAACGTCATTCATCCCCATTCCTCCACAGGCAGATAAAACAAAACAAAATAAAATCCAAGGGCATTTTGAATTTACTCAAAAATTTTACTCTTCCTTAATAATGAGAAAATGTACACTTCTAAAAATATGAGAAATACAAGTATGTTTTCATCCAACTCTCATTTTCCAAACCACAGGAATGCAATTTTGAGAAACCTTTTCAAGGGTAAGCTGTATCCTCTGTGGGGAGAGATGGTAAGTTCACTGTGCTGTGAATGTCCTTGCCCAGTCTGATCATTTAGGGCATTCAGCACATCAACTGTTATCCTGGAATGCTCTGACTTGTGTATGACACTCCAGAAAGTTTCCAGAAGTTTGAGACAGAAAACTCTAATCCCCTTCCTTCCTACTAAATAGATTTTTCAATACAAGCCTTCTATCGCTTTTCTAAATGTTTTCAAGTCTGAAATATATAAGTTAGCACTTGACTCTTTAAAAGTTTTTGTTTTAGAACTAAAAAGCTTTTCCACCCCTAACCCCCACCATGATTTTAAGACCATTCAGAGCAAAGACTGCATTTCCTACTTTTGTCTGTAGTCCCCTTTTGTGCAAAGCACTTTGCTAGACCCACAAAACTCACTTAAGGTACCTAACCGGATTAATTCAGGTGCCTAGAGGTGACCAAATAACAACCCTGGTTCAGGGAAGGAAAATTACATGAGAGGAGAGAGGGAAATGTAACAAAAGAGATGAACAAACCATCAGAAAATTGGAAATTTTCCAAAGCGGGGGGAAACTAAATCAGTAAGTACTGATCTAGGCAGCACTGAGTTAATTGCTATAAAATAGTGATTAAATTCAATCACAACAGTGCTATATTTTATAAACACATTATGTAAGTCTTTGTGTTAAAAATTTAAAGATGACAATGTGCTCTACCAATAAATATTGGCTCAATATAACAGATGAGCTAAGACGACAAGTATTTAAAACAGAAATTAAAAACTGTAGCAACTGGGACTTCCCTGGTGGCGCACTGGTTAAGAATCCGCCTGCCGATGCAGGGGACACGGGTTCGTGCCCTGGTCCGGGAAGATTCCACATGCCGCGGAGCAGCTAGACCCGTGAGCCATGGCCGCCGAGCCTGCTCATCCAGAGCCTGTGCTCCACAACGGGAGAGGCCACAACAGTGAGAGGCCCGCGTACCGCAAAAAAAAGAATCCGCCTGTCAATGCAGGGGACACGGGCTCGGGCCCTGATCCAGGAAGGTCCCACATGCTGCGGAGCAGCTAAGCCCGTGCGCCACAACTACTTAGTCTGTGCTCTAGAGCCCACACGCCACAATTACTGAAGCCCGTGTGCCTAGAGCCTGTGCTCCGCAGCAAGAGAAGCCACCGCAATGAAGAGTAGCCCCTGCTCACCGCAACCAGAGAAAGCCTTCCCGCAGCAGCAAAGACCCAACACAGCCAATAAATATATTAATTTTAAAAAGAAGTGTAGAATCTGGAGACAGGGTCAGTGATATTTGAGAAAGAAGTAGCGTCTATGTACACAGGGAGGAAGGATAAATGAATCAGTATTTCTGGCAGAATCTTTCCAAGCACTGTAGGAACTAATCCAGACTATGAGACAGGCTTCTTTTTTTTTTTTTTTTTTTTTTTTTTTTTGTGGTACACGGGCCTCTCACTGTCGTGGCCTCTCCTGTTGCAGAGCACAGGCTCCAGACGTGCAGGCTCAGCGGCCATGGCTCACGGGCCCAGCCGCTCCGTGGCATGTGGGATCTTCCCGGACCTGGGCACGAATCCATGTTCCCTGCATGGGCAGGCGGACTCTCAACCACTGTGCCACCAGGGAAGCCCCAGGCTTCTATCTTTAAAGTATGCCTAAAGACTATGCCCTTACTTTAAAAGCATTGTAGCTTGGCTGTCTGAAATATGCCAAAAAGAGTGTCCCTGTGGCTCTTCCCTCAGGGGAATAATGATTAATATACAGCTAAAAGTTTAGTTCCTTACTCAAAGAAATAATATCTGAGTGCAGTTGCTACTATGACATAAGTTCTGAACTGCTGGAAGCACAGGCATTACGGAATTCACAAAGAATTCTGGAAGAAGTTATAAATCTCTGTCCATCACCTTGGAAAACAGTATCCATTTCTTAAAAGCTGTCAGTTCAAGTTCAAGACAACCCTATCTGGAGCAGATTCTGATCTGCCAAAATCTTTCACGATTAAAAGGCCAGAAGATTTCAGCATGCTTAGGGTCTGGCCTTGAACAGATCAGGTCAGGAGGGAGGTTTCTCCAATGAGGTAAGCCACCTCACTAGAAACTCCACTCCTCTGCAAAGTTATAACGTCCTTAAGCCCAGTTCTCCACACTTATTGATGAACTTCTCCTGCCTGGGTCATTTAAAAGTCTTCCAAGGCAGCCACCCCACTCCTAGAGTGGCCTGGCTGGATTCCTCTGTAGAGCTCTCTCCTAGATTTTTATCCCCTGTTGGCAAGGTCTTCTTACTCTACCGCCTTGCTATTGTGCGACCGATTAAAGGATCGCCCAGGCCTAACTGCAGGGGATTGGTTGTAGTACAACTGGTGAGCCCAGCCCACAAGAACGAAGCTAGCAATCTTGCAGACTGCAGGGGCTGCCAGCAAAGTCCCAACCCTCTAGCCAGAGGCCGTCACCAAAAGGCAAAGTCACGAAGTTAAAAATGAAGCACCATTCCTTTCATAATGTCCCTCAAGATCGCAGTCCAGTCTCCTCCCTCTGGAGAAAAGCCCAGTGAGGGGAAAGACAACCTTTGAGCTCCCTTTTCCCGTGACCAATTAATTCAACGCTCTTCACCTCTACCCCAGTGTTCTTCCTTGTAAACAGTTTCTGGTCGTACTTCGAAAAGCAGTGTTCATAAACCCCGCTCTGCATTGCCCCTTCCCCAGGATCAAGCAAGCCCCCCAGCAAGGGTGCCCTGCTTGACAACGCCCTCTTCGATCTACCTCCAAAGGCGGCGCCGCCAAAACTCTACCCTCAAGGCTGCCAGCGCTCTACCCTCAACACTATTACTTGAGCACTATTTTATCACTCCTCCTCCAGCCTGGGGACTCCCCCCACCCGCGGGGCCTGGTCCAGCAAAGTAAACAATGCTGTCAAAGCAGGATAACACTGGGCGAGGCTTCCAAACTCCGCATTCCAGCCTTCTCCTGGTGTTCTAAAAGCAGCTAAACAAGTCATCGCAGCGTCGCAGGAGCGACTTACTCTCCCCAACTTCCTTTCTACAAAGGCCCGGGAGACGGCTCCAAAATCAAGCGTCAATGTGCACAACTACACAATATGTAAGAGGCAGAGGTAATGCCGAGTGAGTGCAAGGCCAAATGTAGACGAATTTGCCCCGGAGCAGGAGGAGAGGGGGCAGAAAACTGGGCAGAGTGCGTAAACCTGCCACGAGGCGGGAACAAGAGCTTTTTTTCGCTACAGGAGAGCCACTTCCCAGAGTGGGCACGCACTGAATCGAGCTGCAGGCGAGAGAGAACGCGAAGTTAAGGTTCCCGAAAGCTGTCTCACGGGGGCTTTGGTGGGGCTGCGGCGGAGCCGGGGTGGCCGGAGCGGCCAGCGTGGACACGCCCTGAGTTAAAGAATCGTGGCGGGAAACTGAGGGGACACCGCGGAGGCTGGCGCGGACGCGCTCGGGAGCCGGCTCCAGGCTCGGGTGAGGGCCGCGCGGGCGGCCGGCGCTCACCTCCCGGCGTGGTGGAGAAGAGCGTCCCCCCGGGCGTGGTGCAATAGTCATGAGGTAGCTGCGCGGCGTCGCTGATGGGCACGGTGCGGGTGGGGATGGCGCGGCTCTGGCTGGGCTGGTGGCCGTTGCCGGCGGACGAGGACATGGCTCTGGACGCGGGCTCTCGGGCTTGGTCGGGCGGGTGGGCAGGCGGGCGGGCGGCGGCGGCGGCGGCGGCGGCTGGGGGCCCGGGCTGCTTCGGCTGCTCCGGCGGGCGGAAGAGCGGGCGGGGCTCGGCACGCTCCGCTCGCTCCTCGCTCGCTTCCTCTCGTTCCCTTGTCCCGCTCCGCTCCCGCCGCCGCCCTCTCAGCCGCCGCCGCCGCCGCCGCCCGTTCCTCCGGCCTCCGCCAGCAGCCTCAGCAGCAGCAGTAGCAGCAGTAGCAGCAGCAGCGGCAGCAGCGGCGACGACGACGACGACCGGAAGCGGGCGAAGGCGGGAGCCAGAGAGAGCTCGGGGTAGCTGGTCGGCCGGATGTGACGTTACGAGGGGCGGGTGCTGTGCGACGAGGCGGGGCTGCTGATGGGCTGGGGCTTAAGCCCTGAGGGCTGGGCGCGAGTCGGGCAGAGCCTACGCCAAGTGTTTGTCAGCTGCCCGTCGGTGGGCACGGAAAACTTGCGTGTTTTTTGTTTGTTTGTTTGTTTTTTTGCGGTACGCGGGCCTCTCACTGCTGTGGCCTCTCGCGTTGCAGAGCACAGGCTCCGGACGCACAGGCTCAGCGGCCATGGCTCACGGGCCCAGCCGCTCCGTGGCATGTGGGATCTTCCCGGAATGAGGCACGAACCCGTGTCCCTTGCATCGGCAGGCGGACTCGCAACCACTGTGCGACCAGGGAAGCCCGCGTGTTTGTTTTTTTTTAATTGTCAATCAACACTACTTTCCTTGAGCCGACTTCTGTTTCCTATCCATCTAAACAAAAGTGTTATTTTACTTTTAATTGCTCAATATTAAAATAAGCAATGCATGCATTTATTAAAAAACACAGCAGAAAGGTTTACGATGCCACCTCTCCCAGTTTCCCAATTCCCCTTTCGAGGGTGAACCACTGGGACCAGTTTATTGTGTATTCTTCCAGAGACAGTCCTTATATACAGACATAATGCAACATATAAACATTAAGAAAACAAAGAAATTAATAGCTGCCCATGTCACATGAGTGAGTATTGTGTTAGAGATAAAAGAAACTGAAGCACAGGGGAAGGTTAAGACCACGAGGTACCTGGAAAATTCAAATCTGTAACACTTTCTTTCCTCTAGGGATTCTCAAACTTTTTGATGTTAAAATTTACGTTCTTGAAAAATTATTGAGGATCCCAAAGAGCTTTTGTTTGTGTGGATTATATCTGTTGATAATTACTCTATTAGAAACTAAAACAGAATCTTTAAATGTTTATCAATTCATAAAATAATGTCATCCCATGTAAACATAATATTTTATTTTTAAAGTTATATTTTCCAAAAAAATTAGTGAAAACCGTGGGGTTTTTTACATTTTGGCAAACATTTTAATGTATACGTAATAGGAAACAGCTGCAATCTCACATCTGTGTCTTTTTTCTTTAAGATTTTTTATATATTTAATTATTTATTTTTGGCTGTGTTGGGTCTTCGTTGCTGGTTGTGGCGAGCGTGGCCTACTCTTCATTGTGGTGCACAGGCTTCCCATTGTGGTGGCTCTTCTTGTTGCAGAGCATGGGCTCTAGGTGCGCGGGTTTCAGTAGTTGCAGCATGCGGGCTCAGTAGTTGTGGCTTGTGGGCTCTAGACAGCAGGCTCAGTAGTTGTGGCGCACGGACTTAGTTGCTCTGTGGCATGTGGAATCTTCCTGATTCAGGGCTCGAACCCGTGTCCCCTCAATTGGCAGGCGGATTCTTAACCACTGTGCAACCAGGGAAACCCTCACATCTGTTTCTGCGTTCAATCTGTTGTGTTGATTCAAGTATAAGAAGAAAACTCAGATTCACACAGGTATGTAGTTGAAAAAATAGGAAACTCACAGGTCCCTGGAAGGGGTCTCAGTGACCCCCAGGTATCTCCAGACCACGCTTTGAGAACTGATGCTCTAGTCAACATTGTCTCTGTCCACATCATTCCCAAAATGGAATTGAAAAGAAAATCATGGGTACCACAAACATAGCTATCATCGTTCCTATTTGACAAATGAGGAAATTGAGACTAATACCCAGTGTTCAGCCCAGGTAAAACAGCTATTACTTCTTAACAAAAATACAGACAAAAGAACTTATACAGCAAAGCAAATATTGTGGTTGGTGGTCAGGTTGGACCAGGGCATGAGGTGGAAGGGATTTTATGGTGAATGTCCAGGAATCTAGGAAAAGCCCCCTGCCTACCCTGCAGTCTGGAGGTTCCCAGAGTTGGAGAGGGCTGAGCTCAATCTTGAAAGATCCTAAAGCTTTGCATATGTCAAGAGAAGAAGGCACTTCCTAGAGGAAGGAAAAGGTGAAATGCTAGTTTACATCTGTGTAGAGCTTACAAAGTACACTGATTACAACATGTACCCCTCCTTGATCTCTCTTTTGGTAACAGATTTTGGGACATTCAGGGAGAACAGGGAGATATTTCTGGCCAGAGCAAAGTGTGAAGGAGGTAGGAAAAGTTGGACATAGATGTTGGGTTGTAGTATAGAATGAGAAGAAGTAAATGAAGTTGACACCAGGGTACAGTTTTGAAGTTTCAGGGATGGGGAGTATCAACTGTTTTTTTTTATTCATTTTGACAGGTAGCCTGGAGTAGAGAAAGGAGCTCTCCCGTTAACATGCTGTGTGACCCCAGGCAAGGTACTTACACTCTCTGATCCTCATTTGTAATATGGAGATAATGATGCTACCTCACTGAGTAGTCCCATGAGTTAAGTGTATAAACTGTTTGGCAAATAATTGCCTCCTAGCAAAGTCATATTGAAATTAATGGTGATATGGGACTTCCCTGGCAGTCCAGCAGTTATGGCTCATGCTTCCACTGCAGGGGGCATGGGTTCAATCCCTGGTCAGAAAACGAAGATCCGCACTACATGTGGCCAAAAAAAAAATGATTGTTTAGGATTTTCTTCTTGGGACCTCTGGTGTCTTCCTTTCCCAGTTAGAAGGTGTCAGGGAGTTCCCTGGTGGTCCAGTGGTTAGGAGTCGGTGATTTCACGGCCTGGGTTGGATCCCTGGTCTGGGAACTGGGATCCCGCAAGCCTGGAGGCAAGGCCCAAAAAAAAAAGGTGTCATAGTCACATGTTCTGTTTTCAAAAGTACCACAAAATTGCTTCAGTGTTCTTTTGAAATTGATGTGTGTGTGTGTGCATGCGCGCGTGAATGCATTTGGTTGTGTATGTACATGGATTTGTGTATGTACATGGTATGGATTTCATCACCTCTAGAAAACCCTAAAAAAACTCACTCAGCTAATTTTTCACACCCTTTCTAAAAACTTGCTCCATTTTTGGATAACAGCTTTATCGAGATTAAAATAATCTACCATAAAATTCAACTTTTTTTGTGTGTGTGTGGTACGCGGGCCTCTCACTGCTGTGGCCTCTCTCGTTGCGGAGCACAGGCTCCGAACGCGCAGGCTCAGCGGCCAAGGCTCACGGGCCCAGCCGCTCCACGGCATGTGGGATCCTCCGGGACCGGGGCACGAACCCGTGTCCCCTGCATTGGCAGGCAGACTCTCAACCACTGTGCCACCAGGGAAGCCCCATAAAATTCAACTTTTTATGGTATACTATTCAGTGGGTTTTAGTAGTATATTCACAAAGTTGTGCGACTATCACCACTGTCTAATTCCGGAACATTTTATCACCCAAAAAAAGACACCCAGTATGTATTAGCAGTCACCCACCGTTTATTCTCAAACTCCTTAGCCCGGGCAACAATTAATCTACTTTCTATTTGTATAGACTTCCCTATTTGGGATATTTCATATAAATTAAATCATATAACATGTGGTCTTTTGTGACTGGTTTCTTCCACTTACTATGTTTTCAAGATTCAACCGGGGCTTCCCTGATGGCTCAGTGGTTAGGAATCCGCCTGCCAGTGCACGGGACACAGGGTCAAGCCCTGGTCCGGGAAGATCCCACACGTCACAGAGCAACCAGGCCCATTCACCACAACTACTGAGCCTGCGCTCTACAGCCCGCGAGCCACAACTACTAAGCCCACGTGCCGTAACTACTGAAGCCCACCTGCCTAGAGCCTGTGCTCCGCAACAAGAGAAGCCACCGCAATGAGGAGCCCGCACACCGCAAAGAAGAGTAGCCCCCGCTCGCCACAACTAGAGAAAGCCCTCTCGCAGCAACGAAGACCCAACGCAGCCAAAAATTAAATAAGTAAAATTTAAAAAAAGAAAGAAAAAAAAAGATTCAACCGTATGTAGCATGTATATAGTACTTGGATCATTTTATGGCTGAATAATATTCCACATTTTGTTTATCCATTTATCAGTTGATGGAAATTTAGGGTGTTTCCGCTTTTTGGCTATTATGAATAATGCTGCTATGAACATTTGTGTACAAGTTCTTGTGTGAACGTGTTTTCAGTTCTCTTGGGTATATACCTAGAATGGAATTGCTGGGTTGTGTTGTAACTCTGAGTTCAATCATTTGGGGAACTGCCAGTCTGTTTTTTGGAGTGTCTGCACCATTTTACATTCCCGCCAGCAGTGTATAAGTGTTCCAATTTCTCCACATCCTTGCCAATACTTGTTATAATCTGTCTTTTTGATTGTAGCCAACCTAGTGGGTGTGAAGTGTTATTTCATTGTGGCTTTCATCTGCATTTCCCTGATGGCTAATGACATTGAGCATCTTTTCATGTGCCTATTGACTATTACAAAGTATATTTTCTTTGGAGGAATGTCTATTCAAATCATTTGATCATTTTTTAGTTAGGTTATTTGTCTTTTTATTGAGTTTTAAATGTTCTTCGTACATTCTGAAAACTGGAGCCTCATCAGATACATGATTTGCAAATAACTTATCCCATTCTATGGGTTGTCTTTTCACTTTCTTGATGGCATCCTTTGAAGCACAGAAGTTTTTACTTTCAGTGAAGTCCAATTTATTTTTTTCCTTTGATTGCTTATGCATTTGATGTCATATCAAGAAACTGTTGGCTTAATCGAATGTCACAAAAATTCGTGCCTATGTTTCTTTCTATAGTTTTGGCTCTTATTTAGGTCTTTGCTCCATTTTGAGTAAATTTTTGTATATGGTATGAGGTAGGGGTCCAAGTTCACTCTTTTGCCTGTGGTTTATCTAGTTGACCTGACACCATTTGTTGAAAAGGTTATTCTTTCCCCGTTGAATTGTCTTGGCAAAAACTTCCTTCCCTAAGCTGACATTCTCTGGGGAAATGTACTCCCAGATGAAGAACTCAGGAAGTGGGAGCATTGTAGATTAGCAAAGCACCTTTTAGATTCAGCTGGGCGATAGCAACCACAGCAACCAATGTCCAAGAGTGACTACAATACCCCACTCTTCTAAGCACTTTATGTGCACCACTGCTTTGTATTTTTCTGACAGCAACCCTGTGCAGTAGTCTCCATTATTATATCCGTTTTACTGAAGCTCAAAAAAGTTGAATAACTTGATGTATTAGTTATGTATTGCTGCATAACAAATTACTGCCCCAAAACCTGTGGCTTAAAACAACAAATGTTTGTTAACTCTTAGGTTTTGAGGGTCAGGAAAGCCACCCTCTCATGAGGTTGCAGTGAAGATGGTTTCCTGGTCTGTAATTACCTGAAGGCTGGCTTGACTGGGACCAGAGGATTTGCTTCCTAGCTCTTTCACATGGCTGGGGGCAGGTGGTCTCAGTCCTCAGCACATGGACCTCTCCATAATGTTGCTTGTGTCTCTCCATGACATGGCAGCTGGCTTCTCCCAGAGTGATTGAACCAAGAGAGGGAACAAGGAGTGAGCTACAGTGAATCTTATGACCTAGCCTTGGAATGTAACTTCTGCTACATTCTAATCATTGGAATTAAGTCACTAAGTACTGCCAACATTTTTTGGGAGGGGAATTAGGCTTCACCTTTTGAAGGACAGCATATCAGATAATTTGTGGACATGTTTTAAAACCACCACACTTGCCCAAAGTCAAAAAGGTTGTAAGTGTTTTAGCAGGAGAAGCCCAGTGTGCAAGCACTCATAAACCCTGGCTTGCACCACACTCGTTAACGTCCCACTGGCCAAAGCAAGTCACATGGCCAAGCCCAGAATCAATGTGGCAGAGGATAAGAGCCTACATACCAGGAGTTACAGTTCATTGGGGGACACCAGTATAAGTCTACCACAATGCAGTATCTTTTATCTCCCTCAGATATTAGACTCTTTGAAGTTCTAATATCTTTGAAGATATCTAATATCTTCAAAGTTCAAAACTTTGAAGTTTTGCAACCTGCATTGTCTCTATTTCTTTGGGTTTACTTTCCTACCTGCTTTTAAGGCCCTGTTTTTCAGGTTAGAAGAGTTCCTCACATGCCTAATGATTTTTGGCTGTCCTTCCATAGTCAGCCTCTAGTGAGGGGCTAAAATACTTAGAGGAGGCTCTGAGTGAGAGGAGTGGGTGGGAGGGCTTGTCTCGGGATGAGGTTCTCTGTGAGATCATCAGATCTAGACCAGCCATTTCACTGGGGGACCCCCAAATGTCAGTGTCTATAGATGTTTTGTCTTTTGCTGGTCAATATTCCCCAAGAAGGGTCCTCTATTCTCCTGCCTGGGGAGTAGAAGTCTGTGTGCCGGGTTCTGAGACCCAGGCTGGGGCAGGGCAAGGAGTGGGGGTCTCCATCCAGAATGCAGACTTTCACTGACTCCATTGCTTTCAGTATACTTTCCCCAGGCCACACCTGGGGGGTGTCTCCAGGGACCCAGGTGTTCCCAGATACCTGCTGTATCTATTGTTCAGCCTTGTTAGAAGGTGACCCTCCCATCACCTGCAGGCGTTGGGGAGGAAGGTGACACTCCCATCATCTTAGCTGGGCAGGATGGTGGAGCAGATTTGGGAGGATTCCAGCTGCTCCTTTGAAAGATTTTGAACTAGTTTTTTTTTATCTCTTCAGCCCCACTTTGTACCTCTGTCTACAGAGGTACCTGGAGCCTCTGATTCATCAGCCCTCCTGGAGTGCTGTGCTATGAACTGGACTTTTTCTTTTTTTTTTAAATTGAAGTATAGTTGATGCATAATATATGTTACAGATGTACAGCATAGTGATTCACAATTTTAAATGTTATTTTCCATTTATAGTTATTATAAAATATTAGCTATCTTCCCTGTGCTGTACAATATATCTCCTTCCTTGTAGTAGCTTATATATTTTCTACATAGTAGTTTGTACCTCTTAACCCCTATCCCTATCTTGTCCCTCCCCCCTTCTTTCTCCCCACTGGTAACCACTAGTTTGTTCTCTATGTATGTGAGCCTGTTTCTTTTTTTTTAAATTAATTAATTAATTAATTATATTTATTTTTGGCTGCGTGGGGTCTTCATTGCTGCACGCGGGCTTTCTCTAGTTGTGGCAAGTAGGGGCTACTCTTCGTTGCGGTGCATGGGCTTCTCATTGTGGTGGCTTCTCTCGTTGCAGAGCACGGACTCTAGAACGCAGGCTTCAGCAGTTGTGGCGCCGGGGCTTAGTTGCTCCGCAGCATGTGAGATTTCCCAGACCAGGGCTCGAACCTGTGTCCCCTGCATTGGCAGGCGGATCCTTAACCACTGCACCACCAGGGAAGTCCCTGTTTGTTTTTTGTTATATTCGCTAGTTTGCCGTATTTTTTAGATTCCACGTGTAAGTGATATCATATTGTATTTGTCTTTCTCCATCTGATTTATTTCATCTCCAAGTCCATCTGTGTTGCTGCAAATGGCAAAATTTCATTCTTTTTTATGGCTGAGTAGTATTCCATTGTGTGGTGCATGTGTGTGTGTGTGTGTGTACACATCTGGTGATTATACATATATCACATTTTCTTTATCCATTCATCTGTTGATGGAGACTTAGGTTGCTTCCATACCCTGGCAATTGTAAATTAGTGCTGGTATAAATATTGGGGTACATGTGTCTTTTCAAATTAGTGTTTTTGGGGTTTTCGGATGTATACCCAGGAATAGAATTGCTGGGTCATATGGCGAACTGGCCTTTTTCTTGTTAGCTGTTCCACCTTCACTTTTCCCACTCTGCTAAGTCACTTACCACTTCCCTCTCTGCTTTCCAGCTTCCAAAATGTTGTTGCCTTTATTCTTCCACTGCTATATCCTTTCCTGACTTCTTAGTCCTTATGGGTTTATACTTAAAAAAAAAAATTCCTCTGCTCTTACTTTAGCAGGGGGTCTAATGGGAAAGAAGAGCTAAACACATATGTTTATTAATCTACCTGGTTTCATTTAAAGAGCACAGCACAAATGTTTAAATAATATATCCATCAGGAGTCAGTTGCAGTAACAGAAAAGGTTGGTTCAGAGAAGTAGGTGCTTGAAACATACTGGATAAACTAGAAGAATGGGCTCAAGGCTAGGCCTCCAGGAATGATTGTCAGAACCCTGCAGAACTGATCCTCCAAGAGAGCTGCAACCTGGATGAGAGTCAGGGACCTGTGAACTAATAAACAACTGCCAGTCCCATCTTAGCCACATTCAGAGATCAGGCTGCTGCTGCCGCACTTTCAGCTTCAAAGCCACGCAGTCTGCTAGACCGATATCCACTAAGTGGAGGCCCGGAGCAACACTGCCTCTCTCCCTTCTACACTCAGGTAAGCACTCAAGTCTTGTGTGAAGGTGTCTGATTTTTTTTTTTTTTTTTTGCCGCGCCACACGGCATGCAGGATCTTAGCTCCCCAACCAGGGATCAAACCCATGCCCCCTGCATTGGGAGCATGGCGTCTTAACCACTGGACTACCAGGGAAGTCCCTGAAGGCATCTGACTGGTGTAACCCCAACCTCCGAAATGCATCTGGGGAGTTTTGCTGCAAGGGAACATGAAAAATACTGTTTTTCAGCCTTCCAGCCTCTGCAGTGTAGGAAGGCAGACCAAAAGGAAGTTAGATCAGGTGTCAAGGGCATTAATCTATGTATCCACCAGAAAAGGTAAGTCAATGTGTACACACATTTTGTAACTGGACAATGAAGGATCCATTCGCATTGTTTTTCTCACCTTACCTAATTTCCTTCCTCTTAGCCTTTGGGATTAACTCTAAAAGCTTCGCCTCCTTGCCTTTGCTCAGGGGTGAGCAAACTTTTTCAATAAAAGATTGGAGAGTAAATATTTTAGGCATTACAGGCCATATGGTCTCTGTCACAAGTTTTCAACTTTTATTGTTGTAGTGAGAAAACAGCCTGAGACAACATGTAAACAAATAAGCATGGATCCAGTTAAGACTTTATTTATAAAAACAAGTGGCCAGCTTGATTTGGCCTGTGGGCCATAGTTTGCAGACCCTGTCTTTGCTTTTTTTTTTTTTTTTTTCTTTTGGCCGTGCTGCATGGCTTGTGAGATCTTAGTTCCCCGGCCAGGGACTGAACCTGGGCCCCCGCAGTGAAAGCGCCAAGTCCTAACCACTGTACCGCCAGGGAGCTCCCCTTTCTTTGCTTATATTGTCCATTAACTCAACAGATCCTTAATGAGCACCTACTGAGTGTCAGGTACTTTCTAGGGGAGGAGATATAGCAGTAAACAAGACAGAGGCCCCCCAGCTCAGGGGAGTGAACATTCTGCCTGCAGTGATGCTCTCCTCCCCACCTCCCCTTCCCTGCCTAACCCAGACTCCTATTTAATACTCTGTGTGGGTTGACCTGCCTTGACTTTCCTCCTTCTGGCCAGAGCTGGTTCCCTCCCCCAGAGCTCCCATAGTGCCCTGTGTACACTGAGGTCACTTGTACCAACCTTGTGCGTGAATGTTGCCTGCTTATGCATCTGGTTCCCTGCAAGACCGTGAACTCTTCAAAGGTGAGAACTGGGCCCCTCCTCACCTTGCATCGTCTGGGGCCTGGCTCAGAACCAGCCTGTGGTCCGTGGTGTTGAATTGACTTTCGGGAGTCTTTGTGGAAGCTGAGATACAAACATTAGACACAGTTGCGGGCAGTTCTGCAGTGGGTGGCCCTATTCAGGTGAGCATTTGTTTTTATCAACTGGGTTACGGTGTAATTTACGTGCACCTCTTTCAAGTGTGCATGTCGATGAATTTTGACAAATGTTTCCATCTTTGTAAATACCACCACAATCAAGATCTAGAACATTCCCTCACACCCCAAAGTTCCCTTGTCCCTCTTTGTAGTCGTCACCTCACACCCCAAGCCCCAGCCTTAGATAATCACTGATCTGCTGCCTATCACTACAGCTTAGCTTTGCCTGTTCTAAGACTTCATATAAATGGAAGTGCACTGTGTACACTGTTTTATATACAGCACATGTGTTGCTATACCAGTAATCCATTCCTTCTTATGGCTGTGTGGTATTTCATTTATGGATATACCACAGTCTGTTGATCAGATGAGAATTTCAAGGAAAAAGATATCTCTGCTCCCTCTCCCAGAACCTACCATAGGGAACTAGGAGGGTCTTGTCTGGCCTCAAATGTACAGGCTGTGTATTAGCTCTTGTAATATTGTGATTTATATCAGGAAATACGTATTTGTTCTCAGTCCCTGTTCCTAGCACTGAGTTCCTAAGACCCTTGGCATTTCCTAAGTGAAGAGAGTGATCAAGGTGTCTTTTGTGATGTTGAGGTGACTCTTGAAATGCCCTTAGGTCACCTAAGAAGGAGGGCTGGTCACCGGTGGAACCAACCAAGTAATTGGAGAGCTGGAACTTTCAGTTCCACCCCTCTGACCTCTGGGGAGGAAAAAGGGACAGGAGATTGAGTTCAGTCACCAATGGCCAATGATCTAATCAATCATGCCTATGTAATGAAGCTTCCATAAAAACCCAAAAAGATTGGGGATGGGGGAGGGGGGGAGGTTCAAAGAACTTCCAGGTTGATGAACATGTGGAGATCTGAGGAGAGTGGTACGCCCAGAAAAAGCAGGAAGCTCCACACCCTTTCCCCATACCTTGCCCTAAGCATCTTTCCTATCTGGCTGTTCTGAGTTATATCCTTTAATAGTAAACCAGTAAGTAGTCTAGTAAGTAGAATGTTTCTCTGAGTTCTAGAGTGGGCTGCTCTAGCAAATTAATCAAACCTGAGGGGGGCAGTAATTGGAATCACCTGTCTATAGCCACTCGGTCAGAAGCACAGGCAACAACCTGAACTTGAGATTGGCATCTGAAGTTGGAGGGGAGCAGTCCTGTAGGACTGAGCCCTTAACCTGTGGCATCTGACACTATCTCCAGGTACTTAGTGTCAGAATTATAGGGCACCCAGCTGGTCTTGGAGAATTGCTTGGTAGTGAGGAAAAAATGCACATGTTGGAATTGGGAGCAGAATCTTATCTCTGAATGAGGTTATCTAGATAGTTGGTGATTTGAAAGCTGCTGATGCGATTGTGACCCCTGGACCCATACCCGATGTGCTGCCAGGATTGAACATGCAATATATACCACATTTGGGCAGCCCTTTCTAGTTTATTAGTTTATTTTAATGTTTTAATGTTTTATTTTAATGTTTTAATGTTTATTAGTTTTTTGTTTTTAATGTTTATTAGTATAACTTGAGTTTCAAAAAATGGAAGTGGCGTGGGTGTCCCCAACCCAGGGATGCTCCTTCTGTAACTTATTATTCCAGTGTTTAGCCAGCAGGGCCTCCCCAAACTCATTCCTTCTGACTCCCCTGTACGTAACTGCTACCTCTGTTCTCTCTGGTTCTGTCTTTCCCAGGGGCAGAGGGGGGCTCTTTCTGCCCTCTGTAATGAGGCTACCCACTCTCCATCTGTATCATCATAGGGATAATAGCTCCTTATCTTTAGATAACACTTTTCCACTTTAACAAGCACTGTCAGACCATTATCTCACTTAAGCTGAGCCACAGCCCTGTGATGGAGGCAGCCTGCTTATTATTTTCATTATTATTATCAATATCATTATTCTTACACTTCACAGATAAAGAAACTGAGACTCAAAGAGGTTATGACTTCTTAAGCTTCTGGCTGGCCATCCTATGTGTTTCCTCTTGTGCCCACTGGCTTCCTGCATCGTAAAGAGGGCAAGGTGCCCCTTGGGGACCCATTCTTTATTGTCACACCTGCTGAACTCATGCAGGGATGAGCAGCAGCCATTTCTTGAGCTCCTGACACATAAAAGGCAGAATGTGTTCAGAAGGTAATAATAATCATCGATAACTTTTATAGACAGTGAGCCTGAATCAAGGGCAGTTCTAGGCCTTGTAGAGATCTTATCTCAAATACTCCCAACTTCCATACAAGATGGGTATTATTATGCCTGTTTTACAGATAAGGATGCAGCCTCAGAGAGGCTAACTTGCCTGAGGTCCCCTGACGTGTCTCTGGAAATGCTCTACCCTCTCACTGCGGTTGGGAACCGTCCACTGCACACAGGCTATGACCTCACACATGCTGGCTCTCCCACCTGCTTGCTGTGTGACCATGAGCCTGAACGTGTTCTCTCATGTGAATAAAAGGAGGAGTCCCTCATTCACAGAGTGCTCTTCTGAGGATTAAGTGTCAGGCCCAGCCAAGGTTTGGCAGATGGGAATGATGATTAGGCACCAATCTGGGTCCTAGAAGATGCCAGGGCCCCTGAGGGTAGAGGGCAGCATGTCTGACTGAAGCAGAGGCCATGCTTCAGTCTTGGTATTTCCGCCTTGTCAGGTGACACCAACAAAAGTTGTAGGAACTTCCCTGGGGTCCAGTGGTTAGGACTCCATGCTTCACTGCAGGAGGTAGGGGTTCAATCCTTGGTCAGGGAACTAAGATCCTGCAAGCCTCGCATGGTGCCGTGTTGCAAAAAAAATAAAAGTCTGTAGTTGCCGACTTCAAAAAATGAGGTACAGTTTGTTCAAAGTTACTTAGGTATCATAAGTCCTCTGCTGAAGCCTGTTTATTGTCTGCCTGTTTACTACACGTCAGCACCTGCAGTTCCTGTCTTTCTCTCTCCATCTCAGTATTTAGTAGAAGACTCTTCATGGGTATAACGTTTCCTCTGGCACCCCTTGCCTGCAGGGTGAAAGTGGGCAGTTCACTTAATGCCATACCATATCCAGTGGCATGTGCTGGTTTAGATAGCTTGAGCTCCAACCAGAGACAGCACTTTTATTTTTTTTTTAATGAGAGCACTTTTAAAACTGTCATCCACAATGAATGGTGTGCCACGCCCTGTGCCAGCCACAGCCCAAAGGCAAGGCACACAGCGTACAGAGCCTGGCAGCCCAGATTGGGTGCTTGCCACGTTGAGTCAAGGGGCGCTTTTGCCCCGGGAGCTTCTGCGCTCTCTTAGGTGAAGCCCAGGGTTTTCATTGGGAATCCTTTAGTGGTGACTGGGTGGTGCTGTCGAGTTCAGGGTGGAAGACTTGACTCGATTAGGGGATCTGATTCTCCACAAAGGCTCTGGACAAGCTACCTGGCTTCCATATCTCCATTAACTAATTCATTCAGAAATATCTGCTGAGCTGTTGGTATGGCCATGGCTCTGGGTTCAGGGGTGAACAAGGGCAAACCTCATGGAGCGTCCATGGGATGCATTCAGCTCCTTGCATCCAGGTCTTCTGGCTGGATTTAGATGGGGTCATTCATCTTTCCAGACTGAGTTAGGCTCAGAAGCCCTGGGGTAGCAATGGCTGTCAGTGTATACTGTATTGTACCACCACCTTCTACCCATGACATCCCACACCTCTTGGGATCCTGAATAAGGCCCTCCACGGTCTGGCTTCATCTCCCTCTCCCTTTCTGTGCTCTGTTCCTCAAATGGACCATGCTCACTCCCATAACAGGGCCTTTGCACATGCTGTTCCCTTTGGTTGTTCTCTGTGATGTACAGACTTTAAGGTGACCCCCCCATGACCCCTAACTCCTGGTGTTCACACCCTTGAGTGAGGGTGGGACCTGTGACTTGCTTGTAACCAATAGAATATGGCAAAGGTGACAGAATGTCACTTTTGTGATTATGTTGTGTAAGACTCCATCTTGCTAGAGCCTCTGAACCTTCCCTAGTCAGACCTCCATGTGAGAACACAGCCCTGCCTCATACCTTGATTACAGCCTTGCAGAGGACCCAGCTAAGCTGTGCTAGGACTCCTGACCCAAAGAAACTGTGAGATAGCAAAGGTATTCTTTTTTTTTTTTTTTGGATGCACCATGCAGCTTGCAGGATCTTAATTCCCCAACCAGGGATTGAACCTGGGCCCTCGGCAGTGAGAGTGCCGAGTCCTAACCATTGGGTCTCCAGGGAATTCCCACAAAGGTATTCTTTTAAGTTGCTAACTTTGTTGTTTAAAAAAGAAAAAGCTGCGTAAATGTGTTACTATTTTCTATATGCAGTGTAGAAAACCAACCTATTCTCTAACATTCACCTAGCTTACTCCTACTCATCCCTTACCATTCCCATCCCACCGAGATGAGTTTTCTCATCAGCCAAGATGCCAAGGCCTGATCTCCTTGTTAGAGGCTCTCGTGCCATTGTGTGCCTCACCTCCACATGACTTATACATTTATAACTGTGTGATTATTTAATTAATAACTGCCCCCACCACCACCACCCCCAGATTGTAAGTGCCATGAAAGCACCTTGTCATGGTCTCTTCATTTCCCCAGGGACTAGCACAGTGCCTGGCACATGTAGGTGTTCAGTAAATATGTGTTGAATAAATAAATTATTTATAGGACATTCAGGGTCAAAAGGAGTGAAGGGATAGGCAGGGGCTGGACTGTTCAATGGTTACAGGCTAAAATGACTTGGGTGGAAAGTGGATATTGTAGTCCTAAAAACTCACTTTTATTGTGACCTAGCTGGACAACTGAAGCTACAGGTGTATTTGGGGGCATCCTTGGTGGGAATGATCTGTGTCCATACAACAGTCACATGAGCCACCCCATGGCTTGGCATGAGGGTGTTTCTCTTGGAAGCTCCAGACTCCTTCCTCCTTCCAGAAGAACATCTTGTATTTTGACCATCAGGCAATTCTCTTAACAATGTCCTTCCTATGAGTCAGAGAAGGGAAGACACAGGTGGAGAAGGGGAGGGTGTGGTTAGGTGGAGGGAGCTCCAGCTTGGCAGTTTCAGTGAGGCCCACGAAGCGTCAAATAGCTTGCTCCAGAAATAGACAGAAAGGTGAGTACATGGCGTGCTGGGCACTGAATTATATTCCCTCCAAATTCATTTATTGAAGGCTTAACCCGCATGTGATCACATGTGGAGATGGGCCTATAAGGAGGCAATTAAGGTCAAAAGAGCTCACAAGAGTTGTGTCCTAGTCCTGTAGGGCTGGTGCCTTGATAAAAAGAGGAAGAGATGCCAGAGCTCTGTCTCCACCATGTGAGGATACAGGGAGAAGGTAGCCATCTGCTAGTCAGGGAGAGAGACCTCACCAGAAACCAAATGGACTGGTCCCTTTACCTTGAACTTCCCAGCCTCTAGAACTGTGAGAAAATAAATTCATGTTGTTTAAGCCACCCAGCATATGGTGTTTTGTTATGGCTGTCTGAGCCAATTCAGACATGGGGTTATCTAGAAGGCTGTATCTTATGCTATAAAAATAAGGTTGAGGGGCTCCAGAGTTCAGGTCAGTGTTTTCCTGTCTCTCCAAATGGGCTTTCTGTGCCTCCCCTGATTTTTTGGCGTCAGACTTTACATATGCCCAAGTTTACCCTCTCTAGGGCTTAAGGCCCTTCCCAGTTTATTGAGGCCATGTTTTCCTCCTTTCCTTCCATCCAAGCTTTTAGAAGGAGTTGTCTGCACTTGCCGATCGCGCTTCCATTTCCAGGCATCCACTCTTCGGTCACTTCAGTTGAGCCTCCATCCTGCCATTGCACAGAAGCTGCTTCCATGCCACATTCAGTGGATACTTTTGGTCCTCATTTGACTGTTCTCTTTTTCTTAACTCTTTCTCCTCCCTTGCATTTCAGGGATTTCTCGTCGCCCCTTCCTGGCATCACCATTTTGGTCTTCATCTACTATCTGCCACCTACTGCCCTTCATGTAACTGTTGATGTTCCCCGGGTTTTTCCCTTCGTCCTCTTGCCTTTTTGCCCCACATCGCCCTAAGGTGAGCTCGTCCACTCCTGCTGCTTCAGCTTCTGCCGATGGCTCCCAAATCTGTAGCTTCAGCCCAGAATCCCTTGCTGAGCTCCCATCTCAGATTTTAACTGCCACATGGATGTCCTTCAAGCACATCTAACTGTACATCCTCTAAATCAGGGGTCCCCAACCCCCGGTCCGAGGCCTGTTAGGAACCGGGCCGCACTGCAGGAGGTGAGCGGCGGGCAAGTGAGGGAAGCTTCATCTGCCGTTCCCGTCGCTCGCATTACCTCCTGAACCATCCTCCTCACCCCTTCCATGGAAAAATTTGTCTTCCACGAAACCAGTCCCTGGTACCAAAAAGGCTGGGGACTGCTGCTCTAAATCGAGCCTGCTGCTCCCCCTCTGCTCCAAATCCTCTCCCACCTCCTGCATGCCCTTTCTTGGGACATGGCACCATCAACCTCGGCTCACTCCAGCCAGAGACTAAAGGTCAACCTCGATTTATCTTTTGCTCACCCCTCATATCTAATCAGTCACAGTGACCTATATTTTCTGACTTAAATATTTACGTGCATCCACCTGTTTCTCTCTTTTCTGCCTTAGTCCCATATGGAGAGCCTGAAAGATTCTGATGTATCTGTTGTCTCTGTATGGCACTTTTTTTTTTTTTTTTTCCGGTACGCGGGGCTCTCACTGTTGTGGTCTCTCCCGTTGCGGAGCACAGGCTCCAGACGCGCAGGCCCAGCGGGCATGGCTCATGGGCCCAGCCGCTCCGTGGCATGTGGGATCTTCCCGGACCGGGGCACGAACCTGTGTCCCCTGCATCGGCAGGCGGACTCTCAACCACTGCGCCACCAGGGAAGCCCCACTTTTTTTTTTTTTTTTTTAACCAGGCAACAAGAAAAGGGTATTGGATGCATGGAGGAAGCGGTCTTATGCTTTTTTTACGCTGCAGTAGAGATGTGGGTTGATGTCTGGAATTGTAGGATTTGGTGGATTTTTAATGAACACTTGTGTCACTGGAGGCATTCAAGGTGAGGTTTGGGGAGCCCTTGTGCAGGATACTGTAGTGGGGTCTACTGCTTTCAGTATGAGGTAGGGCTGGACCAGACGTGGCACTCTGGTTGACCACATCTAGCTCACAGATGTATTTTATTTGGCTCACATATGGTTCAAAACCACCTAATAAGTTTTCCACATTAAAAACCTAGAGATTTCAACATAAAAAGTGGATTTCTAGCTTTTCTTGAAAAATCAGATTTAATATTTCTTGGCCCAGAGTAGATCATCAAGACTGGACGCTGATTTACCGCTGCCCCATCTCATGGACCACCTTCCAGTCTTCACCTGCCTACTTCACTCACTCATGCTACTGCATGGACCCCAGAAACATCTGAGTTTGCTATACCTGAACTAGATATTCTCAAGTTTTCATGTAGCCTGTGATTTTACATTATTGTTTTTAGGCAATGGAGGAAATTCCCTTGGGACTTCCTCTAGGTTCTCCCCTCTCACCAATCCTAGTAAATCCACCTTCCCTAGTCTCCTCAGTAGGAAGCATTACTAAACCCATCTGCTTTTTGCCTCTTTTCTCACTTCCCTTTCTCATTCACCCCAATCACCATCCTGTTTCTAATTCTCCTCCGGCTCAGCCTTTAGCTATGAGGTCCACTGCATTCCAATAGCATGTCTCTTCAAAGCCCAGCCTTCTCAGGCATTTCAGTAAAGACTCTGTGTGCCTGTGTCTTGCCGTTGCTCTGGAAGTTACATGAACTTTAGAATAAGACATCAGAAGACAGATGAGTGGGATGTTCTTATATAAGATTCTGAAGGTCCCCTAACAAGTGCAGATGAGCTAAAGACAGTCCAGGGAGATGATGGACCAGTTAAGAATGCATTCAGCTGCAGGTAATAAAAAACTCTCTGGGGCTTCCCTGGTGGCGCAGTGATTGAGAGTCCGCCTGCTGATGCAGGGGACACGGGTTCGTGCCCCTGTCCGGGAAGATCCCACATGCCATGGAGCGGCTGGGCCCGTGAGCCATGGCCGCTGAGCCTGCGCGTCCGGAGCCTGTGCTCCGCAACGGGAGAGGCCACAACAGTGAGAGGCCCGCGTACCGCAAAAAAACGAACAAACAAAAAAACAAAAAACCTCTCCTCAAAAGCCTGAATGAAAGCCACATAATAAGATGCCCAGAGCTCTGAGGTTGCTGGAGTTGATTCAGGGTCCCTCTGTCATGGTCAGGAGATGGCACCCAAGGCTGCAGCTATTACATTTACATTCAAGGCAGGAAGAAAGTTGTCTCATTGTATCAGGAAAGTAAACACTTGCCCAAATACCCCCAGCTGACTTCTGTTTTTATTTCATTAGTGTTATGAGTGGAATTGTGTCCTCCCAAGAAAAGATATGTTGGAGTCCTAACTCCCAGTACCTCAGAATGTGACCTCATTTGATGATTGTATCTTTTTTTTTTTTTTTTGGCCGCACTGCACTGGTATGTGGAATCTTCGTTCACCGACCAGGGATCAAACCTGAGCCCTCAGCAGTGAAAGCACAGAGTCCTAACCACTGGACTGCCAGGGAATTCCCTGAAGATTGTATCTTTAAAGAGGCAAGCAAGTTAAAATGAGGTCATTAGGGTGGGTTCTAACCCAATAGGGTGTCCTTGTAAAAAGGGGAAACTTGGACACAGAGGGAAGGCACAAAGGGAAGGCGATGTAAAGATACATTGGGAGAAGATGGCCATCTACAGGCCAAGGAGAGAGACGGAAGTAGATCCTTCCCTCCCGGCCCTCAGAAGGAACCAGATTTCCTTCTGGAAATCAGACAACTTGATTTCAGACTTGTAGTCTCCAGAACTGTGAGACAATAAACTTCCATTGTTTAAGCCACCTAGTCCATGGTACCTAGTTATGGCAGCTCTAGGAAACTGATACAGTTGACCAGGCCATGACACAAGGTTTCCCCTAGTTTCAAGAGAGGCACAGAAAGCGAGTGTGTAGTTGGCATATTGCTGCCCCAAACAAAAGTGGATTCTATTGATGAGAAAAAAGAAGGGCGTGGATGTTGGAATAGCAACCGATAGCATCAAACAACATCCTGGGGAGTCAGAGGCAAGACAAGCTGTTCTACAAGAAAGTATGAAGAGAATGGATGAATTAATGATTTCCTGGCCTGCTGATAAATGAATGATTGATCGATAAACACTTCCTAAGCAGGTAGGGTCTGCAGCCCTGTGCCATGTAGAGGATACTTCCACAGTCAGTCTCAACCCTTCATAATTAGACTCTGGACACAAAATCTTTAAATCATATTTTCCTGGACCCCAGTAGTTTGAGCATGAAAAACAAGATTTATTTCTTTGGCTTAGTCTCCACCTGTTAAAATGTGGGAAACCCTACCCCAAATCCCTCCCTTGGGCAGAGATCACTAATTGTTCCCCAGTGTCCATTTTCCCCTTCTTTTTAGCAATAAAATTCACAAGCTTTAGCTGGGCACATGAACACTCAGACATGGACTACATTTTCCAGCCTCCCTTGTAGTTAGGTGTGACCAGGACCAAGTCCTGGCCACGGGATGCAAAAGAGAGTGCTACGGAACTGGCTGAAACTGAGTCCCCTTCCCGAGTTTATGATTAATCTCTCTATCCAAAACTTGATTCCCTTGCTTGTCTCCTCTGAGCTCAATCCCTTTCTTGTCCCCTCTAACCTCAATCCTGTGCTAACTGAACACCCATTAACCAGAGTCAGATGACTAAGATTGCTGCTGCCGATAACATCGTTAATGTACTAAAATTGCTGTTGTAGAAATCATTGACGTATAAACTCAGGCTGTTTCTCCAAGGCAAGATGAGCTCACAGACCCCTGAGCCATGGACCACCTGGCCAAGAACTGTAAACCAGAGACATCCTGACTCCCGAAACCATGATTAAGAAATGTCACAAGATGGTTAATCCCAGCCTCTTTGTTCTTCCCCCTTAAAACGTCCCTCACTCAAAGACCAAGCTGGAGTGGATCTGAGACTTGTCTCCCACTCCCTTGCTGGGCATCCTGCAAATAAACCCTTACTTTGCTGCAAATACCTGCTGTCAGAGTTTGGCTTTCTGCGGCTGTGGCACATGAGCCCTCCTTAAATTTTGTATCTTGGGAACCTTTGGTACCTTTGCCTAGTCTCAGCCCTGCCAGGAGTCATAGCATTTTCATTAAAAAACTTAAATATATGCTTGTTCTTTGTCCTAATTGCTAGGAATTCACTGCTAGGAATTCTTCCTATGGAAATAAACGAGCAGGGCTCTAAACCATGTGTACAAAGTGATCATATATGTAAATATAAGACTGGAAGGGCATGCATCCAAATGATAACAGAGGTTATCTCTCTTTGAGAGATAGGGTTATAGGTGATTTTTCTCCATTGTATTCTGTGTATGTGTGTGAGTGTTTTGCAAATTTTCTACACTCGGCAAGTAATATTTTTGTAGTTAGGGGGGAAAAACATTATTTAAAATGTTTTTAAACTGTCCCTCTTTTCTGGGTGACCCATCGTGCTTGGGCTAAGCATGTTGCTGTACTCTTCCCTTCTGGGCAGCACTTTCCCATGAGGCTCTCTGATCCCTTATGCCAATAGCCCCACAGAGACTCAGCCCACAAAGCTCTCAGGCAGACAGGCCCAGACATATCTGAATCCACAGACAGGTTGGGACAAGCCTGCCAGGGGTGCTGTCTTCTCTGAGGGCACTGTGGGAGGGGATATGAGAATAAAGTAGGGGTGTAGGCCTTAAAGGCCCCTCCCCAACTTCTACCTCCTCCCCCAACTCATTCCCAGGGGTAGCTTGGGGAATTGGCACCCTTGTGGATGGAGTCTGGTGGACAGGGTTTGAATCCCTGACTCTGCCAGGTACAAGCCATGTGACCCTGGGCAAGTAATTTCATCTCTGTCCTCAATTTTCACATCCTTAAAATGGAGATAACACTGGAAGTTACTGCACAGTGGTCTTTTCTGGAGCCAGTAAGAAGATGCATGTGAAGTGTGGCTCCCAGTCTGGCACGAGGTGACCCAACAGAGGCAGGTGTTGACATTGTTATTGACACCCCGGTGGATGTGTCTCCCACGTCTCAAACACAGCATTGGACATGCTGAACTCTTTTTTTTTTTGTGGTACGCGGGCCTCTCACTGTTGTGGCCTCTCCCGTTGCGGAGCACAGGCTCTGGACACGCAGGCTCAGAGGCCATGGCTCACGGGCCCAGCCACTCCGCGGCATGTGGGATCTTCCTGGACCGGGGCACGAACCCACATCCCCTGCATCAGCAGGTGGATTCTTAACCACTGCGCCATCAGGGAAGTCCCTGTATGTTCTTTTAGTGTCTGTCTCTAATACCAAATTAAACACTCCAGGAAAGCAGGGACCATGTTTCTTCTGCTAAATACTGTATCCACAACACCTAGTACAGTACTTGGGGCAAAGTATACATGAAATACAATATTTGTTAGAAGAATTAGTTAAATATCAGAATAAAACATCTCTGTATGTTAGTATATGTGCTATATAAACTTGCAGTAGGGACTTCCCTGGTGGTCCAGTGATTAAGACTCTGTGCTCCCAGTGCAGGGGGCCTGGGTTCAATCCCTGGTCAGGGAACTAGATCCTGCATGCCACAACTAAGAACCCACATGCCACAACTAAAAAGAGCCTGCATGCTGCATCGAAGATCCTGTATGCCCGTGCAACAGCTAAGACCTTGTGCAGCCAAATAACTAAATAAATATTTAAATGTTTTTAAATAATTAAAAAAATATAGCCTCCTTAGGAACATTAAAATAAACAAACAAACAAACAAACTTGCAGTAAATGGTATAGGAATTTGGATCAGTGAGAATTTATTCTGGGCTAGTTTGACCTGATAAATCACCTTGGAAGAGCAGTAAACATCCATCTATCTATCCATCTACCCACATAGCAATCCACCCATCAATCAATTTATTCACTCATCCATCCACCCACTTGCCCCAACTGTCCATCCATCATTTCACCTAATGTTCACTGAACATTTATGCACATTGACTCAAAACGTTGAAAGGTGGGGATCTAATGTAAAACATGGTGATTTTAGTTGATAATACTGTATTGTAAAATTAAAACTTGTTAAGAGAATTGAACTTAAATGTTCTCACACATAAAAAAGAAGAGAGTAAATATGTGAGGTAATGGATGTGTTAATTAACTAGATGGGGGAAACCTTTCACAATGTATATCTATACCAAGTCACTACGATGTATGCTTTAAATATCTTACAATTTTATATATCATATATAATTCTATAAAGCTGAAATTTAAAAAATGGTGAAGGAGGGAAGCGGTAAATTTGGAGCTTAGGATTAACAGATACACCCTACTATATAAAAAATAGATAAACAACAAGGACCTACTTTATAGCACAGGGAACTACATTCGACATCTATAACACACATACATATATATTACCTATAATGGAAAAGAATCTGAAAAAGAATATATATATGTATAACTGAATCACTTTACTGTACACCTGAAACTAACACAACATTGTAAATCAACTATATTTCAATTTATTTATTCATTTATTTATTTTTTAAAAATTTTATTGGGGCATAGTATTTTATATATAGCAGTGTGTATATGTCAATCCCAATCTTCCAATTTATCCCTACCCACACCCCCTCACTCCCTATTAACCATAAGTTTGTTTTCTATATCTGTAATTCTATTTCCATACTTCAATTTAAAAAAATGCTGAAAGAACCGAGCCATCACCTAGTACAGTGGCTCATAAGCATTTTTGACATTGATTTACAGTTTAAAAATCCCACACTTATATCATGACTCAGTACGTTCATACATATGTATAAAACGGAAACAAAAGTTTTGTTAAATAATACCCTTACCACATGTGAATCTCCCTGTTGTATTCTATTCTATTCATAAGGAATGTTGGTATTACCCACTGTGGTTGGCAGTTTCTGAAATGGCTCACAATGTTTCCAACCCCCTGATATTCATACGCTATGTAATCCCCTCCCTTTGAGTGTGGGCTGGACCAAATGACCTGCATCTAAAGAACAGAAAACAGCAAACATGATGAGATGTCACTTCCAGGATTAGGTTAAGAAAGACTGCGACTTCTGTCTTGCTAGCACTCTCTCTTGCTGACACTCCCTCTTGCTCTCTTACTGGCTTGCTTAGATAAAGCAAGCTGCTATGTTGAGGGATGTGCTATGGAAAGGCCACAGAGCAAAGAACAGAGGGAGGTTCTTGCCAACAACTTCTGAGGATTTGAGGTCTTAGTCCAACAGGATTAAGAGGATTCTGGGACTTCCCCGGTGGTCTAGTGGGTAAGACTCTGTGCTCCCAATGCAGGGAACCCGGGTTCAATCCCTGGTCGGAGAACTAGATCCTGCATGCCCCAACAAAGATCCTGCGTACCGCAACTAAGACCCAGCGCAGCGAAAATTAACTAATTAATTTTAAAAAAGAGGATTCTTCCCAGTCAAGCCTCCAGAGACAGTGAGAGACAGTGAGAGAATCAGAGCCGAGGGACCCAGCTAAGCCATGCCCAGATTCTTGACCCATAGAAACCACGATACGATAAATGTTGTTTTAGCCACTAAATTTTGGGTAATTTGTTATGCATCAATAGATAACTAATACAGTTATTAAATTGGCTTCTCAACCTGCTGATGAGTATTGACCTATAAATTTGAAAACACTGATTTAGTTCTAGATGCAAGTACTGTGCTGGGCATCAAAGAGAGATTCGAGGAGGAATAACCAGTCATTGCCTTTAAAGAGCTTTTAGTGTTTTTCGAGCATCTGAAAATTTAATAGGATGCATGTATTTCTGGGGCAGAGTTCAAAGACAGTAGAAGTAAATGAGAGGTTCACCCAGGCTGAGATAGTCCATTGTGAGGAGCACAGAGATATCCTGGTTGGGGGGTCCTTATAAGGGAAAACACTGTCTTCACAGGAGGATCCAAAGGGATTTCTGTACCCAGAAAGGCTTGGGAGAGGATGTGCCCACGAAAAACTCTGCTCAGGGGAAGGATCAAAGCAGCCATATCTTATTTCTACTGTGGTTAGAGTCTGAGGATTACTCAGGAGGCTGGGAGTAGGGGAGGGGGGAGGATGACAAGGGCTATTGTAAGGAGTCAATGAGTAAATATGTGTAAAATGCTTAGAATGGTGCCTGATGCATACTAAGTGCTATGTGTTGTTATTCCTGTTGTTTTGTTATAGCTGTCTGGTCCTGCCCCTAGCAGTGTTCATCAACAACTTTCAAATTATCAGAGCCAATGGTTTTCCTCAGTTCTTCCCCTCCTCACCTCCCGGCAGCACCTGGCTCTGCTTCCCAAGTCTCCATGGAAGCTCTCCAGACCCACACATTTTGGGAGCCCACTCTGCCCTCTCTGGCCGGCTGACTTCTCTTCTCTCACCCTCAGCGTCCACCTTCAGATGTTCCTCTAGTCTTCATCCTCAGACCTTGCCACTTCTCACTGTGCCCATCCCTCCCTGCTCTCTGAGGATCCTTCTCTCACATGCTTTCAACCAGGGCCTCTGACCTATGAAACTGTAGCCTTGACCTCCAGCCCTCTGGGTCTCCTGACCCCTACTTCCAAGACTTTGTTGGACGGCTCCAAACGGACATCCCCTTAACGTCCTTCCCAACATCCCCTAAATCCTCCTCCTCTTTATTCACCCTAGACCAGCAAGTCCTCCTGGTACCTTTTTCTCTCTTTTTTTGGCTGCACTACGGGGCATGCAGGATCTTAGTTCCCCAACCAGGGATCGAACCTGTGCCCCCTGAAGTGGAAGTGCGGAGTCCTAACCACTGGACCACCAGGGAAGTCCCCCTCCTGGTACTTTAATCCTGTGCAGGGCACAGCCTAGTCCCCCACACCTGACACTTCTCCCATACACTTTCCTCCTTCATCCCTACATAACTTTCCGAGTGCTGCAGAGTCTATCTCAGAAGCATCTCTGAATCTGTCTGAATTTGTCCCCTTTACAACTTCCCTAAATTTGGCCCCGTCTTCCTCACACAGACCACCAAAAGGGCTTTCTCATGGGTCCTTCCATGGTTTTGAGAACGAAAATATTGACTGCCATATCAGTAAACAAAGGATGTTGCAGCCATCAAGCCATTACAATACAGCCGCCCTGAGGGAACTCAGGATGGAGACAAAGGGGCTGCCCACTGCCAAGCCCATCTAGCAGCCACCCCAACAGTTCACAGAAGGAAACTCAGGATGAGAAAACACAGGCTACCAGCCCCAGATAGCTGTAGTGCTTATCAAAGGAATGATTTCAGTGAGCCCAGGCTCTTGCATCTTTCCATACATAGGAAAGTGCTAAATTCCTTAACTTGAGATATCTGGTTTTCTTTTATTAACAGTAATCTTTAATGTTCTGACTACCTGGTTTTATTGCAAAAACTTCCATATGTTCTGGCATCCCTGCTTCCTCTTCAGAGCAATCTCTCAGCATTATTTGAGATGCTGTCTCCTGGGTTTGAAGTCCTAAGAATGTCCACCGAATAAAACATAACTCTCAACTTTTAGGTACTGCATTTTTTTTAGTCGACAGTGCAGTGTTTATACATGCCGGATATGGAGTTAGGCTACCTGAAATTGAATCCTAATTCTACCACTTAGTAGCTGCATGACCTTTGACAATCTCTTTAACTTCTCCATGGCTTGGTTTCCTCATCTTTAAAATGGGGCTACTAACAGATGTGGTGTGTGTGTGTGTGTGTGTGTGTGCGTGCGTGTGTGTGTGTGTATGTATGTAAGTATGTATGTATGTATGTAAAGACTGAATAGATAAAATAGGGTGCTTGGTGGAAAAAGTGACAGTTTAGGTATAAACCATCATTGTTATTGTTATCATTATTATTTCAAATCATCCCATGCTCTGTTCCTTCCTCCCATAATGCTTCCATAATCACATCACTCCCTTGCTCAAAGGCTTTCAAAGCTCTTCCATTATCTACTGTGGGAGACTGATGCAGTTATGGTCCCAATATGTTTACTCCTCCCTGTAATCACACCCTTGGTGCCCTTGGTGTCCGTATTGACTCCAGGCTTGGCCATGTTTTGGTTAATCGGATAATAGAAAATCTGTGCCACTAGCAGAGGCTTAAAAAGTGCTTTTGCTGTGTGTTTGCTTTTTAGCCTGGGCTGGCCCCCTGGGAGATAAGAGACCATGTGGAGCAGAGGCCCCTCAACCCACAGCCTGCCTACTGCCAGACATAGGACTGAAGCTGTCCTAGACCAGCCAGCCTCAGCCAGGTGCCAGCTGACTGCAGAGACCAGCCAAGCCAGTTCAGATGGAACTGCCCAACTGACCTACAGAATTGAGAGAAATAATACACATTTGTGGTTGTAAGCCACTAACTCTCAGGGAGGTTTGTTGCAAAGCAGGAGCTAACTGAAACACCCAGTAAATCGAAATCAAGTACCCCTCATCATTCTGGCAGCGAAGGCTCTCACGGACAGCTCAGTGCACCCTTTCCTACTTATTGCCACTGCTTCCTTACCCCCCACCCCAAGCCTCAGGAATGCTCTCTGTGCTCCCTGACTTCTAAGCCTTTGTTCAAGCTGAGTCCTCCTCCGGGAATTGTCTTCTCTCCTCTACTCCTTTCCCACTCTCACCCCCTTCTTGCTCCTCTCTGCCTATTGAAATGCAGCCCATCCTTTAAGATTTATTCAAGTATCATTTTTTTCCTGCAGTTGGTGGGCACACTGGGAGCAGCCTGTCCTTGAAACTCTTTACTTGGTACCTGCTGAACTCAAATTTCTCTTTGTTTCAATACAACAGTCTTTCCCAAGGAGCTGATTCTTAGAGCTCCAGGAGCACTGATGTGAGAGTTATTGACTTTTCAAATCTTGTTCAATCATTTTGAATGAACCAAGGCGCTGGTATGCTTTACGATCTCCCTAGCACTTGCTAGACTCCTTTTATAACAAAGAGAACATCCCCAGAAGCAGGCCTTTAGCAGGCAACAATAATTTGCTATAATTTAATAACATTGATTCATTTTAATTATATTTTTTAATGTTTTCCACTTTTGTTGAGATATAATTGACTTAGTGTTTATTTTTTTTTTTTCTTAGTGTTTATTTTTAAGGTTACTTTCTATCTATGGCAAATGATACTGGTTTCCATTTGCAGTAATGATACAAAGTTTCCTTTTAAAATAAACATTTAAAAAAATTGAAGTATAGTTGATTTACAATGTTGTGCTAGTTTCAGGTGTACAGCAGAATGATTCATATATATACATTCTTTTTCAGATCCTTTTCCATTATAGGTTATTATAAGACATTGAATATAGTTCCTGTGCTATACAGTAGGTCCTTGTTGTTTATCTATTTTATTTTATTTTCGTTAATTTTTATTGGAGTATAGTTGCTTTAGTTGTGTTAGTTTATGCCGTACAGCAAAGTGAATCAGTTATACATATACATATATATACTCTTTCTTAGATTCCCTTCTCATTTAGGTCACCACAGAGCATTGAGTAGAGTTCCCTGTGCTATACAGTAGGTCCTTATTCGTTATCTATTTTATATATAGTAGTGTGTATATGTCAATCCCAATCTCCTAATTCATCCCACCCCCCACTTTCCCCTCTTGGTAACCTTAAGTTTGTTTTCTACATCTGTGACTCTATTTCTGCTTTGCAAATAAGTTCATCTGTACCATTTTTCTAGATTCCATATATAAGCGATATTATATGGTATTTGTCTTTCTCTTTCTGACTTACTTCACTCTGTATGACAGTCTCTAGGTCCATCCATGTTGCTGCAAATGGCATTATTTCATTCCTTTTTATGGCTGAGTAATATTCCATTGTATATATGTACCACATCTTCTTTATCCATTCCTCTGTTGATGGATATTTAGGTTGCTTCCATGTCCTGGCTTTTGTAAATAGTGCTGCAATGAACATCGGGGTGCATGCATCCTTCTGAATTATGGTTTTCTCCAGAAGTATGCCCAGCGGTGGGATTGCTGGATCATATGGTAGCTCTATCATTTTATATATAATAGTGTGTATCTGTTAATCCCAAACTCCTAATTTATCCCTCCCTCCCCCCTCTTCCCCTTTGGTAACCATAATTTGTTTTCTAGGCCTGTGAGTCTATTTCCCTTTTGTAAATAAGTTAATTTGTATCATTCATTTAGATTCCACATATAAATGATATCATATGATATTTGTCTTTCTCTGTCTGACTTACTTCACTTAGTATGGTAATCTCTAGGTCCATCCATGTTGCTGCAAATGGCAGTATTTCATTCTTTTTATGGCTGAGTAGTATTCCGTATGTATATACCACATCTTCTTTATCCGTTCATCTGTCAATGGACATTTAGGTTGCTTCCATGTCACGGCTATAAAATAAACATTCTTAAGTTAAAAAGTGAGTCAATTTAAAGGAAAAAGGAAGTAAGCTGTATCCTCCCCCCCCCAAAAAAAGTCCTGATTTGTAGTGTGTGCTGGTTTCCATGCTGTAAATTCTCTCACCATGCCTGTTTCCAATAACCTATAGGATGCCACTAAATGCAGAGTTGGAAAAAGATGTGCAGGACTTATATGGACACTCTGAGTCCATATAAGTGACTCAAGCTCACTGCTGGGTGGGGCTCAGATATAGCAAATATCCAGAAAGTGGTATGGCAATGGCTGAAGCTTGAGAAACACTTTATTATAGTTACTTTTTATATGAATCTTATTCCCCATGGCAAACTGCAAGCATCTTGAGGGAACTGACTGTTTCTTGATCATCTTTGCAAACCCTGCAGTATCTAGAGGGGGGCTCCAGGCTGAACTTTCTGGAAGAGGGGCTGGGGTGAACTGCTCTTCTGTTTAGGGTGGCGGTAACTTGGAGTGCCCTTGAGCTCCTGGCTATTGGTAACTTAGCTCCAGGCAGAGGTGTGGCCCCAGGTGGAGGACTCAGGGAGGCAAAGAATGATACATGGGGTCTGGCTCATCCATGTCCCTGAGACTTCATGTTTTATTTCTACCTAAATGTACTTTCCCCTCAAGGGGTGTATGATAAGGGTAAATACGAGGAGAACAGAATAGAAAAGGAGAGACTGAAGGCCTTGTATTAGTTTTGTAACAGAGTACCACAAACTGGGTGGCTTAGCAGCCGTAGTTTACTATCGCACAGTTCTGGAGACTCGAAGTCTGAAACTAGGTGTTAGCAGGGTTGACAAATTAAGGTGAGAGCCGTGAGGGAAGGATCTGTCCCAGCTCTCAACCCTTGGCTTGTAGATGGCCCTCTTCTCCCCGTGCCCCTTCACATTGTCTTCCCTTTTTGTGTGTCTGTCTGTGACCAAATTTACCCCTTTTACAAGTATATCAGTCATATTGGATTAGGGTCTACGCTGTTGCCCTCATTTTAATTTGATTATCTCTATAAGGTCACAATCTGAGGCACTGGGGTTAAGATTCCAACATATCTTTTTGGGAGGACACACTTCAAACCACAGCAGGCCTGGAGATTGATTCTAGTAATTCTCTGATAGGAAGCGTTCCCCATCAGGGCTCTCAGTCATAGAAATTGAGCTGCGGGCTCTGTCCACAAGATGTGTCCCTGCTCAGTGGAGGGATAGACACTCCAGGAAACATCCAGATAAAAATTCTGTCGTCACACAAAATTGCTTCCTATCTGGCAGGCAGCTTGCAAGGCAATCAGGCTTAACGGGGGCTGTGTTCGAGCCCTGAGTAACATCTAAGTCTCTCTCTGTTCACAGGTAGAGATGTATGGCTTCCAACCACGTGACCATGTTTGGACCAGGTCCCTAGGGGACCCAGTTCTCTAAAGATGCTCTGGATCCCTTCGGAGGAGGCTGTTTGGGGCCAGCTGAACTTCTTCCCAGGGAAGCCTTAGTGGGGTTTCCCCTCGCACAGGCCTGTATTCCTGACCTCCTCATTTGCTATTCTGAAACTGAAGGTAGTAATGGATAGCTTATGAGTGAGGGCTAAAATTTTGCCAATTAATTGCATTGCATGAAGTCTGTAAACATTGTGATTGAAAATCTTAGCACTGTCAATAAATACTTACTGAGTACCCACTATGTGGTAGATATTGTGGGAATATTTTTGAGTACTGCAGTAGATCGCAAAACTAGCCCCAATTCTCTATCCATCCCTGTATCTGTGTTCCTTTCAATGTGACTTTGCTGCTCCTGCCATCAGGAGATGGAGTCTATTTCCCCACCCTTGAATCTGGGTGTTGTTGTGACATGGTTTAGTCAATACAACTGTGGAAGTGACACAGTGCCAGTTTTGAGCCTAGGCCTTGAGAAACCTGCATCATTCCAGTCTCGCTCTTGGAAACCTGCAACTCCATGTGAACCAGCCTGGGCTAGACTGCTGGTGCATGAGTAACATGTGGCCCAGTTACCTCAGTTGACAGCCACCCCCAAGAAGTAGAGCCTCTGGCTGCCTAGCAACTACCCCAGAAGCATGAGAGGGTCCAGCTCAGACCAGAAGAACTGCCCAGCTGAGCCAAACCTAAAATCCTGACCCACAAAATCATGAACTAAATAAATATTTTTTAAAGCCATTTCTAAGTTTTGGGGTATTCTACTATGCAGGAAAAAAAAAAAAAGTACTGACTCATACAAGCACTTCCACAGGCCAAGCTCTTGCTCTGGTCTATTTGAAATCAGGCAGAGTCTTGGGAGCAAAGACCTGTGCAGATGTGCCATATTAATGGGTGTGATGCAGAAAGTGCTCTGGAGAGCAAACACACCAGGAATAGAAGAGGTGGCATTTGAGCTGGGGAGGAGTCATGTCCATGTGGAGTAGGCAGGCCCAGGATGAAATTCCTGAGAGAGGAGACTGAGTGAGGTAAGGCATGAACATGGGAAATCCCAGGCTGGGGCCATCAGTAGTATTTATTGAGTGCTTACCTTGTGCATGGAAGCACTACACACGCTATGCCAGGTCTGCATAAGGCCTAGCAGGGGAGAGAAGACATCCATATTGCTGTAGCAGAAACTAGTTGAGGCACCCCCATTATGTTAACCCTTATTCAGCCCTTGTTCTTTCTGCCCGTTCAACCGGTCTCCTATAGATGTTTTATCCCCCCTCACTTTCTTGCTCAATTGCACTCTGAAAATGATTGCCCTCTAGCTAAAGTTGTACTATGTACCTGATGTTTACTCCTCTAAGACAACACTGCCTAACACTCCTTTCCTCTGTGAGCATTCTTCATCCCAGAAAGAAGGTCACATAACGATAACCTCAATGACCACCAGAAACTGCTCTGGAACCACCTGACGCCAGCCCTGATGATCTCAGTGTCTCCAGGAGGAAAGAAGTATGCAAGACTACATCAGTCCCAATCCTTATCTACAGCCCTATCTTCCACTCTGAAACTATAAGACGCCTTCCTATTTCCCAGGAACGGGGCCACAGCTTTGAGGGTGTTAGCCTGCTGCGGCCCCTTTTGCCTGGCAAAGTAACAAAACTACTCTTTTCTACTCCTCCAAAGCTCTGTCTCTGTATTTCTGTTCGGCACTGGTTTCGGCAACAATGTGTAGAAGTTGGCCAGAAATGTCAGGCTGGTTTTAAATGAAACAGAAGTAGCAGAGTCTGCTTTGTCCAGAGCAGTGAGGATCTTGGCTTGGGCAGAATGCGACTTGATTGATTTGTTATTTATACCTGGTACCTGGTATGTGTGTGGCAGGGATGGGGTGATGATGAGGTTGGGGAGAGGCCTTCATAATCTTCCCGGGAAGGCACAAGGAGTCAGAAAACATGGCTGCTTGCCGCCCACATCCCCCCAGCCCCACCCCCTGCCCACCATGAGTGGTAATCTCTTGAGGGCAGAGTCTGTCCTATTCACTTTGGTACACCCCATGACACAGGGCCTTGCATACACTAGGCATTCAGGGGTTTTGTTTGTTTGTTTGTTTTTTGCCTTAGGCATGGTCTTTATTCACTTGGACACTGTACAAATATAACAATTTCCTTTTGTTGCAAAAAGTATAAAGATAATCTTTATATAGGAATCCATTTGTTACTGCAAATCTTTCTAAATCTCTGCAAATGGCTCTAAATGAGGATAAATGAATACACAAGAGGGGTGCTGGAGATTGGTTCAAGATGGCAGAGGAGAAGGACGTGCTCTCACTACCTCTTGCAAGAGCACCAGAATCACAACCAACTGCTGAACAATCATTGACAGGAAGACACTGGAGCTCACCAAAAAAGATACCCCACATCCAAAGACAAAGGAGAAGCCACAATGAGATGGTAGGAGGGGCGCAATCACAATAAAATCAAATCCCATAAGTGCTGGGTGGGTGACTGGAGAACACCTATACCACAGAAGTCCAACAACTGGAGTGAAGGTTCTGAGCCCCACATCAGGCTTCCCAACCTGGGGGTCTGGCAATGAGAGGAGGAATTCCTAGAGAATCAGACTTTGAAGCCTAGTGGGATTTGATTGCAGGACTCTGACAGGACTGGGAGGAACAGAGACTCCACTCTTGGAGGGCACACACTAAGTAGTGTGCACATTGGGACCCAGGGGAAGGAGCAGTGACCCCATAGGAGACTGAACCAGACCTACTGGCTAGTGTTGGAGGGTCTCCTGCAGAGGCGGGGGTGGCTGTGTCTCATTGTGAGGACAAGGACACTGGCAGCAGAAGTTCTGGGAAGTACTCCTTGGCGTGAGCCCTCCCAGAGTCCGCCATTAGCCCCACCAAAGAGCCCGGGTAGGCTCCAGTGTTGGGTCACCTCAGGCCAAATGACCAACAGGGAGGGTCCACCCACCCAACAGCAGACAAGCGGATTAAATTTTTACTGGGCTCTGTCCACCAGAGCCATAGCCAGCTCTACCCACCACCAGTCCCTCCCATCAGGAAACTTGCACAAGCCTCTTAGATAGCCTCATCCACCAGAGGGCAGACAGCAGAAGCAAGAAGAACTACAATCCTGTAGCCTGTGGAACAAAAACCACATTCACAGAAAGACAGACAAGAGGAAAAGGCAGAGGGCTATGTACCAGATAAAGGAACAAGATAAAACCCCAGAAGAACAATTAAATGAAGTGGAGATAGGCAAGCTTCCAGAAAAGGAAATCAGAATAATGATAGTGAAGATGATCCAGGACCTCGGAAAAAGAATGGAGGCAAAGATCAAGATGATGCAAGAAATGTTTAACAAAGACCTAGAAGAATTAAAGAACAAACAAACAGAGATGAACAATACAATAACTGAAACGAAAAATACAGAAGAAGGAATCAATAGCAGAATAACTGAGGCAGAAGAACAGATAAGTGACCTGGAAGACAGAATGGTGGAATTCACTGCTGCGGAACAGAATAAAGAAAAAAGAATGAAAAGAAATGAAGACAGCCTAAGAGACCTCTGGGACAACATTAAATGCAACAACATTCGCATTAAGGGGTCCCAGAAGGAGAAGAGAGAGAGAGGACCTGACAAAAAATTTGAAGAGATTATAGTCAAAAACTTCCCTAACATGGGAAAGGAAATAGCCACCCAAGTCCAGGATGCGTAGATAGTCCAATACAGGATAAACCCAAGGAGAAACATGCCGAGACACATAGTAATCAAATTGGCAAAAATTAAAGATAAAGAAAAATTATTGAAAGGAGCAAAGGAAAAAAGACAGATAACATACAAGGGAATTTTCATAAGGGTAACAGCTGATTTCTCAGCAGAAACTCTACAAGCCAGAAGGGAGTGGCATGACACATTTAAAGTGATGAAATGGAAGAACCTACAACTAAGATTACTTTACCAGGCAAGGATCTCATTCAGATTCAGTGGAGAAATCAAAAGCTTTACAAACAAGCAAAAGCTAAGAGAATTCAGCACCACCAAACCAGCTGTACAACAAATGCTACAGGAACTTCTCTAAGTGGAAAACACAGAAAAGAAAAGGACCTATAAAAACAAACCGAAAACAATTAAGAAAATGGTAATAGGAACATACATATCGATAATTACCTTAAACATGAATGGATTCAATGCTCCAACCAAAAAACACAGGCTCGCTGAATGGATACAAAAACAAGACCCATATATATGCTGTCTACAAGAGACCCACTTCAGACCTAGGGACACATACACACTGAAAGTGAGGGGATGGAAAAAAATATTCCATGCAAATGGAAATCAAAAGAAAGCTGGAGTAGCAATACTCATATCAGATAAAATAGACTTTAAAATAAAGAATGTTACAAGAGACAAGGAAGGACACTACATAATGATCAAGGGATCAATCCAAGAAGAAGATATAACAATTATAAATATATATGCACCCAACATAGGAGCACCTCAATACATAAGGCAACTGTTAACAGCTCTAAAAGAGGAAATTGACAGTAACACAATAATAGTGAGGGACTTTAACACCTCACTTACATCAACGGACAGATCATTGAAACAGAAAATTAATAAGGAAACACAAGCTTTAAATGACACAATAGACCAGATAGATTTAATTGATATTCATAGGACATTCCATCCAAAAACAGCAGATTACACTTTCTTCTCAAGGGTACACGGAACATTCTCCAGGATAGATCACATCTTGGGTCACAAATCAAGCCTCAGTAAATTTAAGAAAATTGAAATCATACCAAGCATCTTTTCTGACCACAATGTTATGAGATTAGAAATCAATTACAGAGAAAAAAATGTAAAAAACACAAACACATGGAGGCTAAACAATACGTTACTAAATAACCAAGAGATCACTGAAGAAATCAGAGGAAATCGAAAAACACCTAGAGGCAAATGACAATGAAAACACGACGATCCAAAATCTATGGGATGCAGCAAAAGCAGTTCTAAGAGGGAAGTTTATAGAAATACAAGCCTACCTCAAGAAACAAGAAAAATCTCAAATAAACAATCTAACCGTACACCTAAAGGAACTAGAGACAGGAGAACAACCAAACCCAAAGTTAGCAGAAGGAAAGAAATCATAAATATCAGAGCAGAAATAAATGAAATAGAAACAAAGAAAACAATAGCAAAGATCAATAAAACTAAAAGCTGGGTCTTTGAGAAGATAAACAAAATTGATAAACCATTAGTCAGACTCATCAAGAAAAAGAGGGAGAGTACTCAAATCAATAAAGTTAGAAATGAAAAAGGAGAAGTTACAACAGACACCGCAGAAATACAAAGCATCCTAAGAGACTACTACAGGCAACTCTATGCCAATAAAATGGACAATCTGGAAGAAATGGACAAATTCTTAGAGAGGTATAACCTTCTGAGACTGAACCAAGGAGAAATAGAAAATAGGAACAGACCAATCACAAGTAATGAAATTGAAACTGTGATTAAAAATCTTCCAACAGGGCTTCCCTGGTGGCGCAGTGGTTCAGAGTCCACCTGCTGATGCAGGGGACACGGGTTTGTGCTCCAGTTTGGGAAGATCCCACATGCCGCAGAGCAGCTGGGCCCGTGAGCCATGGTCACTAAGCCTGTGCGTCTGGATCCTGTGCTCTGCAACGGGAGAGGCCACAACGGTGAGAGGCCTGCATACCGCAAAAAAAAAAAAAAAAAAAAAAATCTTCCAACAAACAAAAGTCCAGGGCCAGGGCTTCCCTGGTGGCGCAGTGGTTGAGAGTCTGCCTGCCGATGCAGGGGACACAGGTTCGTGCCCGGGTCCGGGAAGATCCCACATGCCGTGGAGTGGCTGGGCCCGTGAGCTGTGGCCGCTGGGCCTGCGCGTCCAGAACCTGTGCTCCACGACGGGAGAGGCCACAACAGTGAGAGGCGCACGTACTGCAAAAAAAAAAAAAAAAAGTCCAGGACCAGATGGCTTCACAGGTGAATTCTATCAAACATTTAGAGAAGAGCTAACACCCATCCTTCTCAAACTCTTCCAAAATATTGCAGAGGAAGGAACACTCCGAAACCCATTCTATGAGGCCACCATCACCTTGATACCAAAACCAAAGATACTACAAAAAAAGAAAATTACAGACCAATATCACTGATGAATATAGATGCAAAACTCCTCAACAAGATACTAGCAAACAGAATCCAACAACACATTAAAAGGATCACACACCATGATCAAGTGGGATTTATCCCAGGATTCTTCAATATACGCAAATCAATCAATGTGATACAGCATATTAACAAATTGAAGAATAAAAACCATATGATCATCTCAATAGATGCAGAAAAAGCTTCTGACAAAATTCAACACCCATTTATGATAAAAACTCTCCAGAAAGTGGACATAGAGGGAACCTACCTCAACATAATAAAGGCCATATATGACAAACCCACAGCAAACATCATTCACAATGGTGAAAAACTGAAAGCATTTCCACTAAGATCAGAAAAAGACAAGGATGTCCACTCTCACCACAATTATTCAACATAGTTTTGGAAGTCCTAGCCACGGCAATCAGAGAAGAAAAAGAAATAAAAGGAATACAAATTGGAAAAGAGGAAGTAAAACTGTCACTGTTTGCAGATGACATGATACTATACATAGAGAATCCTAAAGATGCCACCAGAAAACTACTAGAGCTAATCAATGAATTTAGTAAAGTTGCAGGATACAAAATTAAGGTAGAGAAATCTCTTGCATTCCTATACACTAATGATGAAAAATCTGAAAGAGAAATTAAGGAAACACTCCCATTTACCACTGCAACAAAAAGAATAAAATACCTAGGAATAAACCTACCTAGGGAGACAAAAGACCCGTATGCAGAAAACTATAAGACACTGATGAAAGAAATTAAAGATGATACAAACAGTTGGAGAGATACACCATGTTCTTGGATTGGAAGAATCAGTATTGTGAAAATGACTATACTACCCAAAGCAATCTACAGATTCAATGCAATCCCTATCAAATTACCAATAACATTTTTAACAGAACTAGAACAAAAAATCTTAAAATTTGTATGGAGACACAAAAGACCCTGAATAGCCAAAGCAGTCTTGAGGGAAAAAAACGGAGCTGGAAGAATCAGACTCCCTGACTTCAGATTATATTACAAAGCTACAGTAATCAAGACAATATGGTACTGGCACAAAAACAGAAATATAGATCAATGGAACAGGATAGAAAGCCCAGAGATAAACCCACACACCTACGGTCAACTAATCTATGACAAAGGAGGCAAGGATATACAATGGAGAAAAGACAGTCTCTTCAATAAGTGGTGCTGGGAAAACTGGACAGCTACATGTAAAAGAATGAAATTAGAACACTCCCTAACACCATACACAAAAATAAACTCAAAATGGATTAGAGACCTAAATGTAAGCCCAGACACTATAAAACTCTTAGAGGAAAACACAAGAAGAACACTCTTTGACATAAATCACAGCAAGATCTTTTTTGATCCACCTCGTAGAGTGATGGAAATAAAAACAAAAATAAACAAATGGGACCTAATGAAACTTAAAAGCTTTTGCAAGCAAAGGAAACTACAAACAAGACAAAAAGATAATCCTCAGAATGGGAGAAAATATTTGCAAATGAATCTACAGACAAAGGATTGATCTCCAAAATATATAAACAGCTCACACAGCTCAATATTAAAAAAAAACAACAACCCAATCTAAAAATGGGCAGAAGACCTAAGTAGACATTTCTCCAAAGAAGACATACAGATGGCCAAGAAGCACATGAAAAGATGCTCAACATCACTAATTATTAGAGAAATGCAAATCGAAACTACAATGAGGTATCACCTCACACCAGTTAGAATGGGCATCATCAGAAAATCTACAAACAACAAATGCTGGAGAGGGTGTGAACAAAAGGGAACCCTCTTGCACTATTGGCGGGAATGTAAGTTGATATCACCACTATGGAGAACAGTATGGAGGTTCCTTAAAAAACTAAAAATAGAATTAACATATGACCCAGCAATCCCACTACTGGGCATATACCCAGAGAAAACCATAATTCAAAAAGATACATGCACCCCAATGTTCACTGCAACACTGTTTACAATAGCCAGGTCATGGAAGCAACCTAAATGCCCATCGACAGATGAATGGATAAAGAAGGTGTGGTACATATATACAATGGAATATTACTCAGGTATAAAAAGGAATGAAATTGGGTCATTTGTAGAGACGTAGATGAATCTAGAGATTGTCATACAGAGTGAAGTAAGTCAGAAAGAGAAAAACAAATATCATCTATTAACGCATATATGTGGAACCTAGAAAAATGGTACAGATGAACCAGTTTGCAGGGCAGAAATTGAGACACAGATGTAGAAAACAAATGTATGGACACCAAGCGGGGAAAGCGGCGGAGGGGGATGGTGGTGGTGTGATGAATTGGGAGATTGGGATTGACAAATATACACTAATATGTCTAAAATGGATAACTAATAAGAACCTGCTGTTTAAAAAAATAAATAAAATTCAAAAAAAAAACCCCAAGAAACAAGAGGGGAGCTGCGGGTCAGACGGAGGCTGGGCCAATCCTCAGGGACTCTCCCACCCAGATTCCTAAGACTCTCCCACCCAGATTCCTAGCTAGAGATCTCCATTCCTCCTGTTAGCAACCTGCTCCTCCCCCCACCCCCAGCAGGTTCTCAGGGCCAAGGGTCCAGCAGAAAGGGGCACATGAGCGGTACAAAGGAGCGGTGTGATCCACATGGAGAGAAATGAAGGCTAGGCTAGGTGCTGGCAAGTGCCCAGCCCCACCCCATGCTTCCTCCTGGAGGGGCAGGGGCTGGCAGGTACAGGGCGATGGGGCTGGACGAGATGCCCTAGGAGGGTGATGGAGGGTCCTTGGATCTGTGCCACTGGGTGGCAGCTGAAACTCAACTCTGGGAGGGCGGGGGGAGGCTACCAGATAGGGGAAGTCCCCAAAAAAGGAGTGGCAAACACTTTGGTTCCACAGTGGAGCGGGCTAAGCCCCTTTCCCCTGCTCTCCCAGCACAGAACAGGTGTTGGTGCAGGAGTGGGACTTGTGGCCAGAACTGTGCAGTGAGGGAAGGCTGGCGAAGCCAGGAATCTGCGGCTCTCAAGCTGTGTAGGGGTGGGGTGGGGTGAGGTCCCTAGGCAGCCCCCAGGTTAGACAGTCTGTGTCCCAGCCACAAAGGGCATGCCCCTGTCAGTCAGAGGTTGGGGACAGGCACATCAAAGAGGTCACAGATACCTTCACTCTCATCCAGGTTGTAGATGTAATCGTGGTCTCCAGGGGGTGGAGAAAGGTGGAGGAGGGGTGCAAACACTTCTGAGGACATCAGCTCCTCCAGGAGCTCTGAGCTCATGCACTCTCGAGTGGGATCAAAGATTTCTGACAGCTCTTTGGGGGGCTCCAGAACACCTGTGGGGTCTGCCTTGATGGGCTCAAAGGAGGCGGAAGGGTTGGGTCCAGATGAACTGCTACTGCTGCTACTGC